>NC_091772.1:11323603-11948603 GCF_029378745.1 Bos indicus
AGGCCTCTAATTGAGCATCTATCTAGGGGCTGACTGCAATCCTCCCCAAAGGTACCACCCCTGCCCGCTCTCTCTGACCTGCTCCAAGTTGCCAGGCCCTCCCTGAAAGAAACCTGTACACACATCTGTACCTCAGCTTTTGTGGCTACTGGTAGAGGATGGGTCCCCAGATCAGCCGTCTCTGACAGCCACCAGGGTGTGCCTTCAGAAGCCGGAGAGGACAACAGAGGCGATTTTAAACTGCACACCCTTCTCCCCCCAGGGCTTAGCACAGAGAGGGCATACAGAAATGCTCGACTCCCAGTCCTTTCCTGAAAAGAGTCCATTTGCCTACTTTTAAAGCTTCTCCTCCCCACTCCAGTATTCTTGGGCTTCCCTGGTGGTTCAGATGGTAAAGAATCCATCTGAAATGCAGGAGACCTGGGTTCGATCCCTGGGTTGGGAAGATCCCCTGGAGGAGGGCATGGCAACCCACTCCAGTATGCTTGCCTGGAGAATCCCCATGGACAGTCTGCCAGGGTTCACAAAGGGTGAGACACGACCAACTAAGCACAAAGCTTCTGCCTGAGGGTCAGCCTTCTAACGTATTCTGCACCTAGGGGTGGACTGTGATCCTCCCTTAAGGGCAGGGAAGCCAGCAGACACCTCTCCCTCCAGCCTATCCCGGGTTTCTAGTTATCTCCCTGGAAGGAGCCTGGACACAAGTCTCTGTGCCCCAGCTTTTGTGGCTGCCTCCTCGGGGATAGGTGCCCAAACTGCTTGGTTCTGAGAGCAAACAGGACTTACATTCATGTAGCGAACAAAGACATTCTTAACACATTATTGACCAGAGACATATTAATACATCTTCTGTTACCCAAACATTATTCACTGTACAACTTATGACTGTCATTATTATTCACATTTTGCTCTGTGAGGTTTTTGTTCCTACCTTATGTATATTATAAATCCAAGTTAATAATACTATAAAATTTTCAAAAATGATGCATCACCAAATTTTGAGTGAAGAAGAATTTTTTGGTCAATTTTATGCAGATACTTTCTCTTGATTGTCTGAGCAACATATACCTTAGTGTCTCAGAAGAAGATTGGAGAAGGAAATGGCAACCCACTCCAGTATTCTTGCCTGGAGAATCCCCATGGACAGAGGAGCCTGGCAGGCTTCAGTCCATGGGGTCACAAAGAGTGACACAATTGAGTGACTAAGACAGAAGAAGACAGTTCTTTAGGACTTCTCTGGTGGTCCAGTGGTTAAGAATCTGCTAGCCAATGCAGGGGAGATTCCATGTCACCTGGCAATTAAGCCCGTGTGCCACAACTACTGAGCCCATACACCTAGAGCCTGTGCTCTGCAAAGAGAAGCCATCGCAATGAGAAGCCCGCACACTGCAGCTAGAGAGTAGCTCCCCCGCCTCTGCTCTCTGCAACGAGAAAGCCTGCACATAGCAACGAAGATCCAGTACAACGAAAAATAAATTATAAAAAAGATGACAGTTCTTCAGGTATAGTTATCACTCAGATGATTTGAACATTAGACCAACAAAAAGACAAAAAAACCTTAGTGCCTGACTCTGCCACAGAAAGTGAAAATGAAACTCACGGTGCTGGAGAATGCTCCTTTGCTCCCGCAGAAGAGTGGATTGAAGACATTTCATGAAAATTAGAAGACTTTATAGGTGTGTCAGATATAATGACTGAATGTAATAACCTGCAAAGTGTTACTGAAATAACAGAATTAATTTTGGGTAACTGCTTTTTTGAGTTAGTCGCTTCTCAAACTTTTATCACCAACAGAATGAAAAATCATGTAAAAAGTATGATAAAGCTTTAAAATGGACTCATGTAACCAACAGTGACATAGAAATTTCTTTTAAAGAAGTTTCTTGAATTCATAATTTTGGTGGACAAATGAGAAAGTCACACTGGATCCATTATTTGAAACATCTATCTTTCCCAAGGTTATGACAAGAAGAAAGTTTGAACAAATAATAACATTTCTTCACTTTAAACATAACTTGGAAACTCTACTCTCTGAAGACAGACTTTCATAAATTAAACACTGATTATGCCAAAGCCTTTGACTGTGTGGATCACAATAAACTGTGGAAAATTCTTCAAGAGATGGGAATACCAGACAACCTGATCTGCCTCTTGAGAAATTTGTATGCAGGTCAGGAAGCAACAGTTAGAACTGGACATGGAACAACAGACTGGTTCCAAATAGGAAAAGGAGTTCATCAAGGCTGTATATTGTCACCCTGTTTATTTAACTTATATGCAGAGTACATCATGAGAAACGCTGGGCTGGGAGAAACACAAGCTGGAATCAAGATTGCCAAGAGAAATATCAATAACCTCAGATATGCAGATGACACCACCCTTATGGCAGAAAGTGAAGAGGAACTCAAAAGCCTCTTGATGAAAGTGAAAGTGGAGAGTGAAAAAGTTGGCTTAAAGCTCAACATTCAGAAAACGAAGATCATGACATCCGGTCCCACCACTTCATGGGAAATAGATGGAGAAACAGTGGAAACAGTGTCGGACTTTATTTTTGGGGGCTCAAAAATCACTGCAGATGGTGACTACAGCCATGAAATTAAAAGACGCTTACTCCTTGGAAGGAAAGTTATGACCAACCTAGATAGCATATTCAAAAGTAGAGACATTACTTTGTTTTGTTTTGTTTTTTAATTTTATTTTATTTTTAAACTTTACGTAATTGTATTAGTTTTGCCAAACATCAAAATGAATCCATCACAGGTATACATGTGCTCCCCCTCCTGAACCCTCCTCCCTCCCCATACCATCCCTCCAAGTCGTCCCAGTGCACCAGCCCCAAGCATCCAGTATCGTGCATTGAACCTGGACTGGCATCTCGTTTCATACGTGATATTTTACATGTTTCAATGCCATTCTCCCAAATCTTCCCACCCTCTCCCTCTCCCACAGAGTCCATAAGACTGTTCCATACATCAGCGTCACTTTTGCTGTCTCGTACACAGGGTTATTGTTATCATCTTTCTAAATTCCATATATATGCGTTAGTATACTGTATTGGTGTTTTTCCTTCTGGCTTACTTCACTCTGTATAATAGGCTCCAGTTTCATCCACCTCATTAGAACTGATTCAAATGTATTCTTTTTAATGGCTGAGTAATACTCCATTGTGTATATGTACCACAGCTTTCTTATCCATTCATCTGCTGATGGGCATCTAGGTTGCTTCCATGTCCTGGCTATTATAAACAGTGCTGCGATGAACACTGGGGTACACGTGTCTCTTTCCCTTCTGGTTTCCTCAGTGTGTATGCCCAGCAGTGGGATTGCTAGATCATAAGGCAGTTCTATTTCCAGTTTTTTAAGGAATCTCCACACTGTTCTCCATAGTGGCTGTACTAGTTTGCATTCCCACCAACAGTGTAAGAGGGTTCCCTTTCCTCCACACCCTCTCCAACATTTATTATTTGTAGACTTTTGGATCGCAGCCATTCTGACTGGTGTGAAATGGTACCTCATAGTGGTCTTGATTTGCATTTCTCTGATAATGAGTGATGTTGAGCATCTTTTCATGTGTTTGTTAGCCATCTGTATGTCGTCTTTGGAGAAACGTCTATTTAGTTCTTTGGCCCATTTTTTGATTGGGTCATTTATTTTTCTGGAGTTGAGCTGGAGGAGTTGCTTGTATATTTTTGAGATTAGTTGTTTGTCAGTTGCTTCATTTGCTATTATTTTCTCCCATTCTGAAGGCTGTCTTTTCACCTTGCTGATAGTTTCCTTTGATGTGCAGAAGCTTTTAAGGTTAATTAGGTCCCATTTGTTTATTTTTGCTTTTATTTCCGATATTCTGGGAGGTGGGTCATAGAAGATCCTGCTGTTATGTATGTCAGAGAGTGTTTTGCCTATGTTCTCCTCTAGGAGTTTTATAGTTTCTGGTCTTATGTTTAGATCTTTAATCCATTTTGAGTTTATTTTTGCGTATGGTGTTAGAAAGTGTTCTAGTTTCATTCTTTTACAAGTGGTTGACCAGTTTTCCCAGCACCACTTGTTAAAGAGATTGTCTTTAATCCATTGTATATTCTTGCCTCCTTTGTCAAAGATAAGGTGTCCATATGTGCATGGTTTTATCTCTGGGCTTTCTATTTTGTTCCATTGATCTATATTTCTGTCTTTGTGCCAGTACCATACTGTCTTGATAACTGTGGCTTTGTAGTAGAGCCTGAAGTCAGGTAGGTTGATTCCTCCAGTTCCATTCTTTTTTCTCAAGATCGCTTTGGCTATTCGAGGTTTTTTGTATTTCCATACAAATTGTGAAATTATTTGTTCTAGCTCTGTGAAGAATACTGTTGGTAGCTTGATAGGGATTGCATTGAATCTATAGATTGCTTTGGGTAGTATACTCATTTTCACTATATTGATTCTTCCAATCCATGAGCATGGTATATTTCTCCATCTATTAGTGTCCTCTTTGATTTCTTTCACCAGTGTTTTATAGTTTTCTATATATAGGTCTTTAGTTTCTTTAGGTAGATATATTCCTAAGTATTTTATTCTTTCCGTTGCAATGGTGAATGGGATTGTTTCCTTAATTTCTCTTTCTGTTTTCTCATTATTAGTGTATAGGAATGCAAGGGATTTCTGTGTGTTGATTTTATATCCTGCAACTTTACTATAGTCATTGATTAGTTCCAGTAATTTTCTGGTGGAGTCTTTAGGGTTTTCTATGTAGAGGATCATGTCATCTGCAAATAGTGAGAGTTTTACTTCTTCTTTTCCAATTTGGATTCCTTTTATTTCTTTTTCTGCTCTGATTGCTGTGGCCAAAACTTCCTAAACTATGTTGAATAGTAATGGTGAAAGTGGGCACCCTTGTCTTGTTCCTGACTTTAGAGGAAATGCTTTCAATTTTTCACCATTGAGGATAATGTTTGCTGTGGGTTTGTCATATATAGCTTTTATTATGTTGAGGTATGTTCCTTCTATTCCTGCTTTCTGGAGAGTTTTTATCATAAATGGGTGTTGAATTTTGTCAAAGGCTTTCTCTGCATCTATTGAGATAATCATATGGTTTTTATTTTTCAATTTGTTAATGTGGTGTATTACATTGATTGATTTGCGGATATTGAAGAATCCTTGCATCCCTGGGATAAAGCCCACTTGGTCATGGTGTATGATCTTTTTAATGTGTTGTTGGATTCTGGTTGCTAGAATTTTGTTGAGGATTTTTGCATCTATGTTCATCAGTGATATTGGCCTGTAGTTTTCTTTTTTTGTGGCATCTTTGTCAGGTTTTGGTATTAGGGTGATGGTGGCCTCATAGAATGAGTTTGGAAGTTTGCCTTCCTCTGCAATTTTTTGGAAGAGTTTGAGCAGGATAGGTGTCAGCTCTTCTCTAAATTTTTGGTAGAATTCAGCTGTGAAGCCATCTGGACCTGGGCTTTTGTTTGCTGGAAGATTTTTGATTACAGTTTCAATTTCCATGCTTGTGATGGGTCTGTTAAGATTTTCTATTTCTTCCTGGTCGAGTTTTGGAAAGTTGTATTTTTCTAAGAATTTGTCCATTTCTTCCACGTTGTCCATTTTATTGGCATATATTGTTGATAGTAGTCTCTTATGATCCTTTGTATTTCTGTGTTGTCTGTTGTGATCTCTCCATTTTCATTTCTAATTTTATTGATTTGATTTTTCTCCCTTTATTTCTTGATGAGTCTGGCTAATGGTTTGTCAATTTTATTTATCCTTTCAAAGAACCAGCTTTTGGTTTTGTTGATTTTTGCTGTGGTCTCTTTTGTTTCTTTTGCATTTATTTCTGCCCTAATTTTTAAGATTTCTTTCCTTCTACTAACCCTGGGGTTCTTCATTTCTTCCTTTTCTAGTTGCTTTAGGTGTAGAGTTAGGTTATTGATTTGACTTTTTTCTTGTTTCTTGAGGTGTGCCTGTATTGCTATGAACTTTCCCCTTAGGACTGCTTTTACCGTGTCCCACAGGTTTTGGGTTGTTGTGTTTTCATTTTCATTCGTTTCTATGCAAATTTTGATTTCTTTTTTGATTTCTTCTGTGATTTGTTGGTTATTCAGCAGCGTGTTGTTCAGCCTCCATATGTTGGAATTTTTAATCGTTTTTCTCCTGTAATTGAGATCTAATCTTACTGCATTGTGGTCAGAAAAGATGCTTGGAATGATTTCTATTTTTTTGAATTTACCAAGGCTAGCTTTATGGCCCAGGATGTGATCTATCCTGGAGAAGGTTCCATGTGCGCTTGAGAAAAAGGTGAAATTCATTGTTTTGGGATGAAATGTCCTACAGATATCAATTAGGTCTAACTGGTCTATTGTATCATTTAAAGTTTGTGTTTCCTTGTTAATTTTCTGTTTAGTTGATCTATCCATAGGTGTGAGTGGGGTATTAAAGTCTCCCACTATTATTGTATTATTGTTAATTTCTCCTTTCATACTTGTTAGCATTTGTCTTACACACTGCAGTGCTCCCATGTTGGGTGCATATATATTTATAATTGTTATATCTTCTTCTTGGATTGATCCTTTGATCATTATGTAGTGACCTTCTTTGTCTCTCTTCACAGCCTTTGTTTTAAAGTCTATTTTATCTGATATGAGTATTGCTACTCCTGGTTTCTTTTGGTCCCTATTTGCATGGAAAATCTTTTTCCAGGCCTTCACTTTCAGTCTGTATGTGTCCCCTGTTTTGAGGTGGGTCTCTTGTAGGCAACATATATAGGGGTCTTGTTTTTGTATCCATTCAGCCAGTCTTTGTCTTTTGGTTGGGGCATTCAACCCATTTACGTTTAAGGTAATTACTGATAAGTATGATCCCATTGCCATTTACTTTATTGTTTTGGGTTCGAACTTATACACCGTTTTTGTGTTTCCTGTCTAGAGAATATCCTTTAGTATTTGTTGGAGAGCTGGTTTGGTGGTGCAGAATTCTCTCAGCTTTTGCTTGTCTGAAAAGCTTTTGATTTCTCCTTCATACTTGAATGAAATCCTTGCTGGGTACAATAATCTGGGCTGTAGGTTATTTTCTTTCATCATTTTAAGTATGTCTTGCCATTCCCTCCTGGCTTGAAGAGTTTCTATTGAAAGATCAGCTGTTATCCTTATGGGAATTCCCTTGTGTGTTATATGTTGTTTTCCCCTTGCTGCTTTTAATATTTGTTCTTTGCGTTTGATCTTTGTTAATTTGATTAATATGTGTCTTGGGGTGTTTCGCCTTGGGTTTATCCTGTTTGGGACTCTCTGGGTTTCTTGGACTTGGGTGATTATTTCCTTCCCCATTTTAGGGAAGTTTTCAACTATTATCTCCTCAAGTATTTTCTCATGGTCTTTCTTTTTGTCTTCTTCTTCTGGGACCCCTATGATTCGAATGTTGTAGCATTTAATATTGTCCTGGAGGTCTCTGAGATTGTCCTCATTTCTTTTAATTCGTTTTTCTTTTATCCTCTCTGATTCATTTATTTCTACCATTCTATCTTCTAATTCACTAATCCTATCTTCTGCCTCTGTTATTCTACTATTTGTTGCCTCCAGAGTGTTTTTAATTTCATTTATTGCATTATTCATTTTATATTGACTCTCTTTTATTTCTTCTAGGTCCTTGTTAAACCTTTCTTGCATCTTCTCAATCTTAGCCTCCAAGCTATTTATCTGTGATTCCATTTTGATTTCAAGATTTTGGATCAATTTCACTATCATTATTCGGAATTCTTTATCAGGTAGATTCCCTATCTCTTCCTCTTTTGTTTGGTTTGGTGGGCTTTTATCCTGTTCCTTTATCTGCTGGGTATTCCTCTGTCTCTTCACCTTGTTTAAATTGCTGAGTTTGGGGTGTCCTTTCTATATTCTGGCAGTTTGTGGAGTTCTCTTTATTGTGGCTTTTCCTCACTGTGTGTGGGTTTGTACAGGTGGCTTGTCAAGGTTTCCTGGTTAGGGAAGCTTGTGTCGGTGTTCTGGTGGGTGTCCAGTAATGAGTTATGAGATGTCTATGGTTTGGGGGTGACTTTGGGCAGCTTGTATCTTGAAGCTCAGGGCTGTGCTCCTTTGTTGCTGGAGAATTTGCTTGGTATGTCTTGCCCTGGAACTTGTTAGCCCTTGTGTGGTGCTTGGTTTCAGTGTCGGTTTGGAGGCGTTTGATGAGCTCCTGTCAATTAATGTTCCTTGGAGTCAGGAGTTCCCTGGAGTCAGGGTTTGGACTTAAGCCTCCTGCTTCCAGTTATCGGTCTTATTTATACAGTAGTTTCAAAACTTCTCCTTCTATACAGCACCATTGATAAAACATCTACATTAAAGATGAAAAGTTTCTCTACTGTGAGGGTCACTCAGAGAGGTTCACAGCGTTACATGGAGAAGAGAAGAGGGAGGAGGGAGTTAGAGGTGACCCAATTGAGATGAGGTGGAATCAGTAGTGGAGAGAGTGGGGTAGCCAGTAGTCACTTCCTTATGTGCACTCCACAACTGGACCACTCAGAGATGTTCATGGAGTTATACAGAGAAGAGAAGAAGGAGGAAGGAGACAGAGGTGGCCAGAGGGATAAAAGGGGGGAATGAAAAGGAAGGAGACAGATCCAGCCAGTAATCAGTTCCCTAAGTGTTCTCCACCATCTGGAACACACATAAACTCACAGAGTTGGGTAGAGTAGAGAGGGGTTAGGGAGGAGACACAGGCGACCTGGTGGAGAAAAAGGAGAGTCCAAAGGGAGAGAGAGCAGTCAAGCCAGTAATCTCGCTCCCTAGTGAGAAATGGGTCCTGAACATTGGGTTCTTAAAGGTACAAAATTGGTAACAAATACATAAAAGCAAAAATTAAAAATCTAGAGTAGAGTTTGGAATTTCAAAAATACGATGTTAAAGAAAAGAAAAAGGAAAAGAAAGAGAGAAAAAATGAACAAAGAAAAACAAACAAGGTCGCGAAAATTATAAAGAAAATACAGGTACAAAATTGATAACTAATACCAAAAAGCAAAAATTAAAAATCTAGAGTAGAGTTTGGAATTTCAAAAATACAATGTTAAAAAAAAGGAAGAAGAAACATAAAGAGAGAAAACAAACAAACAAAAACAATGTCGCAAAAATTATAAAGAAGATACAGGTACAAATTTGATATCAAATACCAAAAAGCATAAATTAAAAATCTAGAGTAGAGTTTGGAATTTCAGATATACAATGTTATATAAAAGAAGAAGAGAATGAAACAGAAAAAAAAAAAAGTCACAGAAATTATAAAAAAAAAAACTGTAGGTACAAAATTGGTAACATATACCAAAAAGCTAAAATTAAAAAACTAGAGTAGAGTTTGGAATTTCAAAAATACAATGTTAAAGAAAAGAAGAAGAAGAAAAAAAAAAAACCAAGATCAAAAAATTATAAAATATATATATGAAGTTTGCTGAAGAAGAAAAAAATAGGGTCTTTTTTTTTATTTTTTGCAAAGTAATAGGTTATAAAAGTGAAAATTAAAGAAACAATAGAGGACTTAAAAAATTTTTTTTTTAATTAAAAAAAAAAGAAAGAATGATCATAAAAATAGTAAAAATATATCTAGGACTTTCTCTGGTTTTGTTGTATGGTGGGTTCAGTTCATTTTTGGCTAGTTCCTTGGTCCGACTTATATTTCTGGAGATCTATAGGTCCCTTCCTATGTAGTCCGTAGTAACCACGGGGTTTTAATCTATTGCCTGTAGCTTCCAAGGCGTTTCCCTCTGTTATAACTTCTTCTGTTTGCTGGTCTCTTCAGTGTCTGGCTTCTGCCCTGACACAAAGGGGACGGTGGGGGAAACTTTTTTTTTTTTTTTTTAGGCTCACTTTTTCAGTCGCGCTGTGGGGAGGGAGGGAGGGATGCTGCAAACAAATAACACTGGTGTGCGCTCGCAGTGCCTCAGCCACACTGGGTCTGCCCCCACTCACGGCGCGTGTAGCCTCCCTGCCCTCACTGCTCGGGCTCTCGGTTGTTCCGCCGAGAACAATCCGAGGCTGGCCCTGGGCTGCATGTACCTCCCAGGTCCAAGCCGCTCAGGTTCAGGCACTCGGGTAGTCCTCAGAGGCGCAGACTCAGTTGGGCCTGTATTTTGTGCTCTTCCCAGGTCCGAGCAGCTCAGGTGATGAGGTGCTTGGCGAACGCCAATGCTGCGACTTATCACCTCCCCGCCACTCAGTTATCTGGGTGTAAAACTGGCGCACCTTCTCAGGCAGATGTTGACCGTCCAGACCCCCAAGAAGTTTTAGTTAGCAAAGAAGCCTGCTTACAGTTTTATAGATAATGTCTCTCTGGGGCTGCGATTGTCCCCTTCCGGCTCTGGCTGCCTGTTACCAGAGGGGGAAGGTCTGCAGCCGGCTATCTCTGTTCAGTCCTTTGTTCCGTGCACGGGCCTGGCGGTGTCTTAGGTTGGGGCTGGCTTTTCGCGTGGTAGATATCCCACAGTCTGGTTTGCTAGCCCAAATTATTTCGCTCAGATAGTGCTCAGGGTATTCAGGCCAGATTCTTACTCTGAGCGATGCAGCCCGCGCAGCGCCTCCCTGCCCAGCCCCCGCTTGCTAATGGCATGTGCAGGCGTCTGCACTGCTTCTCCACTGAGGGAGTTACCATAGGGCTCGCAATCTGCGAGTTTATTGTTTATTTTTTCTCCCTGTTATGTTGCCCTCTGTGCTTCCAAAGCTCGGCACAGATTCGGCAGTGAGAAGGTTTCCTGGTGTTTGGAAACTTCTCTCTTTTTAAGACTCCCTTCCAGGGACGGAACTCCGTCCCTCCCTCTTTTGTCTCTTTTTTTTTTGTCTTTTATATTTTTTCCTACCTCCTTTCGAAGAGTTGGGTTGCTTTTCTGGGTGCCTGATGTCCTCTGCCGGCATTCAGAAGTTGTTTTGTGGAATTTACTCGACGTTTAAATGCTCTTTTGATGAATTTGTGGGGGAGAAAGTGTTCTCCCTGTCCTACTCCTCCGCCATCTTGGCTCCTCCCCACGCAATGAGACATTACTTTGCCAACAAAGCTTCGTCTAGTCAAGGCTATGGTTTTTCCTGTGGTCATGTATGGATGTGAGAGTTGGACTGTGAAGAAGGCTGAGCGCCAAAGAATTGATGCTTTTGAACTGTGGTGTTGGAGAAGACTCTTGAGAGTCCCTTGGACTGCAAAGAGATCCAACCAGTCCATTCTGAAGGAGATCAGCCCTGGGATTTCTTTGGAAGGAATGATGCTAACGTTGAAACTCCAGTACTTTGGCCACCTCATGCGAAGAGTTGACTCACTGGAAAAGAGTCTGATGCTGGGAGGGATTGGGGGCAGGAGGAGAAGGGGACGACAGAGGATGAGATGGCTGGATGGCATCGCTGACTCGATGGACGTGAGTCTGAGTGAACTCCGGGAGTTGGTGATGGACAGGGAGGCCTGGCGTGCTGCGATTCACAGGGTTGCGAAGAGTCGGACTGAGTGACTGATCTGATCTGATCTGATTCCGATAATCCCTCACGACGGCAGCCGCTGCTTGGGGGTGGCGCTGTGGCGACCGAGCCGCTGCTAGCATGGCGGCCGCGCGTCGAGCTCCAGCCCGGCCTCCGCGTGCGCTCTGCACCCCTGATGCTGCCCGGGCGCTGAGCCCGCTCTGGCTGGGACGATGGTCAAGTATTTCCTGGGGCCAGAGTGTGCTCCGGAGCTCCTGGGACCAAGTGTTCGCTGCCTTGTGGCAGCGGTACCCGAATCCCTATAGCAAACATGTCTTGACGGAAGCCAGTGCACCGAGAGGTGACCTCTGACCAGAAGCTCCTGTTCCGACAAGTCCCGACCAAGAGGAACAGGATGCCCCACTGGGCTGAGCGACTGTTTCTTGCCAATGTTGCTCACTCAGAGTACATCCTAGAGGACTCTATTGTGGAGCCACAAAAACGAGACCATGACCACCTTTACATCAACCACACCCAGCTGATGGTGGTAGAGTAAGGATGTGTTTACTGTGGGAACTCAGATAACAGCAGCTGGACCAAAATCTGCGAGGAAGCCTGGGTCTCCTCTAGCTTATTTATTTGGCGTCTCCAGAGCTGTCCAGGAATTTGGTCTCACACGGTTCAAAAGCAACGTGACCTAGACTATGAAGGGTTTTGAATACACCTTGGCCAAGCTGCAAGGTGCGGTCCCTCCAAAAACCCTTGTTGAAACAGCCAACGAAACCCAGGAGAAGGCCAAGGAGACAGCATTGGCAGCTACAGAGAAGGCCAAGGACCTTGCCGGCAAGGTGGCCACCAAGAAGCAGCAGCAGCAGTTCGTATAGCAATGCCCAGGCCCCAAGACAGCAGCCTAGCAGACTACCGGCTCCAGTCCCTATGCCCCCTCCTCCTGTACTTTATTACTGAAAGCCAGCTTCCACCCTGTCGACTGTCTGGGTGGTGGGCTGGGGGTAGGTGCCCTGTTTGGCACCTCCAGCACAGCCAGCTGGTTACCCACGTCAGAGCCAGGCCTCCTTACTCCTGCATCAGGTGGCTGAGGATAGAGGTGCAGTGACTTGCCCAGGTCACGGCATCCCCGTGAAGTGGTCATAAATGCTACTGTAAGCTCCATGAGGGCAGGGACCATTGTTTTATCCTCTGCTGTGTCCCAAGTATTTGAAACAAAATCTTGCATGTAACAGGCACTCAATAAATACTTGTTGAATTCAATCAGAAAAGAAAAAAAAACACTTTGGGGTTATTTTCTACCAAAATTTCATTTGATCTATATACCCAAACAGAGTTATCACTAAATGAGGCAATACTAAGGTGAAGAGGACAACTCAGATTCAAAACCTATAATCTAGAAAACTTACAAAATATGGAATTTTGGTCAGGATGGTTAGCGTAAGTGAAATTAGATATATATGCAACCTTGAGATTTACATAGGTGAAGGAAGGAAACCACAAGAAACAATATTATAGGTCCTGCAACCTTATCTGGGTTCATGGCACCATGGTTACCAAGGTAATTGTTACAACAGTGTGTCCACATCTGAAATACTGTTGAAAAATAAGTCCAGAGTTTGTAGGACTATAAGAGAGAACCGTGGTCTACTAAACCAACTTAAAGGTGAAATATAAAAATCTACAGAGTGGAAAAATGACATTCTTACAGAAGAAGGGTTTCCCTGATGGCTCAGCAGATAGAGTCCGCCTGCAATGCAGGAGACACAAGAGATGGTGGGTTTGATCATGGGTTGGGAAGATACCCTAGATAAGGAAATGGTAACACACTCCAGTATTCTTGCTGGAAAAATCCCACAGACAGAGGATCATGATGGGTTACAGTCCATGAGGTCACAAAGAGTTGAACATGATTGAGTGACTAAGCACAACACACAGAAAGGAAAAGAGATTCTTCTTATATGGAAAGACAAAAGGCTAATCTACATGGTGACAACTATTCATAACACCTCCATCTACAGGAAAGGAAGACAGGAGGACTGGCCATCAGATAACTAAGCCCACTTACATATTAGAGTATAATAAATACATGAAAAGAGTTACTAATCTGATTAATATCTGGCAAGCTTCAGTATATTCTGGAAAACTCAAAAATGGGCTTCTATTTGAGTAATTTTGGTTTATTTGATGCATTTAAAATTTATTGTAGCCTCAATGCATGTAATAAAATGATTTACAAGCAGTTTTTGTTACCAGTAGCCACTGACCATTCTGGTGAATGCCAAACAATGTTCAAGCTACTGCACAATTGCAATCATCTCACAAGCTAGCAAAGTAATGCGCAAAATTCTCCAAGGAAGGCTTCAACAGTACGTGAACCAAGAACCTCCAGATGGTCAAGCTGGATTTAGAAAAGGTAGAGGTACCAGAAATCAAATTGCCAACATCTGTTGGATCATAGAAAAAGCAGGCAAATTCCAGAAAAATATCTACTTCTGCCTCACTGTCTACACTAAAGCCTTTGACTGTGTGGATCACAGCAAACTGTGGAAATTCTTCAAGAGATGGGAATACCAGACCACCTTACCTGCCTCCTGAGAAATCTATATGCAGGTCAAGAAGCATCAGTTAGTACCAGACATGGAACCACAGACTGGTTACAAATTGGGAAAGGAGGACATCAAGGCTTATTTAACTTATATGCAGTTAAATAAATTATATGCTTATTTAACTTATATGCAGAGTACATCATGAGAAATGCTGGGCTGGGTAAAGCACAAGCTGGAATCAAGATTTCTGGGAGAAATATCAGTAACCTCAGGTATGCAAATGACACCACGCTTATGGCAGAAAGCATAGAGGAACTAAACAGCAACCTCTTGATGAAAGTGAAAGAGGAGAGTGAGAAAGCTGGCTGAAAACTCAACATTCAAAAAACAAAGATCATGGCATGTGGTCCCATCATTTCATGGCAAACAGATGGGGAAACAATGGACACTGACAGACTTTATTTTCTTGGGCTCCAAAATCACTGCAGATGGTGACTGCAGCCATGAAATTAAGGCACTTGCTCCATGGAAGAAAATTTATGACTAATTTAGACAGCATATTAAAAAACAGAGACATTACTATGCCAACAAAGGTCTGTCTAGTCAAAGCTATGGTTTTTCCCATAGTCATATAAAGAAAGGTGAGCACAGAAGAATTGATGCTTTCCAACTTGGTGTTGGAGAAGACCCTTGAGAATCCCTTGGATTGCAAAGAGATCAAAGGAGTCAACTGTAAAGGAAATCAGTCCTGAATATTCATTGGAAGGACTGATGCTGAAGCAGAAGTTCCAATACTATGACCACCTGATGCCAAGAACTGACTCATTGGCAAAGACCCTGATGCTGGGAAAGATCGAAGGCAGGAGGAGAAGGGGATGACAGAGGATGAGATGGTTGGATGGCATCACTGGCTTGATGGACATGAGTTTGAGCAAGCTCCAGAAGTTGGTGATGGACAGAGAAGCCTGGTGTTCTAGAGTCCATGGGTCACAAAGACTCGGACATCACTGAGCAACTGAACTGAACTGACTGGTTCTGGTGAATGCAATGGTAGTCTCTCACCTGGTCCTTCTTGTGGCATTTCTAAAAGAGCCCCCTGCAAAGATCCACCTTGTCGACTATCAGGTAAAATAAAAGAACATATTCTAGAGGAAATAATACCCACAGCACTTAAAAAACAAAAGCTGCCAGAAAGTATAGAGTCTGCTCTTTCCAGAGGAAAGCACAGTGAAACACGGTGCATTTGTAATAGATGTTCTGTTCTCCTGCACAGAAGTGCTTGCTACACTGCCTATCACACTAATAAAATATCAGAATGCTTTAATAAGACATGTACAAAGTTTCAAATAGATACATGAAGTGCAAATGTTGATATTTATTCAAATGTGGGTGTTTCAGCATTCACTTACATAACAAATTGCTACCCACAGGCCTTAGTTTCTGCAAAAATTTCCTAATAACGTATCAATAATGTGTTAACAGGCTTAAGAGCACATCCCTGAACACCCAGCTATACACCTGGGTCCAGAGCAGAGGGAGCAGGCAGAATCACCATCCTCCCATTTCTCCCTAGAAGACAGCTATCTGCATACTTTCCCAGCTGCTGCTGCCTGAGGGGTCAGCTTCTAACCAGCCTTCATGTAGGTGCTGACAGTGGTCCCTGCCTTTGGATCACTGCCAAGTGGGCACACCTTCAACCACCAGGATGCACTAGGAATACAGGTGGTGGCTTGGACAATTACAAAGGTTACAGGAGTGGGAGCCAGCCTGATAGATAAGCTTCCTCTCCCACACAAACCACTCAAGCAAGACTAGGAGAGGAGGCTGCTTTATCTAATGCAGAGAAACAAACTCAGAGTCAAGGAAAATGAAGAAACAGAGGAATATGTTCCAAACTAGAGAACAAGCTAAAACTCCAGAAACAGGTCTTAATAAAACAGAGATTAGTAAGTTGTCAGAGAGTTCAGTTAACAGACCCAAAGATGGTCACTATGGTCAGCAGCATCTCTGTTCCGTCATCACTTTCATGAACAAAGAATTTCAACATAGAGAAAGAAAATATTAAGAAGTACCAGTCAGATCACAAGACATAGAATATAATTAACTGAACTAAAAAACTCAATACAGGGTTCAACAGCAAAATACATCAACCATAAGAAGAGATCCATGAACTTGAGATAGAACAGTAAACCATAGGAGCAAAAGACAGAAGCTCAAGAGAATGTAAGGGACTTATGGGACACTCAAACAGACCAATACACACACTTAGAAGGGCACAAGGAGGAGAAAAGACAGAGGAAGGGACAGAAAGCTAATTTAAAGACATAATGGCTGAAACTTCCCTAACCTGGAGAAAGAAACATGTCCAGATCCAGGAAGCTCAGATTTTCAAAAAGGATGAATACAAAAACAGACTCATACTGAGACACATTATAATTAAATCATCAGAAAATACAAGGAGAAAAATCTTAAAAGCAGCAAGAGAAAAACAACTTGGTACATACAAGGAAACTCACATAAAATTATCAGATTTTTTTTTTTTTAGCAGTTTTGCAGGCCAGAAGAGACTGAAGTATGTATTCAAACTTGTGAAAGAAAAAAAAAAACCTACCACCCAAGAATAATCTACCCAGCAAAGCTGTCCTTAAGAATTAAAGGAGAACTTATTACATATACAAAACCCTGAAGACTCAACCAGAAAAAGCTATTAGAACTAATAAACAAATTCAGTAAAGTTGCAGAATACAAAACATATATACAAAAATCAACTGCATTTAAATTGCCCCTCAGAATTGGAGAGCGAGTTTTTCAGATAAGCAAAAATTGAAGGAGTTCAGCACCAATAGACTGTCCCTATAAGAAATGTTAAAAAGACTTTTTAAGCTGAAAAAATGGTACTAATTAGTAGCAGGAAAACATGCATAAATCTTGCTGATAAAGTTAAATATATAATCAAAGTCAGAATAATATAATGCTGTAATAGTGCTGGGCTATAAAGCCAGTATAAAGGTTAAAAAGAAAAATAGTGAAAAAAAAAACCCACTATAACTACAATAATTTGTTAAAGTATACTAAAGATAAAATGATGCAAATATGACATCAAAAACATAAAATGTGATGGGAGGAGACAGTAAAAATATAGAATTTTAGAATCATTCAAACTTAAGTTGTTATCAGCTTATAATAGACTGTTATAACTCTTAGATGTTATATGTAGGCCTCATGGTAACCATAAAGCAAAACCCTACTGAAGATACACAAAAGATAAAGAAATCTACACATACCACTCAGAAAAATCATCAAATCATAAAGGAAGAGAACAAGAAAAGAAGAACAGAGGAATTACAAAACATCCATGTTAGTAAAAGCAGAGAAGTCACTTTGCTGACAAAGGTCTGTATAGTCAAAGGTATGGTTCTTCCAGTAGTCATGTATGTATGTGAGAGTTGGACCTTAAAGAAGGCTGAGCACCAAAGAATTGATGCTTTTGAACTGTGATGCTGGAGAAGACTCTTGAGAGTCCTGTGGATGGCCAGAAGATCAAACCAATCATAAGGAAATCAACTCTGAATATTCATTAGAAGGATTGGTGTTGAAGTGGAAGCTCCAATACTTTGGCCACCTGATGGGAAGAGCTGACTCACTGGAAGAGACCCTGATGCTAGGAAAGACTAAGGGCAACAGGAGGAGACAACAGAAGATGAGATGGCTGGCTGGCATCCTGACTCAATGGACATGAGTTTGAGGAAACTCCAGGAGATGATGAAGGAGGGAAGCTGTACTTCATGGGGCTGCAAAGAGTTGGACATGACTGAGTGACTGAACAAGTAATTGCATTAAATGTAAATTAACTTAATTCCCCCCCCCAAAAAAAGAGAGAGAAAGACAGACACACACAGAGTGGTTGAATAGATTAAAAAAATAAAATAAAACCCCAAAACCAAGAACCATCAATGTGCTACCTATGAGAGACTCATTTCAGGTTTATACGTACAAACTAAAAGTGAAGGGATGAAAAAATTTTTTTCATAAAAATGTAAACCCCCAAAAGCTAGGGTGGCTATAGCTAAATAGACATTAAGACAAATTTTGTAATAAGAGACAAAGAAGATCATCATGTAGCTATAAAGGGGCCAATCCAACAGGACATAACATTTGCAACTACTTATGCACTCAACTTAGAAAAACCTAAATATATCAAACAAATATTAACAGACCTAAAGGGAGCAATAGATAGCAATACTATAATAGTAGGGACTTCTATTTTTCTATTGACTATATTTTCATCAATGGATAGATCATCTAAAGAGAAAATCAATAAGAAAACACTAGACCTAACTGACATGTTAGACCAGATAAACTTGGCAGGCATTTAAGAACATTCCATCCAACAGCAGCAGAATATACATTCTTCAAGTATACATGGAACATTATTCAAGATAGATCACACAAAACAAGTCTCAACAAATTTAAGAGGACTGAAATAATATCAAGCATCTTTTCCAACCAAAGAAGTATGAGACTAGAAACCAGTTGTAAGAAAAAACTATAAAATTCACAGATATGTGGAGATTAAACATGTTACTGAACAATCAAGGAATCAAAAAAAAAAATTAAGAGAAACAAAAACATGAGACAAATGAAAATGCAGCAAAAGCAGTTATAGGAGAGATTAAATGAGAAATGCCTACATTAAGAAATAAGAAACATCTCAGTACAGTAAACAACTTTCCACTTCAAGAAATTTAGAAAAAGAACAAACTAAGCCTAAGGTTAGTAAAAGGAAGGAAATAACAAAGATCAGAGCAGAAATAAATAAAATGGAGATTAAAATGACAAAAGATCAATGAAACTAAAACCTGGTTTTTGAAAAGATAAACAAAATATGCAAATCTTTAACCATACCCACCAAGAGAAAAAGAGAGCACTCACAATTAGAAATGAAAGATGAACTTTTACAAAAATATCACAGAAAAGCAGAGATCATTAAATACTTTTCTTTTGGCTACGCTGTGTGGCTTGTGGGACCTTAATTCCCTGTGACAAGGGATAGAAAACCTGTGTACAGCAGAGTCCGAACCCATGGACGCCAGGGAGTTCCCTTAAGAGACTGTTATGTACAATTATATGCCAACAAATCAAACAATTTAGAATAAGTGCATGTATTCATAGAAACATAAAACCTTATTAGACTGAATCATGAAGAAATAGAAGATACGACAAAGCAATTACTAGTAAGGAGATTGCATCAGTAATCAGAACCTCTCAACAAGTAAAAGTCCAGACCAGATGACTTTGTTGATGTATTCTTCTAAACATTTAAGAGCCAATACCAATTTTTCTCAAACTCTTAAAAAAAAAAAAATAAGAGAATACTTGTAAACATTCTACTAGGCCAGAATGACCCTGATACCAAAACCAGAAAGAATAGTACAAGAAAATTATAGGCCAGTATCCCAGATGAAAATACAAGCAAAAATCTTCTAAAAATTCAATAATATTCAATATTCAACCACATTAATGGGAACATAGAGCATGATCAAGTGGGATTTATTTCAGGGATACAAAAAGCATGGTTCAACATCCACAAATCAATGTGATATACATTAATAGAATCAAAGATAAATATGACCATCTCAGTTATGCAGAAAACAGTACTGGACAAAATTCAACATCCATTCATAATAGACACTCTCAATTAACTGGATACAGACTGACTGAAACTCAACATAATAAAAGACGTATGTGGTAAGCCCACAGCTAAGATAACATTCAATGGTGAAAGTTGAAAGTTTATCTTCCAAGATCAAGAATAAGACGAGGACACACACTCTGATCACTTTTATTCAATCAAGTACTGGAAATCCTAACCAGGCCGTCACACAAGGAAAAAGAAATAAAAAGCATCCAAATCAGCTTAGAAAAAGTAAAACTGTCTTTATTTCCAGATGACATGCTACAAAGAGCTTCCTTGGTGGCTCATACAAACTCCTGCAATGATGGAGACCCGGGTCCAATCCCTGGATGGGAAAGATCCCCTGGAGAAGGGAATGTCAATCCACTCCAGTATTCTCTCCTGGAGAATCCCATGGTAGAGAAGCCGGATGGGCTACAGTCCGTGGGGTTGCAAAGAGTTGGACGTGACTGACAACTAACACACATGCCGCTATATATAGAAAACTCTAAAAACTACACCAAAAAATGTTACAGACTAAAGTTGTAGGATATAAAATATACAAAATCAGTTATTATACACACACACACACAAAACCACAAGCAAACTGAATCATTCACTCAACATTCAAAGCATAGTAGATAAAAATTTAAAACAACCTTTGGCACTATAGAGCAAGGACCATAAGGAAATGAGGAAAGAAGCACTGTATGTTAGCCACTCAGTCATGTCCAACTCTTTGCAACTCCATGGACTGTAGCTTGCCAGCCTCCTCTGTCCATGGAATTTTCCACAAGAATACTGGAGTGGGTTGCCATTCCCTTCTCCAGGGGATCTTCCGAACTCAGGGATCAAACCCAGGACTCCTGCATTACAGGCAGATTCTTTACTGTCTGAGCCACCAGGGAAGACCCATAGTGGGCTTTTAAAGAAGCATTAAAGTCACAAAAAGCAAAGGTTATTCCTCTACCTCTGCATAAGGATTTAACTAGTAAACATTAACAAAGGGAAGTGAAGTTGCTCAGTCATGTCCAACTCTTTGCGACCCCATGGACTGAAGCCTACCAGGCTCCTCCATCCATGGAATTTTCCAGGCAAGAGTACTGGAATGGGTCGCCATTTCCTTCTCCATAACAAAGGGAAGTTATTAGTAAATATCTCAAAACCAAATGAGCTGCTTATAAACAGTTTATTAGAATAAACTCACTGGACTTCCCTCATGATGCAGTGGATAAGAATCCACCTGCAATGCAGGGGACATGGGTTTGATCCTGTTTGGGAGGATTCCACATGCCATGATGCAACTCTGCCCGTGCGCCACAACTGCTGAGCCCATGCTCTAGAGCCCACGAGCTACAGCTACTGAGTCTGCGTGGTGCAATTACTGCAGCCTGTGCTCCACAACGAAGAGTAGCCCCTGCTCACTGCAATTAGAAAAAGCCCACACAAAGCAACAAAGACCCAACACAGCCAAAAATAAAATAAACAAGTGAAAAAAATTTTAAAGAACAAACTCATCTATGCTGCAAAATGGAGAGAAGAGGTGACAAGCCTCACAAGCCTGGTGATATCTGACTGTCCAAGAAAAGAAACTTAGTTCAACTTAAAAAATTACAAAAAAATTATAAATTTCAACTTTTACAAAGGTACAGCTTTTTAGAAATGGGTACGACCTTATCTAGAGAGTAAAAATAACATCATAGCTGGCTTAAAAGCAGTCACCAATTAAGAAGTCATTCAAGCTCAACAATGACTTTATCTTAATATCAACAATAAGCATATCAACTCCTAGTTTTACACTGGACTGATCTATTAGCCAAAAGAAGCAATAATGTTAACATGAGTAACAAGAATTATTTCTCCTTGTATAAGCTTATATCAATTACTGATCAGATCAGATCAGATCAGTCGCTCAGTCGTGTCCGACTCTTTGCGACCCCATGAATCACAGCACGCCAGGCCTCCCTGTCCATCACCAACTCCCGGAGTTCACTCAGACTCACATCCATCGAGTCAGTGATGCCATCCAGCCATCTCATCCTCTGTCGTCCCCTTCTCCTCCTGCCCCCAATCCCTCCCAACATCGGAGTCTTTTCCAATGAGTCAACTCTTCACATGAGGTGGCCAAAGTACTGGAGTTTCAGCTTTAGCATCATTCCTTCCAAAGAAGTCCCAGGGCTGATCTCCTCCAGAATGGACTGCTTGGATCTCCTTGCAGTCCAAGGGACTCTCAAGAGTCTTCTCCAACACCACAATTCAAAAGCATCAATTCTTCAGCGCTCAGCCTTCTTCACAGTCCAACTCTCACATCCATACATGACCACAGGAAAAACCATAGCCTTGACTAGACGAACCTTTGTTGGCAAAGTAATAGCAAATAAACACAATTCAACATCAAAATACATACTAAGTATACTGTTAACCCAACATAGGCATGCACTCAAGGAAAGATTTCTTAAAGAGTAAAAGGAACTCAGCAAACACAAACCCCACCTGTTTACCAAAAATCCATCACCTCTAGCATAACTAGTATTAGAGGCACTGCCTGCCCAGTGGTGACTGTTAAACAGCTGAGGTATCCTGACAATGCAGAATGCAAAGGTAGCATCATCATTTGTTCTCTAAGTAAGGATTTGTATGAATAGCTACACAAGGATTTTACTGTCTTTTACTTTCAATCAGTGAAACTGACCTTCCCATGAAGAGACAGGTATAACAAAATATAACAAGATGATCCTGCTGCTGCTGCGGCTAAATCACTTCAGTCATGTCCGACTCTGTGTGACCCCATAGATGGCAGCCCACCAGGCTCCCCCGTCCCTGGGATTCTCCAGGCAAGAACACTGGAGTGGGTTGCCATTTCCTTCTCCAATGCATGAAGGTGAAAAGTGAAAGTGAAGTTGCTCAGTCGTGTCTGACTCTTAGTGACCCCATGGACTGCAGCCTACCAGGCTCCTCCGTCCATGGGATTTTCCAAGCAAGAGTACTGGAGTGGGGTGCCATTGCCTTCTCCAGAGATGATTCTATGGAGTTTTAATTAATTAACCCCAAGACACTAATTAAACTACCAATGGATAACAAAATTTTCATATAGGTTGATGGTTTTGGTTGGGGTGACCTTGGAGAACAGAAAAGCCTCTGAGTGATTAAAATCTAGACTAGTCAAAATATATTATTGATATATTTTTTATTAATATATATTATTTGCATATTTATTGAAATCATTTTTTTAAGTTTTTAATAAATTTAAAGATAGGCTACATTCGAGCAAAGAGCGACAGTTTTAATCAAAACAGTAATTAATGTAAAAACTGACATATAAAACATGGGTTTTAAGAGCAGTAATTATAGGGAAAGCATTTCAAAATGAAGGTTAAAATTCAGGATTTTTTAAAAAAAATACAGTACTTAAAACATGCAAGACTACTACTCTTTAACAGAATGTCTCCATAAAAATGAACTTTAAAAAATACATAAATTTATTTAATTGGATGCTAATTACTTTACAATATTGTATTGGTTTTGCCATACATCAGCATGAATCCACCACAGGTATACACATGTTCCGCTTCCTGAACACCCCTCCCACCTCCCTCCCTGTACCATCCCTCTGGGTCATCCCAGTGCACCAGCCCCAAGTTTTGAGCAAGCATAACCAATATATGGGGTCCCTGGGTAGTTCAATTGGTAAAGAATCCACCTGCAATGCTGGAGACCCCCAGTTTGATTCCTAGGTCAGGAAGTTCCACTGGAGAAGGGATAGGCTACCCACTCCAGTATTCTTGAGCTTCCCTTGTGGCTCAGATGGTAAAGATTCTGCCTGCAGTGCAGGAGACCTGGTTTCGATCCCTGGATTGGGACGATCCCCTGGAGGAGGGAATGGCAACGCACTTCAGTATTCTTGCCCCACAATCCCCATGGACAGAAAAGCCTGGTGGGCTAGAGTCCATGGGGTTGCAAAGAGTCAGACATGACTGAACGACTAAGCACAGCACAGCACAACCAGTATACAGAGAAGGTCAAATCAAGACCATACGTGGTATGCTATTTTCAGCAAAGGAGAGGTACAGATTACCCTGAAAGAAAAGCAAAGAGACCAACACAAAGCTCTCCATTTTTCAAGTTCTGGAAACTTAAACATTGGAATTTAAAGAATGTTTAAGAAGATACAAGTTCATGTGGTAACCAAATTGGGCTTCACAAAGTATTTGAATAAAATACAAGCATAAATACAGAATTTTGGATGGCAACGATGTTCAGTTAAATTCTATTCACCCTTACCAGCCAAATATTAGTGAGCAAAATTAATTTTTATTATGCAAAGTGGGTCACACATAGAGGAAAAAATATTTTTCCATCATAACTGAATTATAGAGTGAAATAAGATAAATTCCTTTAAGTTCTAATGTTTAAAAGAATGAATACCTCACTATTTATTAAATCTATAGCTATAACCTTTACAGTCTTGATTTATAATATAAATCACATAGTACATAATCATACAGTCGCCAATAAACTCTTCAAAAGTGACTGCAACTTTAAAATTATTGGAAAAGCAGCCCCAACTAGTGGAGATCCCAAGAAAGAACTAGAAAAAGGAATTCTACATTCTGATCTAAACTTCGTCAGTTATTAGCTCTGAGACCTGCTTACCTTTGATAAATATTCAAAAGGTGTAGAGAAAAAATAAGAAAGAAAAAGATGACTCCAGATTTTAGGGACAGGATGAATGGAGTAAAAGATGATGCCCTGATAGGAAACCATATTATAATGGGCAACGTCTGGAAAGGCTAATTCTTTGGGGGAGTAAAGGATTTTAAATTATGTCAAGTTTAGGTTTGCAGCATAACCCAAAGCACTAAAAATGTAGGCTTAAAGACAAATTGAGGCTGAGCCAACAGGTAAGTTCTCTGTGACAGGGAAGATAATTGAGAATTGGACTTTGGTTGATGTCAGCATTCTTCAGTAGAACTTTTTGAGACGATGGAAATGTGCTGAATCCGCATTATCCAGTATGGTAGCCACTACCCACAAGTAGCTGCTGCTACTACTGAGGAAGTACATTTTCATTTTAATTAATTAAAATCAACAGTTATCCATACAACACAGTATTATTTAGCAATAAATGAGCCCTCAAGCCATGGAGAGACATACAAGAACCTTAAACACACATTGCTAAGTGAAAGAAGACAATCTCACCCATAGAACGATACAACACAGAGAGTCAACTGTAACATAAACCTATGGACTTCAGTTAATAATTTGTCAATTCTGGTGTATCAGTGATAACAAATGCACCAAACTAATGTAAGATTAAGTAACTGTGTGACTGAGGGGGAAGGCATACATGGAAACTACATTTTCAGTGTAATTTTTCTGTAAACCTAAAACTGCTCTATAAAATAGTCCATTAAAACTTTAAATAATCACATGTGCCTAGTGGCTGGTATTAAATAGCACATGTCGATTAATGAAAAGACTGATATGGGAAGAAAACGAGAATGGCATTTCATTTTTTACCACCAACTCCATAAATATTCAAAGTTTATTTTTATCTTGAATACTAACACTTGACAGCAGAAAATGTTCAAATACTCTAGATGAATATCTTTCTAAACTGATTTCTATTAAACAAAATTTAAGTAATAACATTTATTGAACGGGTACTATACTGAACATATATGTTAGCTCATTTAAATTTCAAAACAATCCTTTAAAACAAGATATTACCATTTCTATTGTCAGAGATGAAGAATCATATATGATAAAAGATGGGAACCAAGATACATCTGACTCCAAAGTCTATGTCCTAAAATACTCTGTATATAGTTCTATGATTTCCCAAATCACACACATAAGTGAATTTTTCCAAAATGAATCTACCATCAAGAACAATAGGTTATACAGCAGAATACATAATTAATTAATGATACACTGTGTGTGTGTGTGTTAGTTGCTCAATCGTGTCCAACTCTGAGACCCCATGGACTGTAGCCCGCCAGGCTCCTCTGTCCATGGAATTCTCCAGACAAGAATACTGGAGTGGGTTGCCATTTCCTTCTCCAAGAGATCTTCCTGACCTGCGGCTGAACTAGAGTTTCCTGCATTGCAGTTGGATGCTTTACCGTCAGAGTACTAGGGAAGCCCAATGATACACTAAAGAGTCTAAAGAAGCATCTCTGTATTAAACTGTCCCAAGCTAATGTGATAATTCTGGGCAAGATGAATCACGAGCCGGATTCAAGATTGCTGGGAGAAATAGCAACAACCTCAGATATGCAGATACCACCACTCTAATGGCAGAAAGTGAAGAGGAACTAAAGAGCCTCTTGATGAGGGTGATAGAAGAGGGTGAAAAAGCTGGCTTCAAATTCAACATTCAAAAAAACTAAGATCATGACATGTAGTCCCATCACTTCATGGCAAATAGAAGGGGGAAAAGTGGAAACTGACAGACTATTTTCTTGGGCTCCTAAATCACCGCACATGGTGACTGCAATCATGAAATTAAAAGACATTCACTTCTTGGAAGGAAAGCTATGACAAACCTAGAAAGCATATTAAAAAGCAGAGACACCACTTTGCTGACAAAGGTCCATACAGTCAAAGCTATGGTTTTTTCAGTAGTCATGTACAGATGTTTACAGTTGGACCATAAAGAAGCTTGGGTGCCTAAGAACTGATGCCTTCAAATCATGGTGCTGGAGAAGACTCTCGAGAGTCCCTTGGACTGCAATGAGATCAAACCAGTCAATCCTAAAGGAAATCAATCCTGAACATTCACTGGAAGGACTGATGATGGAGCTGAAGCTCCAGTACTCTGGCCGCCTGATGGGAAGAACCAACTCACTGGAAAAGACCCTGATCCTAGGAAAGACATGCTGTTTCAAGCAGCAGCTCCTCTCAGCTCCAAGTCCCCATGGCTGTTGCCACTGCCACGGCAGCCACCGTTGACTCTGCCCCAGGCCGCCGGGCCATGGCCCCCACCACCACCACCAGCACTGCGTCCAGCCTCCCACCTGCTGCTGAGGCTGCTCCTGCAGCAGGGGCCATCTTGTTGATCTGCCTCCTCTTCCTCCTCCATCCTGTTGCTCATTGACCTCATCCCCTTCTTCTCCCTTGGGTTCCAGATATCATTCATTGATCCAAAAATTGACCAATGGAACAAGTTACCCTAGGGATAGCAGTGCAATCCTATTCTAGAGTTCATATCAACAATGTATTTGTCATAAATGATTAACCATCTCAATGCTGGACCAGGACATACCAATAGTATACTCACTATTAAAGATCCTTTTGTTAAATGATTAAAGTCCTACATGATCTGAGCTCAGACCAGAATAATCCAGGTCAGTTTCAATCTACTATATATTTTTCCCAGTATGAAAGGACATGAGAAACAAGGTCTACATTTAAAAAGTGTCTTAAAACCAATTAATGATATAATCTTAATTTAATTAATATATACAAAACCTTACCCAAGAACAGAGTTTGTTAGAGCAGCACAGCTGGGTAACTGCACAAAGTTTAAACCTTTATAGCCAGAGGTTCAAATCCTCTCCCTAACAAAATGTTCATAATTTTTATAATGAGTTTATAAATGTTTACTTTATAATGAGTAAACTTAATACTTGTTATCCCTATTCTTCTAGCCATGGGATTTCTCACATTAATTGAATGAAAAGTTCTAGGCCACACGCAACTTTGAAATGGACCAAATAATGTTGTACCATATGGCCTATTACGACCTATTGCTGATGTAGTCAAATTATTCATTAAAGGACCACCATGACCAGCACACCTTCCATTTCCATACTTATCACACCCACTTTAGCCCTAATCTTTGCTCGAACCATACAAATTCCCTGACCTGTACCTCGTGAAAGTAGTGTCCGTCGCTCAGTCATGTCCAACTCTTTGTGACCCCATGACTGTAGCCCACCAGGCTCCTCTGTCCATGCAATTCTCTAGGCAAGAATACTGGAGTGGGCAGCCTGTACCTTACCCCTCATTAACAAAAACTTAGAGGAGTATTACTGATATTTATATCAGATATGTCAAGCCTAACTGTCTAGGCTTGAGCCTAGACACTGATCCGGATGAGCTTCCAATTCAAAATGTGCACTTATTGGAGCTCTACGAGCAACAGCACCAATAATGTCACGTGAAGTAATGCTAGCGATTCTTCCTCTAGTCCTTTTAATAAATGTATCCTGGGACTTCCCTGGTCGTTCAGTGGTTAAGAATCCGCCTGCCATCGCAGAGGATCCACATACTGCAGAGCAACTAAGCCTGGGCACCACAACCACGGAAGTCTGTGTGCTCCAGGGGCTGTGCTCCATAACAAGAGAAGCCACCATAAAGAGAAGCCCACACACCACAATGAAGCGTAGCCCCCACTCGCTGCAACTAGAGAAAGCCCTCATGCAGCAATGAACCCAGCACAGCCAAAGACAACCAAATAAAATGAATGGATCCTTTACTCTCTCAACCCTCATCTCAAGGACATTTACGAATAATTTTCCCATCATGACCCCTAGCCATAATACGACTTATCTCTACTCTAGCAGAAACTAACTGAACCCCCTTCAGCTTGAAAGAAGGAGAATCTGAAGCTGTATCAGGCTCTAACATAGAATATGCAGCAGGCCCATTCGCTATATTTTTCTTCACAGAATATGCCAACATCATCATAAAAAATATTTTCAAAATAATCATTTTTCTAGGAGAATTCCCCAGCCCCCCCACTAGAACTATATACAACCAACTTTATTATCAAAATACTATTGTTTACAGTTTTTCCATTGTTCTAGCTTTTTCAGTGTAAAAACAGTTTTACACTGTTTACAGTGAAGTCGAGCATCCTATCCTTGAGTTCTAAAGAATAGTAAGGAGAGATAAGAAAGTCTTCAAGTGAGCAATGCAAAGAAATAGAGGAAAGCAATAGAATGGGAAAGACTAGAGATCTCTTTAAGAAAATTAAGAGATACCAAGGGAACATTTAATGCAAAGATGGGCACAATAAAGGAGAGAAACGTTACAGACCTAACAGAAGCAGAAGATATTAAGAAGAGGTGACAAGAATATACAGAAGAACTGTACAAAAAAGATCTCAATGACCCAGATAACCACAATGGTGTGATCACTCATCTAGAGCCAGACATCCTGGAGTGCGAAGTCAAGAGGGCCTTAGGAAGCATCACTACGAACAAAGCTAGTAGAGGTGATGGAATTCCACCAGAGCTATTTCAAATCCTTAAAGATGATGCTGTTAAAGCATCATATGTCAATATGTCAGCAAATTTGGAAAAATCAGCAGTGGCCACAGGACTGGAAAAGTTCAGTTTTCATTCCAGTCCCAAAGAAGGGCAATGCCAAAGAATGTTCAAACTACCGCACAACTGCACTCATTTCACATACTCGCAAGATCATGCTCAAAATCCTCCAAGCTAGGCTTAAACAGTATGTGAACCAAGAAGTGGACATCCAGATATACAAGATGGATTTAGAAAAAGCAGAGGAACCAGAGATCAAATTACCAACATCCACTGGATCATAGAAAAAGCAAAAGAATTCCAGAAAAACATCTATTTCTGCTTCACTGACTACACTAAAGCCTTTGACTATGTGGATCACAACAAACTGTGGAAAATTTTCAAGAGAAGAGAATACCAGACCACCTTACCTGCCTCCTGAGAAACCTGTATTCAGGTCAAGAAGCAACAGTTAGAACCAGGCATGCAACAATGGACTGGTTCCAAATTGGGAAAGGAGTCAAGACTGTATATTATCACTCTGCTTATTGAACTTATATGCAGAGTACATCATGCAAAATGCCAGGATGGATGAAGCACAAGCTGGAATCAAGATTGCCAGGAGAAATATCAGTAACCTCAGATAATGCAGATAACACCACCTTTATGGCAGAAAGTGAAGAGGAACTAAAGAACCTCTTGATGAAGGTGAAAGGTAAGAGTGAAAAAGCTGGCTTAAAACTCAACATTCAGGACTTCCCTTGTGGTCCAGTGGCTAAGACTCTGTGCTCCCAATGCAGGGGACCTGGGTTCGATCCCTGGACGGGGACTTAGATCCCACATGCCACAACTGAGACCTGGCACAGCCAAATAAATAACTAAATTTTCAAAAAGAATAAAACAACATTCATAAAACTAAGATCATGGCATCCAATCCCATCACTTCATGGCAAATAGATAGGGAAACAATGGAAACAGTGAGAGATTTTATTTTACTGGGCTTCAAAATCACTGAAGACAGTGACTGCAGCCATGAAATTAAAAGACGCTTGCTCCTTGGAAGAAAAGCTATGGCAAACCTAGACAGTGTATTAAAGAGCAGAGACATTAATTTGCTGACAAAGGTCTGTCTAGTCAAAGCTAAGGTTTTTCCAGTAGTCATATATGGATGTGAGAGTTGGACCATAAAGAAGGCTGAGCACCAAAGAATTGATGCCTTTGAACTGTGAGGTTGGAAAAGACTCTTAAGAATCCCTTGGACTGCAAGGAGATTAAACCAGTCAATCCTAAAAGAAATCAACACTGAATATTCACTGGAAGGACTGATGCTGAAGCCGAAGTTCCAATACTTTGGCCACCTGATGCGAAGAACTGACTCATTTGAAAAGACCCTGATGCTGGGAAAAACTAAAGAAGAGAAGTGGATGACAGAGGATGAGCTGGTTGGATGGCAATACCAACTCAGTGGACATGAGTTTGAGCACGCTCGGGGAGATGGTGAAGGAAAGGGAAGCCTGGCATGCTGCAGTCCATGGGGCTGCAAAGAGTCGGACATGACTGACCAGATGAACAACAACAATCCTTGATTCTGGTATGATCAACTTTTCAACAAATTGAAAAAATTTCCTACCAGGAACACTAGCCCTGTGCATACGACACATCTCACTACCTATCATAACATCAAGCATCCCCCCACAATGTAAGAAATATCTCTGACACAAGTTACTTTGATAGAGTAAATAACAGAGGTTTAAACTATCTTTCTAGAATCACAGGAATTGAACCTACCCTTAAGAATTCAAAATTCTTCCTGCTACTGCATAATACTACATTCTGTACTAAGGTCAGCTGAATAAGCTAGTTGGCCCATACCCCAAAAATGTTGTTTTATATCCTTCCCATTCTAATAAATCCTATCATCTTTATCATTATTGTAACCATTATATCAGGAACCGTAATTGTAATAACTAATTCACACTGATTGCTTATCTGAATTGGATTTGACATAAATACAGTTGCCATTATTCCCATCATAATAAAAAAGTTTAATCCATGAGCCATAGAAGCATCCACTAAATACTTTCTGACACAAGCCACCACATCAATATTATTTGTAATAGCTGCTCTTGATAATCCATTATATTCTGGCCAGTGAACTATAAAAAATCTTTAACCCAATAGCATTAACCGTCATGGCAATAGCTCTAATCACAAAACTAGGACTCTCTCCATTCTATATCTGAATTCTCATTAATAGCAGACAATTTTATTAACAGGACACAAACTCATGCCAGTATTGCACCAAATTTTACCATCCATTAAACTTAATATTATTAATATTTACATCCATACTATTACCTGGGGGATAGCTGTGAAAAGAAGAGAAGCAAAAAGCAAAGGAGAAAAGGAAAGATATAAGCATCTGAATGCAGAGTTCCAAAGAATAGCAAGGAGAGATAAGAAAGACTTCCTCAGTGATTAATGCAAAGAAATGGAGGAAAACAACAGAATGGGAAAGACTAGAGATCTCTTCAAGAAAATTAGAGATACGAAGGGAACATTTCATGCCAAGATGGACTCGATAAAGGACAGAAATGGTATGGACCTAACAGAAACAGAAGATATTAACAAGAGGTGGCAAGAATACACAGAAGAACTGTACAAAAAAGATCTTCATGACCCAGATAATCACGATGGCTTGATCACTCACTTAGAGCCAGACATCCTGGAATGTGAAGTCAAGTAGGCCTTAGAAAGCATCACTACAAACAAAGCTAGTGGAGGTGATGGAATTCCAGTTGAGCTATTTCAAATCCTGAAGATGATGATGTGAAAGTGCTGCACCCAATAGGCCAGCAAATTTGGAAAACTCAGCAGTGGCCACAGGACTGGAAAAGGTCAGTTTTCATTCCAATCCCAAAGAAAGGCAATGCCAAAGAATGCTCAAATTACTGCACAACTGCACTCATCTCACACACTAGTAAAGTAATGCTCAAAATTCTCCAAGCCAGGCTTCAGCAATACGTGAACCGTGAAATTCCAGATGTTCAAGCTGATTTTAAAAAAGGCAGAGGAACCAGAGATCAAATTGCCAACATCCGCTGGATCATGGAAAAGGCAAGAGAGCTCCAGAAAAACATCTATTTCTGCTTTATTGACTATGCCAATGCCTTTGACTGTGTGGATCACAATCAACTGTGGAAAATTCTGAAAGAGATGAGAATACCAGGCCACCTGACCTGTCTCTTGAGAAACCTATATGCAGGTCAGGAAGCAACAGTTAGAACTGGAGATGGAAAAAGAGATTGGTTCCAAATAGGAAAAGGAGTACGTTGAGGCTGTATATTGTCACCCTGCTTATTTACCTTATATGCAGAGTACGTCATGAGAAATGCTGTGCTGGATGAAGCACAAGCTGGAATCAAGATTGCCAGGAGAAATATCAATAACTTCAGATATGCAGATGACACCACCCTTATGGCAGAAAGTGAAGAGGAACTAAAAAGCCTCTTGATGAAAGTGAAACTGGAGAGTGAAAAAGTTGCCTTAAAGCTCAACATTCAAAAAATTAAGATCATGACATCTGGTCCCATCACTTCATGGAAAATAGATGTGGAAACTGTGTCAGACTTTATTTTTGGGAGCTCCAAAATCACTGCAGATGGTGACTGCAGCCATGAAATTAAAAGACACTTACTCCTTGGAAGGAAAGTTATGACCAACCTAGAAAGCATATTCAAAAGCAGAGACATTACTTTGCCAACATAGGTCCGTCTAGTTAAGGCTTCGGTTTTTCCAGTGGTTATGTATGGATGTGAGAGTTGGACTATGAAGAAGGCTGAGCGCCGAAGAATTGATGCTTTTGAACTGTGGTGTTGGAGAAGACTCTTGAGAGTCCCTTGGACTGCAAGGAGTTCCAACCAGTCCATCCTAAAGGAGATCAGTCCTGGGTGTTCATTGGAAGGAATGATGCTGAAGCTGAAACTCCAACACTTTGGCTACCTCATGAGAAGAGTTGACTCATTGGAAAAGACCTGGATGCTGGGAGGGATTAGGGGCGGGAGGAAAAGGGGACGACAGAGGATGAGATGGCTGGATGGCATCACCGACTCAATGTACATGAGTTTGGGTAAACTCTGGGAGTTGGTGATGGACAGGGAGGCCTGGCGTGCTGCAGTTCATGGGGTCACAAAGAGTCGGACATGACTGAGCAACTGAACTGAACTAAACTGAGGCAGTCTAAAGCAAACCAAACTATGAAAAATCATAGCTTACTCATCAATTGCCCATATAGGATGTATTATAGCCATTATATTGTATAATCCAACTATAACAATCCTACTAATTTATATTGTAATAACACTTACCATATTTATATTATTCATTTGTAGCTCAGTCACCACACTATCACCATCACATCCATGAAATAAAATGCCCACTATTACCACCTTTATTCTTATCATCCTACTACATATATATATATATATCAGATCAGATCAGTCACTCAGTTATGTCCGACTCTTTGCGACCCCATAAATCACAGCAGGCCAGGCCTCCCTGTCCAACACCAACTCCCGGAGTTCACTCAGACTCACATCCATTGAGTCAGTGATGCCATCCAGCCATCTCATCCTCTGTCGTCCCCTTCTCCTCCTGCCCCCAATCCCTCCCAACATCGGAGTCTTTTCCAATGAGTCAACTCTTCGCATGAGGTGGCCAAAGTACTGGAGTTTCAGCTTTAGCATCATTCCTTCCAAAGAAATCCCAGGGCTGATCTCCTTCAGATTGGACTGGTTGGATCTCCTTGCAGTCCAAGGGACTCTCAAGAGTCTTCTCCAACACCACAGTTCAAAAGCATCAATTCTTGGGCGCTCAGCCTTCTTCACATTCAATTCTTCATCCATACATGACCACAGGAAAAACCATAGCCTTCACTAGACGGACCTTTGTTGGCAAAGTAATGTCTCTGCTTTTGAATATGCTATCTAGGTTGGTCATAACTTTCCTTCCAAGGAGTAAGCGTCTTTTAATTTCATGGCTGTAGTCACCATCTGCAGTGATTTTGGAGCCCCCCAAAATAAAGTCTGACACTGTTTCCACTGTTTCCCCATCTATTTCCCATGAAGTGATGGGACCGGATGCTATGATCTTCGTTTTCTGAATGTTGAACTTTAAGCCAACTTTTTCACTCTCCACTTTCACTTTCATCAAGAGGCTTTTGAGTTCCTCTTCACTATCTGCCATAAGGGTGGTGTCATCTGCATATCTGAGGTTATTGATATTTCTCCCAGCAATCTTGATTCCAGCTTGTGTTTCTTCCAGCCCAGCGTTTCTCATGATGTACTCTGCATAGAAGTTAAATAAACAGGGTGACAATATACAGTCTTGACGTACTCCTTTTCCTATTTGGAACCAGTCTGTTGTTCCATGTCTGGTTCTAACTGTTGCTTCCTGACCTGCATACAAATTTCTCAAGAGGCAGGTCAGGTGGTCTGGTATTCCCACCTCTTTCAGAATTTCCCAGTTTATTGTGATCCACTATGTGCAGGTAAATATACGTATTAGATGTGTGTGTGTGTGTGTGTGTGTGTGTGTGTGTGTGTGTGTGTGTGTGTATATCTTTCTCAAACAGAGGCCTGCCTTGAGTCTCTGCCTTAGGAGTTAGTAACCGTCCCTCAACTGATTATAAGACCTGAGACAGTTCATAAAGTCCCTTGACTAAAGAGGGGGTCAGAATTCTGAAGAAAATCTTGTGGTAACATTACAGGATGCTATGAATCTTCCTAGTTATCTACAGGTGCTCACTAGTGTAAATGTGCCCCAGAGAAGGGGAAATTCTAAAGCCTTTATAGGACGGGATAACAGCCTGACTGAGTATCAGTCAGAGGGGATGCTTGTAGGGGCTGGGGGCTGGGGTCCCACTGCAAATGGTGTTCGGGCCCAAGTCCATGTCACAGTAAATGGCACGGGTCTGTGAACCCATTCTGCAGTTACTTCCCCAGCTCCCCAGGATGTGGTTGGAACAGACATTCTTGGGGCCTGACACTGGGCCCCTGAACCTCACAGTTGAGACTGTTATGGCGGGGAAGGTCAAGAGGAAACCCTGAAGCTTCTCCTTTTAAGCAATGCAGAAGTATATAAACAGTAAATAAACCCGAATCCATAAGAACAGTATTTTACCAAATAGGGAATATCAATAAGAGAAATTATAAAAAGGAACCGAAGGAAAATGCTGGAAGGGACAAACACAATAACTGAAATGAAAAATTCACGACAGGGGTTCGACAGGAGATTTCAACAGACAGAATAAATAATAAGTGGACTTCAAATGGGTCAAGTGAGATTATCCAGCCTGAGAAACAGAAATAAAAAGGAATGAAGAAAAATGAACATAGCCTAAGAGGCCCACAGGACACCACTGAGCTTACCAACATACACACAGTGAGAATCCCAGGAGAGGAGGATGAAAAGAAAAGGGCAGAAATTAAATTAATGGTTGCCAGAGGCTGGGGTGAATAGGAAATGGGTTTCTTTTGCGGTGGTAAAACTGTTTTGGAATTAGATCATGGTGTTGTTTGCACAACATTATGAATATACTAAAGAAAAAAATTACACCTTACAATGGCTAAAATAGTGAATTTTTTGTTATATAAACTTTACTTCAATAAAAAGAAATCACCTATATCGGTTCCTCCTGCTTTACACCCCCTCATCCTAAGCCACACTGGATCCAGTTCACTCAGCACCCAGTGTCTCTGCTATATACTACTCCCATGCTTTTTACCTTGGTCTCTCTCTGTCCCCTCTGTCTCAAAAAAAATCTTATCCAAGTTTCAGAATCTGCTCAAAGTTTGTCATGATTCTCATTTCCCATAGAAATTGTCATAATTCTTCAAAATTTTATAGTGTGGAAGTGGGTAGCTATTGGGAAGCCTTAGGTTATCCAGTCTAACCTCAACTGGAAAGTTTTGTGAAGCATCATTTTAAAAACTTTGGTTAAAAAAAGAAACCCGTAACGTTTACCACCTTTGCCATGTTTAAGAGTATATTGCAGTAGTGTTATAAGGACACTGCAAGACAGCTAAGCTTCACTAGACCCTGGTTTTCGAAGCCTTCCTGAACCCCCTAACTGCAGTCAATCACCCCTCCTCCTGTGACCCCATAGCATTTGGGGCACACTCCCATTCTAGGGTTTGACTAGTTTTCTTTCTGTTTAGCTCTTGTTTCTGTTCCCTTCCCTAATTTGTGAGATCCCTGAGGGCAGGGCTTATTGTGACTTCATCTCCGAATTTTTTTTTCCCTCAGTTCAACATCTGTTTTTTAAAATTTATTTTTAATTGGAGGATAATGGCTTTACAATGTTGTGTTGGCTTCTGGTGTATAACAACACGAATCAGCCGTAAGTATACATATATCCCCTCCCTCTTGAGCCTTCCTCCCACCCCTCTAGGTCATCACAGACCCCAGGCTGAGCGCCCTGTGCTATACAGCAGGCTCCCACTAGCCAGCTATTTTACACGTGGAGGTGTATGTACGTCAGTGCTCCTCTCCTCATTCATCTCACCCCCTCCTTCCCCTGCTGGGCCGCAAGTCCATCCTCTACGTCTGTGTCTCGATTCCTGCCCTGCAGATGGGTTCATCAGTACCATCCTTCTGTATTCCATATATATGCATTAATATACAATATTTGTTTTTCTCTTTCTGACTTGCTATTGCTAAGTCGTTTCAGTTGTGTCTGACTCTGTGTGACCCCATAGACGGCAGCCCACCAGGCTCCCCCATCCCTGGGATTCTCCAGGCAAGAACACTGGAGTGGGTTGCCATTTCCTTCTCCAGTGCACAAGAGTGAAAAGTGAAAGGGAAGTCGCTCGGTCATGTCTGACTCTTAGCGACCCCATGGACTGCAGCCTACCAGGCTCCTCCGTCCATGGGATTTTCTAGGCAAGAGGACTGGAGTGGGGTGCCATTGCCTTCTCCACTTTCTGACTTACTTCCCTCTATAACAGGTTCTAGGTTCATCCACCTCATTTCAATGAACTCAAATTCACTCCTTTTTATGGCTGAGGCGTATGCTCCACTGTATATATGTACCACACCTTCTTTAGCCGTTCATCTGTTACTGAACATCTAGGCTTCCCTCTCTGATTTCTAAGTGAAACTAACTGAATGCATGCCGAGGGAAAAATGAAGAGATGAAGACAGAATCATGTACCCAGAATGGTGAGTACTGGAGACATGAAGAGAAAGAAGCAAAGGATGACTGCCTTCATCACCCCGGCATCCTCCTCTTCCTCTACATTCTGGTCTAACTTCTCACTCCAGCCTTGGCCAACCACAGGGACCAAGGGGATCAACTCCATGGGTTCCAGGTCCTGTCAGCTGCTGGCCTCATGGAAACTCTTACCTCCAGGACAGTTTCTTCCATGGCTAACACCCTACAGTAGCTGAACTGCCATTGTCCAAAGCTATCTGCTCTGTGTATGAAGATCCAGTCTCCTCCAAGCTTTCAACTCTCCTGGACTCTAGGAAACATCCTTGTGTATGTTGCTTTCCACCTTATATCTGCTCACCAATCTTATACAACCAACATGCAAGAAAATAACTACTTGGCAAATCATTTCTGGGTTATCCAGATACCATTCCTCCAGGGAGGGGATTAAAAACCCTCTGGCTCCTCTCCTGCCTCTTCCATCCCCTTGATGTCTATAGAACTTGCTGTCTTTGGCAGTGGAGACTGAGTACAGTGAAGGAGTAAAGCCCCATGAGTTTGTCTGCTTTCTTCAGCTTTTGCTAAAGGCTCAGAGACGAGGCTGAACCAAGAAACTGAAATGAAACTTTTTGATTATCTGTGTTTTTCCAATTAATCCTGCTCCCCACTAAGGGATCATGAGTTGGCTGCATCACTGTGTCCCTAAGTGATGAATCCCCATTTGCCAGCTGGCCATGCATGAACCGGATGGCCTGGCATTTCATTTCTTCCTATCCAGTAAAATGAGAAAACTCAAACCAGACACTGAAATGTCTTTTTCTTTTATTAAAAACATTTCTCAATTGTGTAGCTGGGTACTCTGAGAGTGAACTTCAATATTTCTGAACCTCTGAATGTTGGAAACAGGGAAAAAACTACCATTCAAAGAAGTGCCAGACAATTACATAATCTGTCTCTGATCTATGGTTCTCAACCCTGGCACCCCATTAGGAACAACTGGAGAGCTGTAAATAAAAAGATACCTGCCAATCTGCCCCCTTCTTACCTGAATGGGGCAGCAACATCGGCTTTAAAAACAAAACAAATCAAATCAAGCCAAGCAAAACAAAACACCTTCCATATGATAATATGCGGCAAGAATCAAGAAGTTCACTGGCTGCTCTGAGGGTAAAATAAGTTATTAGCCTTCAGAGTAAGTACTTTAAGAGTACTTGGGCTTCCCTGGTGGCTCAGTGGGAAGGAATTCGCCTGCCAGTGAAGGAGACATGGGTTCAATCCTTGGGTCATGAAGGTCCCCTGGAGAAGGAAATAATAACCCACTCCAGAATTCTTGCCTGAGAAATCCTATGGACAGTGGAGCCTGGCAGGTTACAGTCCATGGGTCACAAAAGAGTCAGGTACAACTTAGCGACTAAACTCTAGGAGTAACTATCTTAGGGAGCCCCCTGGGTAAGAAGATATTGAGGTACTTGGAGCACCTCTGAATGTCGGTAAATTAATCCAAATACAAATATTAATAGTTTAGACTGATATGTCAGCTACCTACTGCTGGATAACAAAGTACCACATACCTAGTAATAATTGTGTAGTTACTAATGACTTAGTAAACTATGAGCTAATACGTGTGCATTGTTTTATTGCCTCAAAGTAAGACATGTTTATTGTCTTGCAGTTTCCATGGGACAGGAGTCTGAGCATGGCTTAGCTGGCTTCTCTGCTTCAGGGACTGTCAAGAGGCTGCAATTGAGGAACTGGCCAGGGCCGGGGTCTTATCTGAAGGCTTGACCTTATTTCCAAGCTCATGTGGGTACGGTAAGATCAGTCTCTTGCAGGCTGATGAACTGAGGCCCTTAGTTCCTGGCTGGCTGTTGACTGCCCTCGTTCTGTACCAAGTGGCCTGCTCCAGCTGTTTACTTCATCAAAGCATACAAGCCAAGAGGGCAATAGAGGAAGCCCCCAAGTAAGATGTAAGCTAGTCTTATCTAACCTAATCAAGAAAGTGCAATCCTATCCCTTTACAATATTTCACTGCTGAGAAGTCACAGGCCCTGCACACAACCAAAGGGAGAGCAACGCACAGGACATAAAGACCAGGAGCTGCGGATCAGCCAGAGTGATGCCTCCGGCTTTGTTTGGCTTGCTCAAGATTGCATTGGCTACATGGGGACTTTTGTGGTTCCTTAACAAGCTTTAGGATTTTTTAAAATTTTTATGAAAGTACCATTGGAATTTTGATAGGAACTGCATTGAACCTGTATGTGGCTTTGGATAGTATGGACATATTAACAATATTAATTCTTCCAACCCATACACATGGGGTATCTTTCCATTTATTTGGGCCTTCTTTAACTTTTTCATCAATGTCTCATTGTACTAATCTTTCACCTCCTCGGTTAAATATATTCCTAAGAAGTCTGTTGTACTTGAGGCTATTGTAAAGTGCTAGTTTTTTGTTTCTTTTTTGGATAATTTGTTGTTAGTATATGGAAATACAACTGGATTTCATGTGTTGATTTATATCCTGCAACTTTACTGAATTCATTTATTAGTTCTAACAGGTTTTTAGTGAAGCCTTTGTGTTTTCTATATTTAAGATCAAGTCATCTGGAAACAGATAATTTTACTTCATCTTTTTCTATTTGGATACCTTTTCTTTTTTCTACTTAACTGCCATGACTATGATTTCCAATGTAATGTTAGTTAGAGGTGGTGAGAATGGGCATACTTTTCTCTGATCTTAGAAGAAAATATGTCAGCTTCCACTGTTGAGTATAATATTAGCTGTGGGCTTGTCACATATGGTCTTTATTATGTCCTACTGACATGTTTTTAATCACTGTCTCCACCATTTTCACAGCTGAGTATTTTTATGAAGGACAACTGGTAACCTTGAAAGTAGCTGAAAGTCACAGAAGCACTGATAAATCTTTTACTGTCTCCTTGATGTAGTTCAACATCCAACAAAAAAAGTCTATATAAGAGTCAATTAAAAGCACACACAAATCCAGGGTGAAAGGGAACTAAAGATTCTGGAGGCCAACTCCATAATCAAGACCTTTCTTCAGCCCTCCCTTACTTGGGGCTATAATAGCAGACTACCATAGTTTTGTCAAGAGAACATGCTGGTCATAGCAAACACCCTTTTCCAACAACAGAACAGACAACACTACACATGGACATCACCAGATGGTCAATAGTGAAATCAGATTGATTATGTTCTTTGCAGTCAAAGATGGAGAAGCTCTATACAGTCAGCAAAAATAAGACCTGGAGCTGACTGGGGCTCAGATCATGAGCTCCTTATTGCAAAACAGGCTCAAATTGAAGAAAGTAAGAAAAAACCCACTAGGTCATCTAGGTCATTCAGGTATGACCTAAATCTTATGGTTATACAGTGGAGGTGACGAATAGACTCAAATGATTAGATCTGTAGACAGAATGCCTGAAGAACTATGGATGGAGGTTCATAACATTGTACAGGAGGCAGTGACCAAAACCATTCCAGAGAAAAAGAAATGCAAGAAGGCAAAGGTGTTGTCTGAGGAGGCTTTACAAATAGCTGAGGAAAGAAGAGAAGTGAAAGAAAAGGAAGGAAGGAAAGATATACCAAACTGAATGCAGAGCTCCAGAGAACAGCAAGGACAGATAACAAAGCCTTCTTAAAAGAACAAGGCAAAGAAAAACAACAGAATGGAAAGACTAGAGATCTCTTTAAGAAAACTGGAGCTATCAGGGAACATTTCAATCACGGATGGGCATGATAAAGGACAGAAGTAGTAAGGACCTAACAGAAACAGAAGAGATTAAGGTAGTAAGAATACACAGAAGTACTATACAAAAAAGGTCTTACCATGATCGTGTGGTCACTCACCTAGAGTCACACAATCTGGAGTGTGAAGTCAAGTGGGCCTTAGCAAGCATTATTACAATTAAAGCTAGTGAAGGTGATGGAATTCCAGTTGAGCTACTTCAAATCCTTAAAAATGATGCTATTAAAGTGCTGCACTCAATATGCCAGCAAATTTGGAAAACTTAGCAGTGGCCACAGGACTAGAAAAGGTCAGTTTTCATTTCAATCCCAAAGAAGGGTAATGCCACAGAATGTTCAAACTACTGTATAATTGCACTCATTTCACATGCTATCAAGGTTATACTCAAATTCCTTCAAGCTAGGCTTCAGCAGTATGTGAACCAAGAAGTTCCAGATTGTACAACCTGGGTTTCGAAGAGGCAGAGGAACCAGAGATCCAGTTGTCAACATTTGCTGGATCATGCAGAAAGCAAAGGAGTTCCAGGAAAAACATCTACTTCTGCTTCACCAACTACACTAAAGGCCTTTGACTGTGTGAATCATAACAAACTGGAAAATTCTTAAAGAGATGGGAATACCAGACCACCTTTCCTATCTCCTGAGAAAACTGTATTGAGTTCAAGAAGCAACAGTTAGAACCAGGCATGAAATAATGGACTGGTTCCAAATTGGGAAAGGAGTACATCAAGGCTGTATACTGTCAGCCTACGTATTTCACTTATATGCAGAGTATATCATGAGAAATGCTGAGCTGGATGAAGCACAAGCTGGAATCAAGATTGCTGGGAGAAATATCAATAACCTCAGATACGCAGATGATACCACTCTAAAGGCAAAAAGTGAAGAGGAACTAAACAGCTTCTTTAGAGTGAAACAGGACAGTGAAAAAGCTGGTTTGAAACGCAACATTAAAAAAACTAAGATCATGGTATCTGCTCCCATCACTTCATGGCAAATAGGAGGGGAAAAAGTGGAAACAGGGACAGATTTTATTTTCTTGGGCTCCAAAATCACCGCAGGCAATGACTGCAGCCATGAAATTAAAAGATGCTTGCTCCTTGGAAGGAAAGCAATGACAAACCTAGACAGTATATTAAAAAGCAGAGACATCACTTTGACGACAAAGGTCCACAGAGTCAAGCCTATAGTTTTTCTATTAGTCATGTATTGTTGTGAGAGTTGGACCATAATGAAGGCTGAGCACCGAAGAATTGATGCTTTTGAATTGTGGTGTTAGAGAAGACTCTTGAGAGTCTCTTGAACTTCAAGGGGATCTGACCAGTCAATCCTACAGGAAATCAACTCTGAATATTCATTGGAAAGACTGATGCTAAAGCTCCAATACTTTGGCCACCTGATGGGAAGGGTCAATTCATTGGAAAAGACCCTGATTCTGGGAAAGATGGAAGGCAAAAGGACAAGGGGGCAGCAGAGGATGAGATGGTTGGATGGCATCACCAATTCAATGGACATGGATTTAGCAAACTCTGGGACAGAGGAGCTGGGCGTACTGCAGTCCATGGGGTCACAGAGTCAGACATGACTTACCAACTGAACAACAAGGAGGCTTCAACAACGAACTTCCTTTTGACAGTTCTAGAAGCTCAGAAGTTCAAGATCAAAGCTCTGACAGATCTTGTGTCTGGTGGGGGCCCTTTTCCTGGATTACAGATGATTGTCTTCTCACATCCTCAAATGACAGCAAGCAGAGAGGAAGAAAGATCTCTGTGTAGTTTCTTGTAAGGTTACTAATTCCCTCATGAGGTCTCCAACCCCATGACCTAATCACCTCCCCAAGACATCATCTTCAAATATCTTCACACTGGGGATCAGAGTATCGACGAATGAATTTGGGTGTGTGTGTGTGGCGGGGGGACACACATTCAGTCTATAGCCTTCTCCACTGCTCTTCAGGATCCACAGGCAAACTTCCAGTGATGGAGAGAATGCTTCCCCAACAGAAGGCCATCATTGTGAGAGGCAAACCCACGGTGCTGAGATTTATTATTGTTCTTTTGTAAGTATGTGAAGATGATTCAGCTTCTCTGTACTAATGTCCCCATTAGTAAATTTAAAAATCAACCTACCTAGTCTTTTTATATCTATATTTGCTTTCCAATATAGCCCTGGAAAACACATCAAGAAGATGGGTTCTGTACACTTGCTCAAGTCCATGGATCTCCTCCAAGGAGAAGTTCTGCCTACACCCACCCTGTTGTCTGCAAGCGGCACTGAAAGCTGGCTTTCTTCCTTAAGTGTGACTCTGCGATGGATCCCCAAGGCAGTTTTTTACTTGGAGTTAATAACTCAGACCCAAGTCTTTATTTTGGAAGATGGAGATCATTGTAAATCTCTGAGTTACCCAATCCAAGGCCAAGTGAAAGCCTTCTAAACGTTGAATGCAGGGAGGGGCCAGGCCGGCGCTTTCACGGCTCCCCTCCAGGTAACCCCTGTCAGTGTCCTGGAGGCATAAGCCTTCACACCCACCCAGTCTGCCTGCTTGCCAAGATCTGTACACCACGGGAACTGATGACAAGAAAACAACACAGCAGTTTGAGAGACAGAATTTTTTTAAATCCTCATAAATTTTTCTTGTGCTAATCATGAGCCTCGGTGATGATGAGAAGAATATTTGTTCTGCCACCGTGACAGAACACTCACCCACCTGCCATAATGCTCACCCATCCATCACCCACCCCAGCAGTCAGGATGAAGCTGGGCCCGCAGCGTCCGCACCCCCATCTGCCTGCAGTGATGGATGGCTCACCAGTGACTGCAGCAGAGTCGCTGGTGGGGGTGGGAGGCCTCAGGGTGGGGGAGCTACAACTGGCTTTTAGCTAAAAAAGAAAGGGATTCTCCCACAGCTCTAACCCCCATCACATAGAACCTATTTCTACTTTGAAAATCATGTCGGTCATGGTTATACATGCTTTTGATGAATACTTTTGGCCATTTTTAATTTTTACTTTTGCACTGAGACTTTCAAGGATGGAATTCTTTCCTCTTTTTTTTTTTTTTTTTGTGGGTAGTAGTGGGGAGAAGAGGGAAAATTATAACCCACAAAGCAAAACAAAGAAAATATAACCACACAGCATTTCACAGATAACTATTCTTACACCTCCAAGGAAAAGGTTCTACTCTCATTTTTACCAGTTTGGTGTCAGACACCAGTGCCAACAAGAAAAAAGCTTGTACACATCAACGGCTTCCCATTTTCTGGCTCTCAGACAATCAAATGTCAGCAAGATTTGGGCCAGGAGGGTCACCAGCTCCTCTTTCCTGGAAACTCAGGCTGCAAAGTCCTAAGCCCTCCCTTTCCTGATTTTCCTTTCAAAATACTGTGACTGATATATGCAGATGTTTCTAGCACTTTATCACACTATTTACTGAGAAAGAGATAATTTCTCATCAGACTAAAAAGAGGCATAAACAATATTTCAAAAGAGTAGTAAATTCTAACATTTCCCTGCATGGATCATGATTTCTCTCACCCTATGAACTCTGACCTCTAGAAAAATGGAAATTTGGACAGGTTTTCCTTTTGCCTTCATGCCTCTCTAATGGCTAATTCACATGCATGAATTAATACTTTGTTGTTCAGTTGCTAAGTCATGTCTGACTCTTTGCGACCCCATGAAGTGCAGCACTCCAGTCTTCCCTGTCCTTCACTATCCCCCGGAGTTTGTTCAAACTCATGTCCATTGAGTGGGTGATGCCATTAATCATCTCATCTCCCCCTGCAGTCCAAGGGACTCTCAAGAGTCTTCTCCAGCACCACAGTTAGAAAGCATCAATTCTCTTAAGAATACCCTTTAGGAACCCTCCTAGGCTATTGGTGGGAATGTAAATTGGTACAGCCACTATAGAAAACAGTATGGAGTTTCCTTAAAAAGCGAAAAATAGAGTTGCCATATGAACTAGCATCCTACTCCAGGGCATCCATCTGGAGAAAATGATAATTTGAAAATATATATGCACCCTTGTGTTCATAGCAGCACTGTTCACAATAGTCAAGAAATGGAAACAACCTAAATGTCCATCAAGAGACGAATGGATAAAGATGTGGTACATATATACAATGGAATACTACTCAGCCATAAGAAGAATGAAATAACGCCATGTGCAGTGACGCAGATGAACCTAGAGATTATCACAGTAAAGATAAGTCAGACAGAGAAAGACAAATACCTATGATATCACTTATATGTGGAATATAAAATATGATACAAACAAACTTATTTACAAAAGAGAAATAGACTCATATACATAGAGAACAAACATGATTACCAAAGGGGAAAGGGGGTGTTCAGTTCAGTCACTCAGTTGTGTCCGACTCTTTGCAACCCCATGGACTCCAGCACACCAGGCCTCCCTGTCCATCACCAACTCCCGGAGTCCACCCAAACCCATGTCCATTGATTTGGTGATGCCATCCAACCATCTCATCCTCTGTCATCCCCTTCTCCTCCTGCCCTCAATCTTTCCCAACATCAGGGTCTTTTCAAATGAGTCAGCTCTTCACATCAGGTGGCCAAAGTATTGGAGTTTCTTTCAGCTTCAACATCAGTCCTACCAATGAACATCCAGGACTGATCTCCTTTAGGATGGACTGGTTGGATCTCCTTGCAGTCCAAGGGACTCTCAAGAGTCTTCTCCAACACCACAGTTCAAAGGCATCAATTCTTCAGCACTCAGCTTTCTTTATAGTCCAACTCTCACATCCATACATGACTACTGGAAAAAACCAGAGCCTTGACTAGACGGACCTTTGTTGACAAAGTAATGTCTCTGCCTTTTAATATGCTGTCTAGGTTGGTCATAACTTTCCTTCCAAGGAGTAAGCGCTGAGAGGAGCTACCCCATGTCCAAGGTAAGGAGTGGCAGCTGCGCTTTGCTGGAGCAGCCGTGAAGAGATACCCCATGTCCCGGGTAAGAGAAGCCCAAGTAAGACAGTAGGCACTGAGAGAGGGCATCAGAGGGCAGACAGACAGAAACCACAATCGCAGATGACAGGCCAATCTGATCCCACAGACCACAGCCTTGTCTAACTCAATGAAAGGGGTGCTAAGCTGCTAAGTCACTTCAGTCGTGTCTGACTCTGTGCCACCCCACAGATGGCAGCCCACCAGGCTCCCCCATCCCTGGGATTCTCCAGGCAAGAACACTGGAGTGGGTTGCCATTTCCTTCTCCAATGCATGAAAGTGAAAAGTGAAAGTGAAGTCACTCAGTCATGTCCGACCCTCAGCGACCCCATGGACTGCAGCCTTCCAAGCTCTTCTGTGCATGGGATTTTCCAGGCAAGAGTACTGGAGTGGGGTGCCATTGCCTTCTCCAGAAAGGGGATGAGGGAGGGATAAATAAGAATTTGGAATTAGTAGATTCAAACTACTATATGTGAAATAGATAAACACCCAAGTCCTACTGTATAGCACAGGGAACTCTACTCAATACCTTAAAATAAATCACAATGGGAAAGAATATGAAAACAAATCTATATATATATACAACTGAATCAGTTTGCTGTACACCAGAAACTAACACAACATATAAATCAACTGTACTTCAATTAAAAAAGAAGAATACCCCATCTCAACCATTTCAACTTCCCTTTATAACTCTTACTGCAACTTCACTGCATATTTTCTTTACTGGGCCCACTGTCCCTTCTTCCCAGCTCTCAAGAGATTTGGAGGACAGATGTTGCCAGGAAGCAGAGCTCTGTGATATTTTCAGCCTTGTTTTTAGGAGAGCTAGCACTGAGCTTCCCATTCCCATTCCTCTCCCAGACGCTGGGTACATGCTGCATTCCCAGAACTCTCCACTTTGTTGGGATGGAACATAAAAATAGCCTTCCCCTGCAGGAGACAGTTTTTGATTAGAAATCTTTAAATATCTTCTCAGTTTCACTTTCCATGGAAGGTACTAGATTTTAAACCTGGCAGCTGGCAAACAGCCACATGGGTTTTCAGCTTGCTGGCCCTGACATCTCAAGAGAATAACTCAAAACACTTACATAGATCTTCCATTTCAGGAGCTTAGCAGGGAGTTACAGTGGATCCACCCATCTCTGGGCCATGATCCTGTTGATAAGGGTGTGTATGCCATCCTGCTCAGTGATGGATGCCAATGGCGCCCCACGCCTGTACGTCTTGGAATTCCGCTGTGCTGTTTGCCTCTACGCTACCTGGTGATTATTCCCTGTGTCAACCTTATACTGCAGTTCCTTAGACCTGACTCGTCTTGCATGCTGTAAGTTTATACCCATTGGATAGCCACTTCCCATGTCCCTTTTGGGCTTTCCTGGTGGCTCAGTGGTAAAGAATCCATCTGCAAATGCAGGAGATGCAGGTTCAGGCCCTGAGTTGGGAAGATCCCCTGTAGAAGGAAATGCCAACCCACATCAGTATACTTATCTGGGAAATCCCATGGACAGATGAGCCTGGCAGGCCACAGTCTATGAGGTCATAAAAAGTCAGACATGACTTACAAATGTCCCTGCTCCTGGCAAATACCATTCTACTCTCAGCTTCTATGAGTATGACTATTTTGTTAAGAGGGTAGAGCTCATGTTAAATGTTTTTATTATGAACAAAACAAAACCCATTCCTCTTGGGCAGAGGGCTTGATGATCTGGAGTAATGGCTACTCCAGTCCATGCTCAGAGCATCAGTTAATCCACTCATGGTGTCTCTGGCAAGAGCAGCTCATTCACTTCAACAAGCATTTATTGAGTACTTATTATGTGCCAGGCATGGTGTGAGTTCTGGCAGACAGTGATGACCACACATGTAGGGTTCCTTCCATTATACAGTCTAATTCTTTCCACAATGGAGGGGAGAAATAAAAAACATAAACTAATAATTGTAAATGAATGATAGGAATGAAATTAACAGTGTGCTGGGTGAGGAAAGGCTGCAGTAGGGTCGGAAACCAAGAGAGGAGACCTATTTTAGATAGCAAGGCTAGAGAAGGTCTTTCTGAGAAGGTGAGTTTTAACATACAACCTGAAAAACAGGGGGTTAGAAGGAGTCTGAACATATATATGATCCTACAGGAAAGGGAGTTATTCACTGGAATGTGGTGACTGGCTATCAGTGTCTATTGAGAAGCATCTCTATATTCACCTCCCCTTCCCGGTCCCTAGACTTTGCTTTGTGTAGGCACCTAGAGACACTGAACTAGACCTTGGAGGGAGACAGGAGAGATGGTGCCCACTGAAATTTCAAGGAGATTCAGTAACAATACACTTTTCACTGCTATGGACATTGCCTTCTATCTTTAGCTTCAACTTGGCCATGAGCTCCAGACTCAGATCCACCTACACACATACCATTTCTATGTGGTTGTCTAATGTGTAGGCTCCATATTTTCAAGTCTGAAGCAGAACTCTTAATTTTCTGCCTGAGTTTCCCTTACTGTAAGAGACACCAACATCTGCCCAGTAGCACAAGCCAAAAACACACGAGTCATTCTTGATGCATTTCTTTTTCTCTTTTCCCTCATCCAATACATTGGCAAGAGCTTATCACCAGTACATGTCCAGAATCATCACTTCTCTCCTTCTCCAAGGCCATCATCATGGTCCAAGGCCACCACCCTGTACGGTCCAAGCCCTCAGCATCGGTACTGCTACAACAGCCTCCTATGAGGTTCCTTGCGTCTATATTAGTTTCTTCTACAGCTAATTTTCCACAGCATAGAGTGATTGTTGTAAGGTGAAGTCAGGTCTTCTTAATACCCTTTGTAAACCTTCCAATGGCTTCTCATGGCCTTCATAATCCCTGAAAAGCCACTGATCCCTGCCCTCCTCAGACCATTCTCCTTGCTGCTGGCTCTCAGCTTGCTCACTCCTCTCCAGTCACTCTGGGCTTTTTATTCCTTACTACTCAAGGTCATTCCAGCCTCAGGGCCTTTGCATGTGTCATTCTTTCTGTCTGGAGCTCTCGTCCTTCAGATCTCTGCATGGCCTCCTCCTCCACCTCCTCCACCTTAAAATTTGGTTCAGTCATCCCTTGGTTCAGCACCCTTTCCTTGGGTACACTCTCTAATATATTCCCTAGCTAACTGCGTTACTTTGTCTATACTAATACATAACATATTTCCATTTCCATCCACAGTTATTTTATTTTAATTTGTCAGTGGTCTCCCCCATCCTCACTGGAAAATTAGCTCTAGGAGGACAGGAACCTCGTCTATTTTGTATATGGCCTTGGACAGCAAAGAGATCAAATTAGTCAATCCTAAAGGAAACCAACTCTGAATATGCATTGGAAGGACTCATGCTGAAGCAGAAGCACCAATACTTTGGCCACCTGATGCAAAGAGCTGACTCACTGGAAAAGACCCCAATGCCAGGAAAGATCACGGCAGGACAAGGGGGTGACACAGGATGAGACGGTTGGATGGCATCAATGACTCGATGGACATGAGTTTGAGCAAACTCTGGAAGGTAGTGAAGGATAGGGAAGCCTGGTGTGCTGCAGTCCATGGGTTCACAAAGAGTCAGACATGATTCAGCAACCGAAGAACAATACCACCCAGAAGGCCGGGTCCATCCTTCCCACCTGGAACAGTGCATGACATGTAGAAGGTGATCATCATACATTTGTTGGATGAATGTATAAATAAAACAGTGCAAAATATTTTTATGACAGTCTTAAAATATATATTAAGAGAATATTTTATCTCCATTTAACAGATGAGGAACTAGAGGCTTAGAGACCCAGAGAGATCAAGTAACTTGATCAGAATTACACAATGAATCTGTAATGAAGCTAGGATTCAGACCCAAGTGGTCTGACTTTAGTTATCTTTTTTTTTCTTTTAACAATAAGAAACTTTTATTTTTCTTTAAAGTTTTTCAATCATCTTTACTGAGTTATAAATCACATGTAATAAAATGTGCCCATTTTAGCTATATAGTCCAATGAGTTCTGACAAATATATATAACCATGGAACTCCATTATGATATAAAACAAAATATAGAATATTTCCATCACCCACCCACACCCCCCCCCCCCCCCCCCCCCCGCACCAAAGTTTCTCTATGTCCCTTTGCAGGCAGTCTCCTTTGTCCTGGCACAGGGAAACTACCAATCTTCTTTCCATTGATATGTACACTTATTTTTTGGTGCCTGAATTCCTTTTCACTACCAAGGTCTCTGGCCTCTCTAAGCTTTAGGTTTCTCAGTTCTATCATGTTGTTGTTGTCCAGTTGCTCAGTCATGTCCAATTCTTTGTGACCCCACGGACTGCAGCACGCCAGGTTCCCTGTCCTTCACTATCTCCTGGAGTTTGCTCAAACTCACGTCCATTGAGTTGATGATTCCATCCAACCATCGTATCCTCTGTCGCCCCTTTCTCTTCCTGTCTTCAATCTTTCCCAGCATCAGGGTCTTTTCCAATGAGTTGGCTCTTCACATCAGGTGGCCAAAGTATCAGAGGTTCAGCTTCAGCATCAGTCCTTCCAATGAATATTCAGGGTTGATTTCCTATAGGATTGACTGGTTTGATCTCCTTGCAGTCCAAGGGACTCTCAAGAGCCTTCCTTCAGCACCACAACTGCATTATGTAGATGACGATAATGCAGTATCTTCCTCAGAGGTGTACACCAGAATAGTTGATGTTTACAAAATGCTTATGATGGTGTTAGCTATTCTATCAGTCTGCTTGGAAGGACGTAGCAATATACCATAGACTGAGTGCCTCAAACAACTGAAACTTATTTTCTCACAGTTATGGACGCTGCTAAGTCGCTTCAGTCATGTCCGACTCTGTGCGACCCCATAGACGGCAGCCCACCAGGCTTCTCCATCCCTGGGATTCTCCAGGCAAGAGTACTGGAGTAGGGTGCCATTGTTAGGGACACTAGAAGGTGCCAAAAGATTCATTTTCTGGTGCGGGCTCTCTTGCTGACCTCCTCACTGTGTCCTCACATGCCCTTAGCTCTGTGCCTGCACAGGGTGAGAGAGAGCTCTCTGTTGTCTCCTATAAGACATTAATCCCATCAGATTAAGGTGCTCATCCTTGACCTCACTTGGTCCTAATTACCTCCCAAAGAACCCATCTACAAATACCATCGGAGCTTCAACATAGAATTTGTGAAATGGGGTGAGGGACACAATTTAGTCCATGGCTGCTATTATTATCAGAGTCATAAAAATACTAAATTTCAGAACTGAGACTTTTGCCCAGGACCTCAGGGGCTTGCTCACTCCATTACTGTAGTCTTTCTACCTTTTTACAAAAACTATCAGAATGACATTAATAGTGACAACGGGAGATGTGTCATCTTTACTTGCAGAAATGTGACTTTCCTAGTAGCCCTGCACGGTGACAGTCTTGCCTTAATTCTAGCAGGAGGCAGACTAGATTAACAGAAAGGGCAAGGCTTTGGGGTCAGATAGTTCTGGAATAGAAACTCGTGAGATGCCAATAATAATAGCTGCCCAGAGCACTACATCGAGTCCATGAGGTCATGTATGTAAAGAACCTCCCACATGCCTGACTTTTAGTAGGTCCTCAACCAATGATTTTAACCTTTTCAAAAATACATTAAAATGATCCTACACTATGAGCAAATGGCATTTGTTCCAGGGATGCAAGGATGTATCAGTATCTGCAACTCAGTCAATGTGACACACCATACTAACAAACTGAAGAAAATCATATGATCATCTCAATAGCCTCAGAAAAAGCTTTTGACAAAATTTAACATACATTACATTAAAACCTATTAACAAAGTGGGTGCAGAGGGAACATACCTCATCATAATAACAAACCTATGGCCAACAACTTTCTCAGTGGTGAAACACAGAAAGCATTTCCTCCAAGATCAGGAAGAAGGATGTCCACTTTTGCAGCTTTTATTCAGCATAATACTGGAAGTCCTCACCATAGCAATCAGACAAGAAATGAAAGGAATCCAAATTGGGAAGGAAGAAGCAAAACTGTCATAGTTTGCAGATAACATGATACCATATGTAGAAAATTCTAAAGATGCTACTAAAAAATTATTAGAACTAATAAATGAATTCAGTAAAGTTGCAGGATACAAAATTAACGTACAAAAATCTGTTTTTACATAAATAATAAACTATCAGAAAGAGAAATTAATAAAGCAATCCCAATTATAATTGCTTCAAAAAGAGTAAAGTGCCTAGGAATAAATTTAACCAAGGAGGCAAAAGACTTGTACAGTGAAATATGTAAGACATTGATAAAAGAAAATACAGACACAAATAAATGGGAAGATAGTCTGTGCCCCTGGATGGAAATAATTAATATTATTAAAACATATGACTGTTCAAAGCAAGCTACAAATTCAGTACAATCCATACAATAGTATTTTTCACAAAAATAGAATGAACAATTCTAACATTTGTATGGAACCACAAAGACCGAAACAGGAACTGGAGCAGGAACAAACCTGAAGGCATTATGCTCCCTGATTTCAAACTATATTACAAAGTTATAGTAATCAAACAATATGGCATTGGCATAAAAGCAGACACACAGATCAATGGAAGAGACAGAGACCCCAGAAATAAACATGTGCATATTCGGTCAATTAATTTATGCCAAAGGAACCGTGTGTATATAGCAGGGAAAGGATTGTCTCTTCAAAATACAATGCCAGGAAAACAGGACAACCAACAGGCAAAAGAATAAAACTGGATCACTATCTTATACCATACACAAAAATAAACTCAAAGTATGTTAAAAATTTGAATGTAAGACCTGAAACGATAAAACTCCTAGAAGAAATGATAGGGAGTAAGCTCCTTGACATTGGTCTTGGCAATAATTTTCTCAATTTGGCACCAAAAGCAAAGGTAAGAAAAGCAAAAATAAAACAATAAGCTTCTTGAGAACAAAGGAAATCATCAACAAATGAAAAGCAACCTACCAAATGGAAGAAAATATTTGCAAATCACTAATCTGATAAGGGGTTAATTCCCTCTAAAAAGGCAGAGAATGCACACTGCTCAATAGGAAAAAAAACTCCAAAAATATCCAATCAAAAATATACCGAGGAACTGAATAGTCAATTTTTCGAAAGAAGTCATATAAATAGTCAACAAGCACTCAACATCAACATGAAAAAGTGCTCAACATCACTAATCACCAGGGAAATGTAAATCAAACCCACAAGATATTACCTCACACCTGTTAGAATGGCTATTACCAAACATAAGAAATAACAGTATTAGAGAGGACGTGGATAAAAGGGCACCTTTGTACACTGTTGGTGGGAATGTAAATTGGTGTAGCCACTACAGAAGTTCTTCCAGAAATTAAAAGTTGAACTACCGTATGATGCAGCAGTCTCACTATCTTGAAAAGCTCTCTGCATCCCCATGTTCACTGCTGCATTATTTACAATAGCCAAGATACAAAAGCAATCTAAGTATCTATCAGCAGATGAATGGATAAAGTAGATGTAATGTGATGGCTGTTACCTAAAATTCAGCCATAAAAAAGAAGGAAATGCTGCCATTTGGAACAACATGGATGAACCTTGAGGACTTTATGCTAAGTTTAGTAAGTCAGACAGAGAAAGACAAATACTGTATCATCTTACTTAGAGGTAGAATCTAAAAAGAAACTGAACTCAGAGATGTAGAGAACAGGTCAGTGATTGCCAGAGGCACGGGGGTGGGAGGTAGGCAAAACGGGTAGAGGGTTAAAAAGTACAAACTTCTAGTTAGGCGATAATTAAGTCCTGCGGGTGTGATACTGTCCGGCATTGTGACAACAACGCAGTATTATATGTTTGAAAATTGTTTAAAATCTTTAAAGTTCTTATTGCAAGAAAAATTATAACTGTGGTGATGAAAGTCAATTAAATTTACTGAGGTAATCATTTCACAATCTACACATGTATCAAATCATCATGTTATACACCTAAAGCTAACACACTCAGCCTTTGTACAGCACAGATCTGAGCAGTACAGGTCTTATAAGCAGAGTTTTTTCAGTAAATATACACTACAAGATCCATGGATACAGAACCCAAAAATGCACAACAGTGGATGCAGATCCAAACCCACAAATGGGAAGGCCAAACTGTGAAGCTTTTTTAATCTGCAGAAGTTAATCTGCATGGTTACATGCAGATTTTTGACTGTGTGTGTGTGTGGGGGGGGGGGCGCTGTCAGTGCCCTTAATCCTCACATTGTTCAAGGGTTGACTGTACAATGTTTTATGTCAATTAAATCTCAGTAAAAAAGAAGAGAGAGAAGGTATAGGGAATCCCTTTTAACCACTGAAACAGAGCTTAGGTTTCGATATTGAACCAAAAAATGCAAGGTCTTATGAATAGCCTACCTCAGAGTACTCAGAGCACACACACACACACACATAACAATACTACTCTATACTTTACATATTTAAAAATATATATTGAAGATTATTCCATTTCAGTAAATAAATTCCTCATTCTTAAAGCAAGTGATTATTATTGTCCATGGCGGTTAAGTTTTGTCCATGAACTATAAGTCCTACTTAGTGATGCTCCCCCACTGTTGTTAAGTCTAACAAAATGCTCTGTGAACAGTTCAGCCTTGTGTGGTGCTGGTGTGGACCCTAACATCATGGGGCAGGGAGGGGAGCTGTGACTAACTCCACATCCCTCCTTCCACTGGTACCCAGGGCAGGGTGTGGCTGTGAGTGGCCAGTAGGGAAGTGCGGTCCCAGAGGGATGGGAGAGTTCTCAGATCAGGAGTATGACAAAGCGCCCCCTCCAGAGAGATGGAAGCCACACCTACACCTTTGCCAGATGCACTGGAAGGGGGGCTGCCTTGACAAGGAGGGAGGCTGATACTTAAGCTCAACATGTAAGTAGGACTTGGCTTTCCTATAGCTCTGTTCTCTACTTGCAAAGCAAGACATTTCCAAGACAAAGCCAGTGTCACTCCACCATAGCCCATTGAAGAAGTTACATGTGGGCCCACACAACCCACAGAGGGTCCCTAGCTCCTCCCACAGGTTCTCAGGAATATCCACAATTACGAGCTCCATCCTTAGCAGCTAGTCAGGGCTCTGCTGAGCTGAGTACCAGGGGTGGGAAATGGCAGCTTTTCAAGAGAAGGACCTCCGTAAAGGGCAAGAATGTGGTCGGTGTTTTATAAGAAGAACAGGAGAAAAAAGGTGAGTTGGATGGCAATGGGGAGACTACTGATTCAGACAATTTAGTTTCCATCTTTGATAATCCTAATCATTCAAAACCCACTACAACCTTTCTCAGCATCCCATCAGTATGCAGAGGAAAAAAAAAATAAATCATCTGCATCTCCACAGTTCTCAATAGCCATTTATCACATCTCAGCCTTAAACTCTTGTACTTTTGCTCAAAACCAGCTACCAGGGATGCTTTCTCTAGGTGTTCTCCCCCACAGTGACATTAGGCCAAGGCACCCTCTGTTTTTCAGGGGAAAATGGGCATCTTCCTTTCCATACACTCACCCTTTTGGTCACCACTGTTGCAGCCAACTCTGCCACCACCTCCGCCTTCCAACAAAAATGAACAAATGAAAATCCCTAGTTTTACAAAGTGACATGCAATTCTGCCTCTTACACAGCCTGGTGTCAGGCAGAGCTTTCCTTTGATCTGGGTAATTTACACTCTGACCTCCAGAGAGGAGTTCTGTCAGTGTTTGTTCCATCTGAGGCAAACGCTGCAGTTTTCTGGCCAGAACCTGACTTCCCTTCCTCTCAGGCTGCTCCTTCTTTCTCTTCTCCCAGCAGAAGTCAGGGGGGAGGATAACGCATTCTACCTTGGTGGGCGGATGCCCATCCCTACCCCACCCAGAACAATCCATTCTGATCTCTCCCTCTGGGTCACTCAGAGGCAGGGCCCCTGTGTCCATCCTTGAGGAGCAGCAAACTGCAATTATAAACACATTCATTCATTCTCTCTTTCTCTCACACCCACACACGTGCCTGGGTAAAGAGCCAGGAGTCAGATCTCTGACATCATGGACTATTGTCACAAAGTCCCCTCACTGTTTTGAGCCTTAGCTGCCTCATCTTGGAATGAATGGCTTGGGAAGAGGACCCATAAGGTCTTCAGCTCAAGGAGCGTTTAATTTGATAAATGTTCACACAAGAGGTGGGACCTCCTTGGTGGCTCAGCAGTAAAGAATCTGTCTGCAATGCAGGAGATGCAAGAGATGCAGGTTCAATCCCCAAGTTGGGAAGATCCCCTGGAGGAGGAAATGGCAACCCAGTTCAGTATTCTTGCCAGGAAAATTCCATGGACAGAGGAGCTTGGCAGGCTATGTCCGTAAAGTCACAAAGAGTTGGACACGACTGCACAATTGAACACACATGAGAGGTAGGACTGAATCCCCCAAATCCCATAGATCAAGGATCCCTAACCTCCAGGATCTAATGCCTGATGATCTGAGGTGGAACTCACATAAAAATAATAATAATAATATGCACAGTAGATGTAACAAGCTTGAATCATCCTGAAACCATCTCCCCACCCTGGTTCCTGGAAAAATTGTCTTTCACAAAACTGATCTTGGTGTCAAACAGGCTGGGCGTTGCTGTCATAGATAATCAGGGAAGATGCTACTATTAGAACCAAGGAGGGCAACATGATTTTAGAAAACATTCCAAAGCACTTGCCAGGAAAATCTACACCCCCAGAATGAGTCCTTCCACTCCACTCAAGGGCAGTAGTGAGGATGCTGGCACCTGTGTGGTCTCAAATACTGATTCCCAACCCCCAGTGTGTTGGAGCTAGATGACACAGATGTGTTAGAGATGACTGCATGCTTCTCTTCCTAACTTAGTGACTTGGTGGCAGCTTAAAATTGGTTCTAGCACAAAGGAGGCTCACAGTGCGTTAGTCACTCAGCTGTGTCTGACTCTTTGTTACCCCGTGGACTGTAGCCCACCAGGCTCCACTGCCCATAAGATTCTCCAGGCAATAATACTGGAGTGGGTTGCCATTTCCTTCTCCAGGGGATCTTCCTGACCCAGGGATCAAACCAGGGTCCCCTGCATTGCAGGCAGAGTTTTTACCATCTGAGCTACCAGGGAAGCAAGAATATATTAAATACAATGGAGAAAAGATAGTCTCTTCAATACATGGTGCTGGGAAAACTGGACAGTTACATGTAAAAGAATGAAATTAGAACACTCCCTAACACCATACACAAAAATAAACTCAAAATGGATAAAGACCTAAATGTAAGACCAGACACTATAAAACTCTTAGAAGAAAACTTCGGCAGAACACTTTTTAACATAAATCACAGCAAGATCTTTTACGACGCACCTCCTAGAGTACTCAAAATAAAAACAAAAATAAACAAATGGGACCTAACTAAATGTAAAAGCTTTCGCACAGAAAAGGAAAACAGAAACCAGGTGAAAAGACAACCCTTAGAATGGGAGAAAACATTTGCAAATCAAGGAACTGACAAGAGATTAAACTCCAAAACAAACAACTCATGCAGCTCAATATCAAAACAAACAACCCAATCAAAAAGTGGATAGAAGACCTAAATAGATATCTTTTCAAAGACAACATACAGATGGCCAACAGGCACATGAAAAGATGCTCAACATCACTGATTATTATAGAAATGCAAATCAGAACTACAATGAGGTATGACCTTCCTACTGGTCAGAATGGCCATTATCAAACCACCTACACACAATAAATGCAGGAGAAAAGGGAACCTTCTTACAGTGTTGGTGGGGATGTAAACTGGTGCAGCCACTATGGAGAACAGTATGGAGGTTCCTTAAAAAATTAAAAACAGAGTTACTATATGACACAGCAATCTCACTCCTTGGCATATATCCAGAGAAAACCATAATTCCAAAAGACACATGTACCCCAATATTCATTGCAGCACTATTTACAATGGCCAGGATATGGAAGCAACCTAAATGTCCATCAATAGAAGAATAAAGAAGATGTGATACATATATACATTGGAATATTACTCATCCATTAAAAGGAGCAAAATTTTGCCATTTGCAGAGATGTGGACAGACCTAGAGACTGTCACACAGAGTGAAGTCAGTCAGAAGGAGAAAAACAAGTACTGTCTATTAATGCATGTATGTGGAATCTAGGAAAATGGTACAGACAAACCTATTTGCAAAGCAGAAATAGACAGATGTGGAGAACAAACATGTGGAAGCCAAGGGCGGAAAGGGGTGGGGAGGATAAATTGAGAGACTGAGACATACATATATACACTGGCGTGTGTAAAGTGAATAGCTGGTCAGGGCCTAGTGTATAGTACATGGGGAAAAGAGAAGGTACAAACAAGACCAGGAGCTGAGTGTGGCTCACATCATGAACTCCTTATTGCCAAATTCAGACAAATTGAAGAAAGTAGGGAAAACCACTAGGCCATTCAGGATGGCCTAAATCAAATCCCTTAAGATTATACATAGAAGTGACAAATAGATTCAAGGGATTAGATGTGATAGAGTGCCTGAAGAACTATGGATGGAGGTTTGTAACATTCCACAGGAGGCAGTGATCAAAACCATCTCCAAGAAAAAGAGATGCAAAAAAGGCAAAATGGATGTCTGAGGAGGCCTTACAAATAGCTGAGAAAAGAAAAAAAGTGAAAGTCAAAGGAGAAAAGGAAAGATATATCCATCTGGATGCAGAGTCCCAAAGAATAGCAAGGGGAGATAAGAAAGCCTTCCTAAGTGATCAATGCACAGAAATAGAGAACAATAGAATGGGAAAGACTAGAGATCACTTCAAGAAAATTAGTGATACCAAGGGGACATTTCATGCAAAGATGGGCAAAATAAAGGACAGAAATGGTATGGACCTAACAGAAGCAGAAGGTATTAAGAAGAGGTGGCAAGAATACACAGAAAAATTATACAAAAAGTATCTTAATGACCTGAATAATCACAATCATGTGATCACTAGCCTAGAGCCAGACATCTGGAGTACGAAGTCAAGCGGGCCTTAGCAAGCATCACTACGAACAAAGCTAGTGGAGGTGATGGAATTCTAGCTGAGCTATTTCAAATACTTAAAGATGAAACTGTTAAAGTGTTGCACTCAATATGTCAGCAAATTTGGAAAACTCAGGAGTGGCCACAGGATTGGAAAAGGTCAGTTTTCATTCCAATCCCAAAGAAGGGCAATGCCAAAGAATGTTCAAACTACCACATAACTGCACTCATTTCACATTTTCACATGCTAGCAAAGTAATGCTCAAAATTCTCCAAGCAAAGCTTCAACAGTACATAAACCAAGAACTTCCCGATATTCAAAGTGGATTTAGAAAAGGCAGAGGAATCAGAGATAAATTGCCAGCATCCACTGGATCATAGAAAAAGCAAGAGAATTCCAGAAAAACATCCACTTCTGCTTCATTGACTATGCTAAAGCTTTTTTGACTATGTGAATCACAACAAACAGTGGAAAATTCTTAAAGAGATGGGAAAACCAGACCACCTAACCTGCCTCCTGAGATATCTGTATGCAGGTCAAGAAGCAACAGTTAGAGCCACACAAGGAACAACGGACTGGTTCCAATTTGGGAAAGGAGTACATCAAGGCTGTATATTGTTACCCTGCTTATTTAACTTATATGCAGAGTACATTCATGTGAAATGCCAGGCTGGATGAAAGAAGTACAAGCCGGAATCCAGATTTCTGGGAGAAATATCAATAACCTCAGATACACAGATGACACCACCCTTATGGCAGAAAGCGAAGAGGAACTAAAGAGCCTCTTGATGAAAAAAGAGGAGAGTGAAAAAGCTGGCTTAAAACTCAACATTCAGAAAATGAATATCATGGCATCCAGTCCCATCACTTCATGGCAAATAGATAGGGAAACAATGGAAACTGCAGATGGTGACCACAGCCATGAAATTAAGATGCTTACTCCTTGGAAGAAAACCTATGACCAACTTAGACAGCATATTAAAAAACAGAGACATTACTTTGCTGACAAAGCTCTGTGCAGTTAAAGCTATGGTTTCTCCAGTAGTCATATGTGGATGTGAAAGTTGAACCATAAAGAAGGCTGAGCACTGAAGAATTGATGCTTTTGAACTGTGGTGTTGGAGAAGACTCTTGAGAGTCCCTTGGACTGCAAGGAGATCCAACCAGTCCATTCTGAAGGAGATCAGCCCTGGGATTTCTTTGGAGGGAATGATGCTGAAGCTGAAACTCCACTACTTTGGCCACCTGATGTGATGAGCCAATTCATTGGAAAAGACCTTGATGCTGGGAGAGACTGAAGGCAGGACCAGAAGGAGACAAAAGAGGAGAAATGGTTGGATGGCATCACTGACTTGATGGACATGAGTTTAAGCAAGCTCCGGGAGATGGTGAAGGACAGGGAAGCCTGGTGTGCAGCAGTTCATGGGATCACAAAGTTGGACACAGCTGAGCGACTGAACAACAAATCTGACAGCAGGACATAAGTTAACCCTAAAAATGCATTCCAATATACATTAGGTACAGACAAATAATGTTTGATTCCACTTCTATGGGGTAGCTAGAATGGTCAAAAATTGCCAGAGTCAGAAAGTACACTCGTAGATCCCAAGCTGAGGGGTAGGTGGGGAGTTAGTATTTGATAGGGACATAGTGAAAAATTCGGGAGGTGGATGACAGTGAGTCACAGACCAATGTGAATATACTTAGCTGTACAGTTAAACATGGCTAAGAAGTATTTTTTGTTTATGTGACTTTTAGCATGATAAACAAACATTTAAAAAACTGGTCACACAGTGCAAGTTCAGTGCATGAAGCAGAGCACCCAGAGTCGGTGCTCTGGGACAACCTAGAGAGACAGGCGGGGAGGGAGGTAGGAGGGGGTTTCAGGATCGGGGGGACACATGTATACCCGTGGACAATTTATGCTGGTGTATGGCAAAAACCATCACAATATTGTAAAGTAATCATCCACCAATTAAAATAAATAAATTTAAAAATAAAATTTATTTTTGTAAAACAGAAAAGAAATTAGTCACAGAAGAAATCAGCAAATGATACAAATTATGGCTTCTTTTTTTTTTTCTTACAGAGAGCTGGTTTATCAGCTCTATATACACAATATGTCACTATACACAATAGCCCAGACATAGAAGCAAATAAATGTCCATCAACAGAGGAACAGATAAAGAAGATGTGGTACATATATATACAATGGAATACTACGCAGCCAAAAAAGAATGAAATAATGCCATTTGTAGCAACATGGATGGACCTAGAGATGATCACAGTAACTGAAGTAAGACAAAGACAAGTATCATGTGATATCATTCATATGTAGAATCTAATTTTAAAATGATACAAATGAACTTATTTGCAAAACAGAAACAGATTACAAATACGGAAAAGAAACTTACAGTTACCAAAGGGGAAATGTGGAGAGGCACGGAGAAGGCAATGGCACCCCACTCCAGTACTTTTGCCTAGAAAATCCCATGGATGGAGGAGCCTGGTAGGCTGCAGTCCATGGGGTCGCTAGAGTTGGACACAACTGAGCGACTTCACTTTCACTTTTCACTTTCATGCATTGGAGAAGGAAATGGCAACCCACTCCAGTGTTCTTGCCTGGAGAATCCCAGGGACGGGGGAGCCTGGTGGGCTGCCATCTATGGGGTCGCACAGAGTCGGACATGACTGAAGCGACTTAGCAGCAGCAGCAGGATAAATCAAGAGCTTGGGATTAAATATACACACTACTATAGACAACCAACAAGGACCTACGGTATAGCATAGGGAACTATACTCAGTATTTTGGAATAACCTATATGAGAAAAGAATCTGAAAAAAACGAGTGTGTGTGTGTGTGTGTGTGTACACACACTGAATAGCTGAATCACTTTGTTGTGTACCTGAAACTAATACAACATTGTAAATCAACTATGCTGCTGCTGCTGCTAAGTCGTTTCAGTCGTGTCCAACTCTGTGCGACCCCGTAGATGGAAGCCTACTAGGCTCTTCTGTCCCTGGGATTCTCCAGGCAAGAATACTGGAGTGGGTTGCCATTTCCTTCTCTAAAATCAACTATATTCCTATAAAATAAAAAAAATTTTTTAATTAAATATATGTGTATCTAAATAGTGAGTACTCTCTCTCTCTTGATCCATCCACCCGTCTTCCTATTGGTTTTGTCTCTAGGGAACCCTGAGTAATATATTCCCAAACCTACAGGTCATCCCCATCTCCTAGTCATCCTCATCTCCTAGAGGAACCTGTATTGCAAAGAAAGAGAGCAATTTGCATATTTGTAAGTCTCCTTTTACCAAATATAGATCATTTAAATAAAATTCAAAAGAAAAAAATCAGGAAAAAAAAAAGCACAAGGAATCCCAAAGTCCTAGGTCTCTATCTTGATTCTGAGTCAACCCTGATTTCTCTAAAACTCTGCCCACAAACCGCTCTCTCTAGGAATCCCTTCTCTATAAATGAAAGTTTTCACCCCAGATGCAAATTTCTGCCTCAGATCCACCAGAACTTCACCACCCTCAGGTTTCATAGGATCCTCTTTCTGTCTCCCTCTAATTGCAAGATTTAGAGTGAGAATCACGGCACTCGTCCACCACAAAGCTTATCTGATGCTCTGTCCCCTGGGTAAACAAATTTCCAGCTGGGCCTGCCAGCAGCACGGAGCTCTGGCCCAATTCAGCAGACATCAAGGGCTCCAGGATCTTTTCCATGTTCTCTTCCATGTTCTCGGCTCCAACATGGCCGTGAAATATCCCTACTCCCCAAAGCCCAGCAGGCATTCAGCTATCTTGCCGTGTGCTCGGCTTGCTGACCCAGCCGTCTTCCCTGAGAAAAGCCCTGTACCCACCTTGCGCTTGGCTTTTTGGGACCAGGGCAGGGTTTGCACCAAGCCTCTGGATGGCCTCACAGCTCATTTCAGCCCTGTTTCCTTCATCCTACTCAAAAGGGAAAAGTTTAGTTACTGGAACCAGGGCAACTTGAGGGGAAAGGATCAGGGTCAAGAAATGTTGATAGAAAATAGCAACCCATTCCAGTGTTCTGGCCTGGGAAATCCCACGGGCAGGGGAGCCTGGTGGGCTACAGGCTATTTGTCAGACATGTCTTAGTGACTGAACAGCAAAACGAAGAGACATGTAAGCAATTACATAGTTAATCCCACTTGGGGATTGTGAGCATAAAAAAATATGGGAGAGCCCTATAAATTAATGATTATTCAGGAAAGCAGGTTTGCTTAACCATAAAACCAAGCAGGCTTGCTTAGCAACAAAGATGCAACAGAACCACAAGACAGGCCCCTAAATAAAATAATGGCGGCATGAGACCTACCTCCTGTCCAGTGAGCTCGGAAAGTTAATGATCTCTAGGACACGCTCTCTGCACACAGGAAAAACAATCATTTGTGGATCTAGTTTGACCATGAAGGGACAAGAAAACCCCACTGCTCAACCTGGATGAGAAGTTGATGATGGAAGCATGATGTCTACTCAAGGAAAACAAAGAAGTTCTCCTCCTCCTTCCCACTTTTCCTTTGATTGTAAAGCTGTAGCCCAGTAAGTTCTCAGGGCACGGCATTTCCTGCCTGCCTGCTTGTAAACCTCACAAGAGTCCTATTCTAATAAATCACTTATCTAAAATATATAAAAAAAGAAACGTTGATAGAGACTGCCCCAGAATTTCAATTAAAGGCCAAATATAGTAGGAAAAAACCAAAAAGCTGTGCTAGGTACCCTTCATGCTAAAGACCGCGTTCATAGTTAGGTACCACAAACTGGGACCAGCCACTCTTCTGCTCAGTAACCTAGGACATGTCCTCTCCTGGAAGTTGAGCTCGACTGGAAAGTAGAAATTCTGGTTTTCCTTCCTTGCTGGCTCTCCAATCTGCCAAAGGAGGGCACCCAATTCACCCCTACAGACAGTCTGCCCCCGTGAGCATGCCATTTCCTCCCAAGTTAACCAGAACTTCCACTTCTTCCTCTTCATTTCCTTTTTCTTTCTGGCCACACGGAATGTGGATTCTTGGTTCTTCCACCAGAGATCAAACCTTCACCCCCTGCACTGGAAGGTGGATTCTTAACCACTGGACCACCAAGGACGTTCCTTCATTTCTTTTTTGATGGTGATGAGACAGAGGTGAAGAATGTGGAGGCGTGTTTTGTATCAAAGCCTCAAGAATTGGAGGCTTTCTTTGTTTTAGCTTTGGACTTCAGCTGAACTTCTGAGAGATCAGGAAAAATCTCTAGTATTTTCATTTTAACAGAGATTTGTTCCTAAGTTTAACAGAAAGAGTAGCTCTGAAAATAAGAATTTCAGATGCAGCAATAGGTTGAGGGTTTGTATTTGCAGACAAGTTGACTTCCAGCGTCTTCCCCATGGGGGACCCCTTAGGCAGTGGCTATAGGTCAGGACAAACCCATTCATCATTTACAGAGAACATCAGTCAACCTACAGTGAGACAAAAAGCACTCCCTGTGTCCATCTCCTTGTATCCTGTGGCCCCTGACTCCTGTAATGTCTCAGTGCAGAAAACTGCTCAATGAGCAAGACTCTCCCCTCCCACTGCGGGGCTTTCTCTGTAATGACTGGAATATACCTCACAAGGCACCAAGAGAAATTAAAGAAAATAAGTCCTAGGGTCAGATCCCTGAAGTAGAAACATGCTTGAACTAGATGGGAAGTTTCTCTGGCTTCCTTTGAAATCACTGGAGCTGCTTATTATGGGGAGGTTTGGGGTGATGAGCTGAGGGTGAACATATAGACCATGCAGTGAGGATAGAAATCAAATAGACCATTTATATAGTGTCCAAACTAGGACACTTCTGAGAGTGAAAAGGGACAATGGTGATCAGCTGGGGCAAATCAAGACATAGGTCAGCCTACTTTCTACATGTTACAACTGTGATGCACTAGGAACCTGCACGACACACAGGTCATCACCCTCAGCACACCACTTCAGTAATTCCAGGGCCCATTTTAGCCACAGGAAGAGGATTGATATCAACTTGCTAAAGACTTTCTAGATGCTTACACTCACTTTCTGTATTTTTCTCTCATCACAGACTGCATTTTGAGTAGCACTGAAGGCTACTCACAGATATTTTTAAAAAATAATTTTATTTTTGGCCATGCTGGGTCTTTGTTGCTGCACAGGCTTGCAGAGAGCAGCGACTATTCTTGAGTTGTAGGGCGTGGGCTTCTCATGGCAGCAGCTTCTCTTGTGGAGCACAAGCCCTGGGGCATGTGGGCTTCAGGAGTTGCAGCTTGTGGGCTCAGTAGTTATGGCTCCCAGGCTCTAGAGCACAGGCTCAATAATTATGGTGCACAGGCTGAGTTGCTCTGCAGCATGTAGGATCTTCCCAGATCAGGAATTGAATCAATGTCTAATGCATTGGCAGGTGGATTCTTTATCACTGAGCACCAGAGAAGCCCCCTCGTAGTAGATATGAGAGTCTTTATTATGCAAAAAAAAGATCCCAAAGCTTTTTCTGGAAGAGACTGTAAGTGGAAAAAGAGCCACAAGAAATGAGCTGAGCCCAGGCTCTTGGGCGTGAAGTGACTATAACAGGGCAGATACATTGTTTTCAGAATGACAGAAAGATAAATAAGAACAAAGTCACTGAAGCCGAAATTGAGACAACTTTTAGTGGTCACACCAGTCCAACGGAACAGGAAGCTGGCACAGAAGGAACAAATGGAAACATCCAAAATGTGAAGGAGACAAAAGCTATGAATTGGGAGCCCGGGTGTCCAGCGGAGAGGGGGTGGTCTGTGGATGTTCCCCTCTTCTCAATATGCCCATCATTCCTCATAGATGGTCATTCCCCTTGCACATGACTATCACTTCATGAAATGATTCTCTTAAAGTCTCACCCTCCACAAAGTTTAAAAATAACGTGGCTTTATTCTACTCAGGTGCACGTGTACTAAGTTGCTTCAGTCCTGTCCAACTCTTCCTGACCCCATGGACTGTAACCCACCAGGCTCCTCTGTCCGTGGGACTCTCCAGGCAAGAATACCAGAGTGGGTTGCCATGTCCTCTTCCAGGGGATCTTCCTAAACCAGGAAGATAAAATCAAACCAGAGTCTCTTATGTCTCCTGCACTGCTAGGGGTGTTCTTTTTCACTAGTGCCACCTGGGAAGCCCATTCTACTCAGGAGCATATCTATAATTTGAATAGCTCTAGATCATCTAGAGACATTTTTCAGTGGAAATGCAATTATATATGCCCTCCTATTGTGAAATTCCAAGAACTGGAAAATTCTGTGGAAGATCTGTGAATGGACACCCATTTTTCTAAGAATTCCCAGCCAGCTATCCAAATAAAGTCGTATTCCTTGCCTCCATACCTCATCTCTGATTCACTGGCCTGTCACGTGGCCAGAGAGAGTTTGGACTCAGTAACATTATTTAACTTATATGCAGAGTACAATGGCACCCCACTCCAGTACTCTTGCCTGGAGAACCCCAGGGACGGGGGAGCCTGGTGGGCTGCCGTCTATGGGGTTGCACAGAGTCGGACACGACTGAAGTGACTTAGCAGCAGCAGCAGAGTACATTATGAGAAATGCTGGGCTGGAGGAAGCACAAGCTGGAATCAAGATTGCTGGGATCAATAACTTCAGATATGCTGATGACACCACCCTTATGGCAGAAAGTAAAGAACTAAAGAGCCTCTTGATGAAAGTGAAAGAGGAGAGTGAAAAAGTTGGCTTAAAGCTCAATATTCAGAAAGCTAAGATCATGGCATCCGGTCCCATCACTTCATGGCAAATAGATGGGGAAACCATGGAAACAGTGGCTGACTTTATTTTTGGGGGCTCCAAAATCACTGCAGATGGTGACTGCAACCATAAAATTAAAAGACACTTACTGGGGGGTGGTCCTAGGATGGCAGAGGAATAGGACGGGGAGACCACTTTCTCCCCCACAAATTCATCAAAAGAACATTTAAACGCTGAGTAAATTCCACAAAACAACTTCTGAATGCCGGCAGAGGACATCAGGCACCCAGAAAAGCAGCCCATTGTCTTTGAAAGGAGGTAGGAAAAAATATTGGAGAAGGAAATGGCAACCCACTCCAGTGTTCTTGCCTGGAGAATCCCAGGGACGGGGGAGCCTGTCCGGCTATCGTCTCTGGGGTCGCACAGAGTCAGACATGACTGAAGCGACTTAGCAGCAGCAGCAGCAGGAAAAATATAAAAGACAAAAAAAGAGACAAAAGAGGTAGGGACGGAGCTCTGTCCTAGGAAGGGAGTCTTAAAAAGAGAGAAGTTGCCAAACACCAGGAAACATGCTCACTGCTGAGTCTGTGCCGAGCCTTGGAAGCACAGAGAGCAACATAACAGGGAGGAAAGATAAATATATAATTAAAACCCACAGATTAGGAGCCCAACGGTAACTCCCCCAGTGGAGAAGCAGCGCAGATGCCTGCACCTGCCACTAGCAAGCAGGGCTGGGCAGCGGGGCGCGGGCTGCATTACTTAGAGTAAGGATCGGGCCTGAATGCCCCCAGGGCAATCTGAGCGAACTATCTTGGGCTAGCAAACCAGACTGTGGGATAGCTACCACGTGAAAAGCCCTAACCTAAGACATCGCCAGGACTGAGCACAGAACAAAGGATTAAACAGAACTAGCCGGCTGCAGACCATTTCCTTCTGGTGACAGGCAGCCAGAGCCGGAAGGGAGCAATCACAGCCCCAGAGAGACATTATCTACCAAACTGCAAGCAGGCTTCTTTGCTAACTAAGACTTCTTGGGGTTCTGGACAGTCAACATCCGCCTGAGAAGGTGCGCCAGTTGTACACCCAGAAACCAAGCGGCAGGGACAGGGGAGGCAATAAGTCGCAGTGACCGCAGTCACCAAATACCTCATCACCTGAGCTGCTCGGACCTGGGAAGGGCACAAAACGCAGGCCCAACTGAGTCTGCGCCTCTGAGGACTACCCGAGTGCCTGAACCTGAGAGGCTTAGACCTGAGAGGTGCATGCAGCCCAGGGCCGGCCTCAGACGGTTCCTGGCAGAGCAACCTAGAGCCTGAGCAGTGTGGGCAGGGAGGGCACACGCGCCATGAGCAGGGGCAGGCCCAGTGTGCCTGAGACACTGCGAGCACACGCCAGTGTTATTTGTTTGCCGCGCCCCTCCCTCCCCACAGTGCAACTGAACAAGTAAGCCTAAAAAAGTGTCCACCACCGCCCCCCTTGTGTCAGGGCAGAAATCAGACACTGAAGAGACCAGCAAACAGAAGAAGCTAAAACAGAGGGAACCGCCTTGGAAGTGACAGGTGCAATAGATTAAAACCCTGTAGTTAGTACTGACTACATAGGAAGGGGCCTATAGATCTTGAGAAATGTAAGCCAGACTAAGGAACTATCCGAAAATGAACTGACCCCACACTGCCCACACCACCACCAGAGAAAGTCCTAGATATATTTTTACTATTTTTACAATCATTCTTTTTTCTTTTTTCTCTAACTTTTTAAAATCTTTAAGTCCTCTATTACTCCTTTAATTTTCATTTTTATAACCTACTATTACTTTTCGAAAAAAAAAGACCCTATATTTTAAAGCAAACTTCATATATATATATATATATATATATTTAATAATTTTTGTGACTTTTTTTTCCTTCTTCTTTTCTTTAATATTGTATTTTTGAAAATCCAACCCCTACTCTAGATTTTTAAACTTTGCTTTTTGGTATTTGTTATCAATTTTGTACCTTTAAGAACCCAATCTTCAGTACCCATTTTTACTTGGGAGCGAGATTATGGGCTTGACTGCTCTCTCCCTCTTTGGACTCTCCTTTTTTTCCACCAGGTCACCTCTGTCTCCTCCCTTCCCATTCTCTTCTCTACCCAACTCTGTGAATCTCTCTGTGTTCCAGACGGTGAAGAACACTTAGGGAACTGATTACTGGCTGGATCTGTCTCTCTCCTTTTGATTCCCCCCTTTTATCCTCCTGGCCACCTCTGTCTCCTTCCTCCCTCTTCTCTTCTCTGTATAACTCCGTGAATATCTCTGAGCGGTCCAGACTGTGGAACACAAATAAGGAAGTGATTACTGGCTAGCTTGCTATCTCCTCTTTTGATTCTACCTCATCTCATTTGGGTCACCTCTAACTCCCTCCTCCCTCTTCTCTTCTCCATGTAACTCTGTGAACCTCTCTGGGTGTCCCTCACTGTGGAGAAACTTTTCATCTTTAACCTAGATGTTTTATCAATGGTGCTGTATAGAAGAAGTCTTGAGACTACTGTAAAAATAAGACTGAAAACCAGAAGCAGGAGGCTTAAGTCCAAATCCTGAGAACACCAGAGAACTCCTGACTCCAGGGAACATTAATCAACAGGAGCTCATCAAACGCCTCCATACCTACACTGAAACCAAGCACCAACCAAGGGCCAACAAGTTCCAGAGCAAGACATACCATGCAAATTCTCCAGCAACACAGGAACACAGCCCTGAGCTTCAATATACAGGCTGCCCAAAGTTACTCCAAACCCACTGACATCTCATAACTCATTACTGGACACTTCATTGCACTCCAGAGAGAAGAAATCCAGCTCCACTCACCAGAACACCAACACAAGCTTCCCTAAACAAGAAACCTTGACAAGCCACCTGTACAACCCCACCCACAGCGAGGAAACTCCATAACAAAGAGAACTCCACAAACTGCCAGAATACAGAAAGGCCACCCCAAACTCAGCAATATAAACAAGATGAAGAGACAGAGGAATACCCAGCACGTAAAGGAACAGGATAAATGCCCACCAAACCAAACAAAAGAGGAAGAGATAGGGAATCTACCTGATAAAGAATTCCGAAAGTGATATTGAAAATGATCCAAAACCTTGAAATCAAAATGGAATCACAGATAAATAGCCTGGAGACAAGGATTGAGAAGATGCAAGAAAGGTTTAACAAGGACCTAGAAGAAATAAAAAAGACTCAATATATAATGAACAATGCAATAAATGAGATCAAAAACACTCTGGAGGCAACAAATAGTAGAATAACGGAGGCAGAAGATAGGATTAGTGAAGTAGAAGATAGAATGGTAGAAATTAATGAATCAGAGAGGAAAAAAGAAAAACGAATTAAAAGAAATGAGGACAATCTCAGAGACCTCCAGGACAAAATTAAACACTCCAACATTCAAATCATAAGAGTCCCAGAAGAAGAAGACAAAAAGAAAGACCGTGAGAAAATACTTGAGGAGATAATAGTTGAAAACTTCCCTAAAATGGGGAAGGAAATAATCACCCAAGTCCAAGAAACCCAGCGAGTCCCAAACAGAATAAACCCAAGGCAAAACACCCCAAGACATATTAATTAAATTAACAAAGATCAAACACAAAGAACAAATATTAAAAGCAGCAAGGGAAAAACAACAAATAACACACAAGGGGATTCCCATAAGGATAACAGCTGATCTTTCAACAGAAACACTTCAGGCCAGGAGGGAATAGCAAGATATACTTAAAGTGATGAAAGAAAATAACCTACAGCCCAGATTACTGTACCCAGCAAGGATGTCATTCAAATATGAAAGATAAATCAAAAGCTTTACAGACAAGAAAAAGCTGAGAGAATTCAGCACCACCAAACCACCTCTCCAACAAATGCTAAAGGATAGTCTCTAGAAACACAAAAAGGGTGTATAAACTCGAACCCCAAACAATAAAGTAAATGGCAACGGGATCACACTTATCAATAATTACCTTAAATGTAAATGGGTTGAATGCCCCAAGCAAAAGACAAAGACTGGCTGAATAGATACAAAAACAAGACCCCTATATATGTTGTCTGCAAGGGACCCACCTCAAAACAAGGGACACATACAGACTGAAAGTGAAGGGCTGGAAAAAGATATTCCATGCAAATAGAGACCAAAAGAAAGCAGGAGTAGCAATACTCATATCAGATAAAATAGACTTTAAAACAAAGGCTGTGAAAAGAGACAAAGAAGGACACTACATAATGGTCAAATCCAAGAAGAAGAGATAACAATTATAAATACATATGCACCCAACATAGGTGCATTGCAATATGTAAGACAAATGCTAACAAGTATGAAAGGGGAAATTAACAATAACACAGTAATAGTGGGAGACTTTAATACCCCATTCACACCTATGGATAGATCAACTAAACAGAAAATTAACAAAGAAACACAAACTTTAAATGATACAATAGACCAGTTAGACCTAATTGATATCTATAGGTTATTTCACCCCAAAACAATGAATTTCACCTTTTTCCTAAGCATACACGGAACCTTCTCCAGGATAGATCACATCCTGGGCCATAAATCTAGCCTTGGTAAATTCAAAAAATTGAACTCACTCCAAGCATCTTTTCTGACCACAATGCAATAAGATTAGATCTCATTACAGGAGAAAAACGATTAAAAATTCCAACATATGGAGGCTGAACAACACGCTGCTGAATAACCAACAAATCACAGAAGAAATCAAAAAAGAAATCAAAATTTGCATAGAAACGAATGAAAATGAAAACGCAACAACCCAAAACCTGTGGGACACTGTAAAAGCAGTGTAAAGGGAAAGTTCAGAGCAATACAGGCATACCTCAAGAAACAAGAAAAAAGTCAAATAAATAACCTAACTCTACACCTAAAGCAACTAGAAAAGGAAGAAATGAAGAACCCCAGGGTTAGTAGAAGGAAAGAAATCTTAAAAATTAGGGCAGAAATAAATGCAAAAGAAACAAAAGAGACCATAGCAAAAATCAACAAAGCTAAAAGCTGGTTCTTTGAAAGGATAAATAAAATTGACAAACCATTAGCCAGACTCATCAAGAAACAAAGGGAGAAAAATCAAATCAATAAAATTTGCAATGAAAACGGAGAGATCACAACAGACAACACAGAAATACAAAGGATCATAAGAGACTACTATCAGCAATTATATGCCAATAAAATGGACAACGTGGAAGAAATGGACAAATTCTTAGAAATACAACTTTCCAAAACTGAACCAGGAAGAAATAGAAAATCTTAACAGACCCATCACAAGCACGGAAATTGAAACTGTAATCAGAAATCTTCCAGCAAACAAAAGCCCAAGTCCAGACAGCTTCACAGCTGAATTCTACCAAAAATTTAGAGAAGAGCTAACACCTATCCTACTCAAACTCTTCCAGAAAATTACAGAGGAAGGTAAGCTTCCAAACTCATTCTATGAGGCCACCACCACCCTGATACCAAAACCTGACAAAGATGCCACAAAAAAAGAAAACTATAGGCCAATATCACTGATGAACATAGATGCTAAAATCCTTAACAAAATTCTAGCAATCAGAATCCAACACGCATTAAAAAGATCATGCACCATGACCAAGTGGGTTTTATCCCAGGGATGCAAGGATTCTTCAATATCCGCAAATCAATCAATGTAATACACCACATTAACAAATTGAAAAATAAAAACCATATGATTATCTCAATAGATGCAGAGAAAGCCTTTGACAAAATTCAACATCCATTTATGAGAAAAACTCTCCAGAAAGCAGGAATAGAAGGAACATCAGTTCAGTTCAGTTCAGTCACTCAGTCACGTCCGACTCTTTGAGACCCCATGAATCGCAGCATGCCAGGCCTCCCTGTCCATCACCAACTCCCGGAGTTCACCCAGACTCATGTCCATCGAGTCAGTGATGCCATCTAGCCATCTCGTCCTCTGTCGTCCCCTTCTCCTCCTGCCCCCAATCCCTCCCAGCAGCAGAGTCTTTTCCAATGAGTCAACTCTTCGCATGAGGTGGCCAAAGTACTGGAGTTTCAGCTTCAGCATCATTCCTTCCAAAGAAATCCCAGGGCTGATCTCCTTCAGAATGGACTGCTTGGATCTCCCTGCAGTCCAAGGGACTCTCAAGAGTCTTCTCTAAAACCACAGTTCAAAAGCATTAATTCTTCAGCGCTCAGCCTTCTTCACAGTCCAGCTCTCACAAACCCACAGAAAACATTATCCTCAATGGTGAAAAATTGAAAGCATTTCCCCTAAAGTCAGGAACAAGACAAGGGTGCTGGATGGCATCACTGACTCGATGGACGTGAGTTTGAGTAAACTCCGGGAGTTGGTGCTGGACAGGGAGGCCTGGAGTGCTGCAATTCATAGGGTCGCAAAGAGTCGCACACGACTGAGCGACTGAACTGAACAGAAATACTCCCATCCTGGCCGATCTTAGGCTCCCAACATGGTATTAACCAGCCTGCAAAATTCCTGAACATTCAACAGTCAGCTCTTCTGAGCCTGTACAAGCCAGTTCCAACACATGATTAAGCAACATTCATACCCTGGAACCCTAGACAGCAGTAAAAATGAATGAACTCCAGCTCCATGCCCCAACATGGATGAATCTCACAAACAAATCTCAAAAGAATGCACAGACTATGATTCCATTTACATACAGTTCAAAATAGGCCAAATTAAATCAGAATGTTTAGGGATGTATTCTTAGGTGGCCAAAGTATAAAGAATAGCATGGGAGAGACCATAAAAGTGAGGATATGGTTAACTCTCATGGGGAAGAGGAGATTATAAATGGGAAAGGGCATGTGGTGGATGCGCAGGGCACTGGCAGTGTTCTGTTTCCTGACCTTGGTGGATTATATGGGTATTCTCTCTAAAAGAATTGGTTAAATTATACACGCAGGTTATGTGCATCTTTATGTGTACATTAACATCACTACTGTGCTCCAGTCTGCTGATTCTGCCTCCTCATACCAACTTGTGTTATTGCTTCCCAACTTCACATTCAGTGAGACATGCTGGTAGCTAGAAATAAGCGACTTCTGATTTCTGGGACTATTTATACCACTACAATGGGCAAACAACAAGTCAGTGCTTTTCTTTCTTTCTTCTTCTTCTTTAGAACTGTCTTAATAGTACAATATTATATTTAACTGACTTAACAGCTAAATTGGAGAAGGCGATAGCACCCCATTCCAGTACTCTTGCCTGGAAAATCCCATGGACGGAGGAGCCTGGTAGGCTGCAGTCCATGGGGTCACCAAGAGTCGGACACGACTGAGAGACTTCACTTTCACTTTTCACTTTCATGCATTGGAGAAGGAAATGGCAACCCACTCCAGTGTTCTTGCCTGGAGAATCCCAGGGACAGGGAAGGCTGGTGGGCTGCAGTCTATGGGGTCACACAGAGTCGGATACGACTGAAGTGACTTAGCAGCAGCAGCAACAGCTAAATATAATAAAGTTAAAAATGATCTCAAAACTGATTTATTTAGGCATTTATTTTCCCAAGACTATATACCCTCAATAATCTCAAGGCAAAATGGCATTAAAAAAAAAAAAAAAACTAAATATGACAATATCTCTGCAATGAAAAAAGGCTTGAGAGTTAAAGAGAATGAACTGAGAGAACTACAAAGTGATCGGGACTCCTAATTATTTTGTGTGTAATAAAAGCCATCACACTGATGGTAAAATGAAGGACCTAAGGACCTGCCATCTTTCCTTAAAAAAATGTTCTTGACAAACACTTAGCAAGATGGTGAAAGATACAGTGGATCAGGAACTTTTTTCATCTACCATTCAACCTCACTGTCTTGGTAAGTTTATACTAAAAGTGGCAACAAATGTTAAACTATTTCAATTCTTTGACACCTATTTTGGGCAGCTCTCCTTAGTAACTACAGTCATAACTTATATAACAGTGAGAAAACATTGTTATTTTCTACATACTTATGTGAGTCTATGTTCTTAAAAGTTTTTAACCCTAGTAAAGAGTTATATTGGAGAAGGAAACGGCAACCCACTCCAGTGTTCTTGCCTGGAGAATCCCAGGGACGGGAAGCCGGGTAGGCTGCCGTCTATGGGGTCACACAGAATCGGACACGACTAAAGCGACGTAGCAAAGAGTTATATGCAATGCCAAAGAATGCTCAAACTACTGCACAATTGCACCCATCTCACACGCTAGTAAAGTAATGCTCAAATTCTCCAAGCCAGGCTTCAGCAATACGTGAACTGTGAACTTCCGGATGTTCAAGCTGATTTTAGAAAAGGCAGAGGAACCAGAGATCAAATTGCCAACATCCGCTGAATCATCGAAAAAGCAAGAGAGTTCCAGAAAAAACACCTATTTCTGCTTTATTGACTATGCCAAAGCCTTTGACTGATGGATCACAGTAAACCGTGGAAAATTCTGAAAGAGATGGGAATACCAGACCACCTGACCTGCCTCTTGAGAAACCTATATGCAGGTCAGGAAGCAGCAGTTAGAACTGGACATGGAACAACAGACTGGTTCCTAATAGGAAAAGGAGTACGTCAAAGGCTGTACACTGTCACCCTGCTTATTTAACTTATATGCAGAGTACACCATGAGAAACGCTGGGCTGGAAGAAGCACAAGCTGGAATCAAGATTGCCAGGAGAAATATCAATAACCTCAGATATGCAGATGACACCACTTATGGCAGAAAGTGAAGAGGAACTAAAAAGCCTCTTGAGGAAAGTGAAAGGGGAGAGTGAAAAAGTTGGCTTAAAGTTCAACATTCAGAAAACTAAGATCATGGCATCTGGTCCCATCACTTCATGGGAAATAGATGGGAAAACAGTGGAAACAGTGGCTGACTTTATTTTTGGGGGCTCCAAAATCACTGCAGATGGTGACTTTAGCCATGAAATTAAAAGACGCTTACTCCTTGGAAGGAAAGTTATGACCAACCTAGATAGCATATTAAAAAGCAGAGACATCACTTTGCCAACAAAGGTCTGTCTAGTCAAGGCTATGGTTTTTCCAGTGGTCATGTATGGATGTGAGAGTTGGACTGTGAAGAAAGCTGAGCACCAAAGAATTGATGCTTTTGAACTGTGGTGTTGGAGAAGACTCTTGAGAGTCCCTTGGACCGCAAGGAGGTCCAACCAGTCCATTCTAAAGGAGATCAGTCCTGGATGTTCATTGGAAGGACTGATGCTAAAGCTGGAACTCCAATACTTTGGCCACCTCATGCGAAGAGTTGACTCATTGGAAAAGACCCTGATGCTGGGAAAGATTGAGGGCAGGAGGAGAAGGGGATGACAGAGGACAAGGTGGCTGGATGGCATCACTGACTCGATGGACATGAGTTTGAATGAACTCCGGGAGTTGGTGATGGACAGGGAGGCCTGGTGTGCTGTGATTCATGGGGTCGCAAAGAGCTGGACAAGACTGAGCGACTGAACTGAACTGAACGAGTTATATGATACCATTTATTGTTTATTTTGGCTTTCCTGATGGTTTATGATTTAAAATCTTAATTTACATTAAAATAAGCCCAGATCTATTATGCTGCAGAATAAGAAAAGTTTCAGTGATTTTCAAGGTAAACCTTAAATCCGCAGAGCATATGGGGCTTGTGCGTGGCTTCTTTAGACAGTAACTTCAAATCCCTTGGGAGGGTGGGGCACAGAAGCTCTGTAGCTGTATTTCAGTGGAAAGGTTTCCACTGTTAGGGAAGGAATTCAATGAGGAAAGATTTTTTTTTTTTAATTATAAAATATGACCATTTTAGTTCAAGTATGAATCTGATAATAATGGATTTGGTTAGATGTTAATTTTAATTTAATGATCTAAATCTAATCTAAAATGAATTTGGTTAGATGTTAATTGATTAGATGTTAGATGTTTTTTCCAGTAGTCACATATGGAAATGAGAGTTGGACCAGAAAGAAGGCTGAGTGCTGAAGAATTGATGTTTTCGAACTGTGGTGTTGGAGAAGACTCTTGAGAGTCCCTTGGACAGCAAGGAGATCAAACCAGTCAGTCCTAAAGGAAATCAACACTGAATACCATTGGAAGGACTGATGCCAAAGTTCCAGTATTGTCACCACCTGATGTAAGGAGCTGACTCGTTGGAAAAGACCCTGATGCTGGGAAAGATTGAAGGCAGGAGGAAAAGGGGATGACAGAAAATGAGATGATTGGATGGCATCATCGACTCAATGGACATGAGTTTGAGCAAACTCTAGGAGATAGTGAAGGACAGGTAAGCCTGTCATGCTACAGTCCATGGGGTCACAAAGAGTCAGACATGACTTATCAATGGAACAACAAAGATGCTAATATCCACATGTATAAACATGCAATGTAGAAAATAGCTTGACTGGAAAATACTGCTTTTATTTGTGGGGGGGTGGGGACGGCGGGGTGCTGCTATGAAGAGCAGGGGTGGGAGAGGTCCCTGACTTCTTGAATGATTCTTATTCATTTGTTGTCATTGAAGACCTAAGTATTGGGACCAGATAACCATAGAGTTTAGTTATGTTCCCACTGGTTCTTGAGAGGAGTGGTCTACCTTGAGTGGAGTGGGATGGAGGTGGAGGAGACTTGACTGTGGGAAAGTGCCTTCCTCAAGCTCTGTCAGAACTAAGCCTAAGTCATCATAAGAAGGGGAACCACCTCCCCCAGTTAAGGAATCTCTTTTTCTAGAGATCTCTTTGTGCTTATATGTAAGTATTTCTACATATAAGACTAAAATAGGTTAGTGACATGCAACTCTACTTGGCTGACCTTTCTACACAATGATTTCCACCACAATCATGGTATACCATAGTGTGAAGATGTACTGAAATCTGGAGCACTGTTGCTCCAGACTTGGTTTTTGTATTCTAAGCCATAAAAGAGAATTATTTCACAATTATTTGCAGTTGAAGGTCACTTGTGGGAAAAAGAGAGTGGTATATCAGAATTATTGGTGGAGCTCTTCAAAAACCAAAATGTACACTCCAATGCAACCTAATATTCCTACCTTCTCAATTAGAATTTCCTAAAGGATGAGACAGGCAATTTTGCTTGAAAATGTTGATTCTGATACACACTTCCTGGTGGAGAAGTATGTGAAATGGGAAGGTCGGCTTATGAGAACTGGGGACAGGAGGGTAAGGGAGCCTTCTTCCCCATTTTTCCAGAAACTTAATACATTCAACAAAGCCCCATTCAACAAAGGAAAGGAAAGAAAGAATCCCTGACTTTAAGAAGCTTGTGTTCTACAGGACAGTTGAGAATTCAGAAGTGAGTCCCATGAACAAAAAGGCCACAACACAAAGCGGACGTGGGCAACTCCTAGAGCTTGCCTGCTCCTTCTCGTGTAATTAACTAGCCAGCACCCACAGGGTCAGAGAATTTTGGGGTGTCACCCTGGTGAGGTTACGAAGGCACAGTGCAACTCAGAATGTTGAGGATGAGCCACTCAGACATCAGAAAAGGGGGTCTTCAACCACAGCAGACTGAGGGGTTTCCAACTTTCACAGCCATAGTGGGGTACAGAGCTGGAAGAAGGATGCCCCTTGTAAGGGCAGCACTGATCCTCTAGCCCCCACCACAAATAAAGACCTTGCTACCATATGATCCAGCAACTGCACTCCTGGGCAAATATCCAGAGAAAACCATACATCGAAAAGATATATGCACCCAATGTTCATTGCAGCAGTACTCACAATAGCCAAGACAGGGAAGCCATCTTAATATCCATCAACAGATGAATGGATAAAGAAGTGGTACATATATATGCAATGGAATATTACACAGCCAAAGAAAAGAATGAAATAAAGCCATTTGTAGCAGCATGGATGGACCCAGAGATTATCATACTAAATGAAGTAAATCAGACCAAGAAAGACAAATATCACCATGTCACTTTCATGTGGAATCTAAAAAAATGATACAAATGTTTCTACAAAGCAGAAACAGATCAACAGACTTAAAAAAACAAAACTTTTGGTTACCAAAAGGGAAAGGTGGGGGAAGAATAAATTAGGAAATTGGGATTAACAATACACACTACTATATTTAAAGTAGATTGTCCACAAGGACTTATTGTAGAGCACTGGGAACTCGACTCAAAACTGTAATAACTGATATGGGAAAGGAAGTTGAGAGATACATACATATGCATAAGTGAATCACTTTGTTATAATTAAATGGAATCATTTTGCTATACCTGAAACTAACACAAGACTGGAAATCAACTATACTCCAAAATAAGATAAAAATTTAAATAAAAAAGACCTTGGTCTCTTCTCCATACAGAAGGCCCTGCTGGATGGCAGAGAGCTAGTGAGGTGTGCGTGCTCTTCTGCTAGAACAACTGAATAACTGGGAAGTTCACTTAGAGACCCTTGGGGAGTTGCCCACTCTTTCTCACCCCACAGCCATCCCAACTAATTCAGGTCCGCCCTTCCTTAGACAAGAGATGCTCACATTTGGGATGAGCAAGAGGTGCATTTTCTCTTTGCACGGAGTAGATGGAAACCTGCTCAAAATCCTTTCCCTTGGAAAACCACCCATATTGTGTGGGTGTAATATTGTCTGTTGTAATGCTGGTCAGTCCTGTGATTTGAGGTGGGAATGACCACCCCTCTGGCCCCAGGGGTGGCCACAGGATAAACATAAGAGCAAATTAACCATTCAACTTGGTTGGCCACAGTCATTCAGGGGTAGGTGTGCGGCTCATGCCAGAAAAACCAGCCTTGAGCCTTCCCTGACAGTCCAGGAGCTAAGACACTGAGTTCCCAACGCAGGGGGCCCAGGTTGAATCCCTGGTCACAGAACTAGACCTCCATGCCGCAACTAGAGACCCCGCAGGCTGAAATGAAGATTGAACACCCCACATGCTGCAATCAAAGATCCAGCACAGCCAAATAAATATTTTTAAAAAATCAGCCTTACCTGTTTCTGCAATGCTCAGAAGAGATGATTTCTTCCACTGGGATCACAAGCTGTTAGGATTCTGTGAGGCCACAGCCCCCAAGGGCCTTCTTTCCCTCTACATAGAAAGACCTGTATGGAGAAAAAAAGAGCTAAGAAATATGGAGAGAGTTCCCTGGATACATCTAAATACAGCCCCAATGCATGGACTTGTCAGTTACATAAACCCATTGATTTACCTTTTTGTTTTGCTTCAGTTGTTTGAGTTGGGTTTTTGTCATCTGTAAGAAAAAAAAAATCCGTTTATCTATTACATCTCCCAGTTTATAAAATAAAAATACAGGACGCCCAGTTGAATCTGAATAATTTCTTAGTATAAGTATACCCACAATATTTCATAGGACATACACTTTTTAAAAATTCATTGTTTCTGAAATTCAAAATTTCACTGGGCATTCTGTATCATATTGGATGCATAATGTATGTCAAAAGCCTTTTTAAGTCCTTTACTCTGAGAGGTATAGCGTATTTTCTGCCATATCAGTAAACAAGGATGTCACAGTCGTCAGCGGCTCCGGCCCTCCAAATGTGAATTCCTGAGCCCTAGGGACACTTGAGAAAGAGAAAAATACCTCTACAATCTGGCAGCCATTAGGCTGTAGCCACTTCTACAGTGAGCTCTGAGGAACTCAGGATGTGAAAAACACAGGACACTGGCCCCAGAAAGCTGAGATGCATATACAAAAAGAATGATTTCAGTGAGCCCAGACTCCTGCATCTTCCCATACAAAGGAAAGCACTAAATTCCTTGAGACATCTGATTTTAATTCATGAAAATACTTTTGATGTTCAAACCACCTGCCCTTTGTTGCAAACTTCTATATAACCTGACCCCTCCTCGGAGAGTTCTCTCAGGGTTACGTTAGATGTTGTTTCCCGCGGGCTTGAAGTCCTAAAAATTCCAACCAAATAAAATATAACTCTCAACTTTTAGGTTGTGATTATTTTTTAAGCCAACCACTCAAAAGGGAAGAGACTGTTCACCTGGTGGATTTATCCTTAAAGAACACAGAGAGAAGACTGGGAACCATAGCAGCATCAGAATTCAATCTTTCTTTTCCACATCACCCCTGCTTTGTGTAAACCAAATCATCAGATCCAGAAATGCTTCAGCTGGGCCAGTGAGGCCCCCCTTATGCCCAGTACTCAAATCACATGTGCATGCATGCTCATTCATGTCCGACTCTTTGCGACCCAGTGGACTGTAGCCCGCCGGGACCCATGACATGGGATTTCCCAGGCAAGAATATTGGAGTGGTTTGCCATCCCTCCTCCAGAGGATCTTCCTGACCCAGGATTCAAACCTGTATCTCCTTTGTCTCCTGCACTGGCAGGAGGATTCTCTACCACTGAGACACCTGGGAAGTCCCTCAAATCATCTGAGGGAGCTTTAAACATTCCCACTGCAGAGGTCACCGCCAGACCAATTCCATTAGAACCAGCAAAATGCAGATGAGTGATTTCAATGATCATCCACATCCAAGAACCACTGAACTAATTCTTAAAAAAGTCACAAATTGTAGGAGTTCAAACCAAAGAAGAGAAAGGTCATCCTGACATGCTTCCCTCCTCCCAGCCCCCAGCAACCAGGAGTGAGCAAAGCACCCCAGGTGGGAATTAGCCAAGAGGGCAGCCTGCAGGCTTGGACGCCATGGGGTGGGCCTTCCACAGGGCCTTCATCCCAGGCTTGCCCAGGCCTGGCCACATGGTCAGCAGGTGTTCAGGCCACAGAGAAGCAGACAGGGAGGCCCAGCCATGCTCACAATCTGCTCCAGAATAAACAAAGCATGTGACATCATTTCCTGCCTGCACTCAGCTCAGGGCCTGCTCCCCGAGGGTGAGGGAGGGGACAGGCAAGTGTGGTGGGGCAGGTCCCTAGATGAGCTCCTGTGATAACCAACTGCAGCCTCTCCTTCAGGCTCTTGCATGTGCAGACAGCCCCTCATGTCCGGATCTGCCACCTTACATCCCCGTGGGCTCCAGGTCCTAATCCATGACTTTCTATTCCTGTACCTTACTTTCAGAGGAGCGAGTCTATTTCAGAGCCTCAATATCACCAACAAGGCGCCCGGGGATGGGACTCCTCACCCACCCCCGAGTCTGCACAGCATTCTTCAGCTGCCAACACAATCTCTGCCCATCACATCCCTCCACTTTTGAGGGAGGAAACCATGTCTATTCCTTTTCAGACTATTTTTAGAGCCGTTTTAGGTTCAAAGCAAAAATGAGGGGGATGTGAAGAGATTTCCCATCTACTTCCTGCCCCCAGACATGGGTGGGCTCCCCCCCATCAACATCCCCCACCAGAGTGGAGCATTTGTTGTAACTGATGGACCTACGCAGATGCCTCAAAGTGGTGCTACCCCTTGGATCACTGCCCAAAGTCCATAGTTTACACTAGGGTTCACTCTTGGTGTATGTTCTGTGGGTTCGGACAAGTACATGACGACTTGTATCCATCACCACAGTATCATACAGAGTGTTTTCACTGCCCCCAAATCCTCTGTGCTTCACCCGTTCATCCTCTCTCAGCTCACCCCTGGCAACCACGTCTATTGTCTATTAGGTCCTTAAAGCTCCTGGCGTTTTCCTAGGCATGCTGAATGCAATAGATACAAACAATCGACCAACTGAAAAGAAATATCTGGAATTGCCCAATTCCATCGACTTGGAACACTGCCCTTTCCAGCTGTTATGCTAGAGGGCCAGGCTTGGGGAAAACTGAATCCTGGGTGAACATCCATCCCAGTGGTAGGACGACCCTGAGATGACACAGAGATGACCCCAGGCGAGGTCCAGGGCAGGCTGGTGACTGGTTTCCGCAGTGGTTGCTGGTAGGTTTGGGTCACTTCCCAGAAGCCACTGCTACCCTTTTGCGCTTGGCTGGGATGCTCAGTTCTGAACCAATAATACCCTTTCAAATTTAAAAATCCCTCTGCCTGGACAAAGAGGGAAGACAAAGGGGATAGGGCAAAACAGGAGCATTCTGAACCCTATTGCAGTTAGACTTCAAGGTAAATAAGTCCTACCTTATGCTAATCCTGCCTCCGATGGGCCCCACCAGCAAGCTGATGAAGTCATAGTGGGGCTGGTGGGGGCGCTAAGCCAAGGTTCCTGCTGCCCACCCTAAGTAAGCAGGGCAGCAGAGCTAGCGTACCGGCCGTTTCTAAAAGGGCCCTGAACCTACCAGGCTAATGACCGGCCGGAGGGAACGTGAACCAGCACAGCTGAGGCAGTCAGCGCCCAAACACGCTGGCTCCAGGTGGAAGGATGCAAGGTGAGTGGCCTGGCGGGACCACGTGTATCCACCCATGACCTGTAACCGCTGGAGCGGCTGGCCTGCCAGTTCCATTTACTAAACCAGTAACTTGGCGATTCATGAACTTGGCCAACAAATAGTTATTCTGAGTGCTGACCTGTGTCCTAAGGATGACAGTAATGAGCAAAACAGTCCTGGCCTTTGCCCTCATTCAGGCCCACCCTCCACTATCACCACCTGTAACAAAATAGCCAGGGGTTGATATGAAGAAGCCAGGCACGGGAAAATCAGCCTTCTAAACTGATTCGCTAGCAAGTTGGCTCCAAGTGTGAATCTGTGGACGGATGTCTTTAAAAGCATCACAAGCTAATTCCCAGTCACTTTAGGAAACTTCAGAAAACCGATTCACTTTCTCTAGGAAAAACATAACTGCACACACATACCCGGGGGTGGGTTGGGGCACCTTGCTTTGCTACAGCCAAGTCTAACAGCTTTTCTCCCTGCTGAGGAGGGGAGACCCAACCTGAGAGTGGACGATTTTTTTTTTAACCACCGCGGGGCATGCAGGATGTAACCCCAGACCAGGGACTGAACCCATGAGCCACCCTTGTGTTCCCCACTCCCTCCCCCGCCCTTGTGGCAACACCGAGTCTTTACTCAACCGCCAGGGAAGCCCCAGAGAGCAGATGAATCATTCCTCTCTTTTTAGAGACGGTAGCAGTTTCCAGCTGCTCACAGTAGTGTGGGGACCTGGAAATCACAGAGGGTAGCTTCCTTCAGAAAAATCCAGAGCACAGGAAGAGCCTCAGCAGTCCCAAGAAAGAAATGGTTGCCCCTGGGGCTCCTAGTCTTACCTTGGCCAGTGGGTGCTAGAACCAATCTTGCCTGGCAAGTCATAAGAGCCAACTTATTCCCACTGGAGCTGTCACACTGGTGGCTCAGTCACAGGGGACCTTTCTACCAAGAGCTACCCCGCAAGGGTTACTATCCTAGCAGCCTGAGCAGAGATGCAGCCCCACTTAATCCGCCTTCAGGGCCATCTTTAGCTGCTCAGCTGAGGCCTGGCTGCTTAAAGAGCATCTCGTCTCCAGCTGGAGTGTCCTCCTGCCAACAGGGGCGCTGGGGTGCCCACCTGCTTGGCTCTTGACGGCTACATCCACTCTTTGGAGTGGGTGGGGATAGAGCAGGCCACCTCCGGATAATGAGTTGCCACCTCCCTTAGTTACTACCTGTAGCTTCTGTGCTACGCGTATAGCTCACCAATGTCGGCCTCTGTTGGATTCCACCCCGGTTGGCTAATGCCAGCTGAAAAAGGCTCAGAAAAGACTGACTCCCCTGCTGAAGACGCATAGATGGTACAGTCTCATTGCTACGGGTTGAGGACTTGTACCAGCCACACCTGCCTCTTGTGAACGTGTTAGAAATTTAGAATCTCGATTCCCATCCCAGGCCTATTGAATGGTAATCTGCAGTTTAAGGAGAGGCCCAGGTGTTTTCATATGTCCAGTTAATTTTGAGAACCATCGTGCAAGGGGACGCACTCCCATTGCAGATGGTTCTGTCAGCAGAAGCATTTTACCTGTATCCCTTGCCACTTTCCGGAGAAGGCAATGGCACCCCACTCCAGTGCTCTTGCCTGGAAAATCCCATGGATGGAGGAGACTGGTAAGCTGCAGTCCACGGGGTCGCTAAGAGTCGGACACGACTGAGCGTCTTCACTGTCACTTTTCACTTTCATGCATTGGAGAAGGAAATGGCAACCCACTCCAGTGTTCTTGCCTGGAGAATCCCAGGGATGGGGAAGCCTGGTGGGCTGCTGTCTATAGGGTCACACAGAGTCGGACACGACTGAAGCGACTTAGCAGCAGCAGCAGCTTGCCACTTTCTCTCTTCATTGTACTTCTCTGCTCCACGAGGTCACAAGTGTCACTCAGCACACTGACTGGAACTTATTGTTTCACAATGCCTGCTTTATAAGATTTGTCACGATGTAATAGGCTTGGATTTTTAAGACAAGTCACTAAGAGGTCTGGATATTTATTCCCAAGTACTTTCCCTCCCTTTAGGGAACTGTTTTCATGGCAGCCTGGCTGGGATTGAGGACTGCTGAACTGTGGCAAGGTTGCTTAAGTCCTTGCCTGTCAACTGATGAAATGTGTCTCCAACATGTATTGACTATTGCTCAATGGAGGTAGAAGCCCTTGGAGTAATAAAATACAAATCCAGCGTTTACTTTACTGAGGTATAACTGGTCCACAAAGAACTGCACATGTTTAGTGGGTACAATTTTATGAGTTTGGATGTATGCAAACACCTGTGATGCCATCTCCACAATCAAGGCAACAGAGACATCCAATACCTCCCAGAGTTTCCTCCTGTCCTTTGGGTTTTGTTCGTTTTGGTCTGGGTTTGATAAGAACACCTAACTGTGACGTTCACAAGATTGCATTGTTAGCTATAGGCATGGTGTGTATGGCAGATCTCTAGAATATATTCATCTAGCTTAACTGAAATTTTATACCCACTGAATAACAACGCTCCATTTCCCTGATGTCTAAGCCCCTGGAAACCATTGGTACATCCATTCTCTGCTTCCATGAGTCTGACTGGTTTAGATAACCTCATATAAATAGAATCATACAGTATTCTTTCTCCTGACATTGGCTCATTTCACTTAATATCCTTCTGGTTCATCCATGTTGTCACAAATGGCAGGATTTCCCTCTGTTCTAAGGCTGAATAATATTCCATTGAATGTAAGTACCATATTTTCTTTTCAAATTCATTTTTAAAAGCCATTTGCCCTGTCAGTCGTACTTGCTGGTGTGCTGAGCTCATAAAAAAAGGGCCACATTATTTAATACCTTGGGGACACTGCTCTAGTGGTCTGAAGTCCCAAGTTCTCTGGAGTGTCTCAATCAAAAGAAAGACATTAGTATCTATTTTCACTGAGCTGTGAGTTTTCAAAAAATTTAAGTGTTTAAGAGTTTAATATAAATACTGACCTATTGTTTTTTTTAAAAATAGGATCTTTGTGGGGGACTGTTTGTACCTGGATTATAATTATGTATTTGTGTAACATGAGTTACCGCTGGGGGCTTCTCTGATAGCTCAGTTGGTAAAGAATCTGCCTGCAATGTAGGAGACCCCGGTTCAATTCCTGGGTTAGGAAGATCCGATGGAGAAGGGATAGGCTACCCACTCCAGTATTCTTGGGCTTCCCTTGTGGCTCAGCTGGTAAAGAATCCGCCTGCAATGAGGGAGACCTGGGTTCGATCCCTGGGTTGGGAAGATCCCGTGGAGAAGGAAAAGGTTACCCACTCCAGTATTCTGGCGTAGAGAGTTCCATGGACTGAATAGTCCATGGGGTCACAAAGAGTTGGACACAACTGAGTGACTTTCACTCACAGGGTCTTTGGTGGAAAGGGTAGAAGGAGGATATTGGAAGGAAGGGACATTCTATTAACAAAGAAACTAATCTGACTCCATATTGGGTCTGTTTCTTTTACTTTAACCTTTGTATTCTATTGCTTTTGCTCAAGGGGGACTTCCCAGGTGGCTCAGTGGTAAAGAATCCACCTGCCAATGCAGGAGGCATGGGTTTGATCCCAGGGTTGGGAAGATCCCTGAAGAAGGAAATGGCAACTGACTCCAGTATTCTTGCTTGAGAAATCCCATGGACAAAGGAGCCTGGTGGGCTACAGTCTATGGGGTTGCAGAAGATTTGGACACGGCTTAGTGGCTAAACAACAACAAATCACTAAAAGGATGTTGTCTTTAGCTTAAAGTATACATAACGGCCCATCTCTTGGAACTCTGCCTCCTATGTCTGAGCTTAAACTAAAATATCTTTTTTTAGCTCACAGGAAATATCATGACCTGGCCCACCTGTGAGTGGCTACAGGAAAGAAGAAATTAACACATCTCCTGAGTATGTTTGGAACCAGGAATATTTGCAAAAATGTACAGGCTTTTTTAACTTTACCTCTTCACTTCCCCACTTTGTTCTATAAAAGCAACTAAGCATCCAAACCAGGCAAGACGGTTCTTTGACACTAGTTCACCATCTTAGTCTGCTGGCTTTCCAAATAAAGTTGCTATTCCTTGCACTAACAAACTCATCTCTCAATTTATTGGCCTGTTGTGCAGGGAGCAATACAAACTTGGACTCGAGAACATCATGACACCACTTCTGGTCCTGTAAATTTCCAATCTGGATTTGGTCAGTTATAAGCCCTCAAGTCAGTTACCTCTGTTATAAGCCCTCCAACAATAGATGTCTGCATTTTATCTACATATTTTTGCATTGCAACTTTTTCAGTTACAACAGCGCTTAGAGACCAAGAATGTAGACAAACTAGACTTGAAATCAGACTCCCAAATTTCTGTATTATATAAAAAATAAACAAGATACTAAATCACATCGATGTGACAAAGATAAATACTTTGTTTTGTTGACAAGTTTGTTTTGATCCTGTCCTTTTAATTTTTTCTTTGTGAATGCTTTACATGTTCATCTGTAAGTACAACACTAGATGCCTATAATTTCCAAATATGTAAATATTCATACGTTAGGGATGCTTTCATGCTCAAGGACTTTATCAAAAGAGTACACAATCAAAACTGTTTGGAGACCAGTAACTAGATGAATGATCTCTTGCTGTTTTTTTGTCAACAAATGGATCAGAAAAGTCCTTTTATTGCCATTCTTTAAAGCCGTCGTCATGCTGTCACATTTTCTAGGCCTGAGTCATCCTTGTTAACATTCCTATTTCAATTTGCTCATTTAACACGAGACTTGGAAAGAACTGACAGGAAATGTGGGTTTCATAACTACTGTAACAAGTCTAATTCACGCTCTTCCTTGCCTCTGGAAAAGCCTGAAATTCAGAGGTTCAACTGAGACTCTTCCCCAAGTTTCTCAGGAAGGGAGCAGGGTACACTAGACATGGCAACACCCTCTTCCAGACAAAGAGCAAAACCCCAAGAGAGACTCTGGCACGTGGCAGAACTGTAACATGGGGATTCGGTGCTGTCTGGGTGTCACAGGGTTCGAGAGCTAGAGGCTACCTTGGGGACCCATCATGGCATAAATGAAGACAGGAGGCAGAGATCAGAATGACTCACTCAAGATTACACAGCTCGACAGTGGTGAACCCAAGACCATGTCCTTGGATTCCATTTGGGCCCTGGGACTCCCTGACATCCCCTCAGGGCTGATGTGGGGGAAGGGGGGGGAAACACCATGACTGTTGGCCTCGGGTGAGACACGACACTGGTGCTCAGTGACCCCAGGCAGTGTCCTAACAACATTCTAGCCATGTGGCTCAGCGTGCCTGTGTGGGGTCCATGGGGAGAGGATCGTGGTGGCCTCCCCCTGGGAAAGTTGCCTCTCACAGCCCTGCCCCTGGAGAGGAGGAAGCTTACCTGCGTCTTTGCCTCCAGCTCCAACACACATTGAGGGGCTGACGGCAAATGAAAGAGGAGGATGGAACCCCGAAGAGGTCAGAGGTCCTTATGCTAGAGCATCCCCGCCACACAGGAGGTGCTCAGGAAATTGTTGAGTGAGCGAGGTCTCACCTGAGAGGTTGCAACGGGGGCAAGTGAGAGGACCCAGTTTTCAGACCTGATCATGCTGGACTTGCAGGGGGAGAAGCCACAGAGGTTAAGAGTGAGAGTCCGGCCTGGAGAGCGGATCAGGAAGGAGCCAAGAATCATCCCCCGGGGATGTGTTGTATTTCCTGCCGGCCTGGGAGGTGTTGGGGAAAACTCACATCCTTTCTTTCAAAGCTGGGAAATGAGCCCACTTATATATCCTGCACTTGACAGGTTTCCCCGCTCCTCACTCGCTCAGCCTCGCAGGCCCAACTCTGACCCTGACACAAGTCACTTCCTCCCTCTAAGACTCAGTTTCCTCGTGTTCAGAGGCAGAAGTCAGGCGCTTTGCCACTCACCTGCGGAGTTGCTGTGAAGACTGAAGGATAATTCAAGGTCAAGGGCTTCAGTCACTGTGAACTGCTCCGCACATTTGCGTTGGCTTTAGCGAGAAGAGGCCACATCTATCTGGTCCACTGGTGGATTTCGCCCGGAGCGTGTCCCCAACTATCTTCAGAAGGAGGGGAATCACTTAAACTGGCCCAGAGCAAGAGCCCTTTCCAGTCAGTCTCTGCACCCGGGTTTAACCTCAGTTGTGAGGACCAGCAGCCGTGGGGCACGGCTTCATTTCCCAGCTCCACGTGCAGCATCGACTCTCGGATCGCTCAATCTCTTTAAGAAGAATCACATGGGCACCTATTGGTAGATGGGGTGCACCTGCGGATTTCAGGATGTGCACGTCCAAAGCTTGCTTTTTTTTTTTTAGCTCTGGGTACAGTTAAAAGCTTTTTTTCAGGACACAGGGAATGCCGTGTCTTGAAGCTTGCAGCTTCCCCAGAGCAGTTTGCTAAGGCTTTGGCAAGTTTGCGCTACATTCTTACAGCAAATACAAGATTTTAAAGACATTAATTGGATGAATGTCGTTCTGAGAACGTCTGGGCTCTTTGCAGCATCTCGGGGCCCTGTTTCCACTGCCTCTCCCTAAGCACGTGGACTCCGGCCACAGATCACAGTCCAGCCTCACTTCTCTCTCTGGTCAGCAAGCATGACTGAGGGGTCATGAGTGAGGCGACAGAGAGACAAGGCTGTGGGAGGCAGCTGTGCAGAAGGCCCCCAGTGGGCCCCACATGGTGGTCACGCCCTTGGGCAACCCTCACTTCTAATGAATAGAATATGGCAGAAGCACTGAGGCACCAAGATTAGGTAATAAAAAGACTGTGGTATCCATGCTGCTACTTCAGTGTTCTCTCATTGCTCCGCCTGCCTGTCTCTCCCTTCAGCAGCGCTCACTTTGTCAGCAGCCCTAGATGAGGCCCACATGGTATGGCTAGGAATGAAGCCCACGAGGGCACCTTTTCACCAGCGATCCTGGCGCCGTCGGCCCAGGCACTGGTATTTCTGAAATGATCCCAGGGTGATTGGGACGTGCAGGCAGGCGTGAGGACCACCAGCAGCAGCAGTGCCACCTGGGGGCTCAGCCCACACCCCCCAGACCTGCTGACTCAGAAGCTGCGTCTCAGCAGGATCTCCGGGGGGCGGGCGAGGTGAGGCGTGGGAAGCTTTGGGATGCAGCTTTGAGGCAGTGCAGCCTGGGGACTGTTTGTCAAGCAGCACAGGTGAGGGGATGGGGCTCCCCTTTAGGGCAGCCTGTACCAGAGTGATGCCAAGTCCCCCCACCACTTTTGGTGCCCCTGAAGTTCCATCACTATTGGGACTACTGTCCAGACCGGAGACAATTCGTTTAAAAGACTTACCATGAATAAGCATTCTCTCCTCCCACAGGGGTGCCCTGTGACAAGCACTCTGGGACAGGTGGGTACAAAAGTCAGCCGTATTCCACTTCTATGCTGGGGAATAGCTGGCCCTAAGGAGAGGGGTCGGTCAGGATGCTCTTCTCCGTGACTACAGCCAGGTTGGCTGGCGGCTCAGCATCCTGTGTGAGTGTTTCTCCATGAGCCGATATAAACAGCCTGAATCAGCAAGGCCCACAGAAATGAATCCTGATGCCCCCAAGACAAATATAATGTTGAAGCTAAAACAATGTTTTTTTATAGAGAGGGGGAAGAAGCAGCCTGAGATGAAGGCAAGAGGAAAAGGGTTCATAAGTTGACCACAAATTGCATTTTCCTGGCCCATTAAGTCTTTCTGGACAGAGTCCGTGCTTGCTGGTGGAAACACATTAGGAAGATGAACTCATGCTAAACACAGTTGCTCCCAGGGGAGGATGGAAGAGAAGCAGAGATCTGAGACACTGTCTTGAAAATAAATCAGCGTTTTTGAAGGCGATCTGGGGAAAATAGCAGACAACAGGGAGGTCTGCACGTCAGGGATGAAACTCCGTGTATATGAAGAGAACTTTCCAGTGATATCAATCAGAGTAAGAGAAGAGACTAACTTAAAACACAAAACTAAAAACCCAGCAGTGTTATGATTATCGTCTGCAGCTCTGATTCTAGGTCAAATACAGCTTCTGTGACATTTCCCCTGAGACATGAGACAGTGGAACAGCAGAAAACACATGGGCTAGTAACACAGTTATGCCTGTGTTCCCTCTGCTGTTGTCCCTCATTTACTGAACTTGTGTAAGTCTAGGCTGAGATGCTAAGAGAAGTTTCTCTTGGAGACGTGGTGTGATAGACCTTAGGAATGGTGACGTTCCAGACTTAACTGATTCCATGGTGTCAACTCAATAATTACCAGTGGCCCCCAGTTACTAAACAAATGAAGTCCAGATTGGGCAGTTTGGAATTCAGTGACTTGCAGAGAATTACGAGAGGAAGTACAGTAGGATGGCCTTTGATGTCAGTCCAGTTGAGTTTGAAACTCTGCTGCCTGTAGGTAAATCGTTTAATCTTTCTGAACCCATTTGGGGAAGAAGGGCACCTTTCTTGTTGAGCTGATGGTTAAATGAGATACTGAATGGAATTCAGTTAGCACAGTATCTAGAACAGATAATCTACGGCATGGTTAGGAGGAGCAGTTATTGCTGCTGGTAATAATAACAAAGTATGGTTCTTGTCTAGATGGACAGTTCTGCATCTATGCAGGGAAGCTTTTGTTTAATTCTTATACGACTGGTTCCCTATATGTATTCTGGCCAATGATAGACAATCCCAAGAGAATGGGAAGAGCAAAATTTTCCTGAAAAATATAAGGAAATTTGAGGTGAATTTCAATGCATATTGAACATTTTTTGAGCCACAAGGGGGTTTGGTGAATGTCTGAAGGATAAAGGTGCTGGGCATTGCTGCTGGAACTCAGTGAATTCAAAGTTTGACCTTAAACATTTCAACTCTAAGGCTCTAATAAATATCAGCTTTCTATTAGGATAAGTTTTATACTTCTGTGCACTTGCTTTGGCTAAATTTTCAGTCACAGTTGGTGAGCCTTCTCTTTAATGAATCCTTACAGATAGTTTTCAAAACTGGTTAGGTTACTAAAGTTCTTTCGTTCCATAAAGCCTGCATTAATTATGTCACCTATGCACCCGCCGAATGAACCGTGTGTTATGATATAGGTCCTAACTAGGGTCTGCGTTGAGAGAAGCCTTATCAGCTAAGAAAGGACTAGACATCAGGTATCAGATGATGGATACTGTATTTATTTGGGGCTCACTTATTTCCACTAAGGTTCATGCTTTTTTCACTTGTATGGGTTAGTGTTTATTCTTTATTTCTACAACCACGTCCAATTCCCATTTTCCCCCTTGATACAACTTATTATTTGGATTGGAGGAATTGTCTGGTGGATCATATCCAATTCCCACAATATATCTGACGAGCTATGACCTGAAGGTGTTCCAACCAGGAAAAACAAACAACAAACAATATTCACTCTTCTGATTGAAACAAAGCAGGACCCTATGGTCCTCACCCTCATGTCCTCTGCCTTCATTTTGCCTGTAGAAAAATGTTAGCCAAAGATCATTTAATCAGAGAAGTGAGAAAATGTAGAAATCAAGGAAAACAGTCAAACAAGACCAAGTAATGATAGTTCAGTCATTAAGCAAAGTCAAGGACCTTTAGTTCCTCCTCAAGGGCTGTAGATAATATTCTGAACTATATCCTGTGAGATGTCTTATAGATGCTACCAGGTGGAGAAGTTTACATGATGACCAGACTGTAGCCATGACTTAAGTTGCCACAATTCCAAGAACTGGCCCCAAGAAATGGAAACAAACTACCCTGGAGCTAAAGATTAACTGTAAACGATCAAGGTGACACTGATCAGACCACCGATGACCACTTTCAAGATCAAGAGCTGACTGTGCTGTTTCTGCATGTAAGGCCCTCTGTCTATAAAAGCTCTTGCCCACTGACCGTAAATGGTGGTGGGGGAGTTGGCCTTTGGCGAGGTGTCTGCCCGCCCCCTCCCTGGTTGTTGGCATCCAGAATAAAGCAAACTTTCCTTTCCACCAACCTTGACTCTTTATTGGCTTTTGAGTGGTGAGCAGCCAGACCCCACTTTTGGTTACATGGTCAGAAAAGAATCTTCCTTTGGGCATTGAGAATTCCCAGGTTGTGCCCAGGAAATGGACAGGTGTGGGCATGTGTGGGCCGGCATGTGAGACTCAGAGAGGTTTTCCTGGAAATTAGTGTTGGCTTTTCCTGAAAACAACTCAAGAATATCTAGTTAGTGTGATCTGGGTTTCTGGGGGCTTCTGGGTCCACCTCCAGCCACCTTCTGCAGCAGTAAGGCAAAGGGGGAGCCTGAGAGCCCACCAGAAGCCTCAAAGCCAAGCTATGCCTGTCCTGCCCCCATCTTTGGCAGGATTCCTGCACAGGATTCCTGGGGTGGTGATATAAAGTATTTGTGTTGTGTCCAGTTGCTTCAGTCACATCCAACTCTTTGTGACTCCATGAACCATAGCCCACTGGGCTCCTCTGTCCATGGGATTCTCCAGGCAAGAATACTGGAGTGGGTTGTCATGCCCTCCTCCAGAAGATCTTTCCTACTGAGGGACTGAATCCGTGCCTCTTGTGTCTCCTGCATTTCAGGTGTATTCTTTATTGCTTGAGCCATCAGCTGCTAAGTCACTTCAGTTGTGTCCAACTTTGTGCGACCCCATAGATGGCAGCCCACCAGGCTCCCCCGTCCCTGGGATTTTCCAGGCAAGAGCACTGGAGTGGGTTGCCATTTCCTTCTCCAATGCATGAAAGTGAAAAGTGAAAGTGAAGTTGCTCGGTCGTGTCCAACTCTTAGCCCCCATGGACTGCAGCCTTCCAGGCTCCTCCGTCCATGGGATTTTCCAGGTGAGGGTACTGGAGTGGGATGCCATTGCCTTCTCCTGAGCCATCAGGGAAGCCCATAAAGTATTTAGGGGACGTTATGAATTACCAGGGGCTCAATTCACTTCCTTCCTTCAAATCCAAACTTTACAAAGAGGAGGAAAGAGAGAGCTGTTGAAACACTCCAGTCTGGCTTCTTATGGAGGAAACGAACGACACACATCTGAAGGTGATTAATTGTCTTTATTGGAGGAAAACAAGAAGTCATCAATCTCATCATCAGTATGATAGAAATCTTGATATGTGTACATGATTGTCAAGGCAGAGAGTCATTTGCTACACAGGCCCGTTAACAATTTTGCAGTGCCGCAAACCTATGCGGAGTAAACTTCTTGCAGAGTTTATTACATGCATGGAATAAATGCACAGTTTCCCTTCTTTTGGACAAGCATGTTTTTATGGAAAAATTGAACCAATTACAAGCCTAGTAATAATAGACACAGGGACATTCCTGGGTTCAATGTCATAAGCTTTTGGAAAACATGCTCACTGTTGGGAGAGCTGCAAGAAGGACTATGACATTATTGCAGTGACCAGAGCCAATTTAGAAATTGTTCCAAATTTTATTCTGGACAGAATGTACCTTTTGTATAAATATCTTTCAACCTGAATGTGGGGCTAAGATAAATGTTCTCTGGAACTTGCTGCCTGTCTTGCAAAACAAAGATGCTGTGGCAAGGCTGTAGCATTTTTGTCACTACCACCACGTTTTTGCTTTATAACATGTCAAGAGCCTGGCTGCCAGCGCTGCCCCAGCACCTCCTCCCTCAAGTGCAAGGTTACCACGAGGGCCCAGGCACCTCAGTCTGTCCAGATTCGGGTTTTTCTTTGAGAAGTAATTTATCCAGTGTTTGGGGCTTTTGAGTTCCTGGTGATATCTTATCTCTATGACGAAAGCCTCAACACTCCTTTCGTTTTCTTTTTTCCTGTCCATAAGAAAATAAAATCACCTCGAAGTAAAAGAAGTTGGTAAATCATCAGAAGACACAATCATCATATGAGAAGTTCCCTGGAGACCAAAAGGTTAAAAATGGATATGGCGAATGCAGAAGCGGCATTAGTACAAAGGGGGAAATGCAGTAGTCAGTCCCTTTGGTGTAGAGAGAGATACAGACACCAAGAAGCCATTCCACACTTTGTCCACGAAACCAGACCTGGCAGCCACATGCTGCAGGGTTGGCTGCCAAATGAACAGCCTTTGCGTTTGCAGAAGCAGAGGCCCCGGAGCCACAAGCGTGGCTGCTCCTGCTACAAGTGGCAGGGAAGGCGGGAGAGACTGATGCTCCTGCCCGTTGCATCTGGCCCAGAGCAGAAGGTGGGCCAGGTCGCGGCCAGCATGCAGGGCCGACTTCACAGTGGGGCTGGGCTCCTGTGCCTGTGCTGGGCTGCAGATCACACACTGGGTTCAATGCACTGGGACCACACTGAAGGTCAGGGCTGAAGGGGGCTTGGGCCTCCTGCCTTCCTCTTTCTCCTCCCTGCCTTCTGGACAATGTAGAAGTGTCAAGTAATCTCATTGGCAGGTTGGTTTTCTTGGCATCTCTGTGAATTAAGCTCCCCTTTTAGAAATCTGCCCAATTCACCCTTCCTATCTCAACTTTTTCAATTCTGAAAACCAACTGGAACACTCTGTGGCCAACTTGCAGCCCCAACCTAGGACCAGCCCCCTGTCCCTCACAAAGAGTGGTGGGTTACAAACTGGTATATACATTTTTTTTTTTAAACAAACTGAACAGTGTTTGGTCTGGAATGTGTTTAAGGAAAAGGCCAACTCTGCAGAGTGTAAGTGGACAGAACGGGAAGCAGTATTGTTTCAGAAGAACATGCAAAGGTTTCGTGCATCAGTTGATTCAGAGGACCTTCATTCCATTTGCCAGGACTGATAGTGAGACCCTGGGAAAGAGCACATCTTATTTCTGCTTAGGGAAATGGGAGGAACTGCCCTCTACTGGGCCTTGCTGTCCGTTTTCACAACCAGAGGAAGCCCAGAAGGGAGCTTGTGGAGACCATAGAAAGTTGGGAAGTCAAAAGTGTTGTAGGCGAAACACAGAGGCCATAACCCTCCTTCTCCCACTCTCAAACCTGAAGCAATGGTTCCAGGGTGGCTTCTCCAAGGTGAAGAATCAACACAACCCAGGTCCTGGGTGGGTGAGGGGGCCATGGTGGCCAAAGCCTTAACATACGGAGTTATCTGCACTGGGATACAGTCTTTTCTCACAACACATCAAACCCCAGGGAATTCATCAAGCTGTCACTCCTGCAAAGAAAGGGTCAACCCCTTTCTTTGCAAGGAGGGGTCACTTGCATTCTGTCCCTTTGTCCCTAGTGTTTTTGGCCTTCATTCTAAAGGAGGGGGTCTTCCTCTTCCATTCATAATCTCTTCATAATCATAATCTGGACACCACGGGAGACCAATGAACAGGATGAGATTAGTGCTGTAAGTAGGCTGAGCCGGGGGCACAGGTGTCACATGCCTTTCACCAGCTCATGCTCCCTGAGTGCCAGAGACTTGTCTGGTCAGCTCTAAGTCCAACTGCCCAGTTCCCTGGACGCTACACTCAGAGCCAGCTGAAGAGCTGGGACTTGCTCAAAAGTCTGTCAGGGCCACACTTGGGTGCACGCTCTCTGTTTCAGAAAACACTAGCCTCCCTGATGGCCTCATGGATGAGATGAAGCTCAGGGAAGTGAAGGAGAGACAGGAAGGCAGCTAAGAGCAAGACCATTCGAAGACACTCTTTCAAATAAGAAAAATAACCCACTTGCTCTGAGGAGGTGAAGAGACCAAATTGGTGGGGGTGGGGGGTGTTGGAAGGAAGCCTGTGATGAAGTCCATGGTCCATCCTTAGCCTAGCCACAGGCACTGGCCTTGAGGGGATGGGTAAGCCGGGTGCCCCTATGAAAAGCTCAGCTTCTGTTGGTATAATCTGACATCAGTGAGGGTCCTAGGGCTCGGCCACTCCACTTGGCAGGTGTACCAAAAGGCATATTCCGAGTTCTCTTCCCGTGTTGTAATCAAGTGTAAATAACACGGTTGAAAGAGAACCTCTGTTTTTTAACTGCTAATCCTCTCTGAGCAGAGAAGCTTTTCCACGTGGGGCTTATTTTCTCCTCTTCCTAAAACAATGGGGAAAAAACCTGAGTCTGGTGGCATCCAGATAGCAGAGATTCACCTGATGTCAAGTTCAACAAAACTCTACTTTTAGGCTGAAACAGCCACTATCTTCTTGCAGTTTGGTACTGAGACCTGATGTGGCCAACCATGGCCAAGAGCTGACCCCAAATCACAAAGAGACACCTGCAACCTGCCCGTCTTTCAGCTCTTCTGCACTTTTCAGGTAGGACATATTTTCAAACTAATTGCATAGAACATGCATCCCATATTTCAGCTCCAGAAAATAATTCGCCACCCATAAATCTGGCTCCAGATGCTGCTTTCCAAGTGCAAGTGACTGTGTAGTGCACAGTTCAAGGAGCTGGTAACTATTTGGGCACACATTCTAAGTATCAGATTCAGGCAAATTATCACCCTTCCTCCATAACATCTAAGTACTTCTCTTATACTGTAGAAACTTGGATCTTCCATTACACTTGTTAGTAAGCAACATTCTACTAACTTCCTGGGAGACATGCCTCAGTTTTCTGATTCTGTTTATAATATTCATGCTATTGTCCTCCAAATGAGGCAATACTTGCTTCTTAACTGAGTCTTCTGTCATTTTATAGACATTTCCAGGTTTTTTACAAATTTTGAAGAGTAACAGCTTGATTTCCACTCTGGATACACGTGTGGCAGATGTCAAGTGGGATTCCTGTCAAGGGGCTGAGTGTCTATGATGTGGTGGACATGGGGTGGACCAGATGCCTGTCTTTCCAGCAGCTCTTACACACAGCTGCACTGCTGTCCTGAAGGAGGCAGAATGCAGCTGTTAAGCCTCATAACACTGTGTGTGTGTGTGTGTGTGTGTGTGTGTGTGTGCTGAGGGGGCCATCACTGAATATTTGGCCTACACCCAGGCAAAGGTGTAGACGTGACAAAGACAGCCTGACCAACAGGATCCGCTGAGTCTGACTATCTGCAGGAGAAGAGCATGAGGAGAAGGGAAGTCATGGGACCATCAAGAAGACATGCAGGGACCCACTGCGGCTTGAGGCCGACTGTGCGGATGCAGACTCAGGGCATCGTGTGGGCACGAGGGCTGAGGGAGGGCTTTTGCATCTGGCACCACCTGCTCGCCTCTTCATGACAGCATCTTGGAACTCTCGTGGAGAAGCGCTTTGTCCTGGGTTTCACACTGTGCTCGCTCTATCCTGCACATCCGTCCACCACGTGGGTGAACAACGTGGCCCAGTTTTCCTGGGACACTGCTGGTTTGAAAGTCCTATATCCTGGGAAATCCTTCAGTCCTGGGAAACCTGGGACCACTGGTGACCCCACGATCTCAGATCTTTGGTTTGGGGATTCCCTTCGTCAGAGGGATGGCTTTGCATGCCAGCTGGGCCTGGCTGGGGTGGTCTCTGGTTGTCACTGCAGTGTCCCACTGGCTGGGCAGGTCACCTCTCCTCACCACCTCACATCAAAGGGGTCTTTTCCAAGGTCATTGCCCTCTCTTCCTCTCTCCGGATCCTCACCCTCTAAGAACAGCATAAACACTCGCAGAAACAACCGGTGTGAGCTGGAGGCTATTTGCAGTTGTAAGATTAGAAATGCATTTTTAAAAAACAGAGAGATCAATTTTAAAACTGCATAGCTGGGCTTTCACATGCCACCCTCCTCGTGAGAAAGGAGAGCTGTGTGAGAAATTTGCTCCAAATAAAATGACATCGTGCTCTTTCTGTGCGGGAGGCTCTGAAATTTTTGCTGGGGGAGAGGGGTCATCTCCTTCATCACAAGTCTAGCCTTTCATCTTGGGGGAGCAGGCTTCTTCATTTCTGACCACCGACGGCCAGAGGCCCCAGGGTCTCCAGTTGGAGAGGGCTTCGCTGGAGGAGCTGCCAGGCAAGGTTTTCTGCAGGTGCCCTCCCACAGGCTCCCCAACTCCCAGGGAGAAAACAGGCCTGCAGAAGAGGTGAGTTATCTTCTCAGAGAACTGCCCCTCCAAGGAACAAAGGGAGACAAGGGGAAGGAATTGAAGTAAAGTGCACTCTTCACCTTGGAGACAGATTCTCGATCAATCCTCTATTAGAATTTTAAAAAATACTTTTAAATTCCCTTTGAAGGAAAAAAAAAAATCTCTTAAAGGTTAACATAAAATTCTACTACTGACAAGCAAAAGATACAGGTCATGGAAGTAAGAAGTATAGCTTGAAAGGACACATTTCTTAAAAGGAAAAAACAAACAAACCCTAATGCACAATATTTACCAATACTTAAATAATCCAGTTGAAACCTTTTTTTTTGTCATGAATGAAAAAATACAACATAGACGGTTACCTCTACTGAGAAGAGCGGGAAGGACAGGGCTTGGGGAGAGGAACTGAGAAAGTCCGTTCTGTTAGAGCTTTGCGAGATTCATATGTACAGCACCAGATCCTATTAAGTCAGCTCCCTTGAGTCAGTACAGTTTGTGAGAAATGAACACTTCAGAATTGCAGTATAAAATATGGCCATAAAAAAACTGCTGTCTTCCAGTCCTGTGCAGGGAGGCGCACCATGCAAGGTGGGATCGCTCTGGAGTGGCTGGTGGCGCTGGTGGCCCCCGGGGGCCCCCTTCCCTGGCCCGGCCCCCCGGGCCCCACCTCCGGGGCCAGTCACTTGCTTCCAGAGTGCACTGTCGTCACAGTGGTGGGCCTCGGTCTCCGATCTGCTCCCACTCCTGAGACCCCGGACGCAGAGGACACGAAACTACAGAGCGTGGAGGATGTCAGACCTGCAGGGGTCAGCGGACACAGAAGTTCAAAGCTTTAGAAGAACGTACTCACTCCCTCTTCCCACTGCAAGGGTTTGTTGGGGTGGGGGGAAAAAACTTTGAGGCCCTTGCTTCTAAACTTTTACCTACCCACAGGAAAACATCTGCAAGGATCCCAAGTCGTCTTAGGGACTCGTCTTCCCTCCTTGCTTCCACATAGCAATGATAACTGTGTTGTATTTGGATACATCATGGTTTAGCTACCATAACAGGATGGCTTCCATTTACTGAGCATTTACTACATACTAGGCATCAGGCTAGGTATTAAACACATGTGTGTGTGTGTGCGTGCTAAGCTGCCTCAGTCATGCCCAACTCTTTGTGACCTATGGACTGTAGCCTGCCAGGCTCCTCTGTCCATGGGATTCTGTGGGCAAGAATACTGGAGTGGGTTTCCATGCCCTCCTCCAGGGGATCTTCCCCACCCAGGGACTGAACCCGCATCTTTTATGTCTCCTGCATTGGCAGGTGGGTTCTTTGCCACAAGCACTGCCTGGGAAGCCCAGTGAATATGTACTGTCTTCATAAGAACTGTTTATTTCTTACAACAGTGCTGGGAACGCAGTGGCTTTAAGAGCGAATAAAGAATGACCCCAGCTTGCTGTGTGCTCTGGACTTTTGGCTAAGAAGCATCTGTGACCCAGGGTACACTGACTTAGTCCTGCATGAATTGGCAGCCCCCCAGTCTAGAACAATTCCTGACATGCTGCACCTCCCCAGGCAGATGCTGGCATCAGAAATGTCCTGTTGTGGAATGATCTTAGCTGTGACAGTGTACCACCCACCCTTGCCACCATGAACCCGTGAGCACAAACACACGGATGCCGTAAAGTAAATGACCATGATGGCTGTGCTGTCAGAGCCACTGTCTGAATCTTCAAATATACAATAGGTTGTGGGGTTTCCTTTGACCAGAAGGTGGAAAGGATTTGCACTGAAATGTAAATTGGGCCTAAAGCAGTGTGCAATTGTGTCAGAAAATGCTCAGTGGAGATATCCTGGGAGGACTTTAGGGCTGGACGTTCAGAAATGAGATTCAAGGATTATTTAAAGATGAAGGGAACTGTTTTTTGAGGCAAACAGGAAGGAAGCGTCATGCCCAGGGTGAGACCAAGCTGAAGGGTTTCAATGAAGGAAATTCTTCAGGGCAGATGAGAGGTTCCCTGGTGGCTCAAAGGGAAAGAATCCACCTGCCCGTTCAGGACACACCTGAGTCGGGAAGATCCCTTGGAGAAGGAAATGGTAACCCATACCAGTATTCCTGCCTGGGAAATCCCATGGGCAGAAGAACCTGGCAGACTACAGTCTACAGGGTCACCAAAGAGTTGGACACGGCTTAGTGACTACACAACAACAAGCGGGGCAGATGAGCCCGTGGAAAAGCCCAGCGAGTAAGGTGAACGTGTAGAGTGGGGACTGGGAGAGAAAAATAAGGAGGCTGTGCATGTGTCCTCGGCGATGTATTGTTCCACACAAAGATGGAGGACAAGGAAACATTAGTATGGGTTGGCCAAAAATCTGGTTCAGCTGTTCTGTAACATATTATGGAAAAACCTGAACCAACTTTTTGGCCAACCTAATATCTTTACTCTGATCGCAAAGCCAACACACTTCAAATAAATTAGCTCAAATGGTCATCCAATAGTACGTTTTAAAAGTCAGTGAGACCCAGGCTGTCATGAGTCTCTGTCATCGGTCCCTAAGGGTGACGCCCAACGAGAAGCAAGTCAGATCATAAGGAGATGCATCAGAAGTGTCGGCTTCCGTTCACACATGGCGGGTGGGACTTGAGCCACTGATGTCTCATCTCGACATGGAAATACTAGGACTTAGGGTTACATAGATATTAAATAATTAAAATTTTAAACTATTTTGAAAAACAGTGTGCTAGAGTTGTTGGGAGTGTTAATGAATTGAGTATTAACAGTGCCTGACACACTTACTGTGAAAGTGTTAGTGGCTTAGTCGTGTCCACCCCATGGTCTGTCCATGGAATTCTCCAGGCAAGAATACTGAAGTGGGTAGCCATTTCTTTCCCCGGGGGATCTTCCCGACCCAGGGATCGAACCAGGGTCTCCTGCATTGCAGGCAGGTTTTTTTACCATCTGAATTACCAGGGAAGCCTGACACACAGTAGGTACTCAGCAAACCAGAGTCCCCTTTTCTCCCTACCAGATCTGCCTCAAACACCAGTTGGAAAGCTCTGTTTTTGCTACATACGCACAATCTTTTTGGCTGGCCAGACTGAGGCTGCTCGAAACACTTGCATTTGAACTGTCCAGGCTGCTGCCAAGATGTAGTTTTCTCATATGTCTCACGACGGCCGTGGCGTTAAACGCTTGCTGATATTTCAGAAAGAAGAAAAGCAGACAAAATATTTCAGCTAATTAGAAAAGCCTCAGGCTGTCTCCTATCATGTCTCTTGTTACCCTCAGCAGTTTAACTTCTGAAAACATTCTCATGAACCTCTAGAAAGGAAACTTATGTTGCCGCTTCTTCCAAAAGTACATTCATCCTTTGACCCTCTCTCCCCCCATCAAAATACATTTTGGAGATGACGAGAATATTTTTCTTCTGACATAATAATGTAAACTGCAGAATAAATGTAAACCAATTCTCTCCATAATTCAGAAGTGACTTCTAGAATAAAAAGCATATTGTAATAACGCAGTACCTTAACATCTTATTTTTAAGAGTTTTCATTTCTGATTATTGGTGTTTTTGTCCTAAATTACAGCATTTCCTGTGAATAAAGTAGTTCAATGGAATTATTATCTGCATAGTGTCTACTTGTTGGCTCTCATGGAAAAATAGCCAGCTCTTAATTACCCATGCTTATGAGGACACAGGCTAATAGTTTCAGTCCATCACATTTTTACTGGAATGTAGTGATAAGTTCAATTGAGATTTCCTGTTTCCCTTTTCCATTTTTATATCACTTTTTAATATGAGTCAATTCCTCAAAGTTCAAGCAAAGTGAAGAAAGACAACAGAGATTTCTTAGGAAACTGCAAATGAGGAAGTGCTGGCAATATTGCTGTTTCTGGATCTCAGAAGGAAGACATTAAATCATATACTTTATCCTTCTCACACCACGATGCTCTCTCTTCAAGTCTTAATCTTTACTACTTAAAATCAGCACCATTATTTGGGTGAGGTTCTGGGAATTTTCATCAGACCTCCTGGGTGAGAACAACCTTTAGAAAGAAGAAGCCCTCCACCCATAGGGTAGGTCTGAGTGGTCAAGTTCACTGGGGATAGAGGATATAAGGACTTACTCTCCACTTGCTTTTGGCGAAGTTCTTCCGGATCTGGGCGCTGACCGACTCGTGGATGTTTTTGCTGAGGGCTGTGTCACCAGCGATCCTGAAACCAACGCAAAGATGCTTCTTCAGAAGGGTTTTGTAGGCGGTGGGGTGGAGGGCGGGTGTGGGCTCTGACACGGGGTCCCATGCTTTCTTGGCAAAGCCGTGTCCTGTCCCCTTTGCAGGTTTGCTAAGAGGGAGGCCTGTACCCCCACGGCTCTGGTTGGAATGTTCGCAGTCCACGACCACCGCGCTCCGAGCCCCGACCCACCTCCTCTCTGCACCCCTCCAGGCTTGGGCAGCACCTCCATGGTAGACCGCTCGGCCTGGCTTCCCCTTCCCCCTTTGTCACCGCCATTCCTACAGCTTCAGAGTCCACATGGACCACACAACCTGAGCTCAGCTCCCCTCCCTTTCCCCCAGCTTTCTACCTGCCAGGCCTCACCGCTGAGATGGCAAGCAGGTCCGCCAGCTGGTCTGACCTCCCAGCTTCCTCCCACCGGCCCCGCTCCCTGGCATCACCAGAGCCTCTGGTCCACGGACCACTCACCATCCCAGGCCCAGCACTCCATTCTGACTCTATCCCGGCTAGGCTAAGTTCCGCCACGTTCCACTCTTGCTCCCGCCCTCGGGGCCCCTTATCTGCTCTGTACGCGGTGACAGGGACCCAGTCTCAGCTCAGCCCTGACTGGCACACCTTCTCCTGCATTTCCTTGAGAAGTCCTCAGAACTGCAAGGACCACGTCCCCCAGATCCCACTGGGCCCCTGACATCACTGGGCAATCTTGATGTCGTTCCTGCTTGACCTTGGGTTTCTATTCCAGGGAAGAAGGGCAGGCTTGGTCTTTGCCTCCTACCCTCGGAGTCCGGCTCATCCTGTCACTTCCTCCCTCTGCTCTGCCACACCTCTCCTCTCTTTCTTCCCCACTTCCCTCCTCCCCCCGACCCCCCAATCTGTTCTTGCGCCTCCCTCTTTTCTCTGGTCCTGCAGTCTCCTGTCTCACTGATGACCTGGGGGTCTCTCCAGCCCATTCCTCTCCCTCAACACCAGCCTCACTCGACATTCGACCCCCACCCCCATTCTCTGGCAATCTCACAGGAAACTGTTCTGTTTAGTCTTTTCTGGGCTTGAATCCACCCATCTTCCTTTTCTCTTAGCACCAAACTATTCAATTCTAAGCTGACTAATGATGCTTCAGAAATAATTTCTTGGATTTTGGAAAAGTTAAGGGGCAGACAGATGCCGGGGACACTGACCATCCTTTCTGGCTGGAGGGTGACCTGTGGGTGAGGGAGTCGGCCGGGTCTCAGACTCAGATACCCGGGACACAGGCCAGCCTGGACACAGACTGCTGTGTCCATTCACTTCAGGACATGAAAGGAAGAAACCGCCGCTGTATGAAACACATTCCCACCACCAGCTCCTCCCATTAGAACTGAAAACATGGCTGGTGCGCTCTGGAAAGGAAGTCTGTGTCAGGCTGGGTCTAAGTTAGAATACAGTCTCATATCCCAGCTCAGTGCAAGGCCCCCTCAGTAGACTCCTCTGGTTTTCCCAGCAGGGCTGAAAATACACATCTCAGATGACACTCAGAAATGAACCTAAGCCAGCAAGGTTTCCATTTCCTTTTCCACTTTTTTTTTTTTTTAAGTGACGTATAGTCCCCATGGACTGTGGCCTGCCAGGCTGCTCTGTCCATGGGATTCTCCAGGCAAGAATACTAGAGTGGATCCCCTTCTCCAGGGGATCTTCCCAACCCAGGGATCGAACCCGGGTCTCCTGCATTGCAGGTGGATTTTTATTTATTTATTTATTTTTACCATTTGAGCCACCAGGGAGGCCCTAGGTTTCCATTTCCAACAACTGTCAATAGCCCCCTTTCCCCAGACACACATCAGTGAAGGGCAATATCCGAATGAACAAACCCGAGGAAGCAGATGTGTCATGAAGCCTCTTCTCCTGGAGGGCTCATGTGCTTCCTCCTGCGCCTCTTGTAACAGCTACATCCTCAGAAAAGAATACCAATTCCACGTGTCGGTGGCCAACTCTTTCTTGGAAACCTGAGGGCAGAAGTGGCCGGAAAGATGGAACTCCTTGGACTGAGCACTGCTGCAAGGCAGAGTCCTCTCCAAACCAAACAGGCTGGGCAGGGGTGTCAGGGAGACGCCCTTCCCTGTGGGTGAGCCCAGCTGAGAGGGACAGAAAACGCAAATCTTCAGTTGTTCTAGTAAAGTCCTGTGCTCACTTCCCAAAGTGCCCAGGCATGCTGCCACTGGCGAAGGACCCAGCAGGACAGACAGTGGCCCAGAGGCCCTTGTTAAACATCCGGCTTGGAGGTGAAGCCAGCCATCTCGGCTCATGACAGCTCATGACCACCTTCCTCAAACAAGCATCATTCCCAGCAGCCAGGAAGTTCCCCAGGATAACGTGGGATGCTCAGCGCTCCCAGCTTCAGCCTCGTTCACTGGCAAAACCAGAGGCACAGAATCTGAGAACTAGAAGGGACCTGGGATGTCACCTCGATTGTCCTAGGAACTGAACAACACCTCAGATACAGAAGAATTTCCTGATGATTCTGTACACACAGGTAAAGCTACAGGCACCTCTATTTCATCCGGGTCTCCGACTCTCTCTCGCTTCCCAGTGTCTGCCTCTAGACTAACAAGGGAGATGGCATTCACATCAATCATGCTGTGTCAGGTCTGCCTGGCTCTTTCTCACCACACACAGATCATCAAACTCCTCTCCTTGCCTTTTGGTGCTTTGATATTTTGTATACAGCCTATTCTGGGCTTCCCAGGTGGTTCAATGATAAAGAATCCACCTGCCAGTGCAGGACACACAGGTTCAATCCCTAGGTTGGGAAGATCCCCTGGAGAAGGAAATGCAACCCGCTCCAGGATTCTTGGGATTTCCCTGGTGGCTCAGATGGTAAAGCTCAGATTGTCTGCCTACAATGCGAGAGACCTGGGTTCAGTCCCTGGGTTGGAAAGATCTGGAGAAGGAAATGGCAACCCACTGCAGTATTCTTGCCTGGAAAATCCCATGGACAGAGGAGTCTGGCAGGCTACACTCTCTATGGGGTCGCAAAGAGTCGGACGCAACTTCACCTTCACTTTCCAGCATTCTTGCCTGAGAAATCCCATGGACAGAGGAGCCTGGCAGGCTATAGTCCACGGGGTTTCAAAGGAGTCAGACACGACCAACCAACCAAAAAATAACAACAGTCTGTTCTATTAGTACCTACATAGCTCTGATTGTGCGTTCTTGTAACCACTTGCTCAAGACAGGCTTGGTGATGCCTAGTGTGTCTCCCAGACCCCTGGGATCCTTCCCAGTTCCTGCAGTTGCCGCAGCTCAGCTGCCTGAAGCCCCGGGGAAGGGAGGGGTCTCCATGAACACTGAGGACAGCGATTCAGATGCCCCCTGGCTGGCCCAACACAACAATGTCCCCCCAGGAGGGAAAACTGCTGTTGCCCTGGGGACTGGCTGAGTGTCACCTGGGATCACCTGAGGTCACCTGCTGACCCTCAGGATCATCACTGTAGTTTGCTTGTCACTGAAACTGGAGGCAGAGGCTCAGAACAATCCAAATGAAGTAAACAAACCTCATCAAGGTGCTTCCCTGTCACTGGGACTGGATTCCCATCCTGCCGTTGTCTGCTCTTTAGCCATCAGCCAGCACTCGGTTGGCTCCCAACTATCCATCACTTAGAGGAAGGCGAGGCCTCCCGTGCAGGGCTGGGGAACATATGCTGAGATGGGTTGACTGCCCTCTGCAAGGACAGCTTGGAAAGGAACCCTGACCTGCCTGGAGGGGTCTGTTTTGAGGCTAAGGGGAGGCCCTGCCCTAGCCAAGCCAACAGGCCTTGGCTCAGTGGGAAGAGCAAGTGCAGAGTGAGAGATGATGCTCTCTGGGTGTCATCTGTGTACTGGGACCACGGTCTCCAGAACAGGGATGCTGGTAAAGCCACGTCTCACATCCTGCAAGCTCTCAGCTGAATCCGTGTTTTCAAGTTGCCTGGGCAGTGTTACATATGAGAAACAGGTATATTGTAAATGCAGGTGTTTCTGGAATGCTTGAGTCAAACCATCTGTCTTTACCATTTTCTGACACTTGACTTTCTGGGAATTCTGAAATGCACAGTAAGAATTATAAAACATGGGGGGAAAAACCCTATCTCTGAAGTAAGGAGGCATTTATTTGTGCAGCTCACATGCCAATACATCTCAATGTGACCCAGGCTGATGACCCTGAAGTCATCTCAGACTTGACATCTTTCCTGAGCTCCAGACTCATTCTGCAAAGCACCCACCAGAACAGATCTGCATCAAGATGACACAGCACCCTCATTCTCTTTTACTCCAGCCCACCTGTTCCCACAGCACAGCATCCTCCCAGCCCCTTGAACTGGACAATCTGGAATAACCTCACCGCTTCACGGGTCAGCGCGGGACCCGTAGCTTCCCCACCCCTGGCCTGTCTCCGCCCCCTCCCTGCATTCCTGGGACACTGGGCAGACCACCTCCACCCTCCTGGGGCCAGCCCTCTCCACGTGACCGCTCAGCCCCTCCTGGCACCTCCCATTCCTAGTCCCCAATCCTGCTGCCAGGCTGAGGTTTTGAAAATGCAAATTTGATCACTCAGCTTAAAACCTGTCTGGGGTCCCCACTGCCCAAAAGCAGAAGAATTCCAATAGATTGGAGATTATTAGGTACTCTTCTTCACATGGATTATCTCATTTGCTCCCTTGAAAATCCCTCTAGGATATATACCACTGTTATTTCCTATCTCAGAGCCATAGGCGAGGCCCAAAGTTTAAAGAGCTGGCTCACACAGCACAGCCCGAGTCCAGGACTGGGGTCCACCGGGCCCAGCTGAAGCTCACGCCAGAACCTGCTGGGTCTCTCCTTTACAGTCTCATCTTTCAGTTCTCCCCGTCCACTCTCACTAAACGCTGCAGCTTCATAGATGGGTGTACAGTGTAAGCCCCCAGGCCTGGCCCAGGAGGCTTATGCAGCCTGGAATCCCTGCCCCACCCTAGGTGGCCTGATGACAGGCTTTTCAGAGCACAAGGCAGGCATCTCTGTGAAGTCCTGCTGATACTCAGCCCTGCCTTGCCCCTCTGCCAACATCGACAGTCCGCATATTGTACCGGCTGTTTTACTACTCCTGGCCTTTGTCTAAAAAAGGAGGCTCATGATGCTTTAATAAGAGAGCTTAATGACGCATTTGCTACGTGCCAGATGGGCTAAACCCTCTATGTGTGCACGTGATCTCAGACACTGCTTCTTACATTGACCCCCAAAACTAGGTACCGTCATCCTCACTTGAAAGATGAGAAAATTAAGGCTCAGAGAAGTATAAACCCAAAGTCACCAGGTTCAACCCTAGTAAGTGGCACAGAAGGTGGCTTCAGGCTTCCCTCGTGGCTCAGAGGTTAAAGCGTCTGCCTCCAATGCAGGAGACCGGGGTTCGATCCCTGGGTTGGGAAGGTCCCCTGGAGAAGGAAATGGTAAACCACTCCAGTACTCTTGCCTGGAGAATCCCATGGAGCCTGGTAGGCTACAGTCCACAGGGTTGCAGAGAGTTGGACACGACTGAGCGACTTCACCTTCAGGGCACCACAGGAAATGTAGTCCAGGATGTCATAAACTATCAATTCATCCCACTGGAGATGACGAAACACTAACTTGAAAAGCATCTTAAAAGAAAAAGAACATATAACCTCAATCTACTTACTGGCTGAGTAATAAGCTCAAGGAATAAAACTCCGCTCTTAAAGCCTCCTTGGGGGATTATCTTCAATAAAAACGAGCCTAAAATATTTCACATAAAGTAAAAAAGCTACAGCTATTTCTTGTGCATCTGTCATTAGTGCCTTCAGAGACCGTGTCCTCCAAGGTTGGGTGGGGAAAGGAAGAAAGCGCTGGCCCCACGGGACGCCAAGCCTCGCCGTGGTTTTCACAGTGGAGACCCAGCCGACTGGCCCCTCGAGTGGGTGACATTCTTACCATGGGTGCCGAGCTGCCTGCTCGCATGTGTATCTTTTATTCGGATCTTTCTCCATCAGGTTCCGAATGAAGTCTTTTGCTGTTCAAAAAGAAGGTGCATGGAGAGGAATCAGTGTGTGGCCTGAGATGTGACAATAAGATAGCAGTGGGTCTTTGGGAGTATCAAGGGTACCACGACAAATATGAGACCAGCCTTCCACAGCCACTAGGGAGCTGGGACAAAAGGCAGGCAGCACCAGCGTTCGGGGAAAAGAGAAGCTGAGATCTGAGGTTCTGAGTGGTGACGCAGTGAACGAGGAGGCAGCTGAGCCTGGCCTGGGACCCGCCTCCTGGCTCGGAGTCCCTTCCTGCCGGCAGGCAGCGAGTGGTACCTGTGGTCCAGGCAAGAGAGGAACAATCCTTGTCACCAGGTGCCCCTCACTCAGCTCACCGCTGCCTCAGGGAGCTGTTTCGTTGATGTCTTCTCCATGTTAAGACATCACGGATTCAACGAAATCGCCCAAGCACCCACTAGGCTCCCCAGGGCTTGGGTCAGCCCTGGGGTTGCGGACACACAGCCCGCCAGAAGCGCCCCCTGCAGCCCCCGAGGGTGACGACAAACAGCGAGCAGGAAATGCTGAGGCAGGAGGTGTGCCCTGGTGGAGGAGGAACTGCTTGGAGGCCCAGCAGTGGGTGTGGCCTGGGCAGGACGCTGAGCGCGTGGGGGTGGGGGAGGGGCTGGGTCCCAGAACTGGGGGACATGTGCCGGGGGGAAATCTGTCACCTCGGGGGCCCAGCAGCTCACTGCCCGCAGGACTGGACTTCTGGGGGACAGCTGTGCCCTTCCCAGCTCAGAAGTAAACTAGTCCCCATGCGGCCCTTTCCTGAAAGCCTTGGAGGACCACAGTCCCATCCCAGGTTTTAGAAGACTGAGGAAGAAAGCAAGGCATTTCCAGTTAGGAGGAAACAGTGCAAGTGTGTGATATTTGGATAGGTGGTTCATTATTTCATTTGATCCTTATACCACCTGCCAGAGTGAGGGAGTAGTGTCACCATCCTCCTCTGTTAGGGAGGAAGGTGAAGTTAGAGACGTTTGATCTGCTCCTGCGGGCCTTGGGTTTGATTGTTCTCCCTGAGGGGGAAATGGTGAACTTCCCTGGCAATGTTTCCTGTGGCACAGTAGCTGAGGTGCGGGCTCTGGCTTGAAGGTATGGGTTCAAACCCCAGCTCTGTCACTTACTACCTGTGTGGCTTTAGTCAGGTTATTTCACCTTCTGGGGTCTCAGTTTCCTTATCTGTCAAATGGGGCTAAAAGGACTCCCCACCTGACAGGTTGTCCTGTCCCAAGGACTGGGTGAGCTAGCACACATCTGGAGCTCACGGTTTTTAGCACACAGTAAGCACTCAATAAACACGAGCTAACACTATCTCCTGGAGTTTATGAGTCTGAGTAAACTTCGGAAGGTGGTGAAGGACAGGGAAGCCTGGCATGCTGTGGTCCGTGGGGTCGCAAAGAGTCGGACACGACTGAGCGAGTAAACCAACAGCAAACACGGTCTCACTCCAGAGCACCCAGAGCAGCGTGTGGCCGAGCAGGGCAGGAGTGAGTCCCCGGCCCAGCCCGGCTGGGGCACATGGCCCAAGCCTCTCCTCGCTCACAACTCAATTCAAAGTGTTAGCTCAGGACCATTCTGAGCCCCCAGGGCCTGTCGGAGATGGAGGTGGTCTGGGTGTAGGGGTCCCCGAGCCATGAGACCTACCCGAGTCGGAGATGTCATCCCAGTAGGGGGAGTCGAACTCATATTCCGCCTTGAGGATCTGCTCAAAGAGCTTGGAGTCGTTTTCGTCATAGAAAGGAGGGTAGCCGCAGAGCCTGGAAGACAAGAAGGCATAAGGATCTGAACCAGCTGTGGAACCAGCTCCACGTGGTGGCTCGACGTCCGGCTGGAGGAAGAGCTGTCTTCGCTCGAGTGGAGAAACCTGCCCTGAGTGTGCTGCACACACAATCTCAGCCAAGAATCCGAACCTCCCATGGGTTCACGTGGCACAGAAGTTCACAGGCAGCAAAAAGAGTTAACCCAGGTGGTGACAGAGGGTGAACATGTACACTGAATTCATCTTAAACGTTTCTGATCTTACTCCCCGTGATATCATCCCCAGTAGAAGACAGGTTAAGGAAACAAACAGAAGATATGTTCAGTGTACTCTATAGAGAGCTTCCCTGGTGACTCAGCAATAAAGAATCTGCCTTCACTGCAGGAGATGCAGGTTAGATTCCTGGGTTGGAAACGTCCCTTAGAGGAGGGTATGGCAACCCTCCTCTAAGGGATTCCAGTATTCTTGCCTGGAAATCTCATGGACAGAAGAGCCTGGCGGGCTACGGTCCATGGGACTGCAAAAGAGCCGGACATGACTTAGGGACTAAAATGAAAACAAATACATTTTAGAACCCTTCCAGGTTCACTTTATTTAATCAGAGCAAAATAGGGAAATTTTTACAAACCTGAGTAACCAAGTTGCCATAAGCGGCCCCAAAACGCACAGTTTCACCCTACCACATCCAACCTGGGTATCTGAAAGGTTACAGTTTCTCCCATTAACATGTAATAAGCAGAAGCTGACATAAGTTATAATACCATAACCCTTTCCCCAATAAACCCTTAAAATTGAATTTTCAAAGATAATCTAGGTCCAGTGGTTAGGACTTGGAGCTTTCACTATAGTGGGCCTGGGTTCCATTCCTGATCGGGGAACTGAGATTCCACAAGTTGTGAGGGGCAGGCAGTCCAACAAAAAAATTATTTAGGATGTTGGTAGAGAAAACTTCTAGTTCTAGAGGTACTGACAGTCACAATAGGGAATTTTTATTAAATACCCATAAAGCAACTCGTGCCATGAAACTGTGGGTTCTCCCGCCCAGGTCTGCTACCAGCTCTGACGTGACCTTCACCACTAATAGGCCAGTGATACATTTTTCTGGACCAAGATGTCCTCATCTAAACACAAAGAGGCCAGACTGGAAAATTCCTAACATTTTTTTGGCTTTAAGATGCTGCAGCTCTGTGCTGCCTTCTCCCAATTTGTTTGGCTGGCTGTGCGTGCATGCATTCTAAGTTGCTTCAGTCATGTTAGACTCTTTGCGGTCACATTAGACTCTTTGTGACCCCATGGAATATAGTCCACCAGGCTCCCCTGTCCATGGGATTTTCCAGACAAGAATACTGGAGTCGGTTGCCACTGGCCTCCTCCAGGAGATCTTCCTGACCCAGGGATTGAACCCTTGTCTCCGGCATCTCCTGCATTGGCAGGTGGGTTCTTTACTGCTAGAGCCACCTGTGAAGCCCTTGACTGGCTGGGAGACCAAGGGAAAGATCTGGTCCATGCTTGAGGCCTGGGTGGGGGAGGGAGGGACGGGGAAGACAGGGGCAGGCCCTGGTTGGGACTGGACATCAGAAAGGGATGAGATTTACACTGTGACTGTGATGGACAGAGCAGAGGGCAAGGCTGAATTCCAGAAGGCTGGGCAGAAAGCTGGATGGCACAGAACTTGGTTCTGGGCCTGAGACAACCCCCAGGGTGGCAGCAGCCACCGTGAGAGAGTCCTGCCCCTAGACGAGCCCGGAATCTTCCCACACAGCCCAGTGTTGTTCAAAGCACAGCTACAGCCCAGAGACCAGTTTAATGAGAACAAAGGAACAGGCATCAACAGGCTCCAGGCCTTTGAGGGACTGAGGCTGTCGGCAAGTAAGAAATTTAATAAAGGGCCAAAGCATAGCTTTCAGTACATTTTTTCAGCCGCTCCTGCACTCTGCACAGCCTCGCTGCCTCTGCTGTATAGGGGAAGGGCTGACGACACTTTTAAATGCTGTGAGACATTCTGTGGGCCGATAAGATTCAAAACCATCTCTCCCTACAGGGTTGGTTTAGGGGCTAAGAGCCTGGAAAATTTCATTTTTAAAGATTTGCTGCTTTTGGCGAAATGAGTGAGAGCCAGTGCTTCTGAAACCACGAAGCCCATATTTCACTTCCCAGGAAAGCCTGGGGCTGAGAGACAGACGCAGAAATGTTTCCCATAATGAGGATTTAGGGTAAATGAAATGTGCATATTAGGAAAAGCAGACAGAGCGAAATGTTAGTTCATCTTGGAAAACAGCGAAATTGTAGATACGTGAGGCTTCTGTTTGTTAACAACAGAGTGTGTTTTATTTTACAGTTCGGCTTTCAAGGGAAAAAAATCTTTAAGAAAATTTCAAGGAAGATTTATTCTTCATGTGCCAATCTTCTTAAAGTAATTTGATTTCTTCTGGTTTTAGCTCTCTTGGGGAGGGGAAACACAAAATACTTTTTGTGTTTTGGTACTGAGGATGGAGGGCTTCTCTGATAGCTCAGTTGGTAAAGAATCCACCTGAAATGCAGGAGACCCCAGTTTGATTCCTGGGTCGAAGATCCGATGCAGAAGGGATAGGCTACCTACTCCAGTATTCTTGGGCTTCTCTGGTGGCTCAGCTGGTAAAGAATCCGCCTGCAATGTGGGAGACCTGGGTTCGACTCCTGGGTTGGCAAGATCCCCTGGAGAAGGGAAAGGTTACCCACTCCAGTATTCTGGTCTAGAGAATTCCATGGACTAAAATAGTCCATGGGGTCGCAAAGAGTCGGACACAACTGAGCGACTTTCACTTTCACTGAGAATGGAAAGAAAGGAAACGGATGGAGCTTGAGGACTAAATTAAAATTAAGAAAGAAGGTTTTAAAACAGGGATGGAAACAGAATGGAAGGGCAAGGAGAGGTTGTAAAATCTTCCTCAGACCTAGAAATTTCACAGGGCTCCCAGGCGAGGCTATTTCATGAGTGGTTTGTGTGGCAGGTTTAATTAGCAGAAATGACAACTGTGAGATGTTTCTATCTCCATATACAGGATGCTGACTTCCACAGTCCTGGGCCTGCCCATTTGCAGGCTTCATTTTCATCTCTGTGTTCACATTTTACATATCAAACCAGCTAAATACCCTACAAATTGACAGGTTCTCAAAGACGATAAAGCTATTCCCAATTGTTCTAGAACAAGAAGCCCGTGGTTCAGGATAACGTCTGAACTTGCCCACGACAGACGGTCCCCCCAGTGCCAGCAACCCGGCTCCACCAGCTCCTCACTCACGTCCATTCCAGCCTTGGAGGGCCATCCAGGGAGCATGCTTACCCCTCCCGTCTTCCCTCTGCTACTCCGTCTGTCGTCTCATCTCCTCTGGCACACTTAAACAGACGTACACTGGGTTCTAGTGTAGCCTCAGCTGAACACTTATTCTGGGTCAAAAGTCCCACCATGCGCTTTGCTCTATTCTCTCACTTAAACCTCACTCCCCCAGGAGGGGAGCATCTCTGACAGCCTGCCTGGACCTGCAGAGCCACCCTCCACTCTGCTCTGTCCCCGGGAGGCTGGCCTGTATGGAGGGTTGCTGAGGGCTGAATTCTCTGACATCTGCTGGGGGGTCAGCCAGCGGGGACCCCAGGGGAGATGGGGGAGGAGGGCAGGGCAGGGCGATGCCCTGGCCCCTTCCACTGAGACTCAGGCTGGTTACAGCGCTGAGCCCAGGGCAGTGCTGCTCCCAGGGAGGGGGCTCTGCCACACTCTCCCTTGGGCGGGGTAACTGCTTCCTCCTCCCTGATCACTGAGGGTCAGGGCAATTACGGCTCAGCTGCCGTCAGTCTCAAGGTCACGGTGTTGTTCCTTGCGGTCCCTTCACACCAGAGCCCTGTATACAGTCCCTTGTATAATTCTCATTTTAAAGGCAGAGAAGCTAACTTGCAGCGAAGTCGGGACACGAGCCCTGTCTGTCTGATTCCGGGTCTGTTCTTAACTGTCTTGCTTGTTCACTAAAGGGAAGGAGGCTTGAGAACTGAACCTTAGGTTTCAGTTTTGACTTTGAATTCTCTCAGCAGGCCCTTTCCTTTGCCCACTGGCCCCTTCAACTGCAAACAGAGCCCAGCCACTGGACCCGACCTCCCCATTTCCCAGATACTGGGTCTAGCTGCTAAGATGCTTAGGGTTGGTTTGCAGTCCACAGAGTACTTTTTATTTCTGGACCGAAATGAAGGTCTGCACTCTACCTGGGCTACCCTCCCCTGGCCCTTTCCAACTGGCACATCCCAGCTAGGGTGTTACTAGGAAGACCCAGCCCTCTGCTTCCAGGCAGTGTGGGTGCCCTGCTCTGTGACCCTTCCTTACGGCACACTGTCCTGATCTCCACACCCTCCTCAAGGCAGGACCATGTCTCGTGTTTTTCTTTCTTCTTGGATTTCTAGTGCTCAGCTCAGGGTCTACCTATGGCAATTCCTGGGTCAATGTCTGGATGAACAAACATGCTCTTGGAGACGGGGTTTCACCGCTGGCTGCTGAGCCCTCTGGCTGGGCTCTGAAAGAGAGACAAGGATGAAGGAAGGATGCAGGAGCACCCACTGCAGCACAGCCCAGGACACCATCGGAGTCCTCACTCATCCCGACTCCTCCCTCCTGCACACCACCCTCCCGGAAGGTGGGAAATCAGCAAAGCTCGGTGCCACTGACTGACGTTCCAGAAGAACCCAGTGAGCAAGGCCAGGTGCTGGGAGCAACCTGGCCTCTGTTTGTAGAGAGAATGCATTGGGTTACCTAAAACGCCACTACCGTTTTGTGGACAAGTCTCATGGAGGAAGTTTTCCATGAAGAAGGCTGTTAACATAAATGAAAGTGAAAATCACCCACAGCCAACCATGGCTGGTCCAGCAAGGCACAGTTATTCTTGGAAAATGAAATGGTGTGATAGGGTTAGAGCTTCCACTGAGTGGTCCCGAGACTTGACTGCAATAATTGTGCTAATTAAGGGATGTTCCACCTCCTCCTTTGACCTTGGACAATATCAGTGTCCTTACACAAATGGATGCCTGCTGAAAAGAATTCCAGATAACAATCAGTTGTTACCTCTTTCTGCTTTTATGTAACTTTACTGTCATAATTCACTGCAGCCTTCTAACTTCTTGCATATTTCTTAGACCTGATTTAAGGTTCTGCTTTTCCTTATTGACTTTTGGTTTGAGAGACAGACACAGAGAAGACAGGAAGGAGCTGGTATCAGAAGCAGTGACAGGCAATGAGTTATTACACTTATACCTGTTAGGATGGTCATTATTAACAACAAAAAAATAATGAAAGTTAACAAGTGTTAGGATGTGGAGAAAACGGAACCCTTGTGCACTGTTGGTGAGAATGCAAAATGGTGCAGCCACTATGGAAAATGATACGGATGTTTTCCAAATATTAAAAATGGAACCACCACGTGATCCAGGAATCCTTCTTCAGGATATATTCCTAAAGGAGATGACATCAGTGCCATGAAGAGATACATGTGCTCCTGTGTTCACTGTAGCATGGCCAAGATGTGAAAAAATTCTATGTCCACTGATGGATAAATGGATAAAGGTGGCTCAGTGGTAAAGAATCCACCTGCCAAGTGGGAGACATGGATTTGATCCCTGGGTCAGGAAGATCCCCTGGAGAAGGAAATGGCAACCCACTCCAGTACTCTTGCCTGGAAAATTCCAAGGACAGAGGCGCCTGACAGGCTATAGTTCATGGGGTCGAAAAAGAATCAGATAGGAATTAGTGACTTAGCACAGAGAACAGAGGAGCCATGTGGGCAACTGACTTTGCAGCTGTGTGGAGGGTGGGTTTGAGGCAGGAAGACAAGTTAGCTGCTGTGAGCAGACATGGGAAGGACCGGAGGCACAGGCAGTGGTAGCGGTTGGGGGAATGGATTCCAAAAGGAGTCCAGAGGGAAAAACAGGAAGATGAGGTGATTAGCTATGGAGAAAGGGAAGGCCAGGATGCCTCCCAGGTCTCCAGCGTGGACCACGGGGGCTGCATCAACCATGGTGGAGAACACGGAGGGGAAGGGACCAGGGACAGCCCCAACGCGTCACCACAGCACCTGGCAAGTCCAACCTGTCTCTTCAATAGACACAGCCCTCCTCGGGGAAGCAGCTCTGGGCAGCTGTGTCCTTACAGTTAGGAGATCAACACCTAATGTCCTACCCCAGCCTGCCTTCTAGAAAGACAGGAGGTGGCCCATCAGTGGGAGACAGGGATGAAGAAAAGTGAACCCGAGTCTTTGCTGAACCAAACCCCAATAAGGTCACATCCGGTAGCCCTGGTTCAGCGCTTGGCTCCCCTGCACTGCAGCAGGGGGTACAGACGATAGAAAAGCTGCCGTCCAGACCCTGGAGCTCAGGCATGGGCAGAAGTTCCAGCCTGCCTCTCTTACCCAGTGTAGCTGGGAAAGCAAGCAACACATACAAGCAAATCTTCTGAGCATCTGAAATGTGCCTCCTGGGCTTCCCTGGTAGCTCAGCTGGTAAAGAATCCACCTGCAATGAGGGAGACCTGGGTTGATCCCTGGGTTGGGAAGATCCCCTGGAGGAGGGCATGGCAAGTCACTCTAGTGTTCTTGCCTGGAGAATCCCCATGCACAGAGGAGCCTGGCAGGCTACAGGCCATGGGGTTGCAGAGTCGGACATGGCTGAGTGACTAACACACACACAGCACAAGTGCCCAAACACACTGCAAATATTCTACATAAAAAGCCTCTGAGTGCAGCAGTCCACACTGACAACTGAGGCATCATCTGGAAACAGCAAACCAGAACGCGCCCTTTAGTCTAACTGGAGGAAGAGCGTGAAGATGAAGAGGTGGGTGACTTTGCAAATCCTGTCCTCTGAGGGCTGACTTTGCTTTCAGAGGCATTTCGTGGTGTGGCTTCCTCAGCCTGGGATTCAGAGAGATAAAAGACACAGATTCAAATTCTGGCTCCAACAAGGCCTGGTAGAGTGACTTTGGGGAAATTATGTATTGTCTCCCAGTCTCAAGTTCTTTTGTAAAATAACGAAAATAGGACCCACATTATAAGAGATATTATAACATATATCACACACATTGTATAATAATCTATATTACATATAACACACAGATAGATGAACAGATGGATACAGGTAAAAGATATAACATAGGAAAAGTGCCCATCACATTGCAGTCATTAAATGCCAGCTCCCCCCTCTTATCTCCCCTTGTTTGTCTCTTTTCTATTCTACCAGCTCCATCTAACTTTTCAGCTTCCCTCTGCTGAAATATTGTGCAGTGAGACCCCGCTCACCATCTGGAAGACCCAAGGGAGTGGGAGAGAGGAACAGATGAGTCTGAAGGGACTCAGTCCAGTGTCCTACCCTTTTAACGTGGAAACAGAACAATATAATTAAAAATTTTGTACCAAGTCTCAGAATCATTCATGACTGACTGTACATCCTGACCTCAGCTTCTACACTGCTCTGGAAGGGAAGGAGAGAGAAACCACCTCTAGTCATGATAGTATGTGATAGATGTGCAGACAGGATGTTCTGTAGACCTGCTTTTCAACCTTGATCTTTGAGGATGGGTATTTCCAAGCCTTTTATCAAGAAGTCCTCAATTCTAGGAAATTGCTCAAGCTTCCCTGAGAACACTTACTCAAAGGCATATTAGTGAGGAAAGTATTTTTATGCAATTGATGCTTTCAAACTGTGGTGCTCGAGCAGATTCTTGAGAGTTCCTTGGACAGCAAGGAGATCAAACCAGTCAATCCTATAGGAAATCAATCTTGAATATTCACTGGAAGGACGGATGCTGAAGCTCCAATACTTTGGCCACCTGATTCGAACAGTCAACTCTTTAGAAAAGACCCTGATGCTGGTAAAGATTGAAGGCAGGAGGGGAAGGGAACAACAGACAAGATGCTTGGATGGCATCACTGACTCAATGGACATGAGTTTGAGCAAATTCCAGCAGATGGTGAAGGACAGGGAAGCCTGGCGTGCTGCAGTCCATGGGGTCACAAAGAGTTTGACATCACTTAGTGACTGAACAACAACAGTGTAATTGGGCGAAACAACAAACTTCTATGTATATTGCAAACCAGAGAAACTGAGAAGGGCCAACCCAGGCCCAGTTGGTCTCTGAAAAACACCTGAAACCTCAATCAAACCTGGGCATTCCTCCTCTGGAGAGCAGAGTCTGCTGGATGTATAACAACCCCTGGGCAGCCACCAGTTGGCCCTGCGTCTTGGCTGTCTGTGAGACTCAACAAGTGTTTACTGGATGAATGTCTGGAACATGTACTAAGCAATCTGAGTTCTCGTCCTCTTACTCTGGTTAATAGGACAGATTTTTTAAAATAATAAAACAAAGCAAAGCTTTTTAAGCTGTCAAATCTCTGGTGCTTAGTTGCAAGGCTCACTTAGCAAAACAGATATCAGCACATTATTCGGATTTGTAGACCAGAATGACCGGTAAGACCTGAATGTTTACAAAGATGTAATGCAATTACTTTAGCAACTAGAGATTTGCTTATGTGCATGCCAGAGCTTCCTCCTTGCAAACCTGAAAGGGACGAGGGAAAGTTCACGTATTAGAACCATGTGCAGGCTGACTTCAGCAAGGCGCCCTTGGTGAAACGCAACGGCCAAATGTCCCGTTACCCCTGAAATTTGGTTAATACTTTGAAAGCTGAGAAGGTGGAAGCCGACCAGGGAAAGCTCTAGATGAGGAAAAAAAAGGGACACTAGAGGGGAGACGGGACACACATCCCTTAGAAAGTTTATATATAACTGGAGCTGAAGTCCAGGAGTTGGGCAGGAGGGGAAGAAGGACAAACTCTTCCCCAAGCGTGAGAAATTGGCAGCATACTCCATTTGGAGTAAAATAGTTACCAAATAATAGTAATAATAAAATAAAACTTGTCCACAGTAAAGGGTTGGGCTGGACAAGACATCGTCCAAAGGTGTGCTATGATCCAGGGACCTACTTCCAAATGTGTAACTTTTTGATTCTTGCATCAGCCTAAAGGACAGCATCCCCAGGAAGTCTAGGCGGTGAGCACACAAGGGAAACACCTCCGAGGGAGGTTCAGATAAACCCACTTTCAACTCAGCCTCTGCTGACAGTGGATTGGAGGTGGGGAAGGGGGCGGTCAGAGGAGGATAAGTGAGGGGAGCTTCCAACAGCCAGGAATGTTGCGTTAGGAGAAACACGGCAAAACTTTCAGCAGCTAGAATTAGTTCTCACGAGTGATGAATTTGCAGCAAGGAGTGCAAACATCCAGTCTGGAGGTGATTAACAGGGGCGCTAACTGATGATTCTGAACCCCGGGCAGATTGCCAACTCCACTTGTGCATCTTGTAGGGTTTTTGCTCTCTGCCTCCCTCCTCCAGCCCGTCTTCCTTCTCTCTCAAGTTCTGCTGGGTAAGCAGTTACGAATCTGTGCAGACTAACAGCCACACTTGGGAAATGTCTTGTACCTCCATCCTGTTGTTGGCCTTGGCTTTTGATTGCACTTTTTGCTTGTCCCCTAGCCTCCAACAGCTCTCTCACAAGGCGCTTTTAAAAAAATTTTTACTTTTTGGCTGTGCCATGTGGCATGCAGGATCTCAGTTCTCAGACCAGGGGTGGAACCCATGCCCTCTGCACTGGAAGCGTGGAGTCTTAACCCCTGAACCTCCAGAGAAGTTCCCACAAGGCACTTCTGAGGATGACTAGAAATTGCTTCCACCCTCAGAGGCTCATCCTCGGACGTGCACTGTGAGAGCACGGCAAGCCTATTGGAAGCTGCGGTGTGGTCTTGTGTGCAGCCCTGGAGCACCTGTACCTGCCATTGAGTCATGGGCTCCTGGTCCCTCCTTCTGAACCACCTCCACGGTCGTTTCCAGAATTGCTGGTGTGAACTGGTACTTCTCCTCTTCCCACCTCCATCTCTTCTCTTTCTGGTCACAAACCCAGCTCAGACTAAGAGGTCTGAACTCACGACTCATATTATTACAGCTCCCGGCGAGCTGGCCACTTTCCTCTCTGTGCGCCTTTTGGTTTTCTAACCAAAAGAAAACCTGTACCACCTGCCTCCAGCCTCCGTGCTGGCATGCTCCATTCCAGAGGATAAACCTTTTAAAACATAATAAAAGCCTAGATTGATTCTTTCGTTCACTCGGTGTGGTGCTAGACAAATGAAACATCCTGATATTCGGAGATTTTACTTTCCCCATCGCTAAGTATTGGTGATACATAAGTTCAAAGCTGGATCAACCCTTCCAAGTTATATTTTAAAAATTACGTCCCAAATTGAATGAGACATCTTTTATCCAACACAGTAAGCACACGATATCTTTAGATAATTGGGTCTTAGAGAATTAACCACTTCCCCTGCCTGACAACCTGGTAGATACTTGAAGACAATCCTTCCAAGTCCAGGTCACTGTACGCCACTCTCGGGGAGCCTTCCTCAAGGCTTGGGCAGGGTCCATATCTCTTCCTGGGAGTCCCCCCGCCTCCACCAGCTCCTGCCGCCCACCTTAGGGACAGGCAGCAAGACCAGATTGTAATTTATCTGTTACTGCCTGTTGCCTCTGGCAGACAGGAAGCGCCTGTGTGGCCAGGGCGGTAATGAATCCATTTCAGCAGCCATGCCATATTGCCCGACACGTATTAGTTTCAATAAATGTTAGTTAAGTGAGCAAATGTCAATCCCCTGCCTTCCATCCTCCAGGCTAAATATCCCGAAGCATTTACATGCTACTTAAATGACAGTCTCCAGGAGATGATGCTTACATGAAGTAAGTGAGCAGAGGGAGTGAAATGCTCTTCCATTTGTCCTGAAGCCACACTGTTCAGTGTGGAAAAGGAGACATTCTCTTCCTGCTTCTCCCACCGGGCATCCTTTCTATCTTGTTGTTGTTTAGCCACTAAGTTGTGTCCAACTCTTTGTGACGCCACAGATTGTAGCCTCTCAGGCTCCCCTGTCCATGGGATTTCCCAGGCAAGATACTGGGGTAGGCTGCCATTTCCTTCTCCAGGGGATCTTCCCGATCCAGGGATCTAACCTGCATCTCCTGCATTGCAGGCAGATTCTTTACTGCTGAGCCACTGGGGAAGCGCACCTCCCTCGCCCCACCACCTGGGCCTTTGCAGAGACAAAGGCACAGATGGGGTGAACTTCACCTTCCCCAAAGTCACTGGCAGGAAATTGCTCCCACCACTGTGGAAAATGGAGCATTTCTTGACCTCAGTGGTACTGTTTGTAAAATTTCCTCCATCACCCTGTGCATATCCCTGCACCCACTTCTTGAAACCAGAGAGTATTTTATGCTTGGTTCTTTCCTAAGGGTTAGAGGTGAACCAACTGTCAACAGACCACTAATAGTCCTTCTCCCAAAGCAGCGGAGAGAGGGTCATGAGCCCATGAATGAAGCTGAAATATGGTCAAGCAGGACTCGTAAACAAACAGCACTTAGGCACCCACAAGGTCCACTCAGTATAGACCAGGGGGGGTGGCGAGGATTGGGCATCTTTCTGAGACTCCTCAAAAAGCAGCCACACTGAAATGCAGGAGTAAAATCAGTGAGCCTGCAAATTATAACCAACATCAATGTCTGCTGAAATAAAAACAGTGAGGCTAGAACAACAAAAGAAGAGTGCAGGGTGGTGGCTGGTCTTTAAGGTGGAGGGAAGCAGCAGGTGTAAGAACCGTCTGCACACGGCCACTCTGACCAGAGATGTGGCAACAGTGGTCCCCCCTTTCCAGAAATCACCTTTGGGAGACAGAGGTGACTGGGAGCCCACGAAGGGCTTCATGAAAACACCCAAGGCCGTCCAAGTCCACCCAACTCCTCAGCTCTGATCCCTGGTCACTAAGGAAACTCCCTGTTGGAGTCTGCTTTCTCCTGGAACTTGCTAGTCTGATGACATGCATATCTCATTATTTTGCAGGGCATGCATCTCATTATGATTTAATAAATGGACATTCCAGTTGTGGGTTTTTTTTTTGGTTTTGTTTTAATATCTTTAGAGTCTGGCTAGTGTGAATCAATTACCTGAGATCATCTGAGCAAGATGAAGCAACAGATCTAATTTCATTTTTAAATGTCTAAAGCCAAGGTTAAAACTATATACCCATGGTGGCCTGGATGTGGCGATATGTCCCACTCTGCGAGGTTTATGAAAATATGATGACTGCTGCCTGCTGACAATGCCAGTTCATTATTTCTATCAGGGTTAAATGAGAAGAGGAACCATCATAATACCCCAGGCTTGGATGTTTCACTGGGGCTCAATAATCACATCGTGTTCTCTCCTACTGAAGCGTGGGTTTGTGCTGTCTCTCTGGGACATATGGGTCCATAAAGGGGCAGCTCTCAGTGGTGGAAAGAATGATGAGTTCCTTGGTAAGGAGCATCCTTTGTCTCAGAAAATGGACCTAGTGTGCCAGTTAAGCATTCTTAGTTCCATTCTTACAAAGCTAATTATGCTGTGTACCTTGGTCAATTTATTTCTGTGACTTAGTTTAAAAAACGGAACAATGTAGGAAGCCAGTCAAAAAGTAAGGGTATGCGCATGAGTATTCACCTGGGATTTCCTCTAGGCAGAGAGGTCAGAGGTCACAGCATGGGTAAGCGCCCTCACCACCCACAGCAGATCTGGCAGATCCATCCCTAACCATCCTTTAGCATTGACTGGTTTCCTTTAGCATTGACTGGTTTGATCTCCTTTCTGTCCAAGGGACTCTCAAGTCTTCTCTAGCACCACAATTTTAAAGCAGCAATTCTTTGGTGCTCCACCTTCTTTGTGGCCCAACTCTCACACTTGTACGTGACTACTGGAAAAATCCTAGCTTTGAGTATATGGACCTTTGTCAGCAAAGTGGTTTCTCTGCTTTTTCATACACTGTCTAGGTTTGTCATAGCTTTCCTTCCAAGGAGCAAGTGTCTTTTAATTTCATGGCTGCCGGCACTGTATTCAGTGATTTTGGAGCCCAAGGAAAGAAAGTCTGTCACTTCCACTTTTTCCCCCTCTATTTGCCATGAAGTGATGGGATGGGTGCCATGATCTTAGTTTTCTGAATTCTGAATTTCAGGCCAGCTTTTTCACTCTCCTCTTTCACCCTCATCAAGAGCTCTTTAGTTACTTTATGCTTTCTGCCATTAGAGTGGTATCATCTGCCTATCTGAGATTGTTGATATTTCTCCCAGCAATCTTGATTCCAGCTTGTGATTCATCCAGCCCAGCATTTCTCATGATGTACTCTGCATATAAGTTAAGCATGGTGACAACATATAGCCTTGACATACTCCTTTTCCAATTTGGAACCAGTTCATTGTTCCATGTCCAGTTCTAACTGTTGCTTTTTGACCTGCATACAGGTTTATCAGAAGACAGATAAGGTAGTCTGGTATTCCTATCTCTAAGAATTTTTTGGTTTGTTGTGATTCACACAAAGCCTTTAGCATCTCAATGAAACAGAAGTAGATGTTTTTCTGGAATTCTCTTGCTTTTTCTATGATCCAGCAGATGTTGTCAATTTATCTCTGGTTCCTCTGCCTTTCCCAAACCCAGATGTACATCTAGAAGTTCTTAGTTCCCATACTGCTGAAGCCCAGCATGAAGGATTTTGAGCATGTAAAATGAGCATGACTGTACTCAATGTAGTTTGCGCATTCTTTGGCATTGCCTTTCTTTGGGATTGGAATGAAAACTGACCTTTTCCAGTCTTGTGGCCACTGCTGAGTTTTCCAAATTTGCCGACACACCGAGAATAGCACTTTAACAGCATCATCTTTTAGGATTTGAAATAGCTCAGCTGGAATTCCATCACCTCCACTAGCTTTGATTATAGTAATCCTTCCTAAGGCCCACTTGGCCTCACACTCCAGGATGTCCAGCTCTAGATGAGTGACCACACCGTCATGGTTATCTGGGTCATTAAGACCTTTTTTGTTTTTTTAAATAGTTCTTCTGTATATTCTTGCCACCTCTTCTTAATCTCTGCTGCTTCTGTTAGGTCCTTACTGTTTCTGTCCTTTATCGTGCCCATCCTTACATGAAATGTTCCCTTGGTAACTCCAATTTTCTTGAAGAGATCTCCAGTCTTTCCCATTCAGTTGTTTTCTTCTATTTCTTTGTATTGTTCAGAAGGCCTTCTTATCTCTCCTTGCTATACTCTGGAATCTGCATTCAGTTGGGTATCTTTCCCTTTCTCCCTTGCCTTTCACTTCTCTTCTTTCCTCAGCTATTTGTAAAGCTCCTCAGATAACCACTTTGACTTCTTGCATCTCTTTTTCTCATCAGACTAGACACCAACAAATTCATTATGGTGTCCAGCCTACCCATCTTCAATCCTTCCCAGCAGCTTAGGCTACTTGGGCAAAGATTTTTTTTTTCCAAGTCCTGATCCTCAAAGGAAGATTCCTGGCAGGGAAAGGACCTACCAAAAGGATTTTTAAAAACGAGTCTCCTTGCTAGGAAAAAAACAATATTTCTCTTGCCAAATAATGGATAACATTAATGACTGTGGAGATCCAAAAGAGAACCGATTTATCAAGGATCTATGCCGACAAAATGAGGAATGTTTGAATGGCATGCGGAGAGGAGAAAATGGGGTGTCTGTCACAGCCACTGTTGCTACAAGCTGATATCTCAGGGCAACAGGCTCATCAAGGGGCAATAACGCTGCTGCAGCCCCCAAATGGCAGAGGCTGACCTCTTTCCCATGCCAGGCGACACGAACGATCAAAGGCTCGGCATGGATTCCCCCAGGGAGCACCGGCTTCTCTGTGTGCTGCCTGTCGGTCACGACCCGCTCAGCAGCCTTCCTCATCAGTCTTCAGATCAAGGATGGGATAGGAAGATCAGGCATGGCGGACCCATGCGGAGTAGCCAGAGTGTGAGTTCCACGAGTTCTCACTTCTGACACTAGTTCAGCCCAGAGCCGACCTTCTAACCGAGAATACCAACCCAGTCAGAGCCTTTCACAGCGTATTTTGCGGTCCTCAAACACGCCTCAGGCACCCCAGTTCCCGTGTCTGCATCTCTCCCCTGGTTGGGATGCTGTCCTCTGGCTTCTCTGCTTACATTAGTCTTTTCCAAACTTCTGGATATCCTTGGGATGATGGTCCCTCCTTCCTGAATACCCTATCCTTCTCAATGGTGGCTTCATCCCAGGAACTATGAGAGCTGGACACCAGCCTTGAGTGTCACTCAGTCTACTTAGGAAACTGCTTGTGCCACCATATACACTGTACTCTGATGAGAGGCATCATGTCTTTGTCATCTTGATTATTTTCAGCACCTCACACAGTGCCTGGAATAGAGAATGTACTGAAGAAATGCCAGTTGTTGACACTGATAATGATGAATTTGAGACCAGTGGTTCTCCAGGCAAGAGCCCTATTATGTAGCAATTTATACCTAGGATTTGGCCTTTTACTCATAATAATCTGAGCACTGTGGAAGGTATAAGTGAGATGTCCAAAGTCCATCTGTTCTCTGCTTGAGACTCTCTGAGCTCTGGAAGGTACCAAGGAAGATAAAAACCCAGGCTGCCATTTTGAAGTCTGACACAATCATGAAATCAACCTGAGACCAATCCTTGAAGCAAACATAGTGGTGACCAGGCAACCATCAAGTTTCAGCTTATCAAGTTTATACTTAATATAAAAACAAAGAAATACAGTATTTCTTTGCTTAATGCTCTATGGGAATCCAGCCAAATATTATATTGTATACTGCACTGATAAGGAGTGGGATGTATTAATTCTACTGCTCAGCTCATACCCAGTAAACCTGTCAGTATCTCTATCCCAGATTTCTGAACTCCACACGTAGTCAATGGGTGTCTCAAAGGTGACTCAAGTTCAACATGACCAAAATGAAATTCCTAATCTTCCCTACTCCCTAAATTGTTTCTATATCACTCTCCTAGCATCTGCCCCAAAGTTGGGTTTATCCTTGAAGCATCTCTACCCTTCATCCTTCACATCCACAGTATATCTACCATTTCACCTCCATCCTTGCCCCCAGGGCAGAAGCAATCATCACCACTCATCCAATGTAAGCCTCTGAACCGTCTTTGTTCTGCCCTGTCTAATCCCTTGTTAGAAGAGTAGCCAGAATAATATTCGAATGAACATCACTGTAGTATACAATATAATATTTGGCTGGGTTCACGTACAGTGCAGAGTGAAAATCAGATCAGGTCACACCTCTGGTCAACTGTTCTTTGACTTCGCACTACAACTTGGGTTACAATCTAAGTTTTTGGGACTTCCCTACTGGCCCAGTGGTTAAGACTCTGTACTTCCACTGCAGAAGGCGCAAGTCTGACCCCCGGTTGGGGAACTAAGATACCTCATGCCACGTAGTGGGGCCAAAAAAAAAAGAAAAAAACCGTCAGTTTTCTTTCAGGTCTCCCCTTCCCCTGGCTCTTGCTTATATCCTGTCTTGATCCTCTAACCATGTCAGCCTTCTGATATTTTCCTACTTATGCCCCGTGGCAGACACAGTGTTACCTACTGCAAATCCATTTCTTGCCTTCTTCCTCACTGAAAGTGAAAGTGAAATCGCTCAGTCGTGTCTGACTCTTTGCAACCCCATGGACTGTAGCCTACCAGGCTCCTCTGTACATGGGATTTTCTAGGCAATAGTACTGGAGTGGATTGCCATTTCCTTCTCCAGGGGATCTTCCCAACCCAGGGATCGAACCTGGGTCTCCTGTGTTGTAGACAGATGCTTTACCATCTGAGCCACCAGGGAAGCCCCCTCACTAGCAGTTCTTCCTCACTAGCAGAACTCTGATTTCACTCAAGGATACACTGCACTGTAATACAAAGGTTTGATATCGTTATTGTAAAGTGTGTGCCACGCCTGACCTAAAACGTCCATGTTTCAAGGGGATTCTGCTTTAATATTTTCACTAAGCTGAGGTCAACCAAACCATTTACTGTGGACTAAATTGTGTAACCCAAAGCCATATGTTGAAACCCTACCCCTCAACATGATGGTATTTGGAGATAGTGCCTTTGAGAGATAACTACATTTAGATGAGGTCATTAAGGTGGGGACCTCCTGATGGGATTAGTGCCCTTAGAAGAAGAGATACCAGAGAGCTTTCCCTCCCTCTTGGCAAGAGGAGGAAGACACAGCAAGATGGTAGCCATCTGCACACCAAGCCAGGAAGAGGGTTCTCACCAAGAACCAAACCAGCTGGCACCTTGACCTTGGACTTCCAGCCTCCAGAACTGTGAGAAATAAATGTCAGTTGGTTATGTCACTCAGTCTGTGGTATTCTGTTAAAGCAGTATGAGCTAAGGCACCAGTGCTTGGTTTTAAACTGCTTATCCCAATAATGCAGTACATACCTCCTCTCAGGTATTCTGACATATGGTACCCCAGTGCCAAGACTTCAGGGAAATAATTATATATAGACACTAATGCAGACCAGAGCAATGGCTCAAGATTCAGAACGGATGTAATGAAGCAAAAAAGCAGAAGGCCAGATAAAGGGTCAGTCTTTCACCTAGACCCATGGAAGGTTTCTCTAGATGATACCTGCTTTGGTGCTTTGCAGGAAGAGGACTGGCTTATTGCTCATTTCTCTAAGTCTTTCACAGTCAAGCTGGTCAAGGATAAGAGCTTTAGTTGAGGGTTTAGGGAGCCAGGGAAATAACACAAGGCCATGGCCAGTGTCTGCTCACCCAGGACCCTCCAATACAGTATGCAAAATTGTATGGGTGTGAGTTTATAGGGAGGAGGATCCACAGCTTTCATTAGATTCTCAAAAGGGTCTGGAACCCACCTCCTTCCATAAAAAGGATCACACGACTGCAGAAGATGGCCAACGTGCCTCAGAATTGAAAGCATTCTCTAGGTGCAATGTGTTAGCTTTGTATAATAGCTCAGATGAATCTGGCTTTTACCTAAATTCCATAAGTGGGAGCCCTACACCCAAGTACATCATAACAGATAAAATTCTCCTGTGATAAGGCCAAGAATCTACAAGAGCTGTCAGCTAAATCCTCATTAAATTGCAAAAGTTGCCAGTTGAAAGGATACTGTAGAAAGACTATTTGCTTCCCAGATAATGAGACAAAACCAATAAAGGGGGGTGTTTCCAGTCTTTCTCCCATCACAGTCTCTCTTAGCCTCTTGGCTGTGGTGGGCTTTGTCCCCTCCTTGAGGATGTTAAGGAGAAGAGATTCATCTGCTATTAGTTAGGGACTCACTGACCTAAACCTACCCTGAAAGTATGTTCCATAACAAGTGTTTGAAAGTATCACTACAAAAAGAAATTTTAACTTAAAAATAACTTTACAGTGAACTTAAGCAAATCAACACATAACTATAAAAAGGAGGAGAAGGGGACGACAGAGGATGAGATGGTTGGATGGCATCACCAACTCAATGGACATGGGTTTGCATGGACTCCTGGAGTTGGTGATGGACAGGGAGGCCTGGTGTGCTGCGGTTCATGGGGTCACAAAGAGTCGGACACAACTGAACGACTGAACCAAACTGAAAATAAGTGCAACAGGCCTATGACCATGGTGTTTCCTAGGTCGTAGAGATAAGGCACCTGAGAAGAAATGAGCGATTCCAAGGCTAAATTTTGGTTTCCATCACATTTTTCTTACTGTGATTTCTTGTTTTAACATACATGTATTTGGTCTTTGTTGCAGCACATGGGCTCTCTGCTGCAGCACACAGGCGCTCTAGTTTTGGCTGTAGGCTTGGTTGTTCATGGCACGTGGGATCTTAGTTCCATGACCAGGGATTGAACCTGTGTCTCCTGCATTGCAGGGCAGATTCTTAACCACTGGACCACCAGGGAAGTCCCTCTTACTGTGATTTCTGTTGGATTTGCCCTAATATTTTCATATTGGTTTGTATTGTCAAGCCAAGGTGGTACATGAAAAGATGCTCAACATCACAAGCTGTAAAGGAAATGCAAATCAAGCCCAGAATGAGATACGACTTCATCTTTCCACCTACTAGGAAGGCTGTTGTCAAAAAATGGAAAAAAATTGATGGCAAGGATATAGAGAAATGGGACACTTGTGCATCCCTGCTGGGAATGTAAAATGTTGGTGTTGCTTTAGAAAACAGTATGACAGCTCCTCCAGTAGTTAAACACAGAATTACCACATGACTCAGCAATCTGAGAATACACTCAAAAGCATCAAGAGCAGGACGCAAACAGGTATTAGCACACCTGCATTCATAACAGCATTACTCACAATAGCCAAAAGGTGGAAGCAACCCAAGTGTCCACCGATGGATGAATGGATAAACAAAAATGTAGTATATACACACAATGGAATATAATTCAGCCTTGAAAAAGAATGAAGTTCTGACACACACTACAACATGGATAAACCCTGAGGACATTATGCTAAGTAAAAAAAAAAGAGAGACAAAAAAGGACAAACATTTATGATCCCCTTTCCATGAGATACCTAGAGAAGCCACATTCATAGAACCAGAAAGCAGAGTGGTGTTGCCAGGGGCTGGGGGAAATGAATGGGAGTTAATGTTTAGTGAGTTTCTGTTTGGGAAGATGAAAAAGCTCTGGAGACGGATAGTGGTGATGGTGGTACCATACTGGGAATGTACTTGATGCCACTGAATTGTACTCTTCAATTCAGTTCAGTCACACAGTCATGTCTGACTCTTTGCGACCCCATGGACAGCAGTACGCCAGGCCTCCCTGTCCATCACCAACTCCTAGAGTTTACCCAAACTCATGTCCATTGAGTCAGTGATGTCATCCAACCATCTCATCCTCTGTCATCCCCTTCTCCTGCCTTCAATCTTTCCCAGCATCAGGGTCTTCTCCAATGAGTCCGCTCTTCTTTCAAATGGCCAAAGTATTGGAGCTTCAGCTTCAACATCAGTCCTTCCAGTGAACACCCAGGACTGATTTCCTTTAGGATGGACTGGTTGGATCTCCTTGCAGTCCAGGGGACTCTCAAGAGTCTTCTCCACCACCACAGTTCAAAAGCATCAATTCTTTAGCACTCAGCTTTCTTTACAGTCCAACTCTAACACTTAGAAATGGTTAAAATGGTCAATTTTGTATACAAAATAAAATGTATATTTTGTTACAATTCCATTTAAAAAGAAAAAAAGAAGCCGAGATGGCAAGTCATACTTACAAGATGTAGGCGATCACCCCGATAGACCAGCAGTCGACGGCTTTGCTGTAGGGCTTCTGGGCGAGGACTTCAGGAGCTGAGACAACAAAGGAGAGACACAGCCTGACAATTTAAACGACAAGAACATAAGGCGGTCTGTGGGCGCCTTTTCGCTTTTTTGGTCTGCTACTTGGGCTGAACTTTTGGTGATTCTAGAAACTGAGAAGAAACATGCAATCTGATGTATTTGTTGACTTTTGTAACTGGACAAAAGGGGAGCGTTCACATATGTGTATAACTGGAGGTTGTAAATCAATCAACACACACTGCACAGGAGATATTTTATGTCAGTGCTGTTCTAAAGCTCAGACCAGACAGAGAGGAGTGAATACCCAGTCTGGGGCCCGGGGTGTGACTTCACCTCAAATCAATTCAAGGAAGCATTTCTGGCCCCTGCGTAGGGTCTTTCTAGGTGCTGTGGGGACGGGCAGGTGAAGCCCCCTCCTCCTGCCTTCATGGAGCTTATAGTCAAGATTAGATTTAGAACAAGTCTCCGGGGCCCTGCCTCAAGTCTGCCCCTAGTTCCTTCTCTAAAGTTTTGATGGGTTATCTGTCACTTGTGCCATTTTATTTTCTCATCTGTGAAACAGGAAAAATGCTACTTAATCTCATTTCCTGGTTCTAACACGCTATTCATCAAGACTCGCCCGTCCAGGGCCTTGGTTTATTTTGTATTATTTCCTGTTCCTGGCCTGTGGCTACTGCCCAACATTGAACAACCCACCAGGTGTCTGGCACTCAGCACAGTCTGCCGTATGTATTTGTGCAAAGAGTAAACAAACATAGAAAAGGAAGCAAACCGTCTTCACAAGTAAAACCTCCTTTTTATGCAAAAACACATCTGGTTGAAGTGTCTAGGATAGACTCTGCAGAAAATTTAAGAATGTAGAGAAATAGAAATAGCTCCAGGTTACACGGTACTTGTCACAGGCTGAGCTGTGTTCTGTGGGCTGGGGATGCATTAACTCCCTACAACTGCATTGGTGGGGAAGAGCTTAGTTACCATCCTGCTTCCCAAGTTACAGGTAGGGGTGCATGGGGCCTCAGAGAGCAGGGCACTTTTCCACAGCATCCAGCTACCAAGAGGCTTCTACACCAACTTAAAAGTTAAAGTGTTTAGTCGCTCAGTCATGGCCGACTCTTTGCGAGCCTATGGACTGTAGCCCACCAGGCTCCTCTGTCCATGAAAGTCTCCAGGCAAGAATACTGGAGTGGGTTGCCATACTTGGTTTCACTTGAATTAAGCGCCTGGGTCTCATCCTGTTCATTCGTAAACGTTCTCTACTGTCCTTCCAACAACTCTGCACCTCAACAGTAAGGAAAATGAGCCTCGGACATGTGCCTTCTCTATTTTAACTAATTAACTAACTTTGGCTGTGCTAGGCTTTCGTTGCTGCTCAGGCTTTTCTCTAGTTGCGGGGAGCAGGGGCTACTCTCTAGTTATGGTGCAAGGGCTTCTCGTCGCGGTCGCTTCTCTTGTTATGGAGAACGGGCTCTAGAGTGTGTGGGCTCAGTAGTTGTGGCACATGGGCTTAGCTGCTCTGTGGCACGTGGGATCCTCCCAGACCAGGGATCAAACCTGGGTCTCCTGCACTGGTAGGCAGATTCTTGAGGACTGAGTCACCAGGAAAGCCCTGAGATGTGCCTTTTCTGACAACACCCAGGAGATATGGCTCAGGAGATACTGAACACAATTCAATCTCATCCTGTTCCTGCTCTTTCCACTGGAACCTACTGACTATGAAGATGAGCATTGCTTCAGTCTGGAGAAAAGCCCTTTTGCAGAAAAACAAACAGGGAAGTCCTCTAACCCTGTTGCAGATACCTTCCTGAGCAAGAGGGAAAGACACAAACTCCTGTGGATGTTTCTGCTTACGATGGTAAGAAATACAGTCCACGGATAACTCCCAAATCTAATTTTAGGTTTCAGCCCCAATTCCTCCGATCACTTAAAAAAAATTTTTTTTTTAACAAGAGCAAAATAAACACATTTCTACATCTTTGTTACGTTCACCTTCAACTACAAAGCTAGGGAACCCACAACCTGGAGAAGTGGCCCTTGGATAACTGGGAGCTGGCTACAGCCATTGTTCCTTTTCTCCAGAACTGCTCAGAGTCTGTTTCTCAGATGCTTCTATTACAGCAATGGATGAAAGGGAGCCATTTCCCACAGCAAACTAATTTAGGAGGTAGGCGGTCTTAGAGCTGATGTTCTAGTCTGAGTGGCCACAAGGGCACAGGTGGTGGGAGGGGGCTGTTTCTGCAGGGAGCTTATTTTTGAGCCTCCAGGGCCATCCTCGTGGCCTGATGGAAAGTTCAAAAGAAGCAGAAAAGGCTCACAGAGCAACGTCTGATCCAGGTCCACGCATGCATACTAAGTCGCTTCAGTCACGTCCAACTCTTTGTGACCTTACAGACCACAGCCCACCAGGCTCCTCTGTCCATGGGGTTCTCCAGGGAAGAATAATGGAATGGGTTGCTATGCCCTCCTCCAGGGGATCTTCCCGACCCAGGGATCAAACCTGTCTCTCTCATGTCTCCTGCCTTGGCAGGCGGGTTCTTTGCCAGTAGCACCACCTGGGAAGGCCCTGATCCAGCTCCACCTCCCCGCAAAGCTGACAGCAGATGTCAGGAGCACCAAGCAGGTGGGGAGAAGCCCCAGCTTCCGTGTCACGTGGTCTGTCAGGCTCTTTAGGGGCACAATAGTGGTGCCCAAACACTCCATGATACCAAAGGATGAGACCCAGCCCCAGCAAAGCACACTGGACTCCTAGGAAGAGCTAATCCTCTGTGTTCTCCTCCTGAGCACTCCATTCTCACAGTCTTCCAGTTCTGTGAATGTGGGAGGAAGAAGTCTTTAAAAAAAAAAAAAAAAATCCTCCTCCTCAACATCATCTGTTATAAAACAGAAAGTACTGGCCACCATCCACTGTTCAGCAAACAAGGGAATAAAGAACACGGTTTCCCTTTTGAAATCCACATGCCTGGGGACACCTGCCCATCAAGCCCTTGGCCTGCAGTCTGGCAAATTTCGAGACTTGAAAAGCAAGTGGCTGAATTATATGCAACTTGGGCCATGGATGTTTAGATTCTTGAAACCACAGATGACACCTAATTTTTAAAAATATGAGATTTCTGTTTAAATAATACACTTTTAACATCAAGTAAGGCTTTTTTATTAAAAGACCTGATATAGAACAACTGCAAGGATGTTAGGGCAAAGTTCTAAATGATGGGTATCCACACTGGGGGTGGAACTCTATGTACCTGTACCAAACATGTCTTGTTCTCTTTGACATTGTGTCTTATCTGGGTTATAGCAACTGCAGCAAAACATAAATACTTTTCAATCAACTGACACCAGAACCATTTGCCCTCTGGTGAAGTTCTTCATTGCACTTGAACCAAATCCAGGGGGTGAAGCCAGATATCATGCAATGTCATGATAAAAAAGACAAAGCAAACTGATTTGGAATTAAAATTCTCACCAACTTAATATATTCTTACAGTTGCATGATGGTGCACACGTGAATCGCTTAAATTCTGTTTTCCCTTGAGAACCAAATTCTGTTTTCCTGGAACCAAATGTTCTTCCGGACATGGTTTGAACAAGCCCACCTAGCTTTAAATGGCTAACGTTTCACCTCATAGTAATTCTTGGAAAAAATTAACTCTCAGGCAATATTCAAAACCTTCTGGACAAACAGACATGGTGATCAAACCATGGTGAACCCCTGAGGTCATGGGGTGATATTTTTTCTCCTAGTCTCCATCTGTGTTCTGCACTTGGCTCCATTGTTCTGTCAATGGGTTTCACTCCTCTGGTTTTTGGTCCTCCTACCATTTCCCCTCCTACCACTGTGGCTCAGAGAGTAAAGAATCTGCCTGAAATGCAGCAGACCGAGGTTCAATCCCTGGGTCGGGAAGATCCCCTGGAGAAGGGAATGGCAACCCACTCCAGTGCTCTTGCTTAAAGAATTCCATGGACAGAGGAGCCTGGTGGGCTATATAGTCCATGGGGTCTCAAAGAGTCGGACATGACTGAATGACTACACTCCTACCACTCCCCTGGTCCCTTTCAAATATAGTGCTGGCAGAATCCCTTTTCTCTGATCTTTTTTTTTTTCCTCTGATCTTTTGAAATACCAGTTTTCATTCTGAGAATCAACCAAACTCCCTCATGTTATGTTATCAATCTTATACCATTGGCGAGAATTCACTGTAATTCTAAAAAGTCACAGCATCCAACTTACAAACTTTCAGACAACAATTGAGGGCGATGGCATGGAACACTGTCCACCTGGAGCGTCAGGAAGTGATGAGGGTTCTCTGTGCCACCACCATCCCATCTCACCCCCAGCACCCGCAGGAGCTGCCGATTAAGAACTTTTTCATCAAGCAGAAATAATTTTCTCTCCTAATTGTACCCAGCATGATTCACGTGTTGTGGCAGGTTGGCAATGACTCTAGCCACCCCCACACCTTCTAACTGAGGGTGGCTTTGAATTGAAATAACTTAACTGGAGCTACTGACAAAGGGAGCAGTCATGGAGAGGCACTGCGGCTTGTCTGCAATGCCATCAGCCCCCAGGCAGAGCAGGAAAGGGCTTGATTTTGAGGCACAGACACAGCGGAAGAGGAAAACTCAAGTGGAGAGAATTCCCTGCAAGTCCAATGGTTAGGACTCCATGCTCCTAATACAGTGGGCTCCATCCCTGGTCAGGGAACTAAGATTTTGCATGCCACATGGTGTAGACAAAAACAAACCAAAAAACTAATGTTTTTGTTTTTGTTTTTTGTAAAGATTCAAGTTTGGAGGGCACACGTGTTCCTCCAGTGCATTTTAAGACCCGGACCTTGGGGCAGTCAGTGGTCATCAGTGGCAGTAGAGGTGTCCACCCACCCAAAGTGTTGAAGGGACAGATCCAAGACAGGTGGCAGGTCCAACCTCCTGACTGCATCTTAGGCTTGGCTGAAGTCAGCCTTTTCGAGGTGGAGAGAGTAGGGGTGGGGTGTCGGCAGCCCCACCTGGGTGACTTGGGTTGAACCTGACAGTTGGGTTCCCAGGTCCATTCATCACAGACCTGTCGTCCACTAGCCTCCAGCAGGCTCCTATGGTACCTCATCCATCCCTTTACTGCTGTGTGAATCACACTGTCAGCACCAGACTTCGTGCTGCTGGAGGCCATCTCTAGACTGTATTTTCAGGCATTAGCACATACTGATTATTCATCAAATGGTGATACAACTGAATCCAACCCACTCAATACACATATGCCATTATTTCTACAAGAAAATGTTTCCCAGGACTTCCCTGGTGGTACAGTGGATAAGAATCCACCTGCCGATGCAGGGGACATGGGTTAGATTCCTGGTCCAGGAAGGTTCCATGTGCTGAGGAGCAACTAAACCTGTGCACAACAAGGAGAGAAGCCATTGCAATGAGAAGCCTGAGCACCGCAACTAAGAAAGCCTGTGAGCAGCAACAAAGACCTAATACAACCAAAAAAAGACAATTCCAGAGAGATGATTGACAAATAAACTTTGCTGCCTCAAATATTTTCAGTGAGTAGCCATATGAACCATAAAAAGAAAAAAGGAAAGAAAACATAAAACCTAAAAAGAAAACAAATTTTGGATTGCAAGCCACTGTCTCTTGGGAAGTCCCTATATTTCGTACATTGTTGTTCAGTTGCTAAGTTGAGTCTGCCCCTTTGTGACTCCATGGACTGCAGCACAGCAGGCTTCCCTGTCCTTCACCCCCATCTCCTGCAGTTTTCTCAAATTCATGTCCATTGAGTCAGTGATGCCATCCAACCATCTCATCCTCTGTCGTCCCCTTCTCTTCCTGCCTTCAATCTTTCTCAGCATCAGGGTCTTTTCCAATGAGTCAGCTCTTCACACCATGTGGCCAAAGTATTGGAACTTCAGCTTCAGCCTAAGTCCTTCCAATGAATAGTCAGTGTTGATTTTCTTTACAATTTACTGGTTTGATCTCCTTGCAAACTAAGGGACTCTCAAGAGTCTTCTTCAGCACCACAGTTCAAAAGCATCAATTCTTCAGCACTCAGCATTGTTCATGGTCCAACTCTCACATTCATACATAACTACTGGAAAAACCATAGCTTTGACCAGAAGATCAATTGCTAAATACCTTTCCTTAAGCAAATTATTTCTGACATGAATTTGGGGGATAAAAGAAGCAGAATTATCCCTAATTCTCTGAAAATGGGTGTTTGTCATTCATCTTGCTCTCCTTTTAAAAGCTTTTCTTAAAGGGATTTCAGAATTATTAATACTAGTTCTAGGGCTAAACAGTAAAAAAGGTAGTCTAGTAAGTGATCTCTCAGAACCTCCTTCCTGTTAGATCTTGGGGACTATTAATTCAGATTTGGAGGGGGGTGGTATTCCCAATAGAAACAGTATCCCATCAGCTGAATTTACACCAGTAAGTAGAAGTCATCTCCAGCCTCAGCAGAGCCTCCCACGAGCTCCTGGAAGGATCTGTGGACAGATGTTCTGCCTTCTGAGCCCCAGGCTTACCCCACGCTCTCCAGTGAAACAGTAGGTTCCAAAATGACAATAATTAAATTTACTGTTATGAGACTCACTACCAACCCACTGTGGAAAATTCCACTTGGTGGGAAATGTCTCCTATAAACAGAGCTGTTCTATATTGATTTAGAGCAAGGATTTCTGGTAAAGGGAAGGACTCCAGAGATTTAAAAAAAAAAAAAAATTCCAGAAACCTTTCATGTTGTTTTTAAAACAATTAAGTTGCCCATTTTCCTTACTGAATCAGAGAGAGAGAAAAAAGCCTAACCAAGTGGAATTGGAAACGCGGACAGTGGCTTGTAGGGGCGGGGGCCACAGTCATCAATCCTCAGGCTCTAATAAAACAGAGGAGGAATTTTCCCTTTTCTTGCATCCAAGGATGTGCTGCAGAGAGAGGGGAGACTGAGAACTCACCGTGTTGCCACGTTCATGTTCAAGGTGATTTGTTTCCTCCATGGGTGTCTGAGGACCACTCCTCTCCATAGGTCAAAGATGTCACTTCTTGGGGAGAAGAGAGGCACTGGCAGGAGGGGTGGCCCAAGGTGGCAGGAGCAGCCCTCAATGATGGAAAAGAAGAGCCAGTGGTCCAGAACCACAGTGGGGGGGCTTCTCCTCATTCAATTGCTTAACGGGTTGCATCCCACTTCAGGCACCGGCTCTATAGGTGACCGCAGCACAGCCGGCCCCTGCCCCCAGGGCACACCTGTTCTCTGCGTCACTGAGGGTACACACAAGCCTCAGCCACCTTCCTAAGGACGATGATTGTACTCAGAAAGATCATGGCAGGTTTGAGAGGTGGTCTTGATTTTTTAATTTAACTCATTTGAAATCCAGCTCTGAAGATAACTGAACTTACTCTAAAGTGAAAGTGTTAGTTGCTCAGTCCTGTCTGACTCTTTTGTGACCCTATGGACTGCAGCCTGCCAGACTCTTCTGTCCATGGGATTCTCCAGGCAAGAATACTGGAGTGGGTTGCCATTTCCCTTCTCCAGGGGAATCTTCCTGACCTGGGATTGAACCCAGGCCTCCTGCATTGCAGGCAGATTCTTTATTGTCTGAGCCACCAGGGAAGACTTAAAAATATTCAAGGAAAAAAATAAATTACCTCCAATAGTCAAATGAAAAATAAGGTGAAAATAGATAGTGAAAGATACAACCAGTGAAAGAAATTACTGTGGCCAGTGGTGCTGTAAGAATAGGCCTTCACGTTGTACTCTAAGAAAAAAGTAATAGGTGTAGAGATAAGAGTAGGAGAGGTCTGAAGGATGTGGAATGGTTGCCAGGATTTAGGTTCTTGTAACAAAAAATGACTTTAGTTGTCTGGATATAAGAAGTTTTAAATAGCTGGGTACCTAGGCTCTACCATTTACTGCATGTGTGGACATGGGTAAGTCCCTTAACCTTTCTCAGCCTCCATTTTGCTCATCTGTAAAATGGGAACATCAATAGAGGCCAACTTTGAGGACTGTTATGAGGCTTACAGGAAATAAGCAGCACATAACTTATGGGTATAAGTAGTAGTTATTATGTAAGGAAGAGAAGTTGGTAAGATAAAGGGAGCAAAAGGAATGTAGGCTTTATCACTTTCTAGAAGTAAGGCTGGATAGATTCCTGATATCATGCAGTACTTTCCTTTGATTCTAGCTTAACATAATGGAAATGATTCATAAAGGAAGATTTCCACCCTTTTGATGAAAACCCTCAAAAGTCAGGACTGAGCCAGGCTCACAGGAGACTGGAAGGGCCGGTCGGGAGAGCTTGAGTCTTAGAGCTGGCAGGAGCCAGGTGGTCCCTTTGTTCATCTAGTTATGGATCCCTGTGGTCACTTCATCACCAGCACATTTACATCATCCCCTCTTGGTCCAGACACCAGCCCTGACCCGGTAACAGGAGCAGCCTGTCATCATGGCTGACTGGCAGTGCTGTGAGCATGAGGACCATTTGTCCTGGTATCAGAGATCCATGTGCTGGCCAGGGGCTCTGGCTGTGTGTGGCACCTTCATGGCTCTGCGTCTACTGAGGGAAGGACAGACTGAGCTCCTCCCACATTTTCTCCCCCGGCCCCCACCTCCCCTACCTCCAGGCCGGGGTCATCAAGGTTTCTATCTCCATCGCCCTGAGCTCTCCTCATCCTTTAAGCAGGGACAAGGGTGCAAAGCCCAGTTCTAACCAGTTCTTGCTTTCACGGGCCTCAGTTATAATTCTTTTTTAAAGAAGGTTGAAAATTGTTCTGGAAGACTGGTTATAAAAATGCCCATATCCTAATTTTTTCCCCTAAGTTTTCCTTTATTGAAATATAGTTGATTTATAATGTTGTATTAGTTTCTGGTATATGGCAAAATGATTCAGTTATATATATATATGTGTGTGTGTGTGTGTGTGTGTGCATATAGATAGATTATTTTTCATATTCTTTTCCATTATGGTTTCTTACAGGATATTGAATACAGTCCCCTGTGCTATACAGTAGGACCTTGTTGTATATCTATTTTATATATAGTAGCTTGGATCTGATAATCCCAAACTGATAATTAATCCCTCCCCCACAGCTTCCTCCTTGGTAACCATAAGTTTGTTTTCCACGTCAGTGAGTCTGTTTTGTAAGTAACTTCATTTGTGTCACATTTTAGATTCCACACTTAAGTGCTATCATATGGTGGTATTTACCTTTGTCTGATTTACTTTACTTAGTATGATAAGCTCTAGGTCCATCCATCCATGCTGTTGCAAATGGCATTATTTCATTCTTTTTATGGCTGAGTAGTATTACACTGTGTGTGTGTGTATACATATGTATACACACACCACGTCTTCGTTATTTATTCATCTGTGGATGGACATTGAGGTTGCTCCCCTGCCTTGCCATTGTAAATGGGGCTGCTATGAACACTGGGGTGCGCTGCTTAATTCTCTGGAATGTGCTACACTGCTGCCACCTGTGCCACTTGAGATAGAGCTGACGGGACCCTCAGAGCAGCGACACCTCTACCTGTCTTTGAATGAGCTTCTGCTTTTTGAAAATGAATTTGAAACATCCAGCCTACTACGTAGCCTATGACATCAGCAGACAGGCAGGCAGGCAGACGGGCAACCTGTCAGTCTATGGCTTAGTCTAAGGTTCATCTGTCGCTCCCTGTGGCTGACCTTGCTGAAGTCCCATACATTACATGGCACAGTATTTGCATATTATTTACAACATCCTCCTGCAAACTTCAAATCATCTCTAGATGACCTGTAAAACCTTATACAATGTTAAGGCCGTATAAATCATTGCTGATAAGCAGCAAATTCAAGTTTTGCTCTTTTGGAGCTTTTTTGCAATTAAAAAATATTAACGAACGGATAAGAAAGCTGTGGTACATATACACAATGGAGTATTACTCAGCCATTAAAAAGAATACATTTGAATCAGCTCTAATGAGGTGGATGAAACTGGAGCCTATTATACAGAGTGAAGTAAGCCAGAAGGAAAAACACCAATACAGTATACTGACGCATATATATGGAATTTAGAAAGATGGTAACGATAACCCTGTATGCAAGACAGCAAAAGAGACACAGATGTATAGAACAGCCTTTTAGACTCTGTGGGAGAGGGTGAGGGTGGGATGATTTGGGGGAATGGCATTGAAACATGTATAATATCATATAAGAAACAAATTGCCAGTCCAGGTTCGATACAGGATGCTTGGGGCTGGTGCACTGGGATGACCCAGAGGGATGGTACAGGGAGGGAGGGGGGAGGGGGGCTCAGGATGGGGAACACATGTACACCCATGGCGGATTCATGTTGATGTGTGGCAGAACAATACAATATTGTAAAGTAATTAGCCTCCAATTAAAATAAATAAATTTAAATTAAAAAAAAAAATTTTCGATCTGCATTTGGTTGAACCCGAGAATTTGGAATCTGTGGATCCAGATGGCCAACTGTATGTTATGGATGTGTGTCCCAGGACACTTGAACCAAGTCTTCCTGTCCCTGAGGAATCTCCACAGGTGGTGAGAAGGGTCACAGCAACTCTGCTGGTGGATAAATGAATAGAGCTTAAACCAAACTGCAATATAGTTCCAAAGGGTTAGTGACATTTGTGTGTCATCGAGGTGGCAAGAAGGACTTCACTGAAACAGTGGGAGATACAAACCACTATATATAAAACAGGCAACCAACAAAGACCTACTGTGTAGCACAGGGAACTCAGCTCAATATCTTCCAATAACCTATAAGGGGAAAGAATCTGAATAAGAATAGATATTAATACATAGATATAGATGGGCTTCCCTGGTAACACAGCAGTACAGAATTTGCCTGCAATGCAGGAGACCCAGGTTCAATCCCTGGGTCAGGAAGATCTCCTGGAGGAGGGTGTGATAACCTACTCTACTACTCTTGCCTGGAGAATCCCATGGATAGAGGAGCCTATGGCTGCAGTCCATAGGGTCCCACAGAGTCGGAAATGACTGAATCGACACAGTGAAGCAGCAGCCGCACTGGCAGATACATACGGGCTTTCCCAGGTGGTGCTAGTGGTAAAGAACCTGCCTGCCAGTGCAGAAGACACAAAAGACCCGGGTTAGATCCCTGGGTGGGGAAGATCCTCTGGAGAAGGAAATGGCAACCCATTCCAGTATTCTTCCTGAAGAATCCCATGGACAGAGGAGCCTGGCGGGCTACAGTCCTTGGGGTCGCAAAGAGTCAGGCACTACTGAATTGACTTAGCATGCACGCATACATAGATATGTATAACTGAACCACTTTGCTGCACACCTGAAACTAACACATTGTAAATAAAAATACAGTGGGAGAGAAAGAGGACATTTCTTCCCAGTAGTGACCTGTTCAGAGCCAGTAAATAAAATCCTAAAGATCAAGGAAAATAAGATTCAGGCGTATATATCAGAGGAGAATCCAGCCTCGGAGAGAGCTGCATTACAAAGAGGAGGCGGTACTGAACAAGTTTACTCAGATCTGCTTCCTGCCAGTAGAATTTTCAGCAGGAGGAGTATTCAAAAAGAAAAAAAAAAAAACCCTCAGTGAGGGGCTTTACTATGAGCATAATGTTGCTTCACCTAGATTTAGAGTATTGCAATCTGGATTGTTGGCAAACAAAAACACAGCTGAAATACAGAATCCTTCCTTGCTGGTGGTTTGTCTTCAGCCCGAAGTTGCACAAGTCAGGAGGAGCAGAAGGTTCTCGGGACAGCTTGTTCTCATTGTGCTGGTTATAGGTTCCTTAGCTCTCTCTCATCCTCTTTTCGAGTCGTAATTCACTAAAAATGCATCACAGAGGAGCGGCTCACTTGGATTTTCCTAGTCACTTCTTGAATTTTACCACAGGCATGAATTGTCCCCATTAAAGCGCCATCCTGGTTTCCCATTACCAGTCTGACTGGAGCTGGGTTACTATTCAAATGCTCCCGAAGCCAAAATGTGGCTGGTGGGAGTCCGGGAAGGAATGGAAAGGGAGTGGAAAACAGGGAGGGTGGCTGGTATCTGGTGTTTTCAAACGTGGGAGAGACCTGGAACTCAGCGCAACAGAGGAAGAAAAACGTTCTGAGTAAGGCATTTCAGAGCAGTGTGGCAGGGATAACCCCGTAACGTGTTCCCTGCAGGTGGGCCCAAGATTCTGCCTCTGCCCTAAGGGGTTTGTGACCACAGCCAGATGGCTCCTTTGCACTGAAGCCCTCCTCGCTTCTGAAATCTGATGAACTACACTTCAACATGAAGAAGACTGTTACACTCATTTCAATGTTTTGGTCTATAATCATTCAAAGGAAAAAAAAAAAGAGTAAATTCCAAAACGTGGCAGAGCTTCTTTCCACTCTACCACCGCAAAAATGGTATCAGTTCAGAAACCATGAAATTCCATCCCCAGGATTCAAGTGTTGAGAGAGGAGCTGTGAAGGAATTCCAGAAGGATGGAGACTGCTTCACAGTTTTAGGAGGGATTTAGTGGGGGCGGGGACTCTTCCAGGGCAGGGCTGCGTTCCCTTTGCTTGTGTTCTGCTCATGACCTTTTGCCCTCACCCATATTCACTGTCAAGGGCTAAAAGTCTTGCCCTAAAACTCTCCCCATGTGCGGGCGGGGGGCTGTTCTCTCTGACAAATGGAGTCTGGGTGCAGCGCCCAGTGTAATGAAACAGTTGCTGTTGGTTGTCACTGAGCAGCTGCTGAGAGAGAAGGAAAGAGGAAGTTCTTATCTGGACCTTCCACTCAGTCATCTGTGTGACAATTTATCAGTTACAGAAAATCCTGTTTCAATGCTAAGGGTCTGAGAGGGTGAGAACAATGATGTAATGCTCAGAGACGTGTGCTAAAATTTAAGTGAACAACAAGTAAAGCCCCAGCTCTCTGGGAGAGAATGACCGCACAGAAGAGTGAAGATGAAAGCAGCAGGAACAGACGATCCATGAGGAAAGATAAAAGGAACCGAGTGGCCCAGCTTGCTTAAGAGATGGGTGACGTCAACTTAATTGAGTTTTTTTTCTTGTGTGTTCTGAATGAAGATGGGGGAAAAAAAGACGGTCAAATTTCCTTGACACACACATATTTATACACTTAAAGGATACTAAGTCAGATGTCTGTAGAAATAACAGGATAGTAGAACCAGAAAAAAAGTCACAGAGGTCAATCTGTAAGCATCTTTTGATAGGAAAAAGCTCCTAGTAGGAAAGTTCCCTGCAGGTGGCCCTTCTGTCTCGCCTTACCACTAACCTTAAACCAGGCGCCCCCATGCTGTATTCATCTCCAGCCCTGGCACACCTTACTAATCTTTTGTTCATACAATCCTTTGCCTACCTTGTTGGTTCTTTCACAAATCAAAGAAGCAGAAATGAAGAATAAGGAACTGACAGAGGACCAGATCTCTTCCCTAGCTTCTCTTCAGTTTGCAAACAACTGTGTGAACAAGATAACATCTGAAGAAAGGCCAGAAGGAGTGGACCAGCCAGCACCCAAGTGCGTATGCAGTGGGGGAGGGCGATGACTGGCCCCTGCCTCAGTGAGTCACGAGATGACTTCCCTGTTTCCCTTAAAAGCTTTCATGGCAGAGCAGGATCTTGGGAGGTGGTTTTGTGGGGACACTAAGTCCACCATCTCCCCAGATTGCTGGTGTTCTGATTAGAGGTACCTTTCCTTTCTATCAACAATGAGTATCGTTTTTGTAAGTGGAGAGCAGTGGGACCTGATTTGATAATCAGTTCAGCAGGCTTATTTTACAAACAAGAAACTGAGAACCCAAGGGATGGCTCAGGCCTTCCTTGGAGAAGGCAATGGCACCCCACTCCAGTACTCTTGCCTGGAAAATCCCATGGATGGAGGAGCCTGGTGGGCTGCAGTCTATGGGGTCGCTAAGAGTCAGACACGACTGAGCAACTTCACTTTCACTTTTCACTCCCATGCATTGGAGAAGGAAATGGCAACCCACTTTAGTGTTCTTGCCTGGAGAATCCCAGGGACGGGGGAGCCTGGTAGGCTGCTGTCTCTGGGGTCACACACAGTCAGACACGACTTAAGTGACTTAGCAGCAGCAGGCCTTCCTTACAAGTAAGCAGTGGCAGAGACAGAATCTCACATTCAAGACCCCCTGTTGTGATGGCCACCAGCTACAGGCTGGGCAGCTTTGAGAGCAGGTCTTCATCCCAGCATGAAACCCTAGTTCCTGGAATCCCCAGTTTCCAAGATCTCATCCAAACCCCAAGCTCCTTATCAAGTTTTCACAATGCAATGATCTCATGAATTAAAAAAATTTCTCTAACAGTGAAAAAATATGCCAAGAATGCTGACCAACTGTTCTCCATTTCCATTTAGAGGGGAACACACGAAACTTGTCTAAACGATTTCAGACACGTTAAGCCAGGGATAGACCAAAGCCTTCAGCAACGTCTCTGCAGGCAACTAAGTTATGAGAAGAGACTGGAATGCCTCCTTCTTCACAGTTTAAGTAACGTCACAGTAAGGCACCTTCTGAAGGACCAAGATATAGTTCTGCTTATAAACACAATGACAGCTCAGACAGAAAGGCTTCTCTCCTTATTTCTGAGGAACATCCAATAATGAAAAAGTGGTTCCTGGCATGTATTCCAAATGGAAGACTGCAAAGTGAGGGATCATCACTCAAACAGCTCGATGGAAAAAGAAAGTCTCATGGAGCTCAAAGGCAAACATCAGAGAGCGCCACCGAGCACCACCCCTGCCTGCTTGCCCTTTTGAAAACGAAGCTTGCAATGTCTGAAAAAGAAAGACTGTTCTCTCGAAGAATCAGTAAGAGCACAGGCTTGCCCTCTGGTGAGGCACTTCGTCACTTAACTCAGAGACAAAGGTTCAAAGTTTTTTTAAAAGAACTTAATTTTCCAATAGAATTTTCCCCATAGAATCTGAGAAATCACACCAGTGTGCAAATAGCAATTATCTAGAAGTCAAACATAGGCTTTTCCCTACTAAACAGAGGTACATTTGTCATCTCTAGTCTCTTATCAATTACATGACTAATATGAATGCTTTCCGTGACTTATTGTTTCTGTTTAGTGATTCAGGAGAGCTTGTTGGTATTTTAATTGATGCAGCAGAGCAAGTCGCATAAGTAACGTTACAAACTTTTCAGCTCTGATTTTATGTCTTACTGGCGGTGCCAAGGGGATTGTTACATTTGGCTCAATTAAATGGATTCCAAATCCAGGTCAGCACCATACTGACGGTCACCTTGTTACCCTGAGGATCTGATCGCCACCAGACAGCCTGATGTTTCTCCTAAATTCTCTCCAAGGACTTATTAATGCAGGTCCGCCCTCCAAGCCAAGTCAGTCTGCTCATCCCCCAGACCGTGTACCTGAAGTCATTCACAACCCTGGACCTTTGTTCTCCTGCTTGCCTGCATCCATCACTCCCTTCATCTTGGCCCAGCTTCTACCCTGCCTTCAAATCCTGCCTCCTCTATAAGTCTCCTCCCTTGTGGTTCTAGCCCTCGCCCAGCCCCCTCTCACCCATACTATGAGGTTGCTTCTGAAATGTCAGTTACTAGATACTGCAAACATGATCCCTTATATGGGTCCATGTTTCCCACTGGCCATCATGTACTGGAGCAGCCCCAGGTGTCTACAGAGCCCCAGGGGCTGCCTGCAGTAGGAATGCAATACACCAGAACACCAATATGGAGATGCCCGCAATCCTGTCACCAGTGACCTGACACCCAGCCCAGGCCCAGGTTCCTTATACAGGCTGTGTAAGGACCTCATGGCTTCCCCGGTAACTCAGCAGTAAAGAATCTGCCTGCCAATGCAGGAGACTCGGGTTCCATCTCTGGGTCAGGAAGATCCTCTGGAGGAGGAAAGGGCTACCCACTCCACTATTCTTGCCTGGAAAATCCCATGGACAGAGGAGCCTGGCAGGGTCCATGGAGTTGCAAAGGGTCAGAGTCGACTTAGTGACTGAACAACAACAACAAGGACCCTTCGCAGCTGCTAAGGGTCAAGGGTGAAGTTCAAAGGGCTCAGATTCCTTCGCTTTCTCCCAAGGTACCATGTGTACTGGGATATGTGAGCTAAACAGCCATTTTCCCAATATTATTTCACTATTAGAGAACTCATTTAAATTGAAGTAATGACGTTGGTAAAACTATTCAGTTGCAGATTCATTTAGGTGATAACTGACACAACAACAGAATAACCGCGCCTGCCGACTGAAACCAGCATGACTGGGAAGGATTCTGCACTAAAGCTGACAGCCGGCCTCTGCTCCTGGCTCGGGCCTGGGGGCGTTCAGGACCCCCAGGATGGGCAGCAGGAGAACGGTACTCTCTTCCTTCTCTCCCAGAAATGCCCACTGGGCCTGCCCTATTCAAATCAAAAACAGTTGGGGCGAAAAGGAGGCCATGGCTACGGCCTCCATGTCCAAGGTCCCAAACAGTGTCCCCATCAGACTACTGGGTGGGGGGGTGGGGGACAGGTGGACAGGGCAGTGTCCATTCCCAGGGTTGACGGCACTCTTCTCTCCAGCATTCCTCTGACTACCAGGTTCCCATAGAAATACCTGATTATTCAATTAATCCATCATTCAAGCTCCCCCAAACAGTGGTCCCCACTCTTCAATCTTCATGTTACCTGAATCAACAGCCACCACTGATACAGGGCACTTCGTCCTTCCTGAAGCACTGTCCAAATGCCACACTCCCCCGCTTCTCTTCCCACTTCACCTCTGTCCCTTCTCTGTCCCTCCAAGTCCCCAGGACTCAACCCCAGGACCATTCCCTCCTCCTTCTACACCTGCTCGCCGCCCCCTCCCCCCTAGCCCCCCCCCGCCCCTCCCTGCTACACCCGCCCCTTGCAGATTCCATTCAGGTTCATAGCTTTAAAATGCATCAGAGGGAACTTCCCTGGTGATCTAGTGGTTAGGACTCCCAAGCTTTCACTGCAGGGGGTGCTGGTTCAATCCCTGGCTGGGGAATTAAGATCCCACAAGAGGTGCAGCACAACCAACCCCCCACAAAACGAAAAATAAAACACATCAGAAGCTGTCAGTTCCCAACTAACGTCCATTCTCACTACTTATGGATTCCGTATCTGAATTTGCCTACTTGCTAAAACCCATCTGCAGCCCCCAGATCAATACTTGGGATGCTTTTGTGTCCATCTGTAGACCTGCCCAGAGTGGCCAGAACCTGGAGTTGCCCGCAGTGCTCACTCCCAGCCGGGAAACACGTGGCAGCGCTCTGTCCTCTTGTTTCATCTCTCACACTGTCAGCAGCATGGTTTTCATGGTCCACTCACTGTCACATTTTCCCACATTTTTGTGCCTTTCGTTGACTTTGCTATTAAAAACAGCCCTCACGAGTCAGGGCCAAGGTGCTGTCCAGGGCTCCCAAGCCCGAGAAGGCTGGGTGTGCCTTAGAGAGAAAGCGTGTATTCGATAAACTTCATTTAGGCAGGAGTTACAGTGCTGTTGGCCTGAATTCAACGTTAGTGAATCAATAATAATATTAAATAAAGTGTCACTGAACAGAGATACAGGGACTTCCCTGGTGGCTCAGATGGTAAAGAATCTGCCTGCCATGTGGGAGACCCAGGTTTGATCCCTGGGTCGGGAAGATCCCTTGGCGTTTATCACAAGGGATAAACTGTCTACCACAGTTTACCACAGCATCTGTTTATCACGAACAAACAGATAAAAATCACAAATACGCAACTAACCGCAGTTCTGTACCTACACTGTTAGCCGCATTTAGCATCATTCTGAGGGAGCAGGACTGACCTTACATACAAGTGCCTTTCTCCCACAAAACTGAATGAAAAAGCAAAGTCAGCATCTTTTAAACCAGGGGCCACATAGTGAAAACTGTACATTGTTGTCCATTCGTTTAAAAAGCAAAGTCGCTAGATGGTATAAAAGTGATGACCGGTGCCTTTGTGATGGATGATGAACACTTTTCTTTAAGGCTGAGAATTATCTCCACTCTCTCTACATAACCAGAGACACATCCTGTTCTCTTCCCTGCTCAGACACACACACACACACACACACACAGATACTTCCTGTTCTCTTTCCTGCTTTATTTTTCTGCACAGCACCCATCACCATCTAAGATATTAATTAATACATCTATTAGCCTATAGTCTGTCTCCATCTCAAACATAAGTGCCAAGAGATTGAGGATTTTTATATTTCTTTTTTCTTTCTACAGATACATCCCTAGTGCCTAGAACAGAAGGTAGGCACTAAATAAATAATCCTAGAATGATGCATAATATGATTCAATTCACCTGTTAGCCCTCTGTCTCTCACAAGACTGTGAACATTTTGAGATCAGAGACTCTGTCTATCTAACCCATATTTGTATTCCTAACACCATACTACTGTGCATGACATGTAACAGGAATTCAATAAGCGCACCCTGAATGAATGGCAGGGGAACAGAGAAGAAAAATCACTAATGTTCATAAGCTTAGGTGTTTATTCAACATGCGTCTGTGCAAAGATTAGACAGCACAGCCACAGCCCCTGCTCTACTGGAGCACGGGCGAGACACGAATAAAGATGGGCCCAGATGCAACGTGATCAGGGCCATGATGAGGAAAGGAAAAGAACAAAGACGACAGAGGAGACAGTGGGTGTTGGGACAGCAATCAGAAGAGGCTTATGTCACCTGGGCTTTGATGGTCAAATAGGAGCGTGCCACACACACTGTGGAGGAGAAACAGCCTGAGCTCAGCTGCTCACTGCCCAAGGCATGTCTACAGAGACACAAGCTCCCCGATGTTGCGCCTTCTTTGCTCTAAGAGGTCTCTCAGCAGTCTTGGTGCTTAATAAATATGAACAAGCAGAAACGCTCCATTCCCACGGTCGCCCTCCTCTCTCTCCTCACTCAAAGCAAACCTGTGTCTGATGACAGAATTCCCTGATGGCTCCACTCGCCACCATGTAGGATGATAAGAGCAAAGGCCACATCCAAATGTCAGTCCCAGCCCCATCAGCATCTGACGTCTAAACAGAACCAGACCACTCGGATAGCAGCCACTTAGAAACCCAAAGAGACTGCCGTTCCACCAGCTCTGCCAAATGCAAAAAAGCAGAAATCGATTTAGAAAGTGCTAGAGCTTTCCAACATCAGAGCCAAATATGTGAACGATGTGACCCATATGTAAATATGCACATTCTGTGTCAGGACATCTGAACCCGCTGTCCCGAAGGGGAGCTGGGCGGCCACAGCATCCCCAGTGGGACACAGCAAGGCCATTCTGGCCAGGAGACTGGACCCCAGGACCTCACAAGCCTGTCCATCTTCTGATGTCTATGGTTCACCACAGTTGGAGCAGGCTTTTTCCTCCCTGTCTTTTAAGAGAAATGAGAATAGCTTGTGTCATCCATTGTTACTTGCTGCTTGCTTGGTGGCTTAGACTAAACTGGAGAAATTCTACACACACCCATCACACACCCACATTTCCACTCATGGCACCACCCCCAGGCATACACGTGTGTCTCCCCACGCATCTCACACCACAGCCACTGTTCTGAGTTCTCCTGGTGGGGTCCAGGCTCTTCCTGAAACCATCACTTTTCTATCCTAGAGCAGGGACAACTTACCCTCCCATGCACCTCCATCAGATGTGCTGCCTCTTCCAACAAGATCAGAACATTCTCCCTTCTCTGTCCAATGCAAATACACAACCCAGGGACAAAACCCAGGGACAGTCAAGAGCTAAGAGGTACTGAGCACATCTTTTCCTCCCCTCCCACATTTACACCATCGTGATCTTCTCCCAAATCTGTTGCTTCTTTCTATTCCCCTCATTTTCTTTCTCTATTCCCCTCAAGTCTGTATTTTTCTCCCCAAGTTCCTTTAAGAGTGCACAGGTTGTGACATGAACAGGGATGACTTAACGCCCATTATCATGCAAGCACCTGAAGGGCCCTGAAGTGCCTCCAAGGTCATTTGGAGTTTCCCACAATGCTCGGGCCCCACACTCATTCTAGATGAGGCCTGCTCCCCTCATATAAGGGAAGGTCACACGGCACTGGTCATATAACTTCACCTCTCCTCCTTAAGGGCAGGTTTACTGTTATCACTAGGAAAAGCCATCATGCTTTGTATGATGAGAATTCAGCCTTGGTCTCTGGTTCCCAAAAGTCTTTACCAATTTCCGTTTCTCTGGCTCTTAGCCCTTCCTGGCTTGTACTCTCTCTGCAGCACCAGCTGATGCCTCCACTTGGAACACTGTCTCCTAACCTTCCCATGGCTGGGGCTGCTTCTCGTCATGAAGGCCAATACCCAGGTCTCCTCCTGTCCCCTTAGCCATTCCAACTCTTCCTCACACTTGTCACTCTGTCCCATACCCCTGTTTATATCTTCTTCATAGCATGCAAGGTCTGAAACGCCTCTTCACCTGTTTCTTTGCTGTCTGTCCCTCCCAACTAAAACGTCAGCTCCATGAGGGCAGGTGCCTGATCTATATGCACGGTCTTCACCCCAGTGCCTAGGACAGCATGGAGCACACAGCAGGCACCTGAGTGTACATTGCTGGAGGAATGAACACAGTCCTGTAAATGAAGTCTAACTTCATCCACAGCTCCAGTGGCCTTTCTCCAGGACCCCAGAAGACGGAAGAGGCTTCTCGGTATTTGAGTGCTCAGATCTGCCACAACCTTTTCTGCATTCTGCTGTGTTTGGGACAAAGGATCTGGGGTTCTGATTGTAGGAAAAATTTTAAATTCTTGGCTTCTCCAGGACAGGTCAGGATTGGCAGAGAGCCCAAGAGAGTGACTTGGTCAAGGTTTGAACCAGACTCCTCTGATCAATCTTTTCTTTCTACCTATGCCTACCTCAGCATTTAAATGTTTCGTGTGTGTCTGCACCCTACTGCTGTCTCAACGTGTCACTGTAAATATGTGAAAACATAGATACATGTGCTGTATTTCTGGTCTTAGAAACGGGGAATTCACCCAAATCAATTCCTGGCCTCCATGCAGGCCCACACCCAAATCAAACAGGATTTCAGGGGAGGGTTTCAGGGGAAACCACATCCCTTGAAGCTCGTTCCAGTGTCTCTCAATCTTTTTATTACTCCCTCAAGGGAAACGACGCAGGTGCCAGGTTTGAATGCTAAAGACAAGCGATCAGGATGACAAATGGGAAAATACACACGCAAAGTCCTTACCGACATAGCCTGGGGTCCCACACGCTGTGGACATCACGTCTCCTTTGCCTTCCATTTTGGACAATCCAAAGTCGCTGATCATGATTTTGGACTCCTCATCTTGACTGTAGTACAACAGGTTCTCAGGCTAGAAAGAAAAGTAGGGGAAAAAAAATTACAAACTACGTTGATAGCTGGGTTAATTGTGGGAGCCTCACCAACTCACCAAAACTTAAGGACAATGGAGGACAGACTTGAGCTTTAGACACAGTAAATACCCTAAGAAAAGCAGTGTTTAATGAAAGCAATGTGGGGGCCTTATCTAGTATTGGGGCATTTATGGATTTTCAAGAAATGTGAGCCCTTATTAATATTTCCTCTAATTAAAAAAGCTGAAGTATATAACTGAAGCAACTAGAAAGTATATGCCTTCCAGACTTGTCGATTCATTTGCTGGGTTAGGGGAAAGGAGGTTCCCAGAAAGAACGCTGCTTTTACAGGTCTGTGGTTTCTTTTTTTCTGACCCTTATCAGCAGCCGCCTCTGACCTAAGGGTCTCTCTCCCGGATCTCGGAACCCTCCTGAGTCGTGCAGCTCTGCACATGCATTGCACACCCCCCTTTCCTCAGCCAGCTGACACCTGCGCACTCTGGGAAGTATGCTTCCCAGAGCACCTGCTTCCCTGGGAAGCAGAGGGAGGTCATCCTGGAATGCATTGATGTAGAGGATCCAGAACTTTCTAGCCACGTGTCCTCAAGAACTCGAAGCCTCTGCTTGTGTTTCTGTATAACACGGAGTGATGGTTCCTCCTGTGCTTCCCCGACTGTAAATGTCAGAGTTCAGGAAGCAGTAATTCCCTACATGCAGCAAAGGTTTGATTATAACTTTGTCTCCACTTCAGATCTGCACGTCAGTGGCACCTTCATGGTATCTACGTGGGAGGGGCTTAAGGGTGACAACCCTGGGGCTAACTGGGAGACGATGAAACCTCCTCTGCATGGCATCTTCTGGAAAACTGGGGAATTTGGTTGTTCCTGGCAAAAAATGGGAGAGAGGCTTATGCAGCCCTGAAGAGCTGTTGAGTGAGAAACCCTTTACCCTTGCCATCTCCTCTTGGTAATTTACCATCCGTGACCCTTCACTCTGCTCAGTGGTTATACATCCTCATGTGTCCCTGCTGAACTTGAAGTGGAGCCCAACTCTCTCCCCTAATGCGATGTCCCTCTTGCAGGAGTCTTGAATAAAACATTCCTTACCATTTGAACATGTGTCAGAACCAATTTATTTTTCCTTTAACAGAATCCCCCCAAAATACTACCCTTCACCCAAAATAACAAGATAAAAAGGAACAGCATTTATCAACCACAGGGACATGAATCCTGTGGACAAAGCATGAGTTTAGAAGAAAATCAAATGCATGTTTGCGGATGTTTCCAGTGAGTTTTAAACTAGGATAAAATGGGCCAATCAATAGTGGAAACAATAATGCTCAGAAAGCAGAGGGAAACAATCTAACCGAACAGTGCACGTGGCTTCTCTGAATGCTTAGGGATTAGCATTTGGTGAAGAGTTAAGAGTCCAATCATGGGGGCAGAGAGATTTTTTTTTAAGTTTCTGATTTTGAAACTTCCTATCCCTGACAGTGCTTCTGCAGCTGTCAAGGATCTCATGCTCCTAGACAAGGCTGCATCCAGGCAGGAGATGGCCTAAGAGCCCAGAATCTCTCCATACACCTTATTCCTACAGGAGATGCATTTGGATCAATAAACGGCTTTTCTGAAGGGCGACTACTGACGAGGATTCAATCAGCTGGTCATCCTCAGGTTAGGTCAATACTTGTCTCAAGATTTAGTAAAGACAGCAAGACTTTTCAGGATGGAGGGGGAAGTAGGGGGAACAAAGAAGAAAGTGGGAGAGAAGATGGGCTCAGGAATAATGTAGGTGGAGGCCCCCAGCTGGCAGAAGGAGGGCTGTGGGTGATGGGGGGACAGAGGGGATCTTACAATCCTGCCTGGGGTCCTGCAAGGCCCAGGACTCACCTAAAAGATTATTTTTTCTGCATTTTATGGAATGTTTGCAAGACAGCTGGTGGCCAACACATGACTTGGGATGTCAATTCCAACCCTTGTTCATGTAAGTTTTTAAAAGATCTGAATCAACATTTCCTGTAGAGTTCATGTTACATATAATCATACTCCTAATCCAGCGATATCTTTCACCCCCCAAGGGAACACCTGGCAATGCCGAGAGACATTTCCGGTGGTCTAAACTTCAGGAGTGGTACAGGCGTCTCACAGGCAGAGACCAGGGATGCTGCTAAACATGTCCCCGTGCATGGGACAACCTCCCCCAACAAAGAATGATCCAGCTCCAAGGCCAACAGTGCAGCCCCTCCCCAACAGGAGGAGGCAGCAAGGACACTTCTCTTGGTTTGAAAAAAGGGCAACTGAGGATCTTCAGTAGCTTCCCCGGGCAAGAAGACACAGGAATGCCTTTCTGAAGGGAGAAAGAGGTATGTTCATGTGTGGGGGCTAAGTAGTATCCTAAGTTGTGCTCTAATCTTTTAAAAAATAATTTTATTTATTTATTTTTGGCTGTGTTGTTGCTACACGGGCTTTTCTCCAGTTGCTACAAGGAGGACTATCCTCTAGTTGCAATGCGTGGGCTTCTCATTGAGGTGGCTACTCTTCGTGCAGAGCATGCGGCTCTAAGGCACAAGGGCTTCAACAGCTGTGGCACTCAGGCTCAGTAGTTCTGGTGCATGGGCCTACCTGCTCCGCAGCATGTGGGATCTTCCTGGATCGGGGATCGAATTTGTGTCTCCTGCACTGGCAGGCAGATTCTTCAGCACTGAGCCACCAGGGAAGCCGCCTAATCTTAAATTAACCCAACCGTAAAACTCTCTATTTCCCTGGCCTAGATCACAAAGTTAAGTATTTTAGAGGTTTATGAAAGTTTAATTTCTGAACCCCAACTTCCTCTGCATACATAAAACTTCTTTGTGCCTCTGTAAAGAGCCCACAAAATTGTCCTAAAATGGTAATGTTCTTGCCACAGTGATAAGCCTGGTGATCTTAAACCTCTACCAGCTGGGAGACATATGTACTTCTCCAAAAGCACTATCTGTGTATAAAAACCCCCATCGCCCATGCAGCCAGTCTGTCTTTCTAAGGGGAAATAGACATTGCCCATCTAGGAAATGGCCTATCTGCTTAGGCTGGATTTCCAGTGAGTACAACTTGCCCATCATATCACATCTTCATGGTCACCAAGCTAACTTGAGGTCAAGAACATAGAACTGGCATTTGGTGAGAACACAAGTGAGCAGAGAAGGCTCTGCTGCTTGGCTTGGAGGTGCCATGTGGCCTTACCGAGCCCTCACCTGGCCCTCTAAAGGACCCCCAAAGTCCTGAAGATTACCTACAGCCCATTTCACCTATCAAAAAGCCTACAAAGGCTGTAAGAACACCATCAATGTCCTCAAATACCCTCATCCAGTGGTTCTCCAAGTGTGGTTCCCAGGCCAACATCAGTATCACCTGTAAACCCCTTAGAAATGCAAGTTCCCAGGCCCGCTGCAGACCTGCAGGGTCAGAACCTCTGGGGGAGGGCCAGAAATCTGTTTCTTTTCAGCCCTGCAGATAAGTCTTCGCTAGTGGTAAAGAACCTGCCTGCCAGTGCAGGAGACATAAGAGATGCAGGTTCAATCCCTGGGTCAGGAAGATCCCCTGGAGGAGGGCATGGCCACCCACTCCAGTATTCTTGCCTGGGGAATCCCCATGGACAGAGAAGCCTGGAGGGCTACAGTCCATGGGGTCACACAGAGTCGGACTTAGCTTGCACAAACGCAGACAAGTCTGATGTAGGCTAACATTTGGGAGCCACTACTTCAGTCACTGGGAAAAGATCAACATGGAGAAAAGAAGGAAAAATTTTACAGTGGGTCCCTATGAAAGAAAAAGCTATACCGTTTTACACCCTGACACCCAGTACCAGATAACGGGCAGATGTTAACATTCTGTTTTAACACGTTTATGATTTATTCTTTACATTGATTTAGACTGCCCATAGTCATGAACAGCACAGCTTCAGTACAATATGATCCCTGTGTTTCTGACAGGAGTGGAGCATATGCGTAATGGGTAGGGTTTCCATCTTGACCAGTCAGTGAACCCTGGGGGCTGGGCCTGGACCTACTGTAGAATGAAGCCACTTTATAGTTTCGGATCAATTACACCAATTTTTTCTGTTCCTCAAATTGGTATGTTTGATCCTTACTCTTGGTACTATGATACCTACCCTTTGGCATCTACTGGGACCTGTGAGCCAAGGTGACCGAGGCCCAGATCCTTCAATGCTATTAGTCAATGGCAAGTATTCCTAAATATTGTAGGGAAAAGATAAGAATGGAACAAACAGGACACAGGGAGAAGGCTGTGTTTGCAGGTCATTTAATCTGTCTTTCCTGATCATCTTCGATTTCCTTTCTCTCTCATCTCATTCCTCTACCAGCCACTTCTTCCCCCGACCCCCACCATGTAGTGGGTTATGCTGAAGCAGGGCCGGAATTGGAAAAGACTGAAGAACTGCACTGGGCAAAGGGTCTTCATGGCCTCTATGTCTTGATCAAAATTACCCTTTAAACAAGCTTGAACCAATACACAACCTACCTCTCCCATGGCCCTTTTAGTGCATGAAAGTGAAAGTGAAGTCACTCAGTCGTGTCCGACTCTTTGCGACCCCACGGGCTATAGCCTACCAGGCTCCTCTGTCCATGGGATTTTCCAGGCAATAGTCCTGGAGTGGATTGCCATTTCCTTCTCCAGGGGATCTTCCCAATCCAGGGATTGAACCCGGGTCTCCCGCATTGTAGACAGACGCTTTGACCATCTGAGCCACCAGGGAAGTGCATAATGGTTATTAAATGTCTCAAACAATGGCCAGCCCCATTGAGCTCCATCATCTTTCAAGCCACTTCTGGGTCCCAAAGGCTCTGACAACTAACAGTAGGCAAAGCCCACCATTCATTCCACCCCTATTCCAAACTAAGGTAACCTCATCCCTCCTCTGGAGCCGATCCTCTCCTGACAGTGCATTGTGGGTTGGAAAGTAGTTGGAGAGTGTTGCTAAGTGATGGCCTCACCTTGAGGTCTCTGTGGACAATACCCATTCTATGGAGATAGTAGACCGCATCCAAGACCTGGCGGATCAGAGTGCTAGCGTCTTTCTCTGTGTAAAATCCTTTCTCCACTATCCGGTCAAACAGCTCTCCACCAGATACACTGTTAAAAAAAAAAACACAAAGAACAAATCAGTATAAGTTTATTTTTTTAATGTTTTATTTATTTAAAAAAATCTTTATATCTTTGACCAGGTCTCAGTTGCAGCACACAGGATCTTCAATCTTGTGGCATGTGGGACCTACTTCCCTGACCAGGAATCAAACCTGGGCCCCCTGCATGGGGATTGTAGAGTCTTAGCCATTGGACCACCAGGAAGTCCCCAAATCAGTATATGTTTAAAAAGACATGTTGAATTGTTCAGGGAAAACTATCAATAAGACCTATCAATATGGTGAAAGAGTAAAATTCTATTTCAAAAATGAATCTACTTTCAGATTTAAATGTTGTCTCCTTATTCCCCAGAAGTTATACCAGGGAAGTGTTTCTATGTCATGATGGTACAGACGGTCTAGAAGGAAAGAAAGAGAATAAAAACACACTAGGACCTGTGGACTAGGCAGGCCCGAGAAGTCTCTCTTGGCCTTTGCTCCATCCCGCTGGGACACTAAGTCAGAATAACCTTCCAGAATCATCAGTGACAGGGAGACAACACTGCGGAGGGGCCCCCCTCACATGTGACTGTAGCCTTAAAGATCTGGGTGGTGGGATGGGGTGTTTGTGGGCAAAATAGCAAGCAGCCAACAGGATGTCCGGGTTCTTGACCCAGATCTGCTCTTAAGATGCTGAGAAGATGAAGACTCTGGGAACCTTTGGACCTCAGTCTTTCCATCTATGAAATAAGGGAGTTAATCTAGTCAATCATTCCCTCAGATGCATCAGAACGTCAAAGCCACTTTTGAATTACAAAAAGATAGAAGAACGACACTCCAGTGTATTGTTTTAATTTGGTTTGGGGGAGAGACTATTCCATTTTAATTTGCTTTGAGTTTCAGACTTCATTAAGCATTTTTTGGTATTTATCGAAAGGGAACCTAGTTCACCAAAGGTCAAAAGGCCCTGGTGGACAACCTCCAGAGTCCTTTTCAGCTATGATATTTGATGCTGCTCCAGGTTTCACAAAGTAACAGAACTGCAAAATACTGAACAGAAACAATTCAACTAACACCTCTGCCTTCAAATTCTTAGACTACGGGATTCTCAAAGAAAAAGTGTTTTGTTCAAATAATTAAGCCATTTTGGAAATTAGCTTCAAGGGATTTATTAGCACTATTTTAATAAAAGAAAAACAAATTTCCCCAAAATAAAATGTAAAAGATATATCTGAAATACTAAAATCACGAAACTTTCACAAAAAACGTTTACATCTTTAAAAGACAGGCCCCAGCAGTAACACACACATACACCAACACATGAAGCTATGATTCATTCTCCGCAAGTCAAGGCGATTAATGTTCAATAACTGAGCCACTGAAATGTTCTTTTTTAAAGAACTAATAAAACAAAATTGCAGCTATAAAAGGCCTGTGTATGAGTCTCTCCCATTACTTATAATCAGTCTGAGCCATATTGAGCTTGGATAATGTCTCATTTCCAAAGCAAACTGAGCAATCTAGATAAAAGAAGAAAGACGCTCTGGAAAAATAAAAAAGCAATTCAAAGAGTGAAAAGAAACAGAAACAAGAGGGGAGTAAGTACAGCTGGACAACCGCACTGTCTAAACGATCCATCCTTGGGGGAACCCGAATCCCAGGACATTCACATCCCATCTCAGCAACTCTCATCAAGTTCTCGCCACTCTTCCTTTTTCCCAGACTCTTCTTCCCAGTGAGCTTCAATGCAGAAACTCTACACAAGACTGTATTACAGGACACGTATTGCTGCTAGGGTTACGGTAAACTTGGGTCATTCACCTGGAGGCAGTTCACTTCACTAGATCACTTATTCACCACTCATTCTACGTGTGCTGGGCGCCCACTAGGTGCCAGACACTCTGTGCAGCTGGTGCCAATCAAGGCGTCATTAGCAGTACAGGAGGAAAAGTCTATCTCGACTGTGCCCCTCCTCACCCCCTACATCGGCTCACCTTCAGTAAGGGCGCTGAGCTAGCGTTCTACCACTGGGCTGCTACTCACATGCTCCGCAAGGTGCCTGAAGGCCTTAGGCAACAATGCTCCCCACCCTTAGCACCCCATAACTTGTAATTTGCCAGATCTTTTCCCTCCCTCCAAACTGATCTTTCCTGCTTTCTAGTCTCTCAAAGTCCTCTTTTCCGCAATGGGATGTAAGATATTAATAGCTACTGAATAATATTTTCTCTGTGATAGTTCATGCAATAAGATCTGAAGCAGGGACTTCCCTAGTGGTCAGTGACTAAGATTTCGTGCTCCCAGTGCAGGGGGTCCAGGTTCGATCCCTGGTCAGGGAACTGGATCCCACATGCCACAACTAAGAGTTCACTCACATGCCATAACTAAAAGTCTCCATGTGTCCCAGCACAGATCCCATGCGCCATAACTAAGACCCAGTACAGCCAAACAAATAAATAAAATTTAAAAAACATGATGCGAAGCATCAGAATTGAAGAGTAAGATAATCCTGTGCTCGGTAGGGTCAGGATCTCAATTTTCTGCCCATTTAATATTTCACTTCTTAAATTCCAAATTGCACCAGGGATTTATTTTTCTGAACAGTGCTCAGAAAGAATGTGGTTTCCTTAGAAACCAAGGAACAGGGAAAAAGTTTTAAAACTTGCCAATAAAAAATGTAACAATACTGATAAAAATACTTTAAAGTCTGTAAGTTTTTATACTTTGCAAAAATCTCCTCAAGCATACATTTCAAAAAGGCCATTCTGACAAGACTGAATGTTTGAGCTCCCCCAATTCATAAGCTGAGGCTCTAAACACCCACATGATGGTATCTGGGGGTGGGAACGTAGGGAGGTAATTAGATTTAGTTGAGGTCATGAGAGTGCAGCCCTGATTATGGAATCAGTATGTTCATGAAAAGAATAAGGGACACCATAAAGACACAGCAAGAAGGCGGCCATCTGTAAGCCAGGAACAGTGTCCTTAAATGGAATCAAACCAGCACCTTGGTCTTAGACATCCTAGACTCCAGGACCGTGAGAAATACATCTCTTTAAGCTGCCCAGTAGCTGGTATTCTGTTATGACAGCCTGAGCTAAGACACCCAATCATTTTCAAAATCACTTGTGAACAACCAGAATCCCAGAATCACTGGTAAGGAAATAAATTTGTTTTTTCTTTTTTTTTTGGAAATAAATTTAGAATTGTACTGAGGAGCATGTCTCATTTTCCGGCTGGCAGGATGCATGAAGGTTGGGTGGTCAGCTGCTGAGCTGACAGGTGGTTTTCTTGAGTCAATATTTTTCTACAGAGAGCTTCCAATGTGTGTGGTTTAAAGGTCCTCATTAGAAATGGAGTTCCCCAAGGAAAACTTGCAAAGCACCAGAATGCAATTAGAAGGATGAGGTCAGGTGATTGGAGAAAAGGAACAGGACCATAACAACAGGTCAATAAATAAAATTACTTAACGGTAGCCACGGGAGAGAGGTTCAGCTTTAGGGAGATGTAAGCTATTTCAACCCACTCCAGTATTCTTGCCTGGAAAATCCCATGGATGGAGGAGCCTGGTGGGCTGCAGTCCATGGGGTCACTAAGAGTCGGACACGACTGAGTGACTTCACTTTCACTTTTCACTTTCATGCATTGGAGAAGGAAATGGCAACCCACTCCAGTGTTCTTGCCTGGAGAATCCCAGGGACGGGGGAGCCTGGTGGGCTGCCGTCTATGGGGTCGCACAGAGTCGGACACGACTGAAGTGACTTAGCAGCAAGCTATTTCAAATCCCGAAAGATGATGCTGTGAAAGTGCTGCACTCAATATGCCAGCACATTTGGAAAACTCAGCAGTGGCCACAGGACTGGAAAAGGTCAGTTTTCATTCCAATCCCACAGAAAGGCAATGCCAAAGAATGCTCAAACTACTGCACAATTCCACTCATCTCACATGCTAGTAAAGTAATGCTCAAAATTCTCCAAGCCAGGCTTCAGCAATACGTGAACCGTGAACTTCCAGGTGTTCAAGCTGGTTTTAAAAAAGGCAAAGGAACCAGAGATCAAATTGCCAACATCCGCTGGATCATTGAATAAGCAAGAGAGTTCCAGAAAAACATCTATTTCTGCTTTATTGACTATGCCAAAGCCTTTGACTGTGTGGATCACAATAAACTGTGGAAAATTCTGAAAGAGATGGGAATACCAGACCACCTGACCTGCCTCTTGAGAAACCTATATGCAGGTCAGGAAGCAACAGTTAGAACTGGACATGGAACAACAGACTGGTTCCAAATAGGAAAAGGAGTACGTCAAGGCTGTATATTGTCACACTGTTTATTTAACTCCTATGCAGAGTACATCATGAGAAACGCTGGGCTGGAAGAAGCGCAAGCTGGAATCAAGATTGCCAGGAGAAATATCAGTAACCTCAGATATGCAAATGACACCACCCTTATGGCAGAAAGTGAAGAGGAACTAAAAAGCCTCTTCATGAAAGTGAAAGAAGAGAGTTAAAAAGTTGGCTTAAAGCTCAGCATTCAGAAAACAAAGATCATGGCATCTGGTCCCCTCACTTCATGGCAAATAGGGAAACAGTGGAAACAGTGTCAGACTTTATTTTTTGGGGCTCCAAAATCACTGCAGATAGTGATCACAGCCACGAAATTAAAAGAAATTAAAAGACGCTTACTCCTTGGAAGGAAAGTTATGACCAACCTAGACAGCATACTGAAAAGCAGAGACATTACTTTGCCAACAAAGGTCCGTCTAGTCAAGGCTATGATTTTTCCAGTGGTCGTATATGGATGTGAGAGTTGGACTGTGAAGAAAGCTGAGCGCCGAAGAATTGATGCTTTTGAACTGCGGTGTTGGAGAAGACTCTTGAGAGTCCCTTGGACTGCAAGGAGATCCAACCAGCCCATTCTGAAGGAGATCAGCCCTGGGATTTCTTTGGAAGGAATGATGCTAAAGCTGAAACTCCAGTACTTTGGCCACCTCATGCGAAGAGTTGACTCATTGGAAAAGACTCTGATGCTGGGAGGGATTGGGGGCAGGAGGAGAAGGGGATGACAGAGGATGAGATGGCTGGATGGCATCACCAACTCGATGGACATGAGTTTGAGTAAACTCCGTGAGTTGGTGATGGACAGGGAGGCCTGTTGTACTGTGATTCATGGGGTCGCAAAGAGTCGGACACAACTGAGCAACTGAACTGAACTGAAGTATATAAGAAAACTGGCTACCAAAGACTAAAGGAACAGAAGACAGGGGATATGGTTTGAAAATTCTCTATCCTCTCAGTTGAACTTGGACATTTATTTAGAACAACTTGTCTGCAGTGAACTTGGGCTTGTTCAGCCTCTGACCTCCGTGCCTATTATACACTGCTATCACTATGTGAATCTTAACTACTCAAATACCAATTAGCTGGATGTAATGATCTCAGTGGGCTTCCCGGGAGGCTCAATGGTAAAGAATGTTCCTGCCAATGTAGGAGACATGGATTCAAACCCTGGGTCAGGAAGATCCCCTGCAGAAGGAAAGGGCAACCCACTCTAGTATTCTTGCCTGGGAAATCCTATGGACAGAGGAGCCTGGTGGGCTACAGTCCATGGGGTCACAAAAGAATCAGGTGTGACTGAGCGACTAAAAAATGATGTCAATACTATTTACTAGCAGAATTTTAAGTAATGCAGATCTCTTCAAATTCAAAAACAGTCAAGAAACACAGTTTCAAAATTGCTGGATCAAGTAAGTAAACTGTAAGTTTTGATCCTAGACCGTAATATATTCTGTACTGTACTATACACAACTTTGTCGGTTTTCCAAGCATCCACTGTGAGTACTAGGCAAACTGCCCTGCTTTTCACATGCACCTGAACTTCTCCATCTGATTTTGGTAGATTGTTGTTGTTTAGTAGCTAAGTCATATCCAGGTCTTTTGCAACCCCATGGACTGTAGCTCTACCACACTCCTCTGTCCATGGGATTCTCCAGGCAAGAATACTGGAGTGGGTTGCCGTGCCCTCCTCCAGGGGATCCTCCTGACCCAGGGATTGAATCCAAGTCTCCTGCAACTCCTGTTTGGCAGGCAGATTCTTTACCACTGAGCTACCTGGGAAGCCCCTGATTTTGGTAGATATTATCCTCTTATTTTAAGATTTACTGCTAATTACAGCGTGTGTTATAAGTTATAACAATATCATCTGCACATCCATTCAAAACTTGTATTTGTGCTAATGTGGAAAAATAGGCTCCAAAAGTCTATTACTCTAGAAGTTAGATTTAATAAAAGATGAAAAAGGCCAATGGAAACCAGAGTATGTCACCCCAATATATGCCTCTTAGACATAAAATTATTTTGAGTTGAAGGCAGTTAAGAAGTGTAGGAAAAAGCTCCCCCTTTCCTGTCTAAAGGGAGGAAATAAATTCTCCTTTCACTGGAGACACACTCTGATCAACCCAGAGTGGAACTGGCAAACAAACCGAGTTCAACTAATCCTTCTCACCTTAGTTCATCATTTACTAGCCCTATTCCAAACCCCTTTGTATTGTCTGCTGTCCATAAATGTACCGTTTGCCTAAAAGGTATAAAAGCTTTCTGCCCTGGTCACTTACTGAGGACTTCGTTGCCTTGTGTAGGCTACATATGTAAAGATTAAATAAAATGTGTCTGCTTTTTCCCTATTCATGTGTGACTGTGAGTTTCATCTTCAGATCCAGCCAGGGACGCTCAGAGGGTTGAAGACAGCTTCTTCCTCCCCAACAAGGCCAAGCAGTATAGCATGGTGCTATTAATGTTCGAGACAGGAGTCTGAGAAGTATCAGTGCTGATCCTGGGATGATAAAAAGCAGTGTTACAAGCAGACATGCCCTGAAATTCACAAGACAGTCACATAATGAGGCAGCACCAGTATTAAAGACCCAGGTGACTTGGTTACAAGAGCCATATGGCCTTAATGTGCTCCAATGCAAGACTGGTTATAAATGTGTGTTTTCTAAGAACCGTTTCCCCTATTTACATAGAATCCTAAGGGGAAGGCAGTCCTGAAACATGCAGGTTGTGATTGAGAGGCTGAAAACAAAGCATTTTTCAACTGTGAAAGCCCAAGGCTCAGATGACAGAAATACACATTCTTTTCACCCAGCCAGGAGAAAGAAAGGGACCATCAGTCGTCGCCTCAATTGTGCCCCTAGGACTTGCTTCCTCCCACACAGGGCACCCACTGTCACTCTGCCCCCACTCCCCAATCCTCGTGACTTCATCTGCCTTTGGTGCCCCCACCCTCTGCTCCTGGGGGGCTCTCTCACCCTCTCCAGGAAGATTAAGGGTTTATGTCATGAAACCTCTGTCCTCAATCTTTCTCTCCTTCAGCAAATCCCACTTTAATAATAAAAATATCTTTGTTCTCAGAATTCGGTTTCACAACATCTTCCCAGCCTCAATCTGTTCAGAAATTTCTAAAACACAAACACATGCCTCTCCATGGGATGGACCAGAGACGTGTAACCCCTCGTGTGCTGCTGAATTTTGATTCTGGCTCTTTTGTTCTCTAGGTATCAGGGTGTTGTGGACTGAATTGTGCCTGCCCCCCCAATCCCAATTTCTTAATGCTGAAATCCTAACCACTCTGGTACACCTCAGAGTGAGACTGGATTTGGAGACGGGGCCTTTAAAGAGGTAATACAAGTTAAGTGAGGTAGTACAGGTCCAGTGTGAAGAGACGCCAGGGATGAACACAGAGGCTGGACCCTGTGAGGACATTGTGAGAAGACAGCCGTCGGCACATCAGGGAGAGAAGCTTCGAGAAACCAAACCTGCCCACGCTCTGATCTTGGACCTAAGTCTCCAGATTGGTTAGGAAGTAAGTTCCTGCTGTTTCAAGTCACCCGGTGTGTGGTATTTTGTGGTGGCTAACTCCACAGCAGATGAATACACTGAGCAACATAAAGGTCAGTCCATATCCATGTAGTGTATCTTTGAATGCATTATTGTTATTGTTTAGTCACTCAGCTGTGTCTGACTCTTGGTGACCCCATGTACTGTAGCCCACCAGGCTCCTCCATCCATGGGATTTCCCAGACAAGAACACTGGAGTGGGTTGCCATTTCCTTCTCCAGGAGATCTTCCCGACTCAGAGATCAAACTCGCATCTCCTCCCGACCCAGAGATCAAACTCACATTTCCTGTATTGGCAGGTAGATTCCTTACCAATAAGCCAGCAGGGAAGCCCCTTCAAGTGTATACCCTTCTTTATATTTTTTCAAGGTTTACTGCGAGAAAACATTTTTGCTGCTTTACTTGTATGCTTTTTTATTCACCTAATCAAATAGTCTTGTATCACTTGATAAAATGTTTTCCTGTTTCAAAGGGGCACATGGTCCAGTGTGCATAGAGGGAGTGACTAGGACAGACAGAGAAGAGCTGGGACTGAGGGGTGAGGGTACCCTGGAAGACCACAGAAGGACCCTAGAAGAGACCCCAGGGACAAGGCAGGAAAAGGTGAATCGGAGCCATCTTAAAGAAGAAGCAGTATTTAGTCAAGTGGAGAAAAGCCCAATGGGCAGGGAGAGTCCAGTCATTTGAACGATCATGAAAAGAGTTCTTGCTGAATTAATTTTTAGGGAAATAGAGTCAATGAACGAAGTGTTAAGTGAGCACCGTCTACAAGCCCAACACGTGGCATGCAGTTTCGCCCATATTTGGGGAGCTACAAAGTTCAAGTTGACCATCAAGACCACTAGCAAATAACGACTTGCCAGATTGTGACCCAGGCTGGCTGACCACAGCACAACCCAGAGGGGAGAGATTTGTGGTTAGAGAAGGTTCCTGAAGGGGATGTTGGAACTTCCTCTCTGTCTCTGGGAGTCTGGCACAGCACTCAGTGAAAAACGTCAGCTGATTCCTGAAGGAAGACATTAGGAGGAAGATCACGCGAGGGAGGAAGAAGAGAGAGGTGGGAACGGACAAGATATGCAAGAAGCCTGATTATCTGGAACATGTGACTGGTGAGGATGAGGTCAAATCACGAAGGATTCTGAAACCCAGGCAGTGGAGATGGTATGGGCTGCAGTGGATGGCACTTAACTCCAAGCCGCTTGTGACCTAATGAACCCCCTTCTGAGAGAGATGCTACTGAGAGTGTGGCCATTGGTGCCTGTGGGCATGGAGGCAGGGACATACTGGAAGGAGCATCCTTTTGCAGGGTATGCACACGATTCTCCAATGTGGGTCTGTCCTCCCCATCCTGGAGGTCCACTTGCTTTTACAGTTCTTATCCTGCAGGCTTCCTACCGCCTTCAGATATGCTCACAAGAGCAAATCCATTCCTCCAGCCCCAAGTCAGTGAGCTCTGCAGTGTGCACTGATTCTTTCATCCATCGAGGCAACAACTTTCATTGCTTTGGTGGGACCTCAGTGATTCCTTACAACCATCTCTCCCTATTTATCAACTATGAACCACCCCCACCCGCTCCTCCCTACCCCCCAGTTCCCATCCAGCCTCGAGGCTGGCCTGGAAAAGTGTGGTTAGAGCCAAAACGATGGGTAAGAAAGAAGTGAAAGTGTTTTTATTTTGAGTATGAAACCTGCCTGCTGAGACTCAGATAAAGAAATTTTACTTTTGCATTACTCATAAGAAAAGGATGAAAAGATTTATTTAAAAAATTATCAGCATGCTCAAGATTAAAACAGCTGATCTCTTCTAACTCCAACACCTGTCCACATTCCAAAAAAAGATAAGTTAATTACAGATCATTTTTATGGGCCCAGCACGCTTCCGCGGCGCCACTCTGCTACAAATCACTTTTAGACTTTTGTATTCCAAGAGGGCAAAGCATGTCTTATCCATACTGAATCCCTAGTATCTATGACTTATGTTCCAGTGAGGGAGGAAGAAAAAGGAAATAAATGAACAGATAAACGTGAAACAGTGTTGTTGTGGTTTAGTTGCTAAGTCATGTCCAACTCTTTCTCGACCCTATGGACTGTAGCCTGCCAGGCTCTTCTGTTCACAGGACTTCCCAGGAAAGAATACTGGAGTGAAACATTAAGAGTTTGGAATGCTGTGGGGAGATGGAAACAAGCCTGAGATGAGTATCTGGTGGAGCCACTTTAACGTGGGCTTCAAGATGGCCTCATTGCATGTCAGGGAAGAGCCAGCCAAGTGATGACCAAGGGGAGCTTCCAGGCAAAGGGGTGAGGCTGTCCTAAGACTAGGATAGCCCAGTCTTAGGGCATTTGGTGACCAAAGACAAAGTCATGGTGAAGTGGAGTCTGGTGGGCAATGTAGCGTGGTTGAGAAAGACGAAGGCCTAAGTCATATAGGGCCATGCCTTATGTGTTGAATGTTTATGTCCCTACCCCCCACAAATTCATATGCTGACCTAACCCCCCAAAAAATGGTACTAGGAGGTGGGGCCTTTAGGAGGTGATTGGGCCATGGGTGGAGCCGTCATGAAGGGGATGAGCACTCTCATCAGAGACTCCAGAGACCTAGCTGGCCCTACTTCCACTACATGAGGACACAAGGAGAAGTCGGGAGAAGCCAGAAGAGAGCTCTCACCAGAATGCAGCCATGCTGGTGCTCTGACCTGGGACATCCATGCTCCAGAACCATGAGGAATAATCTTCTCTTGTTTCCAAGCCACTCAATCTACGGTACTTTGCTATGGCAGCCCAAACAGGCAAAGATGCCAGGTAAACTAAGATTTAAAAACAGTGGGTTTATGCTACATCAGATGAAGTATCATTGGAGGGTTTTCAACCAGGAGACAGGAGAACTGTTTTACAGTTTTCAAAGCCTTGGCTTTGAAGTGCCTGTGGGCGTGGCTACCTGTTGTGTGGACAATGGTTATAGCATAAGAGTGGAAGCAGGCAGATTGTTGGGGAGTCCCTGTAGCGATTCAGGTGACAGAGGCTGCTGGCTCAGCTTGGGGAACGCTGGAGTCTGAGAGGAGTACAAAGACATGAGATATATTTTAGGGACACAGTAGACAAGACTCACTGATAAAATTGATATAAGGCATGCTAGAAGGAGAGGAATCAAGAATGTCTCCTGGGACTTCCCTGGTGGTCCAGTGGATAAGAATCCTCCTGCCGATGCAGGAGACATGGGTTCGATTGCTGGTATGAGAAGATCCTACATGCCAAGGAGCAATCAAGCCCATGCAGCCCAACAACCGAGCCCACATGTTGTAACTACTGAAGCCCATAGGCCTAGAGGTCAGGCTCTCTGAACAGGAGAAACTGCAATGAGACGCCCACGCACAGCAATGAAGAATAGCCCCTGCTCACCACAACTAGATAAAGACCGCACTCAGCAATTAAGCCTGAGCGATAACAGATAAACTAATAAACTCCATAAATTTCAGCATTTACTCCGTACACCCAGCGCAGCCAAAATAAATAAAATAAAATAAAAAAGGATGCCTTTTAGATTTTTGACTTGAGGAACAACTAGATTATTTGAAAAGGGGGTCCCTGGTGAAAGAACAAGTTTGGAGGAGATAAAAACAACTAGGTCACCACTGACCACCAGAACTTCCTGCAGTGATGGACATGCTCCTTATCTGCCTTCTGATGTGGTGACCACGACTCACAGGGAGCTACTGTGCATTTGAAACGGTTCATGGCACTGGAAAACTGACTTTTAAATCTTATTGAATTTTAATTAATATACACAGCTCCATGGCACTACCATATTGGACTGCACAGATCTTGAGCCTTGGGTTGGATAAGGAAGTCTGAGATACCTAGAGGATGGATGGAGAGGTCAAGCAGGTAGCCATGGATATGAGACTGAAGTTCGGGGGAAGATCAGGGCTAGAGTTCAAAACTAGCAAGTCATCAGCATGCAGACGGTCTTCAAAGCCAGGAGGGTAGACCTGATCCACTGGGAGAGTGCAGATGGATAAGAGAAAAGCGGCTGAATGCTGGGAATGCCAACGCTCAAAGACGAGCCAACAAAGGACCAGACAGAGGTAGGAAGCAAAGGAGGAGTATGGGGCCATGGAAGTCAAGGAGGAGGTCTGGTCAACCCTGACAGATGCTGCTGAGAGATCAGGGAAGATAAGGACAGGAAAATGTCCACACGTCTTCGCGTTTAAGAAGACGAAGGTCAGGGCTGGAGGCAGAGAACCAGGAGTCAGCGGTATATGAAATGCCTTCTCGACTTTGGGACTGGAGATGCCTGAGTACACAGAGAAGAGAAAGGTACCCAGGACTGGCCTCTCTGAGCCTCATTTTCTCAACTACACAAAGGGGAATTAAGCTTGCTCTAAGAATTAAGTGAGACAATGAAGGGAAAATCCCTAGGCAGACTTCCAGCATGCTGTAGTGTTTTATAAATGTTGGTCCCCTTCTCCCTTTTCTGCAGGGCATGGAGGGGGAGTGGGGCACGAGCTGATTGATAAGGGATCAGTGTAGAGGGAGTTGCTATAAAGAGGGAGTTGCTATAAAAAGGGAGTTGCAAAGAAAGGAGCTTGACATAAGAGCTTCTGGTCCCACCAGCATAAGGGTTCCCTGCTCTCCTCTCTGCTCTGTGTAAAAAGGCTGGGCTTTTGGAAGATACTCATGTACTTCATTATGACGTAAATTTGTGACAATGTAAGCTTTCTTATGTAATCTCAAAACTTTGTATTGTGACTTCTGTATTAATTATATGTATTCCTGTAACTTTATATAATGAGGACTCGCAATGTGAGGGTTGAATGTTATTGACCTCTGATGGCACATTTTCTGAGATGTTCTCAGTTAATGAGAAGCTAACTGATGGGCCAGAGTTCCAAGCAGTGACCTTGTGGTAGAACATATATATATGCATGAGCTTTATACTAACAGATGTTCCTGAATACATTAATTATAATTTTTGGAAAAAATTCTGTAATGAAATGTTTGTTACATACCAGCCTTCCCACTGTTAGTTCCAATGAGGAAAATTTCACTTGGCAACAATTATTATTTTTCTTTTGCAATTTTTGAGTATGAATATAATTTTGCATTTCTCGAATAGATAACAACTGGAGGAGATTGGAGACAGCTTTGGAACAGGTCTGGAGTATGGCTTGGTTACAGATAGTCCGTAAAATCGCCAGCTCCCATGTGGGGAACTGCCAGTTGGCTGTCAGCACATCTCTGCCTATCTTGCGTGAGTTTGTTCAAAACTAACCGAGAACAATTACGCAACTTCATACATGCTCAGAGGTTCAGAATCTGAAGGAAACTTGATGCAGTCCCAATTCTATGACAAGTCTAAAAAATGTATTTTAATTCTTTTGTTTGTACAGCTTTAATTTATTATGTGTATTTATATTCATTCTAGTGTTTCTCAGCTAATCTCTACTGAAAACCTTAGAGCAGGTGTGTGTGAAAGCTCATGCAGGGATGTAATATGAGAAAAGACTTAGAACGCCTTCAAAAAAGCACAAGCAAAGTAAAAACTGTCTACCTATCATTCGGACTTAAATCTGCGGAATTCAAGTTCCCTTTTTATCATCAACAAATGTGAAGATTACAGCTGCCCACTGTAGGGTTCCCTGGCTCTGGGCTACCTTTGTACCCATTGAACCCACACATTTTTTATCTTCCTAATTATCAATAATCATTTAGATCCAAGCTTGGACATCATGACTTCAGAAAAGGCTTTCCTGACCCCCAGACCACATTAGGTCCTCCCCTCCCCCTGCCCCATAGCACTCTCTCTTAGCATCTATATTTCTGTCCACCACTCATCGTAGAATTAAACATTGAAATATGTGTCCAATGCTGACCCTCCTACGCCACTCCTGCCTATTCTGGACTGAGAACTCCACGAAGGGACAGGTAGCATCAGCCTCTTTGCTGACACTGTTTTATCCAGGACCTGGCACAGACAGAAAGCTAACTCAATAGATGTTAAATAAAGAAAGATTTTGCACACATGCAAACAAAACAAAACAGTGAGTGGGATCTGGGTGTAGCTGGGCGTGGCATACATAAGCGGTCATGCAATCCTCAAAGCAAACACCATGAAGGGCACAGCAGAAGAGTTCTGAAGCCCACCTCATCCATCCATCCTCAGTTCTCCCAGGCACCTCAACTTGCTACTGGTTTGCCTCTTACACCTCTCTCTCTCCAATCTTACCTCCCCTTGACATCCTAGTGCCCTGTGTTTTGCTTTATTGCTTGGAAGAAGCACCCCACTGAACAATGTTCTAGAGCTCCCGACTCACCCAGTGAATGGTTCTCCTGCCTGGTTGGTCCTGGCTTTGTCTACAAACCCTGAGCAGACAAGACTCGGTAAATTCCTCTTAATAGAAGACTGCACCTAAAAGCATCTAAATAAGAGGACCTTTCAGCATATTTTTATAACTATCCATTTTTAAATCATGTCAAAAATCCATTTAGGATAAACTGCTAATGGGTGAGTTATGAGTGATACAGAGCAGCGTGTGGGGACAGAGTGACCCAGGGTGTGAGCGCCTGGCTGGCAATGTCACGGCCCAATTGTGTCTCCAGGACTGAGATGGGGCAGATCAGAACACACCAAAGCCATTTGTAGAATGAAAGCAGCTAAGCCATCATAGTTTCCCTTGTAATTGCATAAACATAAATTATATGCTAAAATGGTTTCTTCAGTTAATTTGCTCTTTAAGAATGAAGACAATGAAACAGAGATTTTACTTAAATATACACTACTGCTCTTTCTCACTCGGCCTAAATTCATTCAAGTCTGGGAATACAACAAAAGCTCCACTCATAAACTCACACACGTCCCATGTGCTCTAATCCATCACTGGGCAAAAAGAATTCCTGCTGATACACTTCCACTTTTCTAGCACCCATACATTTGTCTTGCACATGTAGCAAAGAGTGAAATAAGATGTAAAATGACACTGAACGTGATCCCTGCAACATATTTGAAGACACCATTTAACAACCCACAAAACCTCATTATGGTTGTGTTAAGGACAAGCCTTAATACAAAAACAAAGACAGGTTTTCTGCTAAGACAGACACCACTAACCCCCAGGAATGAAGAGCAGCTTTGTGAAAACCACCCTGAGATTTGGAGATAATTTAGAATCACTACCTCTGAGGCACCATGCCTGAAATATAGGAGCTGTCTTTAAACAAAGATTGATGGTCCAGGTGTGAATAACTGGTAAGACCTAACGTTCATGCTTTCACATGAGAAACTGTCTCTCCAAAAAAACAAATTATTAGAATAACAGTATGAGTACAGAGTTCATTACGTGGTGGAAATATTCTGGAATCACATAGTGGTGATGGTTGCACAAGCTTGTGAGTATACTAAAACCCCAGTGAATTGCATTCCTTATTATAAAGGTGAATTTACGGTTTATGAATTATATCTCACGTATTCTTAAAAATATTTTTCTTTTTTAGACCCATTATTTTATCAATAGGATGACAGATGTGCACAAGGCATTTATACTAACCCTGGAAAGAGCTTAGTTTTTTGCCTTGACCATTTCAGTTCAGTCGCTTGTGTCCAACTCTTTTTGACCCCATGGACTGCAGCACACCAGGCTTCCCTGTCCATCACCAATTCCTGGAGCTTGCTCAAACTCATGTCCATTGAGTCGGCGATGCCATCAAACCATCTCCTAAGTTCCCTTCTCTTCCTGCCTTCAATTTTTCCCAGAATCGGTCTTTACCAATAGGTCAGTTCTTCGCATCACATGGCCAAAGTATTGGAGCTTCAGCTTCAGCATCAGTCCTTCCAAAGAATATTCAGGACTGATTTCCTTTAGAATGGACTGGTTTGATCTCCTTGCAGTTCAAGGGACTCTCAAGTGTCTTTTCCAACACCACAGCTCAAAAACATCAATTCTTCAGTGCTCAGCTTTCTTTATAGTCCAACTCTAATATCCCTACATGACTACTAGAAAAACCATTGCTTTGACTAGATGGACCTTTGTCAGCCAAGTAATGTCTCTGCTTTTTAATATGCAGTCTAGGTTGGCCATAGCTTTTCTTCCAAGGAGCAAATGTCTTTTAATTTTATGGCTGTAGTCACCATCTGCAGTGATTTTGGAGCCCCCCAAAATAAAGTCTCTCACTGTTTCCATTGTTTCCCCATATATTTGCCATGAAGTGATGGGACTGGGTGCCATGATCTTAGTTTTTTGGATGCTGAGTTTTAAGCCAGATTTTTCACTCTCCTCTTTCACTTTCATCAAGAGGCTCTTTAGTTCTTCTTCACTTTCTGCCGTAAGTGTGGTGTCATTTGCATATCTGAGGTTATTGATATTTCTCCTGGAAATCTGGATTCTAGCTTGTGCTTCATCCAGCCTGGCATTTCACATGATATACTCTGCATAAGTTAAATAAGCAAGGTGACAAGCTTGACACAATCCTTTCTCAATTTGGAACCAGTCTGTTGTTCCATGTCTGGTTCTAACTGTTGCTTCTTAACCTGCATACAGGTTTCTCAGGAGGCAGGTCAGATGGTCTGGTATTCCCATCTCTTGAAGAATTTTCCACAGTTTGTTGTGATCCACACAGTCAAAGGCTTTGGCATAGTCAATAAAGCAGAAGTTGATATTTTTCTAGAACTCTCTTGATTTTTTGATGATCCACTGGATGTTGGCAATTTGATCTCTGGTTCCTCTGCCTTTTCTAAATCCAGCTTGAACATCTGGAAGTTCTCGGCTCACATACTGTTGAAGCCTAGCTTGGAGAATTTTGAGCATTACTTTGCTAGTGTGTGAGATGAGTGCAATTGTGCAATAGTTTGAACATTCTTTGGCATTGCCTTTCTTTGGGATTGGAATGAAAACTGACCTTTCCCAGTCCTGTGGCCACTGCAGCTGGCATATTGAGTGTAGCACTTTCACAGAATCGTCTTTTAGGATTTGAAATAGCTCAGCTGGAATTCCATCACCTCCACTAGCTTTATTTGTAGTGATGCTTCCTACATCTCCTCAGGTCACCTATCATGTGACCTCAAATGGCACCTCACTCACTCACAGAAATGTGTCTTTTAAAAATTCCTATCAATAGATATCTTCAGCTAAGAATTTAATTGCATTAAAACCTCACTAAAGTGATCTGCTTCAAAATATACCAGGAGTCATTTTCAAAAGGAATATGCTAATTAGGGTAATAAAAATGTTCTAAAAGTGGATTCAAGTGATGGTTGTATAGCTTGGTAAATTTACTGAGTTGAGTGAACTTTATGGTACATAATTATACTTCAATGAAGTTGTAAAAAACAAAACAAAAAAGTCCAGGTGGGCAGAAGTGGGTGGAAGTAGAGGGCAAGCAAGCTGTCCCTTAGGCTGACAATGGAGGAGGCTGGGTGATGGCTAAATGCAGTGAATACTGCTGGTGTCAGAGCTTTCCACGTGGTTCAGTGGTAAAGAATCTACCTGCCAATGCAGGAGATTCAGGAGACTCAGGTTTGATCCCTGGGTCAGGAAGATCCCCTGGAGGAGGAAATGGCAACCCAGTCCAGTATTCTTACCTGGGAAATCCCATGGACAGAGGAGGCTGGCGGCCTACAGTCCTCAGGGTCGCAAAGAGTTGGACGGGACTGAGCGCGCACATGCACTGCTGGTGTTGCCTACCGCACCCCTTTCAGGCCACCCTGGTCCGCAATTCTTAGAACTGACTGAGGACGTCGCTGAAATTGCCCTTAACTCATCTCCTCTCTCTGACCTGTCCCCTTGTTTCACCCCTGACAGATGCTGATCCCAACAGCTCTTCTCAGAAAATCACCTGCACCCAAATTTCTGCATCATTATCTGTTTCCGGGGAACCAGACCTAAGACAGAGGCCTATTAAACATTCTCTCTACATTTTAAAGCATTTAAAAATTTTTATAACAAGAAGTGATAAACAAAGGTTACACACCTAGAAGTTTCCAAAACTGAAGTGCCAAAAACTCTAGAAAAATTATACAGGATGTTTCACAGACATTGTGGCCAATACTAAATCTGTCATTCTATGAACTCCAAGTCATAGAAGTCTGCCACCTCACTATCTGTCTTCCAGGCTCTTTCATAAAGGACGGTGAGATGCATTCACCCGTCCGTTCAGATGGATTTGCTGAACTCAGAAGGTCTCTTCTTACCCTGTCTGCAATAGCTTCAAGAGTATGTGTTCTCTGCCAAACACGAAGAAAGGAAAATGAGAAAATCTGAGAGTAATGAGATCCTCAAGAAAGGCAAAGAAATGCAGGAAAGTCTCGAATTTAAGAGTCCATTTTTTCCCCTACATTTAATTTAATTGCACTTTCTGCTAGAAAGCCTGCAGGCAAGGGGATAATAAGATTTTGGTGATTAAATTATTTAAAGTCTCTGATATTATAGCATTTTAGAGAGCGTTCCACATATTTTGTCTATCAAAAGGATGATCCAGAAAATCCCCTTTCCTTAGGGAATCCAGGAGCCACCAATTATCTGAAATTGCTTTGCTTAAAAAAATCCCACTTATTTGAATTGGGATTGCTTGTTGTCTTACTGTTATTAACTCCCACTGGCCCATTACATGAATGCTGGCACTATATTAAATGTCCTCAAACAAAGAGATGCTAATTAAATGTCCTCAAACAAAGAGATTTTGTTATGTATGGTAAGTCCAAATAATACCTAGCACTATGGAGTGTACTGTCCGATGCAAAAGATAGATCTCTCCCAAGAAGGCAATGCCACCTAAGTTCTTGCAATTTGCTCCAGAACTGCCTCAATTTACCTATTTGCTCCTTGTTCAGTGTCTCATCTCCTCCAGATGTAAGCCTATCTTCATCAGTTCATCCTGTCTACCTCTGGTTCCATCTTCTCCTTTCGATCTTGGTACAGACGTCAGTGGATCGCTCACTTACAACACAAAGTCCTCTCCTCATGTGCATTTTCCCCACAGACTGGCCCCTGTGCATGCTGACCTATAACCCCAAACCAGGGGTGCCAGAGGGTACGGCCCCAAAGGAGAAGAGGGGGATCTGGGGCATGGGCAGGGAAATGCACAAGGAGAAATCAAGAAAATTAGACCCCAAAGTATGTGATGAAATAAAAAACCACACTGCTCTGTTACCACACTATTATATAATATTTTTACAAGTTAGGAAAAACATTTGGCATAAATAATACCACTTTTCAACTCTTAACTGCTGTCAATCTTTATTTGTCAAAAATATTTGTGTAATCAAAATGGCAATATGAGTTTTCTACCATCTTACCCCCAAGGAACTCCCAACCACTTCCCCAAAGCCCAGGGGTCCAGAGGAGATGTTCCAGGACATCACTGGAGCAAAATTAAATCTGAGGTTGCACCCACTGACAGGGGTGAGACGAACAGTTTCAGTTTACCCATGTCAGTCTCCCCAAGACAGCTCAGGGCTGGGAGGACTTCTCAGCCTGTGATTCCTCTCAGAGTCCCTGGCTTCCCCAGCTGTGCAGAACACTGTCAGAGACCCGTTTCTGTAACAGAGGACAAAAGAAGGGGAGAAGGAGACAAGAAAAGCAAGAGCATGGGCCCCCATATGGGGGGGACTCGTGGGTCACTTGGAGCACTTGAAGCTCCACAGCAGCCCTGTCATTTGGCACCATAATCGAAATCTCGGGATGAAAAGAGGGCACATTTCAGGACTTGCTGCGGATCTGGCTCTCCTCCATACCAGCTCCTTCCGGCAGCAGAGCCTTCCAGCTAGTGCCAAATCTAAACAAAAGGAGCCCACAGCACTCACTGGCTCAGAGCTTCTTTAAAATTCCTCAACGTGCCTACAGTGGAATTTCAATCAAAGTCAGCTTATCCTTCTTTTTCCCCTTGCAATCTGAGCATGCTGCCAGCTAGCTCTCAATCCTACAGCAATGGAATACTAGGGGGATGGGTATGAGGAATGCAGGGTTTTTTTTTAAAACAGACTTTCTTCTAGAGCAGCTTTAGATTCACAGCAAAATTGAGGGGAAGGGACAGAGATTTCCACTTACCCCACCCTCACATAAGCACAGCCTCCTATCAACACTTCCCATCATTTGTTATAACTGATGAACTTACACTGACACATCACCATCACCCAAAATCCGCAGTTTATAGCAAGGCTGACTCATGATGTTGTACATTCTATGTCTTTGGACAAATGCATAATGACATGTATCTACCATTACAGTTGTAGAAGAGTTTTTTCACAGCCCTAAAAATCACCTGCGCTTTGCAAATGAACCTATCTACAAAACAAAACAGACTCAGAGAGATCAGACTTGTGGTTGCCAAGGTGTGGGGCTGGGGGGGTGGGGGTTGGCAGGGGTGGGCAGGGATGAGTGGAGAGGGATCGACTGGGAGGCTGCAGCTGGTAGATGCAAACTATTAGATTTAGCATGGATGAATAAGGTCCTACTCTATAGTACGGGGCTTCTCTTGTGGCTCAGCTGGTAAAGAATCCACTTGCAATGCAGGAGACCCCGGTTTGATTCTTGAGTCAGGAAGATCCCCTGGAGAAGGGATAGGTTACCCACTCCAATATTCTTGGGCTTGCCTGGTGGCTCAGCTGGTAAAGAAACCTCCTGCAATGCAGGAAACCTGGGTTCGATCCCTGGGTTGGGAAGATCCCCTGAGAAGGGAACGACAACCCACTCCAGTATTCTGGCCTAGAGAATTCCATGGACTGTATATAGTCCTTGGGGTCGTCAAAAGTCTGACACGACTGAGCGACTTTCACTTTCACTGTACAGTACAGGGAACTATATCCAATCTCCTGGGATAAACCATACTGGAAAAGATTTAAAAAGAATGCATTTATGTGTGGCCGCTGCTGCTTAATCGCTTCAGTAGTGTCCAGCTCTGTGTGATCCCATGGACTGTAGCTCGCCAGGCTCTTCTGTCCATGGGATTCTCCAGGCAAGACTACTGGAATGGGTTTCCATGCCCTCCTCCAGGGGATGTTCCTGACCCAGGGATCGAACCCAGGTCTTCTGCACTGCGGACAGATTCTTTACCATCTTTGAGTCACTTTGCTGTTCAGCAGAGATTGTCACAACACTGTAAATCAACTATACTTCAATTTTTTTAAAAAAATTAAAAAGCATCCGCGCTTTGCCCATTCATCTCCCTTCTCCTCAACTCCAGGCAAACACTGATCCATTTACCGTCTTCATATTTTTTCCTTTTTTAGAATATTATCGTAATCATACAGTGGGTGGACTTTTCAGACTGATTTCTTCCCTTTAATAACATGTATTCAAATTTCCCCCATGTTTTTTCATGGTGAGGATAGCTTTTCATCTCCTTTCTTTGTTTTAAAGAAACACACTGACTGTGCCACCCCGTAACTCCACTGGGACTTGAACTGGCCAGGCTGCCAGCTGCTCCCTGCTCCAGGGTCAGAGCAGAGCATTCTACATGGTGTTTGGTGACCTGGACCATAGGATGCAGGGAGAGGGCTGGCTCCCCAGATGGAAGAGAGAGTCCAGTTCCTTCTAGAGAGACACATTCTGCCAGTGTTACTGTGTGGATGGAATACAGTGAATGAAAGTGGGAAAGGTTCCAGGTACATCCTTGCTCTGCTTCCAGCTCCCTGAATCCAGGTATCATACTTTACACTCTAGATCTCATATCTGTAACATGGGTGTAGTAACTGCAGTTATTGCACAAGATCATCAGGAAGATTAAATAAGATAATGTATGAAAAATAGACACATAGCAAGCGCTCCATAACTACCAGCCATTATTATTATCATAATCATTATAAAGCACTTTGAAGCAAATACCCGGGAGTACATCTCCATTTCACGGATAGGACTGATAAGTTTTTACTGCTCTAACAAAAGTTTACCGCACGCCTGTTTTGAGATAGGTACTCTGTGAGGTGTGGGGAGGGATGGGTCCAAATGCCCAAATCCATCCTCCTAACGAGCTACTTACGCACAACCTGGTGCCAAACAGCTGGCTGCAAAGTCCTCTGAAAGGACGCAGGAGATACAGCAAAAGGGAAAATATGCACAATGAGAAATAAAGCCGCGTAAGAGAGTCGGACATGACTGAAGCGACTTAGCAGCAGCAGCAGCAGCAAGAGAGTAAAGTGAAGACGGGGGAGCGGAGAGGCAAACTCGCAAAGCCACCAACTTCTCTGTCCCCAGTGAAGGCAGTCACAAACATGACTCTAAGATGTTTCTACAGCCAAGTCCAAGAGGTTTATGTCTAGAATTTAACAAGAACCAATTGCTCAAGGGAAGCACAAGACACGGAGGACCCGAATGGAGGCTACTGCTGGGGGCTTCATCACAGGGGGTCTTAAAGAAGCTTCAGATTTGATCTGCTCGCACGTGAACCTCTGACTTTTCAAAAACTTTAGAAATTAATTATACATGCAACAAACACACGTGGATACTTATGCTTTTGAAAGTCGCAACAAAACAAGTGAATTTTTCAATTAGTTGGAGAAAAGCAAGTTCAATTCAGGACCCAGGAAACCATCTGAGCCAAATGTCTCTGAGAAACGAAGGCAAATAAACCTTATGTAGCAAACAGCTGGTGCTTCCCAAGAATAGAAGGATCAACAGTCACTGTGCTTCAAACTGGAGGCACAGGGTCTCATGTGAGGATTTGGGACCAGGGAGCGACACTGTAATGATATTTTAAGTAGTTACTACATGCCAGGCACTCTGCTTAACATTTTATATACATTATCTTATTTGACCTTTACTCTACGGACATGAGTTTGAGTAAGCTCTGGGAGTTGGTGATGGACAGGGAAGCCTGGCGTGCTGCAGTCCATGGGGTCGCAAAGAGTCAGATACGACTGAGCAACTGAACCGAACTGAACTGAATCTTTGGGGTGTGTACTATTATTGTCTCTATGCAACAGGTGAGGAAATTGAGAATGAGAGGGGTTAGTACTTGCCAGACAGTAAGCGGTAGAGAGAAGATCTAAAATGAGGTCCAGGGAGTTTTCTGTAGTCTAGTAGATAGGATTGTGAGCTTCCACTGCAAGGGGCAAAGATTTGATTCCTGGTCAGGAGAACTAAGATCCTGCAAACAAAGGAATAACCAAACAAGCAAACCTAGCTGCTTGGCCAAAATATCCAAAGGGAACATGAGTGCATTTAAGAAATAAAATGAGGTGCATTTTGGCTCCAATGCCAACATCTTAGCTCAATCCTAAGACACAGATTATCTTGCCAGATGCTAGCATCACGATCCCCCATTGCTGCTGGCAACTTTGGACTCCAGATTCCTGCCACCATACTTTCCAGTGAGGTCATTAGCTCTTTGTTGACGTCTACCTCTCCAACACCATAATGCTTCGTCATTTCTCTACACGTAGCTTACCCTGCTCATGCCTGAGTCTCTCAGAACCTTGAAGGAGGGCCTCTCGGATCCTCCAACGATGCAGTCCTGCACCCTAACCTCACACACATTCATGCTCCTGGCCGTCCCTGGGGCCTTGTCATTACCAGTAACTGCGATCCATCCACAATCATAACAGCAGGCAAGCTCCTATCTGATCTCCACCTTCAATCTTTCCAACCCACTCCTTCTAGTATCCAGAATCCAGCAATCCTTCAGCTCCACTGGACCCCTAATCCATCATTTCCACCTGTCACCTTTTCACTGTCTCTAATCACCTCCAAGTTCTCTCTTGCTCCTTTAACCAGCTTCAATTCCATTACAACATCCCTTTTTCTATCCCCTTGCTCCTCTCCTGTCTCGTTTACTTGGCAAAGCCATGACCCTGGTTGATCCAGCTCTACCCCTGTTATGCCTGTACCTGCGCTGCTAGACATGGTGGCAGAAGACACGCGAGGACGACAGGTCCCACTTGCAAATCCTCAACACTGCTCGGCAACTACAGTCTCTGCTTCCCTGCATTCTCTTTGACTTATTCCGACAGACCGTCATCTCACAACTTCTCTCCTCCATTCTCTATCTTCCAAGACTTAGTTGATAGGGTCTAGTTGATTTCTTTCTTCCCTGACAAAACTGAAACAATCAGAAGGAATTTCCAGAGGCTTCTGCCACCTAAAGCAACTGCACCAAGTTACTCTGCCCTTTTATAGTCGACCTCATTCTTCTAAAGTCAATCCTCCTGCCTGTGCGTGAGGTCTCCTTTCCTGGGCCAAGTCCACATCTGGACAATTCTCCATGCTTCCCTCCACAGTATCAGCTAGTCTCGTCTCTGCTGGATCATCCTCACTGGAACACAAGTAAGTACACTGTACCTTTTCTCATTAAAACAAGACTCTTATCTTGATGTTGCTTCCCAGTCAGCGACTGTCCTATTTCTCTCGTCTCCTTGGTAGCAAAGCAAAATATACTCTCTACACTTAACTTTAAATCCTCTCCCCACAGTTCTAAACCCTTCACCTCCTATCAGGCTTCTGCCCTAGCACTTCACTGAGACTGCTTTCATCAAGATCACCAAAGTAGGAACCACACTGGTGGTCCAGTGGTAAAGAATCCACCTCCCAATGCAGGGGACACAGGTTTGATCCCTGGTCCAGGAAGATCCCATGCCTTGGAGCAGCTAAGCCCGTGCATCACAACTACTGAGCCTGTGCTCTAGAGCCGTGAGCTGAAACTACCGAAGCCCACATGCCTAGAGCCCATGCTACACAAGAGAAGCCACTGCAACAAGAAACCCGACCAGGTAACCAGGGTGTAGCCCCCACTTGCGGCAACCAGAGAAAACCCACATACAGCAACGAAGACCTGGCCCAGCCAAAGAAATAAAATTTTTTTAAAAAGATCACCAAGGTGGTGATTCTCTACTGCTCAACACAGCTGTGAAGTCTCAGTCCTCCGCCTACTGGAGCCATCAGCACATTGGACACCCATGGCCATGACTTCCTTCCCGAAACGCTTTCTGGACTCACCTTCCAAGGATCTGGATTTCCTGCCCAACTCACCAGTCACTCCTTTTCAGCCTCCTTTTCTGACTCCTCTTCTTGCAACCCCTACATGCTGGGGAGCCCCAGGTCTTGGTCTTCAGTCTTTTCTTTGTCCACTCTCACTATCTTCGTAATCTCATTCTGAGTTACAGACAAATTCAAATCAACATACCAATGACTCCCCAGGGTCTATCTACAGGACTGACCTCCAGCCTAAATGAATCAACCTGCCTATTCCAACTCTCCACTTGCTTACATCTCAGGCAATTCAGACTCAGCACATTCAAGAATGAACTGACCTTCCCTCCCAATCAGCTCTAACTCCAACCTTCTCATCGGTTGGTGGTAATTGAATCCTTCCAGCTACTCAGAGCAAAAATCCTGGTACTGCTCCTGGGTATATTTCTCTTCTGGGTATATTTCCAACTAGGGAATATTACTGAACCTCAAAATATTTCCAGAATCCAATCACATCTCCCTATCTCCCTTGCAACCATCCTGGTCTGCAGCCCATCCTAACCGGGTTGACACAGTAGCCTCTTTTTTTTCTTTAAGACTTATTTATGTATTTTTGGCGATGCTGGGTCTTTGCTGCCGCATCAGCTTTTCTCAAGTTGGGGAGAGCAGGGGCTACTCTCTAGTTGGGGTCCGCAGGCTTCTCACTGCTTCTTACTGTAGTGGCTTCTCTTGTTACAGAACATGGACTCTAGAGCACAGGCTCAATAATTGTGGCACACGGGCTCAGCTGCTCCATGGCATGTGGGATCGTCCCTGACCAGGGGTCCAACTCTCATCTCCTGCATTGGCAGACAGACTCTTCCCCGCTGTGCCACCAGGGAAGCCCTGCAGGAGCCTTTAATGGACCGCCTGGATCCACTACTGCCCTCTAGTCTATTATCGTTGCAGCAAAGCAGCAGAATTCTTTTAACATGAAGTCAGGTCACAACTCACCTCTGCTAAAAATCTCCCAAAGATTTTTTCATGCAAAGATGTGCACAATAAGGGACCAGGAATGGTATGGACCTAACAGAAGCAGAAGATATTACAAACAGGTGGCAAGAATACACAGAAGAACTATACAAAGAAGATCTTCATGATCCAGATTATCATGATGGTGTGACCACTCACCTAAACCCAGACATCCTGGAATGCGTAGTCAAGCGGGCCTTAGGAAGCATCACTACAAACAAAGCTAGTAGAGGTGATGGAATTCCAGTTGAGCTATTTCAAATCCTAAAAGATGATGCTGTGAAAGTGCTGCACTCAATATGCCAACAAATTTGGAAAAGTCAGCAGTGGCCACCGGACTGGAAAAGGTCCATTTTCATTCCAATCCCACAGAAAGGCAATGCCAAAGAATGTTCAAACTACTGCACAATTGCACTCATCTCACACTCTAGCAAAGTAATGCTCAAAATTCTCCATGCTAGGCTTCAACAGTACATGAATAGTTTACTTCTAGATGTTCAAGCTGGATTTAGAAAAGGCAGAGGAACCAGAGATCAAATTGCCAACATCTGTTGGATCATCAAAAAAGCAAGAGAATTTGAGAAAAACATCTACTTCTGCTTTACTGACTATGCCAAAGCCTTTGACTGTGTGGATCACAATAAGCTGTGGAAAATTCTTCAAGAGATGGGAATACCAGACTGTCTGACCTGCCTCCTGAGAAACCTGTATGCAGGGCAAGAAGCAACAGTTAGAACCAGACATGGAACAACAGACTGGTTCCAAATTGGGAAAGGGGTACGTCAAGGCTGTATATTGTCACCCTGCTTATTTTTAACTCAACTTATTAACTGCAGAGTTCAGTTCAGTTCAGTTTAGTCACTCAGTCGTGCCCAACTCTTTGCAACCCCATGAATTGCAGCACGCCAGGCCTCCCTGTCCATCACCAACTCCCAGAGTTTACTCAAACTCATGTCCATCAAGTCGGTGATGCCATCCAGCCATCACATCCTCTGTCATCCCCTTCTCCTCCTGCCCCCAATCCCTCCCAGCATCAGAGTCTTTTCCAATGAGTCAACTCTTCGCATGAGGTGGCCAAAGTACTGGAGTTTCAGCTTTAGCATCATTCCTTCCAAAGAACACCCAGGATTCATCATGTGAAATGCTGGGCTGGATGAAACACAAGCTGGAATGAAGATTGCTGGGAGAAATATCAATAACCTCAGATATGCAGATGACACCCTTATGGCAGAAATCAAAGAAGATCTAAAGAACCTCTTGATGAAAGTGAAAAAGCTGGCTTAAAGCTCAACATTCAGAAAACTAAGATCATGGCATCTGGTCCCATCACTTCATGGCAAATAGATGGGGAAAAAATGGAAACAGTGACAGACTTTATTTTGGGGGGCTCCAAAATCACTGCAGATGGTGATTGCAGCCATGAAATTAAAAGACGCTTGCCCCTTGGAAGAAAAGCTATGACCAACCTAGACAGCATATTAAAAAGTAGAGACACTACTTTGCCGACAAAGATCTGTCAAGTCAAAGTGATGGTTTTTCCAGTAGTCATGTATGGATGTGAGAGTTGGACTATAAAGAAAGCTGAGCACTTAAGAATTGATGCTTTTGAACTGTGGTGTTGGAGAAGACTCTTGAGTGTCCCTTGGACTGTAAGGAGATTCAACCAGTCCACCCTAAAGGAAATCAGTCCTGAATTTTCATTGGAAGGACTGATGCTGAAGCTGAAGCTCCAATACTTTGGCCACCTGATGCAAAGAACTGACTCATTTGAAAAGACCCTGATGTTGAGAAAGATTGAAGGCGGGAGGAGAAGGGGACGACAGAGGATGAGATGGTTGGATGGCATCATCGACTTGATGCACATGAGTTTGAGTAAGCTCCAGGAGTTGGTGATGGACAGGTAAGCCTGGCGTGCTGCAGTCCATGGGGTTGCAAAGAGTCAGACACCATTGAGCGACTGAACTGAACTGAAAAATCTCCCAAAGGCCCCACAATTTTCTCAGAGTCAACCCAAAGTCCAGTCATGCACATGCAGCTACAAAGACTAGAGAATCCACCCCTTATGGATCTAGACCCCTGTTTCCATCTCTTCTCCCCTGCCTCACCCTCACCAGCCACACTAGCCTCCTCACTGTTCTGTGGCCTCTGTTCCGTGGCCAGACCAGCCTCAGATCTTTCCACTCACTGTTCCTTCTGACTGCAACGATCTTCCCCTAGATATCCATGATGTTTACTCCCTCAACTCCTTTAAGTCTCTGCTCAGATGCTACCTGCTCAATGAGGTGTTTCTCATTGACCACATTCTGCTCCTGCGTCCTTCAGCACCCTACACTGCTTCATTTTTCTTGAGAACTCAGCACCTTCCAACGTATTACAGAGTATACTTATTATATTTATTAGTACTGTCTGTGTCCTCTCCTCTATAGAGACAGATTTTACTGTCCATTGTAAAATATAACCATCCTTGGCATTCAGTACATACTTAATATACAAGACTGGTTGTATGAAAAACATACACACACAGAACAGCCCTGTCTAATGTTCCAAAGCTCTATTATTCTGGGAACTCAATTATACTCAACCGCAATGACACGCAGGCACAAAGAAGGGCATTCATCAGGATACTGAGAACCTGAGTAAGGACGTAAGGCCAATTTCAATTATTGAAACTTTTCAGATTTTTCATGTGTTGGATTACCTTAAAATTTTTTTCTCCTTGTTTATAGAATTGGTAGTCACTATAATTGCTCATTGTAAGCAGGTACACTACTGTTGTATCTTCTAGCATTTTTGTAGGTAAACAACTAACCAGAGAGTGAGGTCAGAAACATGAGTGTACACACACAGACACATCAAAAGCCAAACCACGGTGGCAGCCTCTATAGAATCACTGACTTTGGGAGCCAAACCATGCAACCCTGCAGCATGAAAAAGCAAGGGGTTCCCCGGGGAGGGTGAGTGAGTAAAGTTTAAACAGCAGAAAGAGAAACCAGCCTGCCTCATCTCGTGCAGCCATCAATGGCATAAAGATAGCATCTCCTTATAATGATTTTAGAAGCCAGGTGTCTGGCTCAATCCTGTTACCACTTGCATAATGCAATACTGGAATGCTTCTTCCCAAGGACTAATTCATAGCCTCCAGTTCCTACACATAGACCCTATCAGGCCACTTAACTCTGCTCTAATGCCAGTTCCCATCGCTGGCTGTCTCCACCCTGCAGTGGCTGTTACCCTCGCCCAGGGGCTCTCCTGATGGACTGAAATTAAAACATAACCCCAATGCTTGTGTGGGTGTAACCCCTCTTGCCCAAGGATCTGTACAAGCGGCCAACTGGGATGACAAAAAAGATAGAGCTGTCCCTGCAAGATGTCAGCAAAGATGGGCTGCTAGAAAAACATGCAATATTTACTTAGATCTTGAATTGCAGAAACTGCATATCCAGGCATTTAGTAAGACAGGTAAAATCAAGACTGTATCAGCCCACTAACACGTGATACTGGAATCACAACTCAGTGTTATGGAATCGGCTCTCTGCTTTGCTCCCAGGGAGGCATTTAAGCATATCTTCCAGTTCAGCTTCCCTGGTGGCTCGGACGGTAAAGCATCTGCCTACAATGCGGGAGACCCGGCTTCGATCCCTGGGTCAGGAAGATCCCCTGGAGAAGGAAATGGCACCCCCACTCCAGTACTCTTGCCTGGACAATTCCATGGACTGAGGAGCCTGGTAGGCTACAGTTCATGGGGTCGCAAAAAGTCGGACACGACTGAACGATTTCATTTTCACTTTCCAGTTCAAAGGGCACAGCTCTTAGAAATGTGACACATTTTAAAAGTTCTATGGCTCTTAGATACATCATAGGATGTTGTACAGTGATACACCAGGATCTGATCTTGCACATAAATTAAAACAATCAGCCTCACTGCCTTGATGTTGAGAGTTGTGTGTAAGGCTGGGATATATTTCAGGGGTCACCACTTGGTACAGAAGTGTCCCCCAAAACACCCTCATCCCCATGTGTGTGACTTCTGCCTCTGAACGTTTTATTTATCAACCCATTCGTTACACTTGTTCTATAAAATACAATGGGCCAGCATACACTGTACACAATCTCAGTCCAAATGTCAAAATGCAAACTGCTTAGACATTCACACGCCATCAGTAAAAAAGCTACTTGAAGCAAGATTTTAAGAAATATTGAACGTCAGAACAGACTTGTGACAACTTCTTTGTCCTCAATGATTACTTAACCTCAGATGACAAATACACCCTGGTGTCATGGTTTTGAGTCTTCATCCTAACATTTCTGGGCTTGAAAGGGATTATTTTAAAAGGTCTGCAGAAGGCTTTAAGATGTAGCCTACGGTAATTAGAACAAGTCTGAGTTTTGCTTCCCTTCCTGGGTAATGAGCTTTTAGAAAACAGCAAAGCCCCAAATGCTGGCTTTTTTGGCCCCACAGCCCACAGCCCTTGCATGCAACAGATGTCCTGGGGAGAATGGCCAGAGGACCGTGGAGGGGGAGGGTCTGGATGTGATCGCAGGCACAGCTGTCAGGGACATGGTTTTAATGCAACCTCCCCTCCCCTCGGCCTTGGGGGTCAGGAGTACAGCACAGAGGAAACTTGGTTCTGGTGAACTTTCACCCGGATGAACAAACAAGTGCAAAGAATACTTCTTAAAAAAAGCTATTCTGGAGGAAACAAAAGTGGAAACTGGGAACTCAAACCCTCCCCATATCTGAAACTCAGTGGTGGTAAGCAAAGTCTGGGACCTGGGAAAGGTGAGAACAGATCCAAGCTGGGTCACCCAGGCGAGCCACTTCTGTCTGCCTATCTCAGCTTCCTTAGCCACCACAGAAGAGGCATGAGGATTTGATGAACAATGTAAAATGTTCAGCACAACTTTGCTCCATATCAAGGGGTCTACAAGTAATTACTACTCATAATAACATGCTCTGATTGTGGCTTTCGTAGAATTTTCAGGACACATCTCTCTGAATTCTGCCGAACTGGATATAATTAATGTTGACAGCATGTAAGTCTGTTTTCTATTAGCCTTCGGTATTCCCATTTATGACGTTAAATGTCATCAATTCCATTTTATAACCTAAGTAAAAACCCCAATTAACTATTTTTAGCTAGAAAAAGCACACGGCATGTGAACAGGAATGAAACACTAAAAACTTCCACCCCAAGAATTCCTTTCCAAAGTGTTTGCAACATGTGGGGAGAGTGGAAAAATTACATTTATTTTGTTTTGAAGATTTTAAGTGCTGTCTATAAATACGTTATACAAACAAAATCTACTTAAAGAAAAACAAATGATAAAATTGTGTGTATCTGTATGTGTGAGAATCCATTTTAAAAACATGCAACATTCAAAATTCCAAAATTTCATTCTGCTATGGTTATTGACTGTGGAACAAAATTGGAAATCCTCCATAGCAATGTTATTTTGAGCCTATGTCTTTCGTACTAAATGTACTCAGAAGTACATTAAAATGGTTTTGACCTTGAACGTGGGTGAATCAAGACTATTCCTTAAAAAGAGATAGAGCCTTATACAATCAAATACCATACTATTTGGCAGCATCTAATCTGCTAGGAAAAGCTGACCAACTTTGAAATCCTATATAATCCTTCCCTCTCAGGACAGGTACAGACATGCCCTATGGTATTAATTTTACATGCTAGACTCTAAGATGAAAGATGAATACTGAGGAGAAAAAATACTAACTGACATTGCCAGAGGGTAATTATGATTTTTTAAAAGAGAGCAGTTAAAAGTTATCTGATTACAAACCACTGTGGATGAATATTCTTTGAAAAAATTTAAAAATTATGTTTGGGTTAATATATCTGAGTTGAAGTTCCATTTTACTCTTTATTGAAGTTGTTTTGTTACAGTACTTTATAAGGGAAAAAATTCAAAAGATACTTCCATTGGAGGAAAAATAAAATTACAGTATGAGCTATTATCCCTTCTTTAAAAAATAAGAATAACAAAAAATTTCCCATTTTTATAAAATTAGTTTTATTCCATCAACAAGGATACCTCTAAAACAGCTGGCAATTTATCTGGCACCTCAGTATATTAATTTATTATTGCCTGGTACATATTTTTACAAATTTAAGACTTAAGTATAAGGAAACTGTGAAATTATTTGTTTACCTCTTGATAAGCAATCTGGAAAGATATCATAAACAAGGAGTATGATTTGTTTACTATATAGCCCACTTATCCACACTTAAGCAATTTTTAAACAAGGGAAATTGTACATAAATTTCATAATGTGGCTTATAATTTCTTACAAGGAAACAAAGTTGACAGGTCAAAATTAGCATTTGAATGTCGACACTGAATCGACATGCAAAGTTTTAAATAACTTTGACAAAGTTATTTAATGTAATATTCTATTTTTAAAAGATAAAGCTATCAGAATTATATAGTCTATTTAAATTAATCTCTTCTCCATGCCTGAGAATTTTAAATCCTTGATGTCAAGCTTCAAGTAAATATTCTTTAAAGCTGTGTGCTATTTAAGAAAATGCACTATATTCAAGCATCAGTATATTTTTGTTTCTGTAGCACTGCTAAGTCTACATAACTGTTCAAAGCATTTATATGTTTGTATATTCTGGTATACTTTTATGAACAAAAAGACATAGCCAGACCAGGATAAACTGCAATACTTAGCATTGGTATAGCATTATAATTTATGAGGTAATAGTCAAATCATGAAATTTAACTACCCTCAATAAGACCCTCCGGGCTCAGGCATTTTAAGTACTTTTTTTTTAACCAAACGATTTCTTTTTATGTTTGTTTTTTTGTTGTTGTTGTTCAATAACGTACCATATTTTTCTTCTTTTTACCTTTTGAAACCCTTCACCAATTTCTCCAGCCTCTCACCCCTCCAACCCCAGCAATCACCAATCTGTGAGCTAGATCTGCATATATCTGAGTTGAGGTTACATTTACTCCCTTTAAAATGAGTATGTTACGTCCTTTTGTTTACTATGAAGTCAGTCTACTTTTTAAAAAAATTTATTTAAGTATAGTTGATTCACAATGTGTTAATTTCTGCTGTACAGCCAAGCGATTCAGTTATACACACATATATACATGTATGTATGCGTGCACACACACACACACACACACACACACATCTTCTTTCACATCTCTCTTTCATACTCTTTTCCATCATGGTTTATCATGGGATATTGGCTACAGTTCCCTATGCCGTATGGTAGGACCTTGTGAAAACACCCTATTTTTGAGCTGAGATGTATAGGAACATACTAAGGCCTGACGCTGGTGAGGATTTCCATGGTCAGGACCACAGGGTGCTTTCACATTCGTGTCCTTACTCAGCCTGTGGCAATCTGGTGAGCAGCCAGGACAGGACAGATCTGCAAGCTGATCTTATAGACAGAGGACTGTAGATCCGAGGGGCTCCCCAATTCCCCCAAATTACATGGCTCCAGGGAAATGGGGCAGGGACGCCCTTCTACTGCCAACTGCTAGACAAATGTACTTACTTATTATTCAACAAATGTAAATCTTTAAGAAAGTTGTGATAGAAAGAAACATGTCTTTAATGCTTCCACAGTTGCATCAAGTGTCTCAGGTGGCAGAAGGTGGGACACAGATGGACATATCATGCCACCTCTCAGACCCGAGGGAAGGTCCTGAGGAGTAAGGCTGAGTGGGGCTTTACTCCATTCTAGGCAGAAGGAGCATCTTACTTTTAAATCTTCAAAGTATTAACACTTCCCCAGACAGCCTTTAGATTCAAGTGCCTCGCAGTGTCTATGACCATGTACTCAATTGCCTTCTTTAAAGCGGACTGACAAAGTTTTGTTTTTGTCCAGCAATCGTGGTTCATTCTTACCCTTGAAGATGTGGAGGTACGGCTGCAATACATCTAAAGCAGATGAAAACTCTGAGGACGTGAGGTGACTCCTACCTTCAGTTACTGTGTACATGCTAAGTCGCTTCAGTCGTGTCCAACTCTCTGTGACCCCATCGACTGTACCCCACCAGGCTCCTCTGTCCATGGAATTCTCCAGGCAAGAATACTGGAGTGTGTTGCCATTTCCTTCTTCAGGAGATCTTCCTGACCCAAGGATCAAACCAGAGTCCCTTATGTCATCTGCATTGGGCAAGTGGGTTTTACCACAAGATCCATCTGGGAAGACCTGTTACTGCAGAACCCTCTAAAAACCCCAGAACACACACACTAAATAGCACAGTCACTTCTCCCTAAGTCCTGATACCATTTTCCTTACACTTTTAAGATAAAAGACAACCATAGATAGTACAATACAAATCAGGAAATACATTTTAAAACCTTGCGTGTGTACATTAAAACTACCTCCAGGTCACAAGCATGGTAATTTATGTTGTATTTCAGTAGAAAAAGTTACTTTCTGCTACATAGCAGCCCTGCTGCCCATGAAGCGCTTGCTCCCATGAATATACAGGCTGATGAACTTAAAGTGAACCAGAAGATGCAGGTTCCCTGGGCTACTGTGCAGTCACAGCATGTTCTTATGTAACTGATACATCTGTGGTATGTTTAGTCATGTGCTTCCTTACATAGATAACCTTCCCCTTCTTTCTGAGATGCCCTGAAACTGAGCATTCAGCTTGTAACAACTAAAACGTGCCAAGCACTTGACTATGGATGTCTCATAACAACTCTTTGAAGATTCCTTTTCTCCATCTTCTAGATGAGAGTGATGGAGAATACATTTCTATTACTTCCAAGAGATGACTTTACAATCCGTGCTCATCTCAAACCTCTTTGGGATTATATTAAAATCCAACCCAAATGTCAGCAGCTCCTGCTGCCTTCCACTTCCTGTGTCCCCTGATCAGACTTTGTCATAGCCCACTGCCAGCCTGGACACAGAACTCAGCCCATCTTTGAATTTATCAAAGAGAATTCAGCCACAGAAAAGCATCAGTGAGCGCTGGAACCAGCTGAGGTTTTAAGGAACCACAGAGGAGGGAGTTCACCTCTGGATCCACTCAGCAACAATAAAGAAGCAAATCCTCATGAGACAGCTCTGTTCTAGTGCCAAAGTCCTTCGTCGCCCCATCCATCACCAGCAGTCCTAGGTCTTCACCAGCCCCTCCTGCTCACAGGCTTCCAGGCTCCAGGCTCCTCTCTCATGAACTGCTCCCATTTCTCACTCCCTCCGTAGCACAGAGCAATTTTCTTTTTCCTACAACCACTTCTCCACTCGCTTCTTCCTAATGCACCTCCAAGATCAGTGAAACTGGGGTCCCTCTAGGTACAGAACCCATTGCACTTAGAGACCAGCAAGGGGTTTAATTAATTCCTATAAAAACTTCTGGTATGGAATGTTAGGTCTACACTGGTAATTCTGACATGTAGAGTCAAGCACTGTATCTATAATAACACAAAGGCTTGTCTACAGGAAGGAAGACTTGGGCTCACCCAAACCTACCATTTCCTGCCAACGTTTTCAAACAGATCTTCACAACACTCAACACGATCTGGAAGCACCTTGACCATTTATGTGTTGACTTCATTTCTGGGTTTCCCTCTAACAGATAATAAGCTCTGTGAGTGCATGGTCCTTGTCTGCTTTGCTCACTCCTATGTTCCTGATTTGCAGAAAGGGCCTTTCACCTAGTAGATATTTTTTGGATGAATGACTGAACAAATATATGAATGAATAGTGGCCAGAGAAGGTAACATTCAGTTTTGAAGCTCTGAGCCATCAACAGCATGCATCCCAGATTTTGACCTGCAACCAACAATGCACAATTGAGTGAGAAATTATCTCCCAACACTCCTGAGGAAATTCCATTCTTCCCTGTGCAAAGTTCTAGAAAGTGTTTTCATAACCTGAATATGGAGGGAGACAGAAGCAAAGAGGCTGCTCTCTCTCAGTGAGGATGAGAAAATGTACTGTGATTCATCTCAAATTATTTACTGAGTGACTGAAATGTGCCAGAAACTGGAGTAGCCAAGGAGACTACATGAGTTGCAACACGGTCTCTGTCCCCATGTTCATATATCCATGCTTTTCCAGACACTAGTCCTTTGACTTTGAAGACCTTGGTTGTGCCAGGCAAACTCACCCTCCTCTCAGGCTCTGCTCACCTGAACCTCCCCTGACAACAGGCTGTCTACCATTGGTGCTTCCCAAGTATACTGGGATTACCCAATATCTACTACTCCCGAGACATAATTCAACCAATCTGCTATTATTTGAGTACATACATCTCAGTTCAGTTCAGTTCAGTTCAGTCGCTCACTTGTGTCCGACTCTTTGTGACCCCATGAATTGCAGCACTCCCTGTCCATCACCAACTCCCAGAGTTCACTCAGACTCACGTCCATTGAGTCGGTGATGCCATCCAGCCATCTCATCCTCTGTCATCCCCTTCTCCTCCTGCCCCAAATCCCTCCCAGCATCAGAGACTTTTCCAATGAGTCAACTCTTCACATGAGATGGCCAAAGTACTGGAGTTTCAGCTTTAGCATCATTCCTTCCAAAGAAATCCCAGGGCTGATCTCCTTCAGAATGGACTGCTTGGATCTCCTTGCAGTCCAAGGGACTCTCAAGAGTCTTCTCCAACACCACAGTTCAAAAGCATCAATTCTTCAGCGCTCAGCCTTCTTCACAGTCCTCTACACCCCACCAAAACACAGCAAGCCTGATGAGTCAAAGCCTACATATATGACCTCACAGAATCTTACCAAAGATCTCTGCTGAATGAATTAGTAATTTGCAGAAGACAGGTGTGCTGCTCTTGGCTTCTGAGAACTACTCACAAGCATGGTGCAAAGTACATCTTTGGGTTGCAATTAATTCTAAGGCTGAAAATACTAACAAATGACTGTACACACAATAGACTTCTCAGCATAACCTGCCAAAACCCACCACCTTTCTTTAGATTTGAAAAGTCTTAGATATAAATTCCTATTGATTCTTTAGAACCATTCAAGAGAAAAAAAATTTTTTCCATTGCAGCATTTCATTCTCAAAAAGCGGCTTGGCTTGAAAGTCTCCCATTTTCATGTCATATGTCTGTTAAGACAATCAGGGTTTTGTGCCAGCCATTGGCTGGGAACAATGGATCTGTGTTTACTTTAGTTGAGATTAGAGAATTTGTCAGCAGTCACCTTATCAAAGACATCACTTTTGGGTCTCCCTGCCAGTAAGTAATGGTTGGGTTGAAAGATTAGTAAGAATGTCTTGAAGTGACTTGTTAGAGGCAGTAGGTCAAAGACTCGCCGTGTTTCTCATCACTCAACCTGGCTCTCCATGTTCAAAAACAGGCATCCATTCTTCTGTGTCACTAATGGGACCGTGTCTTGAGACCTGTCTCAATCATCTTCTTCTAGATATAAGTAAAGACATAAAACCAGTAGGGGCATTCCCTACGTGATGGTCCAATGCCCTTCCTCTTCTCTCACTGAAACCCCAAGAGTTACTCTTTGCTAGGAATTCTGGAAATGGACCAAGTTGGCTATCTTACACTCTAACTGAAGTTATATGTCTCAAGTGACACAAAATCATGCATGGTTCAGAAAGAAAGGGCTTTCTGTGGCATCACTCTGTTTTTCACCTACAAAAGCATTTCTCCTTAGAAGTGACAATGAGTATTAGAAGCATGTTCTCAAAGGTCTTGCTACTCAAAGAGGAACCCCTGGAGGAGCAGCATTAGCATAACCTGGGAGTCCAACAAAATGCAAATTCATGCCTCCTTTCCTACCCAGGTTGACTGAATCAGAATTGGAATAAAGGTGGGACTGAGGAATCCTCGTTTCAACAAGATTGCCAATGATTCTGATGTGCACCAAAATTTGAGATCTGCTTTAAAGTACTCCCGTGTAGATTTCTCAGCCATACTTCCCTAAGGACCAAAATCAAAAAGCTGGAACAGGCAATCGCTTTTAGGTTCCTACAAATGCTAACAGTGTTATATACAGGTTTTGCTCTAGGATAACTGCAAGAGAGACTTGCTCAATAAAACTTGTTCACCAAAGGAGCAGAATTAAGATTGACAGGGGAGGCAAAGGTCCAGAACTAGCCGCTTGTTCTCTTTAAGTTCCTAGTGTTTGCCAATGAGTGGTTTTGGGTAAGGTCAATACAGAGTAGTTCTAACCCCCAAAAGAAAAAAGGATTATGGGTGAGTCCTCTTATGGATGAGTTTAGCCTGCTTACTCCTCCCTGCCTCACATGAGGTGATCACAGAAACATCAGGTGAACTTCTCTCCACAGATTTCTTCATCATTATGATAAGTTGCACCATGAGACATTCTGTGGTGCATCTATGAAATGAGTGAAATTCTAAACCATTCTCAGGGTGAATCTTGAATGAAAAACTTCAGAAGAGACATTACAAGAGATGGAACTGATGCTTCAGAAGTGAAGAAGATCATAAGAGACCACTATGAAAAATTACATACCATCACATTACAAGAAGCTAGTGCATAAAACAGAAAAGAAGCAGACTCAATGACAGAGAACAAACTCGTGGTTACCAGTGGGGAGAGGGAAGGTGGCAGGGGCAATATAGGTTTAGGGGACAAAAAAGGGGTTATTATGGGATTATACGAAATCACATGTGTGAAACTTCTGAAAACTGTAAAGCACTACAGAATTTAAAGAATCTTTCATTCAATGAAAAAAACACATTCATGACAAGGAAATAAAAAAGGTGTGTTTCTATACACTAATAATAAACCATACAAAAAGGAAATTAAGAAAACAGTCACAGCCAAAAGAATAAAATACTTAGGAATAAACTTAATCAAGAAAGCAAGAATTGTATGCTAAAAGCTACAAAACAGAGATGAAGAAGTTAAAGAAAACACACGCAAATAGAATTATATCTTTCCAGTCTTCATAGACTGGAAGATTTGATATTGTTAAAATGTCCATACCACCAATAGTCATCTAGAGATTAAATGCAATTCCACAATAATCTCAATGGCACTTATACGAAGAGAGAAAGCAATCTTAAAATTCATACAAAATCACAACAGTCACTAAATAGCAAAAACAATCTTGAGAAAGAAGAACACAGCTAAAGGCATCACACTTCCTGGTTTCAAAATATATTACAAAGCTAAGTAATTAAAACAGTATGGTGCTGGCATAAAGACAGACATATAGATCAGTGGAAAAAAATCAAGAACTCAAAAATAAACCCACATACATATGGCAAGTGATCTTCCACAAGGGTGTCAAGAAAACACAACAGGGAAAGGACAGTTTCTTCAACAAATGGAGTCTGGGAAACTACATATCCATATGCAAAAGAAAGAAATCAGACACTTACTTTATGTCTTGCATTAAATCAACTGAAAATGAATTAAAGACTTACACTTTGGACTTGAAACTGAAAAACTCCTAGAAGAAAAACATAGAAGGAAGCTCCTTGACACTGCGCTTGGCAATGATTTCCTAGATACGTACCAAAAGCACAGGCAGCAAAAGCAAAAATAGGTCCGTGGGACTACATTAAACTCAGAAGCTTCTGAACAGCAAAGGAAACTATCAACAGAATAAAAGAGCAACAGATGGAGTGGGAGAAAATATTTGCAAACCATTTACCTGATAAGGGGTTAATATCCAAAATATATAAGGGATCCCTACAACTCAATAGAAAAACACCAAATAACCAGAGTTTTTAAATGGGCAAAGGACCTAAATAGACATTTCTTCAAAGAAGACATACAAATGGCCAACAGGTATATGAAAACGTGCTCAACATTACTAACCCTCAGGGAAATGCAAATCAAAATCACAACAAGACATCATCTCACACCCATTAGAATGTTCTATCTGTGTTTGTGCTCAGTTGCTCAGTTACATCTGACTCTTTGCAACCCCATGGACTGTAGACCTCCAGGCTCCTCTGTCCATAGGATTTTCCAGGCAAGAATACTAGAGTGGGTTGCCATTTCATTCTCCAGTGATCTTCCTGACCCAGGGATTGAACCCATGTCTCTTGTATCGCCCACATTAGCAGGCAGGTTCTTTACCACTGGGCCACCTGGGAAGCCCCTGTTAGAAAGGCTGTTATCAAAAAGCTAGAACTTATTCAGCTGCAGATCTGCTGTACAGCACTGTGCCTATAGTTAATGATATGCTACTGTGCAGTTTAAAATTTGTTAACAAGTTAAATCACATGTTAAATGCTTTTACCACAATGAAAAAAACAATCCATTATCCCTCTCCTCTGTCTCATTTTGGTTAAACAATCTCCCCGTGGGGTTTTGGAGTTCTTGGCAGATGTGAAAGTGCCCGATCGTGAGGACTCTGGGAAGCAAGAAGGCACGGTTAGCAGAGACTACTGACGTCAGACGAGCAACACGACTTCCGCATTCTGCTTTGCGTGTGAGCGCCCAAAATCTTCAGAAAGCTTAGGGCCAGTTATGAAACCCCTAAGGCATCATACATTCAAGTTAAGCAGGACAAAAAGAAACAAGATACAAAGCATTTGTACCTTGAATGAAAGAAAAAAAAGCAATAAAAAAGAAAAGCTAATGAAGAAGATAAGTCATGATGCATTGGCAAAACCATCTTGAGAATCTTGTATAATCACCCCTGACAGCCCTAACCTATCAGTTCAGCTTGAAACTATGAACACCTGCTCACATTGTCACTTTTTATTATTCAAAATTTACTGAAGTTGTTTTTTTCAAGGCAAGTCCATTTATTTACCCAAGTGGATATTTAAAAACCTGAGGGAGCCATCTGGTGGCTTGTGTGCCTAATTAGAATCCTTCTCCTGGGCACAAGATTGCTGCCCTGTGGGCACTGTCATTGGAGCAAATGACACAAGACAAAAAAGAGTTGACAAAAAGCATTCTTGTGGTGTATGAAAGCCAAACAGTGTCGTTTAGCTACAACCAAACCAAAATTAAGGGTGGGCATCCTTAAGAGTAATTCTGATATTATTTTCTCTACCTGCTCTGAAAAAGAAACTAAATAATGGCTATGAATAACAAAAAATTCTGTTGTGAACTCTTTCAAGATTGCATTTTCTCATAGAATAAGGAGACAATTCAATAATCAAAAAACTAGAAATCAAACCAAAAACATAGATTGATGGCTTGCTGAAACAATGCTTAAGTTAAACCAGCTATACATCTTATTCTGACTTTGTAAGAGAGCAGTAGCATAAGATGGGAAGATACAGGTTCTGCTCAGAAAAATAAAAAATTCAAGTCCTGAGCATTGTTAATAAAATAATTTAGTATTTAATACACTTATGCTATGCTATGCTAAGTCACTTCAGTCGTGTCCGACTCTGTGCGACCCCACAGATGGCAGCCCACCAGGCTCCCCCGTCCCTGGGATTCTCCAGGCAAGAACACTGGAGTGGGTTGCCATTTCCTTCTCCAATGCATGAAAGTGAAAAGTGAAAGTGAAGTCGCTCAGTCGTGTCCAACTCTTAGCGACCCCATGGATTGCAGCCTAACAGGCTCCTCCGTCCATGGGATTTTCCAAGCAAGAGTACTGGAGTGGGGTGCCATTGCCTTCTCTGTTAATACACCTAGTACACCCTTTTATTCAGGTCCAGAATGTTAATGGTTTCGGTGCAGAGTCTACTTCTTCAAATACTGGAAAATTCTTTCTCTGTAATACATTTTTTTCATGTTTTAAAAAGCATACGTACGATGCTCATTAGGAAGGAGAAAAGAGGACTTCAAAATTTCAGATAATTGCCTTGAGTAAGAAGTGGTTCTTCTGTAACAACACACTTTATAAACTTTTCTTATAAAGCTTCCATTACTTCAACTTGCCCAGCATCAAATAAGTTACTGGAAATGATTTTTTTTTCCTTTTGCATGAGGAAAACCCAGTTTCTTAACACAAAAGACGAATTACACTGCTTTCACGGGCAACCATGAAGAACAAGCACTTAAGAGTTTCTCATTATTGCCTGTACAGTTTATTGTTAAAATATAAACTGGCTATAGAAACGTACCAGAAAGCTGGCGTAAATGTGGAAAATAAAAACGAAACTTCTCAAATTTCTTCTAAAACCAATACAAAGACTACTTAAAAAAAGATATATCTCCTAAACTACAATCTAAACCAAATACAACATTTAAAAAGACTATGAAATGTACATTGTTGCTGGACTATTTCTAAATTAATGGAATTCTTTTTTTCATCATTTAACATTTTTTAACATTATTACTGTGGTTGTCCTGGATAAATTGAACACTTTCTGTGGTTGACAACTAGAAGTATGTAAATTACATGCTAATTGAAACTACTTTAATTACATGAAGAGTATGTTCCACCTTTTATTGAATTGTTTTCTTTACATCAGTTTTAACTCCAATTGTTACTGCCATTGTGTTTATTTCCTATGGATAGTAAAGCATATCCTGTTTTTATTTTTAATTTATATTCATCTTTGTTTTGTATTCAATATGAAACAGAGTTCAGTTTTTAAAGCTCAAATGATTCCTTCACATTCAAATCAGAAATTCATTAGTTTAAAACTTAATGAAACAGAACCATTTTTGTCGTAACACTTGCTTTGGAAATGCGAACTCGTTCGAACATGACTGATATATCACAAAATTTCCCATTTGCATAAATGCAATTCTGCCTGTGAGAAACACTAACTAAGTCAGATCCAAATCAGGGCAATTTTGCTCCTGAGAGGATATCTGGCGATGTTTGGAGACATTTCTGGCACTTAATGGGTAGACATTAAAGGTGTTGGCAATCATCCTACCATGAGCAACACAGCTCCCCCAACCCCCCACCACAACACAGAATTATCCAGCACCAAACATCAGTGGCGAAACGGGTGAGGGACACTGCACTGGTGAAGAAAACGGTGAGCTGGGCAGCAGAAACAAAACGCACACACTGCACACCCTTCAAGCGTGGACCGGGCGCCCTGCATTTCCCTGCGCCTCCGTCACAGTCACAACTTCCCATCTGGCTGCTGACCATGCTCCTCCCCTCCTCTTCCAGCGACTAACAAGCTCCAACCCTTCTTACACCCACTTCCACAAGCACATTTCAAGGAGTGTTTTTAAGGTAACTACTTCTAAACCACTTAACATGCAAAAAATTATGCTGTCTCTACTAGGTTCCCATGGACTTCTGGAGAGTTGCATACCTTACACCATTTCTCCATAAGCTCTGTGGTTTTTGTGATGATTATGTGATTTTTGCATCACATAAGAAGTCTTGGAAAAATATACGATATTATTATAGGAGAAATGAATGCATTTTTTATTTCTGTGTTAAATATACGTATTCTTCTCTCTGATTAAATTTCTTAATGTTAAAGCATTTTCAAAATATGTTCCATGGTCTAAACGGATTTTTAAAACAACTTCCAAAAGATGGCTGCTAAGCATACATAAGGGCATGAGAGAGGGGTGTTCCCCTGGTTCTACCACTACCTAGAACTTGAAAATAGATGCCTACCCTGGTGCCTGATACATAACAGGCACTCAGTACTTACTAAATAAGCAAAATGCCTTCTGCCGCCCCACCCCCACAAGATCTAAGTATAATCTGATAGAGGGTATGAACATCCATGACATTTCTACATTTAACCTTTAAAAATACATTATACTCTCATATAATATACAATGACACGGCCTTCTGCATGCAAAAGTTAGATGCTCACACAATCAATCAGAGCTTTGCATTCATGACCAAAGTCAAGTTTGAGTTGAATCACCACGCTTGTCTGTACAACAGTATTTCATTGTTGGAATATCTTTGACATTTTCCTATTATTAATTACGAAAATAGATGTTAAACGACAAGATGCACCTGAAGCAACTAGTGATAAAAATGAAGATCTTACAACAGTAACGCAGGTGAGATGAGACAAAGATGGCGCCTATGAAACGGAGCCAAAGTGACCAGCTGACTGCTTACTGCACTCCAGCTTGTCCACTGTTTGGGTTTAGTTATGAAAGGACAGAACAAAAGTCAAAGAACTATATGGGAAGCTAGTAATACAGCTCCAGAAACTGTGACTAAAGGATTAGGGGTAATGAAGGCTTCTGGATATTTTTAGATACCTATTTATATAAATATTAGTGTATTTAAAAATCTGTCTGGAATAGAAATATTTAAGTGTACTGGTCAAGTTTTGCAAGTAAGTGCCATGTTCTGGGGAATACAGTCTGCAAGAAGATAGAGGTTTGTATTAATATTCTAAAGAAGAAACACACCTATGAGGGTGAGCATGGGAATCAAGCAACAAGGGAAACGCAGAGAAGAGGCCAACCAGGACCGAGTGAGCAGTGCCTTCCAGCACGGTTGGGGGGACACTGGCTGTGACCATGGTCTGTGGCAGGAATGTGCCTACAATGGAGGCGAAGGGTTCAGACTATCCATCACACTTGACGGCGGCAGTCATTAAAATAACCCCATTCCTGCCGCTTGCTCTGATTCCAAGCAGTCTCCTGAGTGTAGCTTGCTTCTTCAGATAATTTTGCTTAAAGGCAAAGAATAGGATGCTTAGCAAACATGAGCTCACTGGATAATTACACATTTCATTATTAATCAATAAAACTAGCTTTCTCCTTCTGTTGATGGATCCTGTTCTGACCAAAAGATCTACTCTTGGAGTGCTGAGAAATCAGTAAGGCCTAGATGCTGGCCTTGCAGGGCACTGATGCAGCCAGGTATATGCCACCCCTTGAGGGCCACCTACACGCGCAGCTGACCTTCCCCGGGGTCTTCCCCAGTCCTAACGACCATCTGCAGCTGCATAATTTTCAAGCACAGGGATGGCCCAACCCCCCTAACTTACATTCTCTCTACTCTGATTCCTACAAATGTTGATCAAAGTCTACATTCCCTCCCTGGTTGTTGTTGTTTTTTTAAAACCAAGATGCATGTGTATCTGCTGTGCCAACACAGAATGTCCAGGCCTTAAATGTCACTGCTGTGAAAAGCCAGTCAGCAATAAGCAACCTGGAATTCTCAAGAACAAAGTTAACCTAATGTCACACTTTGACCAACCTCTGGATAACAGGCACTTAGTTTATGGAAACTTCAAAGCCTAAACAAGACCCGTAACAAACCTATGGTGTCTTCCACAAGTCTTTGACAGTTTGATTTCTTAAAGGAGGCACCCACTTAACAGAAGCCCTAAGGAGATCTGAAATAGGCTCCTCCAGGAGTTTCAAAAGAATCTTTCCATACGGAAATGTGTTTTATCACGTGATTATGCTTTGCTCTTTTCACAGACAGCGATCTTTGAAACTCTTCAAAGTGTCAGTTTGACAGTGTAGCCGCTGTTGATAAGCTCCTTCCTCTCTGCCCAGGCACACGCACACACGCACTGGGTCTCCCTCCACTTTTTTTTTAATGTGGACCATTTAAAAATGTTTCATTTATCTTCGCCTGTGCTGTGTCTTCACTGCTACACAGGCTTTTCTCTAGCTGCAGTGCATGGGTTTCTCACTGAGGTGGCCTCTCTTGTTGCAGAGCATAGGCTCTAGGCTGCACAGACTTCACTAGTTGTGGCTGCTGAGCTCTAGAGCACAGGCTCAGTAGTCGTGGTGCACAGGCTCAGTTGCTCTGAGGCATGTGGGATCTTCCTGGATCAAAGATCGAACCCGTGTCTCCTGCATTGGCAGGGGGATTCTTTACCACTGAGCCAAGAGGAAGTCCCCAGGGCCATTTCTGGAAGCTGGCTTTGAACTACCTTGATGTGCACGCCTACCCTAGCCCATCTTCCATTTGACTGTAAATACTCTAGAAACAAGGGCTGCACCTGAACTTCCCTGAATGTGTCACAACGACCGCTGCCCTGAGATGTTTCGACAAACGTCCCTTTCCATTGGCTCTGAGGATCTTCAGGCGAAGAAGAGTGGGATGTTCCTCAGAATACAAGTGAACTCTGGCTCTTGGACTTCTTGGTGAAATTCTTAAAAATATCTTCTTACACCTTCTATGTCCCCTGTTCATGGCAAAAGAGCAGATGCCCCAGAAATAGGTACTGACAATATGCATAAGTCAGCAAATAAACCCTACTTTGCCCCCAGAAAGTAAAAGTAAATGAAGTTAAAAGAACAGCAGCTGAGTGTGGCTGAGTATATGAGAAACATGATCAGATGGCATGGTACACAGAATATTTCAAATCAGGTTTGTCCAAGAAAAATGTATCATGTTTATGGGAAACATGTTTATTTTCCCAATTTAATTGAGAAATATTTGGCATAATCACTGTATAAGTTTAAGGTGTACAGCATGATGGTTTGATTTACAAATATTGTGAAATGATTACCACAATAGGGTCAGCTAACATCCATTTTCTCATAGATACATAAAAAACAGGGAAAGAAAAGAAATCCAAAAATTTTTGGAAACATATTAGCTTATCAAGACTGAATCAGGAAGAAAATAGAGAATCTGAATAGACCAGTAACTAGTGAGGAGACCACATCAGTAATCAAAAAATCTCTCAAAGTGGTTCTGTGTACCACACAGATGGTTCTCTGGTGAATTTTACCAAAACATTTCAAGAAGAATTAACATCTTTTCTTCTCAAACTATCCCCAAAAATGAAAGACAAGGGAACACTCTCAAGCTCATTTTACAAGACCAGTATTGTCCTGATACCAAACCCAGAAATGGACACTACTAGGAAAGAAAACTGTAGTCCAATATCCCTACTGAATACAGAGGCAAAAATCATCCATAAAACACCAGCAAACCAAATTCAGCAGCACATTAAAGCGGCCATTCACCATATTCAAGAGGGATTTGTCCCTGGGACACAATGACGGTTCAATATTTGTAAAGCAATCAAATCAGGAAAGCTAATATTTTAGAAGGAAGCCAAGAATATTCAAATGGAGAAAAAATAGCCTCTTCAATAAATAGTGCTGGGATAATTGGATATCCATATGTAAAAGAAACTGAGCCCATATCTTATGCCACTCACAAAAATTAACTTGAAATGGACTGAAGCCTGGTACTGGGTTTGCTCTGGGAGCCAATTTGCCTGCCCCTCTCTTGGCTTGAATGTTGCCGAGCCACACAGCTGCCAGGAGTTGTCACCAACATGTTTTAATCAGACGGGGCTGAAGGCACCCTCCACACCTTGCCTGGGAGTGGGCAAACCTGGCTCCAGGGCCAGCAAAAGTCCTCATTTGAGGATCCCGGTCAGGCAAACCTTTACTTCGCCCCGTTTCCTAGTCTGAGTGACTCCTGACTTGGTTCTGCAGGTGAGCAAAGCTGCTGGTTGGGACTCTCTAGGCAGGAACTCTGTTTGCCAAGATTCAAGTGCTGCTGCTGCTGCTAAGTCGCTTCAGTCGTGTCCGACTCTGTGCGACCCCAGAGACGGCAGCCCACCAGGCTCCCCCGTCCCTGGGATTCTCCAGGCAAGAACACTGGAGTGGGTTGCCATTTCCTTCTCCGATGCATGAAAGTGAAAAGTGAAAGTGAAGTCGCCCAGTCGTGTCCAACTCTTAGCGACCCCATGGACTGCAGCCTACCAGGCTCCTCTGTCCGTGGGATTTTTCCAGGCAAGAGTACTGGAGTGGGGTGCCATTGCCTTCTCCGATTCAAGTGCTAGGTGTTGCAAATCCTTCCCCTCCTCTCTGTCAAAGTAAGATTCCCAGGGGTTTAGCCCACAGATTTCCCTGTGATCCCCATTGCGTGAGATCAGAATAGGGCTCCCACAAAGCCACCCACAACGCCGGGGGAGGTCGGGTGTCTCCCCAGGTTTTCTTTTCCTACTGGAGAAACCAGGGGCTCAGGGCAGACCTCTCTATGCAGTGCTGCAACGGCCCGGGGCAGGGCGATGGGGTCAGCACATAGCTGCTCCTCTTATCCCTCTAGAGCAGCCTGTCTTGCCTTGGTGATGCAGGGGCTGCTTCAGTCTCACCCCTGGTTCTACCATTCTCCCAGTGGTACCCTGTTCTTGAATAGGTGTTAGTTGTTCTCCTCATGAACACAGCGAAGCTAGGAATGACTGAAGTGGCCATCTTGGTAACATCACTCTCTCAGGAAGTATACATACCAACAGAAGAATTCCAGTAGAACTCTATTCTGGACCAACTCATTTTCAATGATATATGGAAAAACTAATGTTGGATAATCCTCATTGTCAAGGTTCTCTTAATTCTAGCCTAGCACTGTTGGAACAGGTCGGGGGATACAAGTGGACTAGATATTTAGAACAGCTGGAAAGGACAGACATCAAATGGTGTGACGATTGTGGTCAAGTCAGAATGTCCTTCCCTGTCTCATATGGACAGAATTTGCAGGAACATTCACTGTCTCAGCAAAGCAAAGAATGTTTGCATGCACTGTTTTTTATTAGAAGATCAGCCAGAAGTAGCATTAAGCAGCAGGTGCTCTGGCGAACAATTTTAGGGTCTCCACACTCCACAAGAGGAAAAAAAGGGCTCTCCTGGTGGTCCAATGCTTGGGAATTCCGCTCCCAATGTCAGCGACATGGGTTCGATCCTTGCTCCAGGAAGATCCCACGTGCCACGTGGCCACTAAGCCTGTGCGCGACCACTACCAAGCCCACTTGTGGCAACTACTGAAGTCCACGTACCTAAGAGCCCCAGCTCTGCAGCAAGAGAAGCCACTGCAATGAGAAACCCTCGTTGGAACTAGAATTAGAGAGTAGCCCCGACTCTCCGTAACTAGAGAAATCCTGTGCGTGCTTCAGTGAAGATGCACCCAGCAGAGCCAAAAATAAATAAACATTAACATAAGTGAAAAAATAAACTTTGGGAGCTCTGAGAATTGCAAAAGGCAGGCACGAAGGGGATTCATCAGAACTCTTGCAAGGATGCATTCTCATGCGTGTTTATCCACAAGCAATCCTGCCGAGTTTTTTTGCTATTTATCTTGTGGAACTACCTCTTCTCTTACTTTTCCTGTATTTCCTGCAAAGCAAGGTTCGGATGGTTCTCACTGGGTGTTTTCCTCCCTCAGCCCTGCAGATGGCGCTTCTGCTCCAGGGCGCTCGGGCTGCCCTGGAAATAGATTGTTTCCTCAGAAGCTAGTATTTGCTACATCACCTTATGTAACTAAAACAGGCAGTTTTCTATTTCGCTTTTAGCCAGAAACCAACTGTTCCTGGAATCATAGGGCCCTTAGATTTTATTAAGCTGAAATGAATACAAAGAGGGAGAGAATAAAAAAGAGAAGAGGCTTTCATGATTGAGAATTCTAGGCAACAGGTTTAAGTGGGAGATGGATTTTTGAATTCAGGATGAATCAGACAAACAGTACATACAAAAGCACGGTCTACCAACCACAAACCCATCTTGGTCTCAACAAGTTGATGGAAATTTCAACTCCGAAGGATCAAATATCAATCAAACACAACAGGGATCTGTGTAACTTTTGTGTGCTGGCTGTGTGGATGGATGCCTTGGTGTAACACGTCCCTGAGAGCCCCGTGTTCTTCTTGGGCTTCTCCATTGTACGAGGGCTGTGTTGCGTGACTGTTGCTTGCGTTAGTGGAATACAGCATCAATCTTCACAAAATCTGCCTCTGCCTGGATTCTGACTACAAAAGTATTGTGCTTTCACTGGCTGAAGTTGGATGGTGTTCCGGGCAGCCTAGGTGGGTTAGTCCAAGCATGCTGGCCACACTTTGAGGACCTGAGTCCTAAAAAAGCTGGTGTCCCCGGTCTTCTCAGTCATCATCCAGAATGCTAACAACTTTCATGTAAAAACCAAGAGCTGTCATACTGCATCAGAAGTACTGCTTTGCTTCTCTGTCTCCACTAGCCTGCAGGCTCTTTATTTTTCATCTGGTGTCTTCCACAGCTACTGTAAGTCCTAGTCCATCACAGGTGTTCCATAAACATGTACGGAATGAACGGCTTGGTATCACTCAACTACAGAAAACTGTCAATAGACTGTCCAAAACCTTCTTGAAGGTGGCACGACACTGTTATGTATAAATCAATCCCATCCCATCTGGACCCACCTATTTTACCAGTTTACGGAGATATAACCTAGGTTCTAAGTGGGGAAACTAAAGAAGTTGTTGAGTGTCTTTGGTCAGTTGGTTACAAATGACAATAGGCAATATTTCTTTGAAAAATTATGTGACAGATGCAGTGTTAAAATCTCACTTAATGCTCACAACAGTCTATGAGATAAATATTTATTATATATTTTTTAAATTTTATTTAACTTTACAATATTGTATTGGTTTTGCCATATATCAACATGAATCTGCCACAAGTATACACGTATTCCCCATCCTGAACCCTCCTCCCTCCTCCCTCCCCATACCATCCCTCTGGGTCATCCCAGTGCACCAGCCCCAAGCATCCAGTATTGTGCATCGAACCTGGACTGAGGCACAGAGAAGGTAAGTGATTTGCTCAGTCACATAGTAGGCAGCAGAGTCAGGTACAAACACATGTAGTCTGACTCAAGAGCTGGTTCTTTGAATCATCACACATTCCTGCCTCCCTTTACTGTGGGGTCCTCTCTGATTCTCTTAATGGAAAGCCTGAAGCAGCACCCACACTAATACCAGTAACTTCTTTCTTGAAGGTGGGGAGTGGGGAGAGGTAGGCCTTATTCAGGGAGAAGGCAATGGCACCCCACTCCAGTACTTTTGCCTAGAAAATCCCATGGATGGAGGAGCCTGGTAGGCTGCAGTCCATGGGGTCACTAGAGTCAGACATGACTGAGCGACTTCACTTTCACTTTTCACTTTCATGCATTGGAGAAGGAAATGGCAACCCACTCCAGTGTTCTTGCCTAGAGAATCCCAGGGACGGGGAAGCCTGGTGGGCTGTTGTCTATGAGGTCGCACAGAGTCGGACACGACTGAAGCGACTTAGCAGCAGCAGCAGCAGCAGCAGGCCTTATTCAACGTTCTCAGTAGCTGATGATCCGTGTTGTTCCTATATGCATATGCATGCGTGCTCAGGTGTATCCGACTCTTTGTGACACAATGGACTGCAGCCTGCCAGGCTCCTCTGTCCATGGGATTTCCCAGGCAAGAATACTAGAGTGGGTTGCCATTTCCTCCTCCAGAGGATCTTCCTTACCCAGGGATTGAACTCCAGTCTTCTCTGTCTCAAAGCATTGGCAGATGGATTCTTTACCTGGGAAGCCCTGTGTTGTTCCTACACAAACGTCATCATATCCACCAAGGGGAGTTTCCAGCCCTTTACTTCATAATTTCTGTAGTTCTCGGCATTTTCAAGTGCTTCTTGCAGACCCCATATTCTAATTCAGATGAAAGAGATTATCTACTGAAATTATGATGACAAGCTCTCTGGGACAAAGCCCCAAATTGTACAGTGGCTCCAAGGCAGCAGACATTGATTTCTTGTGCACACAAGCTCATGAGCTCATGATCACTGCTCTCTTCTCGGGAGTGACCCCTGGATCCAAGATCCTTCCTTCCAGTCATCCCATCTTCTCCAAGAGGAAGGGTGTGCATCTCCACCCAGCCAGTGACAGGAGAAACAGCACGAAGAATTTTGCATGGGAGGTTCTGATGGGCCAGGCCAGGAAGGGCACTTATCACTTCCGCTCACATTCCATAGATGGGGCTGAATCTAATTGCAGGATGAACTGGGGGATTCAATTTAGCATTGTGCCCAGGAGGAAAAGGAAACGGGTTTGATGAATAGCTAGCCAGCTTCTCCCACAGGCTAATCTTAGAATTAACAGAAGATGCAATCAATAAAAGAACTTCAAACCTCTTCATTTATACATTTATACATTTCAGTATATCATGTATACATTTTTTTTTCTTTCTTTTAAAAGAGAGAACCATGATGTTAGAACTTTCAGGCTCTTCATTTTGTGTAAATAGATCACCACCCCTCTGCAAACAGGACATGAGCAGTCTGTGAGGTGCGTACACAAAATAAAACAAAGCAAGGACTCTGACCTCCCCAATTTCTAAGACGTTTTCATCCACACAGGGAAACCACTGCTCATCTCCTTCCATTACTTACAGGTTATAGCTGTGCTGGCAGGAGGATACTGTACCCAGCAAGTACTGATTTCTGCATTATCATTATAAGGGACACAAGCCAGCATTTCAGACCATCCTCTGATGAAAACATAACCACAAGTGACAGATGGCACAGAGGCAAATGTGCTGGTGGCTGCAGAAATCACAGAGAGATGACCGTATTCTGTGGAAGCAGGGGCGCAGAACTCACCCCCCGCGCTCCTCCCAATTCCTTCTCTCAATCCCAGTCTCCTGGCATCTTAGGGCTCTGGGCGAGAAATTTGAAAACTACTATTCAGGAGCCATGTCAGCAGCTGTAAAGAGCTATGGACAGACTGATTTAAAAAAAAAATCTATGCTGTTATCCCAAGAATAAGCATTTCCACATCTACCTCCATAGCTGTGGTTTAATAGCAACAATCTGGCATTGAGGAGCCCCCTTATTTTAAGATAAATACTTGTCAAATGAAAAATGATGGATGGCTCTATCTGTTTCTGTAAGCACATCTATGCAATACTGGAGTCTTCTCAGAGCTTAGGCTCAGAGCTCACAAGCCTGGGGACCAGCCACAGATGCCAACTTCTAGGCTACTTTCACTGCAAAAACAAGGATATCTCACCATCTTTGCCGGAAGTCCTGAGATTGCACCTGCCCCCAAGCCTTTCTAACAGACCAAATAAACTGAGTAGGATCCCAGATAAGTCCATGTGTAAAATTGGATCTCCAGTGACGGGTAATACAAAGCAGCAAAGAAATCTGACTAAGACATTCAGTTATTTGTAAGCCTGTGTGATGAGTTAGCCACCTTAAAGGATTTGTCTTTCAGAGGATTTGTTGTTCAGTTGCTAAGTCGTATGTGACTTTTTGCAACCCCATGCACTACAGCATGCCAGACTTCCCTGTCCTTCACTATCTCTTGGGATTTGCTCAAACTCATGTCCATTGAGTCAGTGATGTCATCCAACCATCTCATCTTCTGCTGCCCCCTTTTCCTCTTGCCCTCAATCATTCCCCAAATCAGGGTCTTTTCCAATGAGTCGGCTCTTCACATCAGGTGGCCAAAGTATTGGAGCTTCAGCTTCAGCATCAGTCCTTCCAGTGAATATTCAGGACTGATTTCCTTTAGGATTGACTGACTTGTTCTCCTTGCAGTCCAAGGGACTCTCAAGAGTCTTCTCCGCACCATGGTTTGAAAGCATCAATTCTTCAGCACTTAATCTGTCTGCAATGCAGCAGAAACCTGGGTTGGGAAGATCCTCTGGAGAAGAGAAAGGCTACTCACTCCAGTATTCTGGTCCGGAGAATTCCATGGACTGTATAGTCTATGGGGTTGCAAAGAGTCAGACATAACTAAGTGATTTTCATTTCACTTTAACCTTCTTTATGGTCCAACTCTCACATCTGTACATGTCTACTGAAAAACCATAGCTTTGCTATATGGACCTTTGTCAGCAAAGTGATGTCTCTGCTTTTTAATACACTGTATAGGTTTGTCACAGCTTTTTTCCAAGCACCAAATGTCTTCTAATCTCATGGCTGCAGTCACTGTCCAAAGTGATTTTGGAGCCCAAGAAAATAAAATCTGTCACTATTTCCAGTTTTTCCCTATCTATTTGTCATGAAGTGGTGGGACTGGATGCCATGATCCTAGTTTTTTAAAGCTAATGTTGAGTTTTAAGCCAGCTTTTTCACTCTCCTCTTTCACCCTCATCAAGAGGTTCTTTAGTTCCTCTCCACTTTCTGCCATTAGAGTGGTATCACCTGTATATCTGAGGATACACATGTTCTAATTCCAGAAGACAGAATGTCATTGCACTAATTTATTTCTATTTTCCTCTCTTTCAGATGATAAAAAAGACAGGCAATCATGCTCTTAAAAAAAAAAAAAACAACTCTTCATGGAGGTGCCCAAGTGGTCTCTATGTAAGTATGACAAGCTTAAAAACAAAAACAAATTCCCAAAAGTGTAAATATGACACAACACTGTAAGTCAACTAAATTTCAATACTTAAAAAAAAATGTAAATATGGTCAACTGTGCCTATAACAAGAAATTCTGGGCATCTAGTCCACCTTCTTATATTTCTTTCCTACTGGCCTCCTGTCAAAAGTAACTTTTCCTTCAAAATGTACCAACTGCTGAATATGCCTAAAGTCTGCCAGAGACTAAAAATTAAATTAAACAAAGTGGCAAAACTCAAAAGAGAAATATTTTCAAGCTGATTGAATCATAAATTCTTCTAAAGGCCCTCCTAACATGCTGGGTAAACAGATATGTTCACGGATGCTGCTACAGGGAGGAAACAGGATAGCTCAATCCTGCAGCCCCTGAAGACAACGCTTGCCCTTTCTGAGTTAGCAGACTCTCAACTTTGGGCTCCAAGCCTCCGCTCTAGATACTTTTATCCCCACGAGATTTAAGAACACAGTCAATTCTTCATAGGTCTCATATTTTCACTCTCCTTCCACCGACTCTTAATTGCATTGCAAAGCCCTCTTTTCGGTTTGTCTCTGTGTCCACCAATGGCCCAAGGGTGGGGAGAGCTGGTCCATTCTGAGTCCGCATCTCCCTTACTAAGAAAAAACTAACCAAAAAAGAAGAAAAAAACAAAAACCTTCCAACAGTGGCCTTAGCACTCTCCTCTCATTTTCTCAGCCAAGAACTTTTTTAGCCACAATGTATTCCATCTCTACAAACCCTCCATGTCTTTTTTTGAAAAAACTTTCCATTTATATCACTATGGAGGCTTTCCCTAGGCCTCCACGGTCAGGTTCTTACCCGCCCCTAGACAGAGTGACTCATCCAGGAGCAAAGTCTGATGTGGGAGGCTGGGTTGGGAGGCAACCTCATCCGAGACAGCCACCCGCCACCCCCCAGCACAGCTCAAGCCCCAGAGAGTCGGGGCCCCTCTCTTGGCCTTTCTGCCAACTGGGATGCTGCAGAGAAGTGCTAGCTCCTGCCCACTTCCCCTAGCCCAGCTTCACACCTAAGGTCAGCCATGCTTCCAGAAGCCACCCCAGCCACTGGACCTCAGGCCTCTCAGTTCTGGCTTTCAAATCTCTTAAGGACATGCAGACCTGGATTTAGATCCCAGTTCAGTTCAAATCCTTGTGGCTCAGCTGGTAAAGAATCTGCCTGCAATGCAGGAGAGCTGGGTTCTATCCCCGGGATGGGAAGATCCCCTGGAGAAGGGAAAGGCTACCCACTCCAGTATTCTGGCCTAGAGAATTCCATGGACTGTATAGTCCATAGGGTCTCAAAGAGTCAGACATGACTGAGTGACTTTCACTTTCACTTCAGTTCAGATCTGTGGAATACCCATGAGTTAAGCATCACCCCACAGGACCCTGTAGTTAAACGCCTCCATCAAGTAAATTTCAGGCTTCCCTGATAGCTCAGCTGGTAAAGAATCCACCTGCAATGCAGGAGACCCTGATTCGAGTCCCAGGTTGGGAAGTTCCCCTGGAGAAGGGTTAGGCTACCCACTCCAGTATTCTTGGACTTCCCTGGTGGCCCAGATGGTAAAGAAAACACCTGCAATGCAAGAGAATAAAGAATCCACCTTATATGATCATGCCCACGATCAGTGAATTTCACCTGGGTCCCCAAAGCCCCCGCAGTATGTGCTTGCCTCCATGCCTGCCTGACCTTACCTATTTTCTTATTCTGCCTCATACACTGGAGACCAATCTACGTTTGCTCGCTTGAGGGCCCAGGGGTTCAGTTCTACACTGAGAGCTCCATGTACTTCTGTTATTTCTTTTCATTCTCACAACACTTGAGCAGGGCCAGGCACCTGCTCACACATTCTACATAATGACAAGCTCCGCCCAGAAGCCCTGTAACTTGCTCAAGGGGCCTGAGCTAGTAAAAAGTACAGATCTGTTTTGTTTTGTTTTGTTTTTACTCCTAAAGTTCCATATTATTTTCATACCATCTAGTGTTTCTGATGATCACTTTGGATTTGCAATAATGTTTCAAAATTAATTACCCCCAGGCTTTCTAATCATGCTCATAAATAGCAAGAAAGGTAAAGTCACAGAGTAGCCAGGGAAGCCGCCCACAGGCTTCAGTTTGGTAGACACTGGGTGGTGGGGGTGAAGCTGTGGACAGGCCTGAGCAGTTCTGGTCTTTGAAGACTTTTTTGAGTGTAATATTTTGAACTGATTTCAGGACACAAGTTGTCACCATCTGCCTGTGGGTGTTTAGTTTGCTTAATGACTTAAAAGGCATAGGGGCAGAGAGGAATTCAATCTAAGAATTTCGTAGGATCTGGGAGCCTTGACCCAATGACTTCTCCCCAGGGAGTTCAACAGCCTTCCCCACAATCAGCATCTCAGCTGGACGTCAAGACCCAACTCACTTTAATTTTACAACACTGGGATTTGAAGGAATGTGCCTCTGTGTGTAGAATGTAACTATCTGTTTCACATATTTCCAAAAATCGAATATTTGTGCCTAGGTGGTTTAACACTGCATGAGAAACTCTCAGGAATGGAGGGAGATGGGGAAATTGACTTTGAACTTTGTGGAGTGTTGATGCCAGCTCAGCTTCTTACCAGCTGACCTGAGGATTTCAAGATCCCAAGATATAAGCATGATCATTTAAAATAAACTCCAGTACATCAAACAAGACACACATGTTCAATACCCAATAAAATCCCAGATTAGTCAAATCAGAAGTATACCTACAATATCACAAAAATAAGAAGCAGTGAACAGTCCTTCCACCTGTAAGGCTATTCCGATTACACTGTCTTGGGAGTTAATATCTGTAAAATGAAGGAAGAAATCGGTGCCACTGAAGAACAGAGAGACGCACAAATTCTTTGAAATGACAGGAAAAGGAAAAGATCCCCAACTCTTGCTGAGGTCATCTAAGGACTTTAGAGAAACATGGAACAAAAGTGTATTACAGCTGCTGCTGCTGCTGCTAAGTCGCTTCAGTCATGTCTGACTCTGTGCGACCCCAGAGACGGCAGCCCACCAGGCTCCCCCGTCCCTGGGATTCTCCAGGCAAGAACACTGGAGTGGGTTGCCATTTCCTTCTCCCCCGATGCATCAAAGTGAAAAGTGAAAGTGAAGCCGCTCAGTCGTGTCCGACTCTTTGCGACCCCATGGACTGCAGCCTACCAGGCTCCTCCGTCCATGGGATTTTCCAGGCAAGAGTACTGGAGTGGGGTGCCATTGCCTTCTCTGTGTATTACAGCAGGGGTCCCCAACTTTGGGGATATAATGCTTGATGATCTGAGGTGGAGTTGATGTTGTTTATTTCTATGTAACCATAGAAATAAAGTGCACAATAAGTGTAATGAGCTTGAATCATCCAGAAATCATCCCTCCTCCCCAAGTCTGTGGAAAATTGTCTTCTACGAAATTGGTCTCTGGTGCCAAAAAGATTGGGGACCACTGTATTACAGACTTTCCCACAAAACCAGTTGCATGTATGCTACCTTAGCCATGCTTTATCATTCTAAGTTGACATCTAACTGGGTTCAGGAACCAGGCAGAAGAGAAGTAAATATACACAGTGTCCCGGTCATCCTTCCTATGCTTTTCTGACGTGCAGACTGAGTCAAGTTGCTTTGTTCTGTGCCTCACCTTCCTACCACGGCCACCTCCCAAAGTCCGTATTAACAACAGTAACGGAGCATGTAGACACACACTCCTGGGACTTGGGAAGAGCCTCCCAGCTCACGGAGGGGCAGCACTGCCAGCCTGCATCACAGCTGGCAGCATTCAGACCGCACAGACGCGTAACTCTCGGGGCGGGGGGTGGTTATTAAGACCGCAGGTAAAAGGACTTGATTTGTGCTGCACTGAAATCCTTCTGTTGTACAAACCTGCTGTGAATGTGAGGGAACAAGCCCAACGAGCTGCACTGTGTGCCCAGCCGCCGCAATCACCGTGTCATTGTTTTCTGTTGTCCAGCTGCCAAGTCGTGTCTGACTTGGCACGTGACTTGGCACGACTTCGTGAGCCCATGAACTGCAGCATGCCAGGCTTCCCTGTCCTTCACTGTCTCTTGAAGTAACCATGCAATATGAAATATATATACTGTATCTTCTTAAAACAATCATGTGTGTGTATATACATATACATATATACACAACATAATATTACTCAGCCATAAAAAAGAATGAAATATCGCCAAGTCAGGCAGAGAAAGACAAATATTATGTAAAATCACTTATATGTGGAATCTAAAAAATAATACAAATGATTCTACATACAAAACAGAAACAGACTTACAGACATAGCAAACAAACTTATGGTTACCAAAGAGGGAAGGGGAGGGATAAATCAGGAGGCTGGAATGAGCAGATCCAAACTACTATACATAAAATATATAAGTAATGAGGACTTACTCTATAGCACAGGGAACTATATTCAATACCCTGTAATAACCTATAATGTCAAGTAATCTGCAAAGATATATATATACACACATATAACTGAATCAACTTGCTGTACACCTGAAATGAACACAAACTGTATATCAACTATATTTCAATTTTTTTAAAAAGATGCCAAATTGGATTTGTAAGGAAAAAAACTCATTAGTAGTACACAAATCCAATTCTACCCTAGCCAGAACAACTAAACCAACAAAAAATTACCCCAAATCTCTCCTAATATAATTTAAATGAAACACATTATTATAATCCTGCTTTCTTATACACTTATACACAGTGAACTCTTAATTAACCAGACCTCCCCTAACTGGCACTCTGAATAACTAGAAGTTTTGTTCTGAATTCAGTCTTTAAGAGAAAGAAGCAATGGATACTCAAAGCATATCAAGTGCTGACTACAGAAAACATACACTGCGTTCTGGAGTCAGAGTGTCCCCTCACCCACCTCTCTAAAACTCTCATCTTTCTCCAGCTGGAGGAGTTTTCTTTGCCTGTTAAATTTTAATTCCAAAATTTTGTGATGGGTATCGGAGAAGGCAATGGCACCCTACTCCAGTACTCTTGCCTGGAAAATCCCATGGACAGAGGAGCCTGGTAGGCTGCAGTCCCTGGGGTCGCTAAGAGTCGGACTCGAATGAGCGACTTCACTTTCACTTTTCACTTTCATGCTTCGGAGAAAGGAAATGGCAACCCACTCCAGTGTTCTTGCCTGGAGAATCCCAGGGACGGGGGAGCCTGATGGGCTGCCGTCTATGGGGTCGCACAGAGTCGGACACGACTGAAGCGACTTAGCAGCAGCAGCAGCATCACATTCCCAAACCATGCATTCAGTCCTTCCTTAACATCCCAGATAAGTTTACACACACGTCCCTCTAGTCTATCATTTGTCATCCTGAATGACTGTGTGCATCCACACATCCGTTTCTGTCTCTGGACCAAGGGACAGGCCATTATCTTAGGGTTCCCACAGCATAGCGCATAGTAGGTGCTCAAAAAAAAAAAGCTTGCATTCGAGAATAAATAAGGAGAAACTGCTACAGAGCACAAGGAGCTCAGCTTGCTCCATGCTCTGTGATGGCCTAGAGGGGTGGGATGAGGGGTGGGGGGCGGAAGGCTCAAAAGGAAGGGGATTTATGAATACTTACACAGATTCATGTTGTACAACAGAAACTAACACAACATTGTAAGGCAATCATAATTAAAAATCACAATTAAAAATAAATAAGGAAATGCATGAAAAAACAGCTCTTTCTCATCTTCTATCTCCACATCCATAGAGATGAAAAAGACCCTGATGCTGGGAAAGATTGAAGACAAAAGGAGAAGAGGGCAGCAGAGAATGAGATGGTTGGAGAGCATCACCACTGACTCAATGGACATGAATCTGAGCAAACTCCAGCAGATAGTGGAGGACAGAGGAGCGGGGTGTGCTACAGTCCATGGGGTCGCAAAGAGTCAGACACAACTTAGCAACTGAACAATATATATCCATATCCACATTGCTGCACTGTGGTTCTTTGTTTCAGAATGATGATGATGTAATTTCCTAAACTGATAAAGATGCAAGGCCTTTAGCATAACTAAGTGCTAAATACAGATGCTGAAGTATTACAAGGCATCTCATAAAGATGTTCAAAATCATGAAATCAGGAGTTTCTAGTTAACACTGTGCATGCGTGCTCAGTCACTTCAGTCATGTCCAGCTTTTTGCAACTCCATGGACTGTAGCCTGCCAGGCTCCTCTGTCCATGGGGATTCCCCAGGCAAGAATACTGGAGTGGGTTTCCATGCCCTCCTTCAAGGGATCTTCCCGACCCAGGGATCAAACCCATGTCTCTTACGTCTCCTGCACTGGCAGACAGGTTCTTTACCACTAGCGCCTCACTACTTGTAGCTAATCTGACTGTTCAATTAATAAAAAGATTCTCATCCTGGAGGCACTCCAGCTAAAGAGAAATTGCTATTCTTACAGAGCATATATCCTGTTTGGATGAGAAGAAAAGAAAGTATGTCTCAACTCTTGGCAAGAGAAACAAACAACTGAATTCTGGCCTAAATCCTTGTTACAATCAATGACCTTCATTCCTGGTTTCATTTACCATGAACAGAGATAGTTATCAAACAGAAATAGTCAGCCAGTCACAACCAAAGACCAGACTGATTTTCCTAAAACAGCCTGTGTTATAAACATACCCATGTTCATGTAAGTGAAACAAAAGCTGAATAAAACAATATTTTCTTATTCTTACCTACAAAGGCGTGCGTGTGTGCTCGGTTGCTTCAGTCGTGTTCAATTCTTTGTGATCTATGGATTGTAGCCCACCAGGCTCCTCTGTCCATGGGATTCTCCAGGCAAGAATACTGGAGTGGGTTGTCATGCCCTCCTCCAGGGGATCTTCCCGACCTAGGGATCAAACCTGCATCTCCTACATTGCAGGTGGATTCTTTACCTCTGAACCACTGGAAAAGCCCCTTAGCTACATATGGTAACTAACATTTCCTATTCTTTTTTCTTTTTGTAAAGCCAGTTATAATCCAATGAACTGAATTCAAGATCAGATGGTGGGTCAAGACCTCAGTATGAAGAAATCTACCCTGTAGTCAAAAAATGACCAATTAAGTAGCACACAAGTCAGCTCCCTGAGTTATCCCTGATCCCTATTGATCACCAATGATGGTATACAGACAGCATACCAGTCCAACTTTTTTTTTTTTTTTTTTTACCAAATCTTATTTCACACTTCTAGAACAACACCACTGCCAGGGAATAATTAGAACAAGAAGAAAAATAAGTGATGTTTAACTCATAAATATACACTGAAAGTAGATCTTCCATGGGAGATGCATAAAATGAATGCCATCAAACATTTAAAGGCATTATACATACACGCAATGCTCATCATCTGACAATCTTCATGTCCTACTCCACCCCCCACCCACAAAGTTTTCCAAAACCCATTGTAATCTCAGTTGTCATTTTATCGATTGTCAGTCATCCAGAAAAAGTACTTCACTTGAGCTTCTACTCCTGATGACTCATTCTTGGGAAAACATCTCTTCTTTTTGAGTTATCTCTTAGGTAGGGAAAATAAGATATTTGAAAAATGTAGCATTTTGTGTAAAGCCACTTATAATCCAATAAACTGAATTCAAGATCAGATTGTGGGTCAGGAGCTAAGTATGAAGAAATCGACCCTGTAGTCAAAATATCATCAATTAAACAGCATACAAGTCAGCTTCCTAAGCTATCCCTGATCCCTGCTGTTCACAAATGATGGGAGGTCTGGCTATACAGACAAGGGTCTCAATTCAAAATTCCAAGAGCAGGTGACAGGGCCTGAGGACCCACATTTCTCATTTGTCCCCAGCCATTTTAACTCAGTGTTTCATACAAAACTAAGATAAAACTATAACTAGTAAAACGAACTCATGTTTCTATTCCAACAGTGGGAGGGTACTGATAACTGTAATTAGCTATGTCGACAGGGTTTATTGATAACAGCAAGGGACTTTACATAAATAATGTTCTGGTTTTTAAACCTTGATCTAACAAGGCTGCCTCTCAAAATTACCTTTTAAAAGGTTTAAAAGGAGGATGAAGAGCCCAGCTGTGGGCATACCTGCAGTGAATTCATTCATGTCACTAACTGGAGGGGCCACTGAATCCTTCTGCGCCCCCCACCACACACACACACTTCAAAACAGTCAAAAAATAAATAACTCAGAGGATAACACTGGTCTATTTTTGGCTCTCCAAGAAGAATGAATTGGTATCAAACCTTGGATGATTTGTCTATGGTATATATTGTTGTTGTTCAGTCACTCGGTCGTGTTTGACTCTTTGCAACCCCATAGACTGGACTGTAGCACAGCAGGCTTCCCTGTCCTTCACCATCTCCTGGAGTTTGCTCAAACTCACGTCCATTGAGTCAGTGCTGCTCTCTAACCATCTCATTTTCTGCTGCCCTCTTCTCCTGCCCTCAATCTTTCCTAGCATTAGGGTCTTTTCCAATGAATTGCATCAGGAGTCCAAAGTATTGGAGCTTCAGCTTCAGCATCGGTCCTCCCAATGAATATTCAAGGTTGATTTCCCTTAGTATTGACTGGTTTGGAATACATGTAATCTATAACTATGAACAAATATGAGAGTTTACTTTTTGACAGCATTTCACATTTTTTTACTAAACTTAGTCATCTTAAAAAAATATCTGGGTGATGGATGAAAGACTGCTGTTTGATAAAGCAGTTAAATAAGTGCCATTTCCAGGTGGGCGCTACGAAGGCACCTTTGCTTACGGGGACTTGAGTATGAAGGCACCTTTCCTTACAGGGACCTGAGTCACAGGACTGACTCCCACAACCCGTGGGCCTGGAAGCTTCCACACAGGCTGTCCCGAGCCCTGCCAGCGGGACCCTTGGAGCCCTCTGCCATTCTGCACATGAAACAGGAACTCCAGCAATGAGAATCTTTGCCTACTTGGGAGTGACAGCTGAAGGGGAACTGCAGGGCTCCAGCCAGGTTCCCAACTGGATATCATACACATGAGAAAGAAGCTTCTATCATAAGCCTTTCAGATCTGGGACTGATCTGCTCCAGCAGGAAAGAACTCCAGATTTCCTTTCCAGGAGCAGGTGACTATTACCACTTGTGTCTGGAGAAAAAGAAAAGAGCCTCAGGCTCCTCCAGAGAATACTAGCAAATTACCTGGAGTTTGTGGGAAGATGGATATTAAAAAAAAAAAAAAAAAAAAAAACACTTCCAGATGTTTATCACAGGGGTGTCACTTTAAGAAACAACACACCTTAAACATACTGACCTGACCCGGAAGAGGCAATCTAGCTCCGGACCAGATTTATTCGAAGAGTCTGAAGTCTGTTTAGGTGTGGACTTAAAACCATGGAAATGATGACGATTAACTGCAATTAATTGAGTAATTAAAGTCTTTGTAATCTTTGCAGGTGTTCATATTGTTCCATTTTGTTTTTACAAATCGCTTTAGATTATAATTACAAGGAATAAGCCACTGGAAGTGAAGGTTGTTCATTAGACACTAAAGAATAAGCTGTAGGAAATACAAAAATGAAAATGTCACCATTTAAACATGGTGACAAGTTTTCAATCATACCCAAGGAGTGATACTGAATTCAATATAATTTACAGGAAAAAACAAAAACCAGCTACTTTGAAAACTGAAAGTTGATCAGTTGTGTCCAACTCTTTATGACCCCATAGACTGTAGTCCATCAAGCTCCTCTGTTCATGGAATTCTCCAGGCAAGAATACTGGAGAGGGTTGCCATTCCCTTCTCCAAGGGATCTTTCCCACCCAGGGATTGAACCTGGGTCTCCTGCATTGGAGGCAGATCCTTTACCTTCTGAGTTACCTTAGGGGTATGCAAAATATAGCCCAAACAAGGTTCTGGAATAATACAAGGATTTGCTCAGAATTTAGAGGCAACAATGGAATCAGATTTGGCTTAAACATCTTAAAATCTCTCAAAAGCTTCTACCTGTTATACTTCCAAGAACCAGAAGCGGAGTGAGAATGTAGAATTTTCCAGGGACAAGAAAGTGATCCTCTTTTAACAAAGGCTCACTCTTTTGTTGCCAAATGTGAAGCAACAGAGATTAAGAATAGGAATGTGGGTTCAAGTTCAGCAGTGTTGCTAAATGTTTTGAGAATGCAACGACGTTTCTTAAATCAAGGACAAATGAAAGACCCTTGACACAGGGGTACTTCCTGCATCTCCACGGACATTACTGACCTTACCAGCCTTCTGGCTTTGGTCTGGATTTTGGCCACTATTTGGGGGAAACACCTGACATGTGTTTCACCCGTTTGTAGAGAAAGGTAAAGAAAATTAAAATACAAATACAGTCCGACCTCATCAGTCGTGGATTTCCTATTTGTGAATTCACCTACTTGCTAAAATGGCTCTGCTGCTGCTGCTAAGTCGCTTCAGTCGTGTCTGACCTTGTGCGACCCATAGACGGCAGCCCACCAGGCTCCACCGTCCCTGGGATTCTCCAGGCAAGAACACTGGAGTGGGTTGCCATTTCCTTCTCCAATGCATGAAAGTGAAAAGTGACCCCAAAATCAATAGTGGCGGCATTCTGTGGCCATTTGAGGACACGAGTAAAAGGGAGAAAGAATATTTAAGTCCCAACATGCATGCTTCCAGCTGAGGTGGAACAGAGTGGTGCTCTCACTCTATAAACCAGTATCCTCTTGCAGTCAATTTATTGCCATGGTTTTTGCATTTTTTGTTGCTGATTTTGCTGTTGAAAATGGCCCCAAGCACAGTGCCAAAATGCTATCTAGTGTTTCTGAGCTCAAGAAGGCTGGGATGTGCCTTATAAAGAGAATATATGTGTTAGATAACTTTTGTCCAAGAATGAGTTATAGGGCTGTTGGCTGTGAGCTCAATGTTAATGAACCAACACTAACTTATTAAATGAGGTCTCTTTAAACAGAAACACACAGAAACCAAGGTTATGTATTGACAGGTGGATGAAAATGTGACCAGAGAATCACAGACACCTAAGCCTCTTTTCCTCTAAGAACAAGAGCTCAGGATTTGCTAATTAAGTGTTCATGGTGACTTCATACGTCTAAAAATGCCAGTGAATATAGCTTTCAGGAGCATCTATTGTTTCAGCAATTGAGGCACACTAGAAAACTGGATCAGATCTGGCAATAGAGTTCTATTTACAAAGTTACCACCAGGAGAAAATGAGCGTCACTCTTTCAATAAAGAGCAGCCGTCCCAAGGCCATCCAAGCTTTCCTATCAAACCAGCAACTCTCGGCAAATACACTGAATGGCCTTTGTGAGACTTAGTGGTTTTGGAAACGACAGAGCCATTTCCCACAGATCATCTGCAAACCTACTGACCTTTTACACCATGTGGCTGCCTGCATCCCAAACCCTGAGTGATGCCAGCCAAAACCCAGACCACAGCCAGAAGCTCATCAGTAACATCAATGGAAATGCAGAAAGTGTGCCTGGGTGGAGGGGTCTTTCCCTTGTCTTTGATTTTTAAAAGCATTATTGCCTTCTCAAAAAATTAAGCAACACTGCTGAAACTTAGCCCAGATTCCTATTGTTAATCTTTGCTGGTTTTTCTACAGCAATAGACTAGCAAGCCAGGAGGTTAAAAGTAGAGAATCATTTCCTGGTCCCCAGAGAATCCCCAGTTCCAGTTCCAGCTCTAACATATATGAAAAGGTAAAAACATTTCTAGAAATTTTAGGACTATTTAACCCAAACCCGATTCCATCATTTCCTCTAAATTCTGTGGGCATCGGTGTATTATTTCTACCTCCTGCTTTAGGCTATATTTTATCCTCACCCTCAAGTAGCCTGTTTTTTACTGTAAGTTATGTTGAATTCAGCATCCTTTTTTTCTTTTCTTTCTAAACTCAGTGAAAAGCAATGTTAGTATGATCACAAACAAGCTGCTTGGCTGAGAACTCGAATCCATTCTGAAAAAAACCCAGGCAGATAAGTGTCCTAGAATATTAACTGACACTGCCAAGATGGAGCCACGTCTAACCACGAACTGTGTGTATTTATACAAAACTGTCAGAGCTTCATGAGCTATTTTCTTCGAAAGTCCCATTTTCCCATAAAAGCAAGAATTCAAAGTTTATTACTAGAACTACTTGTTCTACTGAGTAGAAAATTCTTCTGTTTCCAAATATAATGAAGAACATCAAGAATTACAAGTAGAATTGAGTCAGTAAATGACAGCTTGTAGAGAACGACATTTTCATCTATTAAGACAATTACTGACGAATGTGAAGATGAATATGTAACTTAAGTAGATGGATATTTCTTCAAGCATTCAGACTCCTGAGATAATTTTAAAGCAGCAATTTGCAAGCTTTTTCACCCTCAGGACAATTATTGAAAAAACCTGGGAAATATTCAAACTCCATATCTCTTTTATAAGTTAGAAATTGGCAGGATTTCCAAAGAGATGAAATATTCCTTTATTTTTTAACTGACTACATTGTTGCATGTATTATATCACAGAACTGTTAAATTTCAGAGCTGGGTGGGACTACCATGCTTCAATTGGGGGTTATCAAAATGTGGCTGTAACTAACAAGAAGGGCATCTATCAAGGGGTCTGTAAGCCCTTCTCTATGTCCAGACAACTACAGGGCACTTCATGGTAACTAAAGCATGGACCCTACTATGTGGTATAAAATATCACCTTTTACTTATAGTAATTACCAATCCCATTTTCATAATGTCCTGGCCTCAGGACCATGGAGGAGAGAGGAGAGAGTTGGGAACGGGCAGGGATGAAGCTAAAGGCAGGCCCCAAGGATGGGGTAGTCAGAACAGTGGCTCCCAAAGTTGTCCTTGTCCCCACAACCCATGAGCCTGACAGGTTATTGGCAAAAGAGACTTGGTAGATGTGGAGAAATAAAGGATCTGGAGATGGGAAGGTGAGCCTGGAATGTGCAGTGTAATCACAAGGCTCCTTAAAAGACCCAGAGGGAATTCCTTGGTGGTTCAGTGGTTAGGACTCAGCGCTTTCACTGCTGAGAGCCTGGGTTCAATTCCTGGTCAAGGAACTAAGATCCTAAAAGCCACTTAATGCAGCAAAAAAAAGAAAAGAACACATATTAAAATTATTCAGTAAAGATCTTGCTTGTGGAAGAGCAGTGATTTGGGGTGGATCATTGCTGGGCCTGGCAACTTAATCTTTGCCTGCCTTGTGTGCTACCTGCTCTGTCATGTCCAACTTTTTGCAATCCCATGCACTGTACCCTGCCAGGCTCCTCTGTCCATGGAATTCTTCAGGCAAGAATACTGGAGTGGGTTGCCAGTCCCTTTTGCAGGGCATCTTTCCAACCCAGGGATCAAACTGAGGCTCTTGCATTATAGGCAGATTCTTTACCACCTGAGCTACCAAGGAAGCCCTGCCTGCATGGTGGGTAAATACAAATTTAGTAAATGCTCTGTGGCTCTCGACAGGTGATGCATTATCTTTAATTTGACCAGGTGATTAAACCTGCTTTCATTAAAACATATGACTCTCCGGTTCCCTTGAAAAAAAAAAAAAAAGAAAAGCTATTAAAAAAATAATAAAATTTCTCTTGATAAAAAAAAAAGCCAGAGAAGGAGAAGGAGCTCTCATGGAAGAGAGGAAGATGGCATACTGATAGTTTTGAAGGTGGAGGAAGAGGCTGGGAACCAAGGAGGGCAGGTAGCCTCGAGGAACTGGAAAAGGCAGGGAAACATTCTCCCCTAAAGCCTCCAGGATGGCGGCTTGGAGTATGCCTTGATTATGTAGCCTAGTACCCCCACTTTGGACTTGTCACCTCCAGGATACTACATTTGCACTGTTTTAAGCCACCATTTTTATGGTAATTTGTTACAGCAGCAACAAGAAACTAATACAGAAGCCAACATCTAACTGACGGCATGTAAGAAGAGAATGAGACAGTGAGATGGGGCAGGATCCAGGCTGTCATCGGTACTTCAGGGTAAGTCAGGGACCTCAGTCGTTGGAAACAGAATCATAGTGATTGGGGCAGGGTCTTGGCTGAGTCTCTAGGAAGTGAGGTTTGGCAACGGGTAGGTAAGTTTGGGCCAGGACCCTAGTCCCAACAGGGACCCCACCATATAGATGGAAACCATGGTGGCTGCTCTGCCTCAGTGCCCAGGCATTCAAGCGGGTGGTGAGAGGACAAGCAGGCAGTGAGTTCCTGCCCTCCTTCTGCTGGAACTTCCGGGAAAAGAGGAGAGTTCCTTCCACAAGGTGAAGATACGAGTCTAGGGCTGTCAGCTGGAAGAACTGCCTAAAAAATAAAGAATCCAAGAGGACACAACTAGATGATGGAAACAGATCCAGACAGAAATCCAATTGCGTCAAGAAGCAAGTTTGACCCCTGATGACTTTTAGTTTTGAAGCGATACTTTGTGCTTAATCCAGTGTGAACAGGGTTGCTAAGTGAATGAGTCCTGAATAATACACAATCATTAAGAAAATTCTCTCTTTTCACATAGAAAACATCAGCTCTCTGGCATTTTGCTTGTTTAGTCGCTAAGTCGTGTCTGACTCCTTTGCAATCCTACAGACTAAAGCCTGCCAGGCTCCTGCCAGGTGAAAATACTGGAGTGGGTTGCCATTTCCTTCTCCAAGGGGTCCTCCTGACCCAGGGATTCAAATCCACATCTCCTGCCTTGACAGGCAGATTCTTTACCACTGAGTCACCAGGGAAGCCCATTTTAATGAGGGCAAATAAATTTGGGGGGAAGCAGATGGAGAGGAGAATAAAGGCTGGAATGCATGAGTCATGTCTATTGTTAAGCCAGCCCAATACTTTAACACTTTTAAATACTTAAAAAATTAACACATAGGAACTGTATAACTATAGACATACATACAAAACAAGTAACCTGTTATTACAGTAGTTCCAGGAGAGAATGGATGAGGCAGAATAAGCAGGTTTAGCATTGGCTAGTTTGAAGTGTTTCTGTGATGAATGATTTAGTTTGAACAATAGCTAGGGTGTAGGGGTTGTCTTAAATTGTCTGGCCCGGGAGGATTAGAGGAGTGTTGTTCCTGAAAGTAAGAGCCCCACAGAGGAGGAGGTTAGGGTGTGGGCTCTGGGTCGGCTGGTCTGCATACAGAAGGCATGATCATAGGTGAGTCATGGACTATCTCTAGGAACTGGCTGATGCTGGGAGGGGCAATCCTTCCAGCATTAACAAGGCCCCAAGATGTCAAAACTTCAGAAACACATGGTTAATACACTTATATTATCCCATAACACTTTACCCATGAGCTATTTTCTTGTTAATGTATTTGTGTTCTGTTTATTTTCTATTAGCCCCACTGGAATGTAAGCTCCTTAAGGCAGGATAATCATCTGCCACATTCACTGCTAATTCCCAGCACCTACTACCGGAGACGATGCTTGATTCATGTGTATTGAAAGAATGAATGAATTTCTCTCCCTGGAATTGCTATTTCTGTCCCTTGCCCATTTTCCTATTTAACAATCCCTTGTACTTTTCTTATTGCTTTGCACTTTAATGAATACAAAAATTAAAGCTTGGTCAGTGATGTGTTTTGCAAATATTTTTTTCAGTTTCTCTTTATTTTTTAAGATGGTCTTAGCCATAAAGAAGTTTTAATTTTTATTTTCATGTAGTCTCAAAGTTATCAGTATTATTCTTTATGGCTTCTGAGTTTTAGGTCAAGCTTCTGCAGCTCAATATGATATAAAATAGCATGATATTTTAGTGTTTCATTATAATTAATCTTTGGGGTGATTAGAAATGATTTTGTATGGAGAAATAAGGTGGAGATCTACTTTTTCCTAAATTACTAGCACTATTTATTCAACAATCTACATTCCCCACTAGTATAAAATACATTCTTTAACATATACCAAATTGTGTATGTATGTGTGCGGGTGTATGTTTATGTTTTTATACACACACATGTTTATAAACCCAGGTCTCCCACACTGCAGGCAGATTCTTCACCAGCTGAACCACAAGGGAAATCAAGAATACTGGAGTGGGTAGCCTATCCCTTCTCCAGCAGATCTTCCTGACCCAGGAATCGAACTGGGGTCTCCTGCATTGCAGGTGGATATAAATTGGGAAGGGCATATTTTTTTCTGAACTCTCTATGACCCCTGACTAGTCTTATATCAATATCACATATTACCTAAATCACTATGAACTAATAGCCTCTATTCTAACTAACAAGAGACAGGCCACACTCTATTACCAGATCATTAAAGGGGCCAGTTTTGCAGCTGACGTGAACAGCTGTATCAAAATACAGAAATACCTGTGAAGGGGAAGTAAAATTACCAACGTGTAACCCCCCAACACATGAAATCAAACAGATACTCTGTTAATATAGCCCTTGTGATAGAGCAAAAGAGTTCAATCATTTGGTTTAAATCACTTTACCTTAAAAAAAAAAAGCAAAATAGGAACTGCCACATCTGTCTCATCTCTCTTTGGAGCCAAAGGTGAGTCTACCAACCTATGTCAGCCTCAGGGCCAAAGTGAGCTACACCAGAGGGCCAGGGAATGGGTCCCCACAGCTACAGGGGGGTCAGGGTCACTTTTCTTCATCATTTCTGACCATCTCAAAACAGACACCTATAGGATGTAAATGTTGGTTTGGTTATGGAAGGCTTCCCTCTCCTCCTCTTCATTTTATTCACAGAATTTAATCTTGCAGATTAAAATACAGAGAAACTGAGCCTGTGCCAGGCATCAAACCTCTCTGTCCGGAGTCCTTCCATCCCCATCCACAAATGCACGCTCACACTGAGGCCTGACCACCTTCATTCAACTTCTCCGCGTATAACATCTATGTCACGTATCAGCCCAACTTCTGGAAGGCCCTACCCACCATGACCCTTTGTCAGTTTCAAGCATCACTTTGAGGACAACTTTCAGGAATCTGGGGGAAGGAAGAGGGAGCTTCCTGCCACCCTCTGTGCCGTTTGTTGTTTCAGGAATGAGTGCTTCAGCCACGCGCGTGTGACCATCTGCGTGTGAAACAATGGCGGTGAGCTCTTGTCAGCAGGAGCTATAACCTGAGTTGCCTTCAGTAGCTGGCACTGAAATATTAAAGGAGTCAAGGCACACACAGCGTGTGGAACAGTGGCTGGTCCCGCAAGTGCTCAACACTCGGGAGTCTGTCAATATTCTTGCCAGCTCTCCATGATTCTCGTCAAGTCTACAGTCGTGTGACACATGGTCCTGGGGCGTTTGAATGAAGCTGACAGGTCCCAGTGGACATCAGAGAGAACCCACCAGTCCTCAGTGCATAGATTACGGTCAGAGTTACTATCAAGACAAGTCATAGCAATTTCCCTGGTGGTCCGGTGGCTAAGACTCCACCCTTCCAATGCAGGGGTCCCTGGTTCGATCTTTGGTCAGGGAACTAGATTCCACATGCCACAACTAAGACCCATCATAGCCAAATAAATAAATTAAAATATTTTAAAAAGACCAAACTCATAAAACAATATAAATATCTCTCAGCATCCACGATCCTGGCACATCGAAGAGTTCTCTGTGTGTTGTCTTACTTACTTTTAACCTTTCAACGAAACCGTGAACCCCTGAAGCAGAATGAACCATAAAAACGACAAACTAAACCTCATTTTGCTTTCTACCTAATGATAAACTGAATACAATGAATTTTATAAATAGTAGGCCCAGTTCAAACCAGTTCCTAATATCTACACTTCTGTAAGAAAACCACTTCATATATGCTTTTACCCGAGTTTTCTGTTCAACTATACTTTAAATTGTAGATGAGGGGTGAAGGTGAGAGAGAAGTGAAACCTCTTTATGAAGCTGTCAAACTGCCATGACGAGAAATAAGCTATTAAAGAGTATACTTTATTTAGTTAATGAGCCTATATAACCAACTAATAGAGATTAAGCTTCATCTGAAAGGGGAGGGAATGAGGAAGGGAAGAGAACTGAGTGAGTGATGAGAGCTGGTTGCCAGGGAAACTTCCTTTATGAAAAAACAGTCACCCCACAGGGTGGTCATAATTTTTCTCCTTTTCAGTTTAATCCAAGTTGTAGGAAGCAGGAAGTCAAAGGGGTGGGGGGCGTTAATCTCTCTCCTCTAAAGGCTTATATAAGATGGCTGAGAAGGGAACACTGTGCTTCCTTTCTCAGAAGCATAAACAGTCTTCTAAAAAATCTGAAAGAATATAACTCATTACCCAGACATCTGAGGATAAGTTGAAGCTGTAACCGTTTCAGAAATTAAAGGAATTCTAGGCCCTGAAGGATCTACACCATCTCACTGACTTGTGATCAAGGAGTTCTGGATAAGTTTTCTATCCAAACGTGGCAGGGGAAAATCTGCCAATATTGTAACAGTAATATTAGGGGATCAAATTCTATTGACTTGTTTGTAATTCTTAAAATCTTTCGTTCCATAATTTATCTTCAAAAAGCTAAACAGGAGTTGGTAATTAGCGACTGGTTTGCATTTATTCTTATTTCAATCAATTACCACTTTTTCAAGGATGAACGCAGACGTGTGTGGCCAGAAGCCCTCGCACTATGAATGAGTCATTCACACCAAATGAAGTTTTATCAACTGACCCACTCATCCACCTGCTGCCAGGAGGGCGTCAGGCCTGGAAAGAACCAAACGGCCCCTAGAAGGTTACTCTGGAAAACAAGAGGACATATGTCACAATGGTATTTTTCTAACCTTACAAAAGAATTAGAACATGAAAATACTTTCTCAGCAGAGCCTGGATTGAAATGGTATTTCATTCATCTTAGTCCCGGCTGGTTTTCATCGTGTCCACTTCTGGGGAGCACAGATGATCTGTTTTCAAGCAACTTTAACATATTGGACACCTGAATATATATAGGTCATTAATCAAATGTATTTTCAGCCATGCTTAAAGTCACAGAAGTCTTGAAATCACAAGAACTGAGACAAGACACACTGTTCCTGGGCTTACTAGCCACGATGTTCCTGAGACAGTGTCAGGGAAGAACATGAGGATAATTGGCAGAGAAGCACAATTTGTTACAGCCACACAGATCTTCAATGGGAAAGCCAAGCTTCCTGGTTATCACAGTCCTCAGCAGCTATTAACTTCAATGTCCCCCCTCCTTTTTTAAAATTTATCTCCAGAATATAGAAAAGGGGTCTTTATTTCAGTCTACCACTCGCTCTGTTGCTTGCATTATGGCAAAGGATGCCTCCTGTTCTAGCCTGATGTCTAAGCCCTTTGGTTTGGACACTCCTAGGCTATACATCAGAGAGAGCAATGGCACCCCACTCTAGTACTCTTGCCTGGAAAATCCCATGGACGGAGGAGCCTGGTAGGCTGCAGTCCACGGGGTAGCTAAGAGTCGGACACGACTGAACAACTTCACTTTGACTTTTCACTTTCATGCATTGGAGAAGGAAACGGCAACCCACTCCAGTATCCTTGCCTAGAGAATCCCGGGATGGGGGAGCCTGGGGGGCTGCCGTCTATGGGGATGCACAGGGTCGGACAGGACTGAAGCGACTTAGCAGCAGCAGCAGGCTATACATACACAGAGGCCTTCAGTCTGTGATGTGGTCACAAGAAAATATAATTCTGCTAAGACCGAGGCACCAGTCCCGGTCATCCATCAACCACTTCACATTACAACAAAATGAGAAGCTCATCAATTCACAAAGGTTCTATAAGCTTATATTAAAGGCATGATGGAAATTAAACAGCATCTTTAATCTACTGCAAATGTAAAATCCAGCAGGGAGAGAACAGGTGTAAACATTTCTGGCATACAATTCTGGAAGCACAATACAGGCAGCATTGTGTTGAAAGGCTCTTTGTCACAATAGATGGTACAATATGTTTTTTCCTGAGTATAGACTCAATAAATCAGAGGGAATGGCTGACCCTGAAGCAACATGAATTGCTCAGTGAGATTATTAAAGACCCAAATCATTAAGGACTCAGTTCGACAGTTGAAATTAAAAATGAATCTGTTCTGAAAATGCACCACATCAGACCTTTTTCTCATTTAGAGTCTGATATTATTTGTCAATGTAACTGCCTCTCTCTTAATCACATCTTCATGGTGGAAGATTTAGGCTCTGATTATGCTAAAAAAATGGAATTCTGTGTCATATTGACAACTGATTCTCAATGCTTCAAAAATTATTGGTAGAAGCAAAATAATTACTATTCAGGCTGGCAGTGAAAGATCCAGTGGCTGAAAGACCCAAAGGGTCTTAATGATCTGATAAGTGATTTACAATAAAGTCTTAAAACACTAGGGTTCCTTAATTAAAAAATATATATGGTTTAAGAAAAGAAATTCAAATAGTATAAAAGGGTATATATTAAAAATGTTTTCTTCCTATTCTAAATGCGAATGCTTTCCTCCAAAAATCAACTCTGAGCAGTTTTCTGAATATTCCTCTAAACACTCCCTGTATATATAAGCATACATGTGCCTGTATAACCTATATAACCTTATTTAAAAACACAGGTATGAATACATGCTACAGGGACTTCCTGGTGGTCCAGTGGTTAAGAACCCACACTTCCACTGCAGAGGGCTCAGGTTTGATCCCTGGTCAGGAAACTAAGATCCCACATGCGGTGTGGGGTGGCCAAAAGATTTGTTTGTTTGTTTTTTAAATGCACATAGTGCTTATCAAAACCACCCATATAAGCACTTAACCAAGTAACCTCATCCAGGGCATAACATTCCCATAGAAGTATATGGTGTAAATGGAACTTTCAATGCGGAAACAATGTTAATTTCTAGATGCAACTTGAGCATCTAGAAGCTTAGAATCAAGATGATCCTGTGCAACTATGTTGTTTTACTTACAGATGCCACTGCAGAGGTCTGCCTGTTACTCACTGTTACTTGCTGTACTCTAACCCAGAGAAACTGTTTCCTTCTCTGCACAGGATGCATCAACTCTCTGGGTCATATGCAGAGTGGGAGGGGTGCTATAGCTGGGAGACAGATGGAACAAAATAAAATACAAGTGAAAGGCCCTCAAACTCCTGCAAAACTTCCCTGAAGTATCCAAAATTCCTGCTACTGTCCACTTAGTTGTCCTCAAGGTACAAGTCCACCCACCTCCGGTCACTCATCTACCCTTAATCTCCCACGTTTCCACCATTCAGAAACGCCATCTCCTCTAACAAGCTGGGGATGACTGAGAACAGAAGATAGTGAGTCACCACGGAGAGGGGCTGGGAATGGCTTTTCTGAATATAAATATGCATAATTCAGTGGCTGGAAAACTATTCCTGGAATCAGATGATGAGCTGCTCAGGCTCTTCATAAGGCACCAGGGTCAATTTACTTAGTTAAGCAAACTGCTCTTGGGAAGGTAGATATTTGAGCAAAGTTAAACAGTTATTTAAACATTATTTTAGGACAATTCCATTATTTGTATGTACTTTAGTTTTTAGATACATGAATTAATAAATTCCAACTCTACTCAGGAATGGCTAAAAGATTTAGCCACCCCCTTCAAGGACCTTTATCAAGGGTTTATAAACTAAAATAGCCGGAGTCCTTTCTTCCAAATAACTTGGCATCAATCGGCAGGAAATGTTCTGGTTGGGACTGCTTCTGAAATGCTCACTTCCTCTGCATTGACCCCATATCTGACCCAACACACTTTCTCCCCCACTCCCCGTCCCCATCCCATCTGACCCTACGGAGATGCAGTTCAGCCAGATGTTACCAATCCATCAAAATCCCCTGCTGACTCAAGGAACTCCATTCATTCCAGGAGAAGGATGGTTTCTTAAAACTTTAAGATATTAGAAAACACTTCCGGCCGCATCCTAGCCCCTGAACGGGAGCCCCTCTGCCTACTCATAAGCCTTACAAATTGGGCTCTGGGCTCTGTGGTTAGTATACTAGTGATGTCTACGTATATCATGCTCTTGCAGACAAGAAATTCCCCTTCTTTAATGATGTGCTTTTCTTAGGCTTCACTGGTTTGTTTTAAAGGCACCAGATGTTACATCTGTATGCAATGCAACTTCATCCCTATGTTAGAGAGCACTCCTGCAACCACTATGAGTGGAAGCACCACGTGCAGCTGCCCTGAAATGTGTTCAATCGCACGTGTTTGTCACTACGGTGTCTGAATAAATGGTTACTGAGGGTGATGAAAAGAAAGGTATGTTGAATGCAAATGCATATGGACACGTTAGCTTATTAGGGTGTTATACCAAAAAAAATCCCTAGATTTCTAAATTCATTGGCTTAACAATCATTTTAAGAATAATGATTTACTTAATAATCATTAATAATCAGAAATAATTTATTCAATATCAATAATCAGAAAAATTTACTTAATAATTATGAACCTTTTAAGTTCCAGGCATTGGGATAAATCTTGAGAATGTACAAATAAGACAATGCTTCAAGGGAGCTTACAGTTAGAAGAGAGACATGTGTGAGCAAGTGAAGAGCAAAAAGAATGCAATGAAATCATTTATGGGACAGTGGGAAAAGACAGGAAGGACTGGTTTAATTCCTAGAGATAAGGCAGGTTAGAAAGAGAACTGCAGCAAGAACTACTGAATTACTTAGGAACTAACCAGCCTATTCAGAGAGTGAACGAAGCCACTGAAGTTAATAAAATCATACAATATCTGAATTTTTTATTTATGGACTGACAACTGGCTTACCACATTGGTATGTCGATGAAAAAGGATTTTGTTTAATAACTATCTTCAAAAAGAAACTCATTTCCAAAAAATAAAATAACATATCCACATATATTAATTAAAAAAAACTTCTTTCTGTTGACTATATGAATATCAGAAAATAACATAAGCAGAATAAATACATTTGGAATATAGTCACCTATTTTCATTAATTTTTAATTCATATCCCTCTTTAAATACACATCTAAAGAATTCACTTTTTCTAATGTGGACCTATTATTTAAAATTTTTCATAAAATTACTTATAATCTTCAAAGTTGTATTTTATAATCACTAAATTTGAAACTGTGAACACCCGTGGTGGATTCATGTCAATGTATGGCAAAACCAATACAATATTGTAAAGTAAAAACAAAAAAATGTGAACAACTTCAAGAGAATTTTTTCTATTAGCCATAATATTTTTAACTTAGAAAACACTCTTTATGTAACTGCTTCAATACCTAGTATATTCAAAGTAAGTCCTGCTAAACAAAAACATTCTAAATTGTAAATTTTAAGTCAAAATATATAAATACTTCAGCCCAAGTATTTTTATACAGTTACTGTCATTTTGCTACGTTTCTTGAACAAATACTATCTTTCTTTGATAAATACTACCCTCCTTTTGGAGAAGGAAATGGCAACCCACTCCAGTACCCGTGCCTGGAGAATCCCGTGGAGGGAGGAGCCTGGTAGGCTACAGGCCATGGGGTCGCAGAGTCGGACACGACTGAGCGACTTCACTTCACTTCACTTCACCCTCCTTTTAAAAGATAAACCCTGTCAAATTTGTCTCTGTTGATAATTTTTAAAATGTTTATCTATATGTGAAAGCTGTAAAACAGTCTTCCTGGTCTCAATCCATTGCAGTACAGATACAAAGTTACCCAATTAAAAATAGGAGTTCCACCAAGATGCTGCTCACAGATTCAGTTATTCCAAAGGACAATCACAAAATCCTGAAACTATGAGTTTGTATACATATATACAATGTATATGTATATGACATTACTTATATATGTATGAATACATATACATATGTGTATATATATAAGACTTTATTTGAGCTCTCATCATGTAATTTGTTCAGTTTCTTTCTTTCATAGGGATGTGATTTCAAGTTTTGCCTTCAATAACTGCAGTTTGCTAAAAATGTCAAAAGTTGTTATTGTTTTGCACTTGAATTGTTGAATACTTTGATGAAAGATTTCCAGCTGCTTTTTTAACTTATACAATCAAAATATGGGGGATTTGTTTACAAGAAGCTTGATATCACTTTAGTATCCTTGTATTGATTTACAAAGTACCATCCTTAAAGGCTCATACAGTTCTAATACCCAATCAATAGAGCAGGTAGCTTAGAAGAACAACGCATGTCTGGAGTGAGGGGAAAACAAGAGAACAGAAGCAGAATCTTGCCAGAATCACATAAAAAGAAAGCTGAGTGATGCTGGACTGGGCTGAGATTGGAGACCATTTAATTTTCAGCAGATCCAAGCCACCAGAATGTGTCCTAAATTCCAGTGGTACCCAGCAGCCCTCGTGTATGAGCAGAAGTCACACTGATGTCAAGTTTTGCATCTGCAAGATGGATACAGCAGGCAAGGAAGGAAGGATGCTGGCAGGGGAGTGACCATGGAGATACTGGAAGGGTGCAGAGGGAGGCATTGGGGGACCCCAATAATGCCAAAGAAGAGGCAAGAAATTTTTAAAATTGAGGGATTGTTGTCAGCTAGGCTGAGAACAGGTAGAAATTGATGTGTCAGACAACAAAGTATTCAATGTATAAAAGAAGGTGGGGCCAAACAGTACAAACTTCCAATTATAAAGAAGAAGGAGGGATGTAATTTACAACACGATAAATGTAAATAATACTGCTGTATATTACAAATGAGAGTTAAGAGAGTAAATCCTAAAAGTTCTCATCACAAGTACCTATATGAAATGATGCATATTTATCAAAGGTATTGTGATACCACTTCATGATGTAAATGAATCAAACCATTGTGCTGTATACCTTCAACTTACACAGCCCTGTATGTCAATTCTATCTCAATAAAACTGGAAGGAAAGAAAGAAGATGGGGGATAACAGAAACAAGGAAGGCTGGAAGAAAACAAAGCTTGAGAGTCTGAGCCTCAAAGAAGCAAGGATTTTGATTTCAAGATGTAAAGTTAATTATCCAGATCTAGCAGAATTCTAAATGCCTGCTTCCAGACAGCAACCAGAGAACCTCTCTACAACCCCCAGCCCCGCCCTGTAAAACATCGAATTTCCTCCACTAATCGGGGTTGCCAAACCAGCTTCATCATCAACCTGCCTTATCTATGAAGCCCCATGGATTCACAGAGACAGAACATGCTTTTCAAAATATCATCTTGGGAAATGGAGAGACTGGGCTAGCACATGCAGAAAACCAAACTACTGGATTTCTAATGTCTATGCTTGTTTCACACTGAGAAAATGGGTCAGCAAATGAAACAGACCACGGAACTTGAGACCTGAGACCTTCGGCTTGTCTGACACAAGAAAACAACGACAAGACTCTTTCACTTTACAGACAAACCAGGGAGGCCAAGTGCTGAGCCGTGACGGGACTCATCAGAGGCAGGAGATGGCCCGGCATCCATGGTTCCTTTCATCTGCAGCATCCTTATGTTAATTTCTTAAATAAACCCCATGAAGTGAAGTGAAAGTTATGTCCGACTCTTTGTGACCCCATGGACTATACAGTCTGTGGAATTTTCTAGGCCAGAATACGGGAGTGGGTAGCCTTTCCCTTCTCCAGGGGTTCTTCCCAACCCAGGGATCAAACCCAGATCTCCCATGTTGCAGGCGGATTCTTTACCAACTGAGCCACAAGGGAAGCCCAAACCCCATGAGATCACCCCAAAATCTCCTTCCAGATGCTGGACAAGATCTCCAATGGAACAGGAGGGAGTTTACACTGAATAGCCTCAACCTTCCCCATGAAATAATCTGAAAAAACCATTTGGATTTCCATGATCCCAAGGAAAGGGCAGTGATTCCCTCAAAAGGACAGAAGTTGGTGTTGAATTTGATTATTTCCAAGGTTACCTTGGGCTCCATCCCAGGACTTTATAATGTCTTTGCCGTGCAGGGACTCAGATGTAAATCGGCAATCCAGGACGCAGTCACTTAAAAGTGAATGTGCCGCAACACAAGTAAACTGTGGAGTGTTCTAGAACTCCCCGCTTCAGACCTCCTCCCTGCTACCCCTCCTCCTCCTGAATCCAGGCCCCACTCGACGTGCGCCCCAACTGGGGCCCTTCTGCTGAGCTGCTCACCTGCGCCCTGCCTCTCAGCGGCCTCTCAGGCCCCCTGACTGTCCCCTACTGTGGGGCGCACCTGCCCCACCCTCACCCTGCACCTGCGGTCATGCTACCGGAATGCTTTCTCTGACAGCCACATGCAGGGCTGGCCACAGCAAAGGCTATGCCAAATGCAAAATAAAACCAAATGTTTCTTGCTCAAAAACCAGGAAAACTTTTCCCCCCTTTCTTCTACTGTCTCTCACTCAACCTGTCATGGTGCTTTTTTCTTTTTTTATGTTATTTAACGTCATGCTCCTTCAGTCACGGGGATACTCACCTGTGGGGTGAGTGCAGACCCCACAGCACCTGCAGTTCGACTGCGGTGTGGACTGTAGACATCTGACCAGAACCCCCACCATGCCCAGATCCCCACAGGGTGGGAGCAGGGGAGAAGGTGGCAGGTGGGAAGACGACAGGAGGTAGAACTTGATACAAGCCGACGCTCCAAGTTCCTGGGACTTCACTTACAAAACACAAATTCAGAGTCAATCACTGCTATATTTAGAATGGATAACCAACAAGGACCTACTGTATAGCACAGGGAACTCTGCTCAGTGTTATGTGGCAGCCTGGATGGGAGGGGGATTTGGGGGAGAATGGATACATGTGTATGTATAGCTAAGTCCTTTGCTGTCCACCTGAAACTCACAACATTGTTAATCAGCTATATTCCAATACAAAATAAAAAGGTTTTATTTAAAAAAGAGAAAAAAAGAATTTTAAGATGGCAAGTACAAGATACTGAACTCCAAGTGTGGGGTCTTTTATGGGTGCAGGGCTCCATGAGCCACACCAGTGAAGTCAGGCTTGGCCATGCAGTTCATGACCTCACTTCCTTCAGGTCTCTGCTCAAATGTCACCTCTCAGAAAGCTCTCCCCTGACCATGTGTATAAAATAGCAAACCACTCACCCACCTTTCAGAATTTCACATCCTCTGACTCTCCTTTTCTCGATAGACCTTACCACTGCCTGGTAGATGGGAACTTGTTGATGAAGTGACCTGTGCATCTGTTGTCTGTCTCTCCTGCTATAATGTTTGCTCTGTTGAGGAAGGGAGTTCGTGGTGTTCATTGTTACATCTCCTGGGTTAATAAACCCAGACATATGGCAGGGGCTCCAGAAGCACCTGCTCAGTACATGAATGAATGGTTATTAAGCTGCACAATGACCACGACAGGTTGTAAATGTGCGTTTTAGGAATTTCAGGAAAGAGTGAGTCTTTGTGAGCTGGGGCCCGGGTACACAGCTTACATTCTAAAGAGGAATAATTTTATGACTGCTTTCTTCAAGGTTTGTGCAGAATTCTCTAAGGTCACAGAGAAGGCTCTAGTGGAGGTGACACCCTTGGGTGGAAAGTGATTAGGACTTAGCTTGATGGATGTGCTGGGCATAAGGGGGTTGTACTCCAGGCTGAAGGGCTGCTTTAAAAAAAAAAGAAGAAGCATTAAGCAGTCTGGGTGGGATATGAGGGTTTAGTCTGATGGCCCAAGAGAAAAGAGAGGGTCCAGATGCCTCAGAAGAGGAGAAAGAGCATTTAAAAACCTGGGAAGACATGAGAGAAACTCTGAGGCTAGGACATCCACATCCTACTTGCAGAGCATGAGAAAATTGGTTTGCTTGGAGTAGAGAGTCTGGTTCTTTTAATAAGTCATCAAATGGAATTGTAATTCAGGGGCATCTTATACTAGAATGTCTAATCTGATATATGCAATTTATTACAGAAATTTATTATATTAATTTATATGCATGCTTTTTATAAGCCTCAAATGTTTATCTACTAGAGAATTAGAAGCAATGAAATCTACAGAGATATCTCTATTTTTTATTTTATAAGCTCCAATTGCTGACTCTACACCATCACATGTATCCTTAAATCAAATAAATACGTGTACAATGTGTAAGTTAGTAAGTGGGTAATTTCTGAAATTGATGTTTTATATTCTATGGATGCCTCTACTTTTTATATATGTTTATGGATTCTCAAATTTGAATCCATATCAGTGACCAGATGCAATCTATCAAAATGTTTACAATTATTCTAAAATGTATATGGTAGTGGTAGTTTAGTCGCTAGGATTTTTAAATTGTGCATACTTTAAAGAACTCACTAGATTTCAGGGAAGTAGTTCAACTTTGTTCAAACTGGATAAAATGGGGTAAGATGGTGTTTGTGCTGTGCGTAACTGCTCAGTTGTATCTGACTTTAGTGACCCCGTGGACGGTAGCCCACTAGGTTCCTCTGTCCATGGGGATTCTCCAGGCAAGAACGCTGGAGTGGGTTGCCATGCCCTCCCCCAGGAATCGAACCCAAGTCTCCCACACTGCAGGCCGGATTCTTTACCATCTGAGCCACCAGGGAAGCCCAAGAACACTGGAGTGGGTAGCCTAGCAATTGAACCGGGGTCTCCTGCATTGCAGGCAGATTCTTTACTAGCTGAGCTACCAGGGAAGCCCAAGATGTTGTTTAGAATAAAATTACAATGTATCAAACATGATTGCCTTAAAACATGATTATAAAGTCAAACTGTTATACGAGACAATGAAGGACATTCTATGTTGATAAAAGGATCCATTCAACAAGAATGTCAGAGGTCCAAAACACATGGAGCAAGCATCAGAAGGACTGAAGAGAAAAGCAGCTCTATAAGACTAGAAGGAGACTTCAATGTACTGCTGCTGCTGCTAAGTCGCTTCAGTCGTGTCCAACTCTGTGCGACCCCAGAGACGGCAGCCCACCAGGCTCTCCGTCCCTGGGATTCTCCAGGCAAGAACACTGGAGTGGGTTGCCATTTCCTTCTCCGATGCATGAAAGTGAAAAGTGAAAGGGAAGTCGCTCAGTCGTGTCTGACTCCTAGCGACCTCATGGACTGCAGCCTACCAGGCCCCTCCGTCCATGGGATTTTCCAGGCAGGAGTACTCTCCATAATAAACGGAACAGTCAAACAGCATATCAATAAGGAAAAAGAGGCTTTGAACATCACTACAACCCACCTGAACCCAAGAGACATACACAGACTATACCACCCAGCAACAGTACATGCACATTTTTGTCAACAGTCTTATGGACTCTGTGGGAGAGGGAGAGGGTGGGAAGATTTGGGAGAATGACATTGAAACATGTAAAATATCATATAAGAAACGAGTCGCCAGTCCAGTTTCGATGCACGATACTGGATGCTTGGGGCTGGTGCACTGGGACGACCCAGAGGGATGGTATGGGGAGGGAGAAGGGAGGAGGGTTCGGGATGGGGAACACATGTATACCTGTGGCGGATTCATTTTGATATTTGGCAAAACTAATACAATTATGTTCAGTTTAAAAATAAAACAAAATTAAAAAAAAAAGTTCAGATGGAACATTCTCCAGGATACATTAAGAAACAAAACACAAAAAATTAAATTTTAAAAGAATGAAGTCATACAAAGTTTCTTTTATGATCACAAGGGAAGGAAACTAGAAATCAACAGCAGAAGGAAAGCTGGACATAATTCATAAATATGTAGAAATTAAACAACACACCAAGTCAAAGAAGAAATCACAAGGGAAAGGAGAAACTATCTTGAGACAAGTGAAAATGGAAACACAATATACCAAAAATAGGATTCAGCAAAAGCACAGCTAAGAGGAAAATTTATAGCTGTAAATGCTTACTTTAAAAAAAAAAATCTTAAAAGATCTAAAAAATGTGATTGTATTTTGGCAATTTCAGTTGAACCTAGTGAAACTGGTCCATGATTATACTGGATCTCGGCGTTTTTCTTTTCTTTTCCTTCTTAATTCTCTAAACTCTTTAACTCTCAGTAGGTTTTTCAGTGGCAGGAAAGACAATAAAGCCATATTAAGTAATTAGCCTAGAAGATGACAGAGTAGCAGCAGCTGCAGTATTGGGTTTGTCTCTGCCAACGTCTCCAGCCATATCTCCCACCAAGAGGACATACCATCCCCAATCCCAGCCAGACTGAAACCCCACAGGACTAAAACCACATACAGCTTGAGCCCCAAAGATATGTCCCTACAGACTGAGCACATTACAGAAGGCCCCTTTCACAGACCGAACCTTCCACGGATTGAACATACGACAGACTGCATCCCCCATAAACTGAAACCCTTAAAGAACAGACTGCCACAGACCGGACCCCCTTCATTCTAAACCCTTCAAAGACTGGACCCCCCACACACTGGCCCCTCACAGACTAAACCTCTCACAAACTGAACACATCAAAGACTGAATCCCCCATAGGCCACACCCCTTGAAGAACAGACCCCCCTGTTGATTAGACTCCTGATATTCTAAACCCCTCACAGATTGGACTCCCACAGACAGGACCCCTCACAGACTAAACATCTCACAAACTGGACCCCCCACAGACTGAGCCCCTCACATCCTACCCAGGCTCCTTAAAGCCTCTCTGTGTACCAGCCTTTCGGCCTTGCATGTTATGATGGCTCCTCTGCAAAGAGAGCCTTAGATTCCCCCAACCACACCTCACGTGGGTCCCCCAGTCCCCCGCCCACCCACCCAATACTGAACAGAAGTCACAGGTCCTCTGGGCTCTCAATTAGTGCCTGTTGTGAACAGAGATAAGACTTTGGTAATCTACATGTAAATATACTAAGGTGTCATAGTCAGAAGCACTTTTGTCTTCATGATTATGCTTGGCTACTTACAAAAGACTTTCTATTGGGAGTCATAATTTGTGTTCTAATTAAAACTGTTTCTGGGAACACACGGTATGAATTATGAATACAATACCCACATGAAGCTAACACCGACAACCCACAAACAAGGAACTATTCAAACAGCTTCGTACACCAGCTAATGAAGTAGATAAACCATATTTTCTCTTGGAAGCTGCATATATTTTTGTGTCTTGGACTGCTCAGGAATCAAATTAACATTCTTTAAAGAATATGTGTTTAATCACTAGTTTTCAGGCTCAGCGGGTAACTAGCTGTACATATCTTAATGCTATCATGGAATAAAAGGAACATTATAAATATCTTTATCTTATGTGGTATATGCCAATGCAGAAAGTCACAATATTGATAAAACACATTCATTCATTTCTTCATTAATTGAAAAAATTATTTAAGAAAGAGACATGATCATTGCTATGAATGAATTGAGATTGCTTTAGCATTTCCTGTGATATCATCTAATAAATTTTCCCCTCACAAACTACTACAAAATAGAGGGCATATTATAGTCAGCTAAGCTTTTATGAAATCCTAAGTAATACATTTTTCCAGGTTAACTGAACTACTCACATTAATATTACCTATGAGATTCTTTCCTACAAAATGTCAACAGTATATTGTATTACAATGATTACGTGTATCCACTGGGTCACCCTCTGGCTTGGATGAAGGATCCAGCATTTCTGCTCAGGTTCTTCATGTAAAATTGGGATAAGAGTTGCTCCTTGGGGTAAGAATTAAATGAGTGAATAAATGTTAACCACTTTTCCTTTTATATGTGATCATTAATGGAACAAATATTTGGTAAGTGCCTACCATAGGGGGCAAGCACGTTTCTAAACAGAGAACAAAACGGAGGGACATTTTCTGACGGTGGTATAGAGAAAAATCCAGCTGGGAAGAAGACAGGGAATGAATGAACATGTGGCAGGAGATGGGAGGAGAGATGCTGTTTCACAGGGCAGCTAGGGAACAACTCACTGGAAAAGTGACATTTGGTAGAAATTCTAATATTTCTAGTATTCCCACGGCAGCATGAAGAGACAGAGTTCCAAGCAGAACAAAGGTCCACTGGGCCGCAAGCACGGTGCGTTTGAGGAACAGCAACGTGAATGAAACAATGCAGCTGAATGAGGTAATGAGAGAGGAGTGGGAGAGATGAGGTCAGGGAGGTGACCAGGGGGTCTGGACACGGGAGGTCCTGGCAACCGCTTCAAGGACTCGGTCTCAGGACCTTCCCTGGCAAGGCAGTGGTCGAGACTCCGTGCTTCCACTGCTGGGGCTCTGGGTTCTGAAATGGGAAGGCAGTGGGAGTTCTCCACAGAGTCATGACAAGGTCTGGCTAACACGCTGAGAGAGAACAGTGCAGCCGGGCAAGGCTGCGGGAGGAAAGAGGAGTTTCATTCATGGTGGTGATGATGGTGAGAAAGCGGCTGAATCCTCAGGATAGTCTCGAGGGGGTAACCGCAGGGTGTGCCGACGGATGGGATTGTGGGGCATGAGAGAATAAAAGATGAGTCAGGGAGGACTCGGCTTTTGGCCTGAGCAATTGGAAGAAAGGAGTTTACCACTTGCTGAGATGAGACCGACAGCAGGAGAAGCAGATTCTGTGGAACGTTCAGGAGTTTATTTCAAATCTCATGAGTGAGTAATACTCATGACACGGCCAAGTGGAGCCACTGAGCAGACAGTTGGATATACAGCCTGGAAAGGTCTAGACTGAGGATATAAATTCAGGAGTTACCCACATATAGACATTGAAGCCTAACTGAAAATATGATATAATTCAACTCAATACGAGGTATAATCTCATTCTTTAAAAAGTATTCTGATTTGTCCTTTGAATTTTATCAGCCTGAAGTGTATTTTGCATCCTAAGTTGTTACAGATGTGGAAGGGGAGGAGTTGAGGGTGGTCTTTTATCATCTCCAGGTATGTGGGCTAATATTCCACAAAGTCAGGCCAGAAATAAAGTTGAAACAAACTGACTTTTCTTCTATAATTTACCCCAGTGTCATTTTGACCTCACACCATCTAAACGAAGAATGTTCCAAAAAGAACTATTCATTATGCTGTACACCTAAAATGAATACAAAGTTATAAGCCAATTATCTCTCAATAATCACAAAAAGAACTAAAACAGAGAAGCAAGTTCCAGAAAATAGCATTCTGAAAAAAAAGATATTTGTCCCAAAACCCAAATAAAATTGAAATATAGACCTCTATAAACAATCTAGTCTCTTTTGCTGCAACAGCAATGGAACAAGTATGCTACATACTCAGAGTTGAAACAGCAATTAGCTAAGTAATAAAATTAGGGGGCTGAGCATCCTCTATAATATCTGAGTGTCAGTGACCACGATGATGTTTCCCAGGAAACCAGAAATCTCCCAGTAACAAATATGGTGAAATATAGCTCCCCTCAAATGCTGTGTTCTAGATCAGCCTCGAGTACTTAGAAAATAAGGACTTTCTAAACTCTTCAAAAACAAACAAACAAACAAACCCAAACCTCCTTCCGCTGATCTAAGCAGAAAAGACACGGGGGTCTTGGGGACAAAAACTATTGAGGCTTATCAATAAAAACTAAAACACAACAACAAAAAACAATAAAGCCCACAAAATCCTCAGCCTGACCAAAGATTTTCCCAGGACTGTATTCTGATAGATCAAAGCTTTTCTGTCATTGCTTTTTCCCTTCTTGCCTTCCTTCCTCTCTCCCTCGTTTCTTTCTTTTTTGTCACTGCTTTAAAGAAACATCACTGGTTTAGATAAAAAATGGAGAAGAGGAAGGAATAAGAAAGGTCAATCTCAATTTTTAAAATATCTGACATAAAATACTTTAAAGGAATATAATTACAACATTAAAATACACTTAATATTTAGGACTAAACTATCAACATTTTACCAAATGCAATTCCTTTGGGGACCAACCAGAATTAATGTGAATTGCAGATGACATGACTGTTTAGATAGAAAATATTAAGGAATCCACAAAACAACTACTACAACCTGTAAGTCAATCTAGCAAAGTTGTAGATTAATGTACAAAAATCAATTGTATTTTTATACAATTATACATACTACATATATAATAGCAGTGAGTCAATGGAAAAATGAAATAAACAAGAGGACTGAAAAGGGAAAATATTTCAGAATAAATTCAACAAAGACAATGGAAGATTTATACACTGACAATAACAAAGTAGTAAAAGCAATATTTCCAAGTTTGTTCCATTCTGGACGCTTTCATGCTCTCCTGCCAGCCCACCCTTATATACGCGCTTCTGCTCCTAAGTATATAACCAAGCTGCTTAGAAAGGCAGAATTCAAATGTACTTGAACTTTATCTCATAAAATTAAAGACCATCTGCAGAGACAGACTGATAAAATGATATAATTCCATAAAGAAATTAGTCTGCATTGAGGACCTATTATTTATAAGATTATTTCTCACACATTTTTTCTCTCTCAGTACTCACTATAGCCCTCTATGTAAACATATTATTATTATGTAAAATTTTTTCCAGTAAGGAAACGGAGACTGAGAAAGGCCCAGTTATTTGCCAAAATACACCCAGCTATTAAGAGGCAGAGCTGAGACACATATATTTGGGGTGCTTTCCACTTATTTAGTGACATTACCATAAACAGAGAATTTAAAGCAAGTGAATACATGTAGTTTTGGATTCAACTATCAATACTTTGGGGTTTTTTTTTTGTATCACCAATAAAGAAGCACACATTTAAATATAATACTGACATTTTGTGGGGCTTTTTCTTGTCACCAAAATGTCCTATTTTTCCCACAGGGCAGTCAGTTTTTGGTGGAAAGGTGATTCACCTGCTTCTTTAAGAGGTGGTTCTGTATAAAACAGAGTCCCACGAGCTTCTAGGAAGTACCTGAGACTTGGGGAGAACTAGAAATGTGCTGCTGCCTTTGCTGCTGCTGCTGCTGCTGCTGCTGCTAAGTCGCTTCAGTCGTTTCCGACTCTGTGCGACCCCATAGATGGCAGCCCACCAGGCTCCTCCATCCCTGGGATTCTCCAGGCAAGAACACTGGAGTGGGTTGCCGTTTCCTTCTCCAATGCATGAAAGTGAAAGTGAAGTCGCTCAGTTGTGTCCAACTCTTAGCGACCCCATGGACTGCAGCCCACCAGGCTCCTCTGTCCATGGGATTTTCCAGGCAAGAGTACTGGAGTGGGGTGCCATTGCCTTCTCTGAGAAATGTGCTAAATTTGCTAAATTATAAAACAAACAGAATAGCACAGAACTAGGAGAGCCCACACTTAGGATACTGAAAATTTAACATGGAGCCAGCAGTCATTGCCTACTGTATGGCAGACAGCACCACAAGAACTTGTAAAACTGCTTATCACCATCTCGGACTGTCTTTCGTCAGAGAAAAAACACCCACATGCTTCCAACCTAGACACTTTTAGAAGTATCTATACAAAAATCTCATAATCTACTAAAAATACTTCAAAATAATGAAATATTAAACAAATGCATTGATGAACAGCTGTTTGCATGTTAATACGATTCCAAGTTAATACACTGTTTAAACATTCATCAGGAAAAGGAAAATCGATTTAAAAAATAAACCGTAATGCCTGACCCTCAAATCTTCTACCTTTGGAAATCCAAAGTCTGAAAATCATTAATAAATAACAAAATAAATAACAAAATAACAAATATTTTGACCTTCAACAAAAATCCCCTTCGGTTATTAAGCTCAATCGTACGGTGTTTCAGAATTTACTCAAGTCGTGGTGAAAATGTAGCACTCTGATCCAGTTTCCATCACTTAATACTAACAAATTTAATCCTAGGATACTCCTACTAATTATATCACTTAGAAGAAAGCATTTGTGTAAGTGGGGAGGCTAATTTCATCTCACATTTAAAAAAAACAAATGTTCAAGTGAAGTCTCTACCTAGATTTTCAGCTTTCTTATTTCTTCCACCTTCTGGTAAGCTCCAGAGTTACTGGAATGCAGAAATATTCTAAAGGGGGACTATGTTAATGGCATAGTCTGACTCCAATTATATGTCTCTTGTGTCTGGCATGAATCTCATGCACTTTCATCTGCCAGCAGCAGAAGAGGAGAAGGGGAGGGACAGAACACAGAGCTGCCATCTGCTGCTACCCCCCAGCTCCTGAGAAATGAAGACAAGCCGGGGAGTTTCTCCTGGAGACAGAAGCCGTGTGTATATCCCAGCGGGACCACGAAGTGCTTCCAGGAAGCAGCATTTGGACCTCGCACATTAAAAAGCAAAAGAATTTCCCTGGAGGTTCAGTGATTAAGAAGCTGGGCTTCCACTGCAGGGGGCATGGATTCAATCCCTGGTCGGGGAACTAAGATCTTACAAGTCACGTGGGAATAATAAACAAATAAAAATAATTTTTTTTAATCCACAGTTAAAAAAAACTTACAAGAGACATCCTAAATAGAGTGACCCTGCAAAAGTAGCACTGGATTCCATTATGAGAACTGTAGATTTTCACATCCAGCAGCTGCAGACCACAGCAAGTGAGGTCTCAAGGTCACTGTCCTTAGACAGACACATTCTTAACCCAGTGTCCCGCAGTTCCCACCACCCGCTGGGGTCTTACTACTGACCCATTCCATTAATTCGTTTCACAACCTGGCCCTTTAGGCATCTGAGTTTGCAACCCCTGGTCTGCAAACAATTAAACACAGTACTTACAGCTGCATGACCAAGTACAAGTGATTTGGGCTTTCATAGATGTCTTCCAGGGCCACGATGTTCTCATGCTTAATCCTGAAAGGAAAAAAAAAGTGCGCATATGGAATAAGTACACGAGACATGTAAGTACAGAGACATGCTACCTTAAAAAAAAAAAAAAACACATGTCGTAATAGCAAAAAGTTCTAAGACAGAATCTAAACACTACAAGGTGATGTTTTAAGATGCCTCTTCATCTTTTCCCCAGACTTTTTTCCCGACTCATCTTCCACGCTCTCTGCTCTTCTCTCTGGAGGCTCTGTATCTGATCACATAGCAATACAGGATAACCATCACTGCTTCCCAGTACACCCTACCCCTCTAGCATTTATTCACAGGAATCCCAGGAATGGGCCAAAATCCTATTATCTGGCAGGGTGCACTTTGGACAGCTGAGACCCCAAGGAGCATTTACTTGTTTCCTCTTTTGCAGCCTCACAACGGCCATCACAGACTGACCGGAACAGCCCATTGTATGTAAATCCATCCCCACAACAGGCTGGATGTTCCAGGGATCAGCTTCACCTTCAGGTTTCTGACTCCAGGGTAAGTAATGGAAAACTAGACTGACCACCTCATTGGGGTTCTAGTCACCATTATCCTCAAAGGGCCATTCAGTACCCCAAGCAAAGTAGACCGATGCTTCCCCAAGAGTGCCTCCCAGACAGGCAGCACCAGCGTCTCCTGGGAGATAGTGAGAAATGCAAATTCTTCTCAGACAGAATCAGAATCTCTGAGGCTGGAGCCCAGGAACCTGCTTTAACAAGATCCTCAGATGATCAGTCTGCACAAGGGGAGGTGGAGGAATTCTGTATTATGACAGGGCTTCTCAAAGGGCACACTTGAATCTCTGGGGAATCTGGTCCCAGCACACATTCTGATTCAGTGGATTCTGGGCAGGGCCTGAGAGCCTGGCATTTCTAACAAGCTCCCAGGAGATGATGGTGCTGCTGGTCTGCAGACCACACCGGGAGCAGCAAAGTCCTAACAATAAAACTAAAAGAGAAGAAAACAGTCTAATTCTTGCCCTTCGAACTACCGATTAGGAATAGCTTCTGCTCAGAATGTACAACTTGGTGTTTATTTAAAACATTTGAGAGAAGAATCATTTCATTATGAGTTAATTAGCTCTTACCACAAACTTCTTTGAAATGACTGCTGAACCATTTAAAAGCAAGCATTGAACAGGCAGATTCCTGTGAATCTCTGAAAATAGGCATGACAGGCTACTCATCCTATTTCCCCTCAGTACTTAGCACAGAGCTGCTTGATAGCATGGAGCTGCTTTGCTCCTAAACAACGAGTCATTATTTATTTAGGGAAAATGAATGCAATTTTCCTAAGTGTGAAATGTCTACCCCTCAAAAGAAATTTATAAGATAGAACAAACCAGAATATGATCTTCCTTTTGAGCAGATGAAACAAGAGAACAAACGAATTAACTGAGAGAGGCTATGCTTTGTTTTGATCACTGCAGCTCTTATCAGTCAATGCAGTTGATGTGTAGGAAGTAAGAACACAGATTATCCCAAATTCACATTTCATCTGATTCCAAGGCAGGGAACCTAATTATTTGTTGGCAGTGGCTTCTGTGGTTCCTAAGCAAAATAATATCAGCAACATACCATATGCACCAAGGAAACCATGAGAGAGCAACCTGGCACCCCGATACCCCAGATGTTTGTGGAATTATTATTATTGGACACGTGAAAAAAAAATGCAAAAACAGTACAGAATACATGGATTTTCCCCTTTTCCAATTAAAAAAAAATGCCATTGGAATCCATCACATAGGCACAAATGTCTTCTTTCAGTGAAGTTTACTTGGGAGTTAATTAAGAGCTTAGACTTATGGGAATGTGAAAGGAATGGGGTTTATACGGAGAACTGCCAGATAAAACACAGGACACTCAGTTACATTCAATTCTAGATAAACAATGATTACTTTTAAAATATAAATGTGTCCCAAATACTGCACTGCAGTTTATCTGAAATACAAATGTAAGTGGGTGCTAGGTCTGGCCACTCAAGTACATGAATCACAATAAATGAGCCTCCAAACTGGGCTTGGGGGTTGTACCTAGAATCTTAGCTCCCCTCAGAGGTTCGGCCAAGAAGACAATTTGAACCCTGGACTACAGCCATTAATACAGATTCAACTATATACACAGAGTCAACTATATACAAAGCACCTGCTCAGCCAAAGTAGGAGACTAATAAATTAAAAATGTAAGTCCTTTATTTGGATGCAAGGCATAGAGAAATTAAAATCTATTTAGCTTGCTACACCTTACATGAGTTCTTACAGTGGCTCAAACGGTATAGCTACTGACTCTCCCTTTGATGAATCAATCAGTCAATCAGTCATCACTTCCTGACTTTCTGCTCTGTGTCTGGGAGAACATAAGGAAAAAACAAAATAAGGTTTGCCCTCAAAAATCTTATCACCTTAATGGAGAGACCCATGAAGCAATGAGGGAAGAATTAAATGCTATGTACTACACAACTGTTGTTAAATTCAGAGAAAGCAAGGCCCTGGGTCAGAATTATAGTGAAGGCCTCAAAAAAAAAAAAAAAAAAAAAAAGATGGAGGCTAAGTTGGGTAGGATAATGTATCAATAAGCATATCATAAATTTCAGGACTTCCCTGGCAGTCCAGTAGCTAAAGACTCCGAGCTCCCAATGCAGGGGACCTGGGTTCCATCCCTAGTCAGGTAACTAGATCCCGCATACAGTAATCAGATCCAGCAGAGTCAAATAAATGTTTTTAAAAATTTCCAAGAAATTCTAAAATGGTCTTTTAAATGTCTCTTAAGAAAAGCGGTTTAATTCACTTGTAAATGTTACAATGTGACAAAAGATTGCAGCCTGTACTTTATGCCACCCTCAGATTCCTTAAGGAAAACCAAACTGAAAATTTTAAACATTATTTCATAGCCAAATTATCCCTACAAAATGCCATGTGAATATCCATCCACACATCTCTGCGTGCTCACCATGTACTAACCACACAGCTAGGAATCACAACAGAGGTACCTCAGCCCTCTAGGAGCTCACACAGCTGGGCGTCCAGCTGCAGCCAGGACACTTCACAGGCAATCTTTCTTATATTTACCAGAAATCGTCTTCTTTACAATTAGTGCTCTCTCCTGGTGCCAACACAGAACAAGCTTACACATCATACAAGCTCTTCTCATATACCCTGCAAATATTTGTGGGGTATAATTTCCCTACTAAGTTTACTCTTCTTATCATCCGTCAGTTCTCTTCCAACATGAATTCTATTCCTTCCATCGTGTTACTGTCACTTGTTTGTTGGTTTTGTTTGTTCAGAGCAGGTTATTCTGAACCGAAAGTAATGATCGCAGTGCAAGATACAGCATCAAGAATAAGATACTAAACAATAGGGTAGAGCTATTAACTATGCTGAGCTGGATATTATAATTTTGCAGATAAAGCTTAACCTTAGGTACATTTTTTACGGCAGCTGCATGACTGTTGGCATATAAAGAATATAAGCCCCATGGAGGCAGGGATTTTTGACTCTTTTGTTCATTACTCTCTCCCCAGTGCTGAGAAAAGAGCATGGCAGGTAGTATTAACACTGTCAGTACATGCTTCTTGAATGAATAGAATAATATAAAGTTTAGGGACAATTAAATGACCAGATTATTTTTACCTAAACTTCTACCAAACAAGATCTCCTCTCTTACTCAGGCTTGACTTTTTGAACTTAGCTTCATTAAACTCAGTCTTTTGGGCTCTATGTGATGCTTCAGATGATCAGAAATATTCTGGAGTTTGATTCTCTCTTCTATTATATTTATGACCCCTCTCCACATTGGGCCATCTGCATATTTTGTTGGGACACATGCATTCCCTATGTCTTCATCCAAATTCCTAAATTCTTAAGTGGGAAAGTTACAAGCCAGAACTCCATGGTATTCCACCAGAGACCCCATCAAGAAAACCAAGACATTCATTCATCAGCGGGCTTTGATGGCTGCTGAGTTGCAAAGCCAGCAATTTTAGCCCATTTATTTTACTGTTCTAGCCATAAGTGGACAATTAAAATTCTTTGCTGAAATGGCACTCCTCACTTTGAAAGTGAAGTCACTCAGTCATGTCCGACTCTTTGTGACTCCATGGACTGTTGCCTACGAGGTTCCTCCACCCATGGAATTTTCCAGGTAAGAGTACTGGAGTGGGCTGCCACTTCCTTCTCCAGGGGATCTTCCTGACCCAGGGATCGAACCTGAGTCTCCCGCATTGCAAACAGATGCTTTTACCATCTGAGCCACCTGGGACTTTACATACCACATAATACTATTTGAAAGGGAAATGGGTATTTGGAAAGAATTGTTCTTGGTAAGCCCATCGTGACTCCTAGCAACCACTACAGGTTTTACTAAATGCTTATAATCCATGTGCCTAATTTATAGTTTCAGAACTTTGCTGTGCAGTGGAGTCAAACTATCCTGTCTATACATCTCATAGTCTACCTTTTTCATATTTGGAAGATTTGCCAATATCTCTTATGTTGTTATGACCAACCTAGACAGCATATTCAAAAGCAGAGACATTACTTTGCCAACAAAGGTCCGTCTAGTCAAGGCTATGGTTTTTCCTGTGGTCATGTATGGATGTGAGAGTTGGACTGTGAAGAAGGCTGAGCACCAAAGAATTGATGCTTTTGAACTGTGGTGTTGGAGAAGACTCTTGAGAGTCCCTTGGACTGCAAGGAGATCCAACCAGTCCATTCTGAAGGAGATCAGCCCTGGGATTTCTTTGGAGGGAATGATGCTAAAGCTGAAACTCCAGTACTTTGGCCACCTCATGCGAAGAGTTGACTCATTGGAAAAGACTCTGATGCTGGGAGGGATTGGGGGCAGGAGGAGAAGGGGACAACAGAGGATGAGATGGCTGGATGGCATCACTGACTCGATGGACGTGAGTCTGAGTGAACTCCGGGAGTTGGTGATGGACAGGGAGGCCTGGCGTGCTGTGATTCATGGGGTGGCAAAGAGTTGGACACGACTGAGGGACTGAACTGAACTGAACTGAACTTATGTTGTTTTCTCAGATATTTCAACTGGGACACTTGAGATAAATGCAATTTCCTTAGTCCCCTGGGATGTAATACATCTAAATCAAGTGAATTAATTTTATAACTTTCTTTAGGCCCCACTTACATATGTGGACTTCCCTGGTGGCTTAGATGGTAAAGCGTCTGTATACAATGTGGGGGACCCGGGTTTAATCCCTGGGTTGGGAAGATCCCCTGGAGAAGGAAATGGCAATCCACTCCAGTACTATTGCCTGGAAAATCCCATGGACAGAGGAGCCTGGTAGGCTACAGTCCATGGGGTGGCAAAGAGTTGGACATGACTGAGCGACTTCACTTTACATATGTTTTATATATACCATGTTTTGAGTGTTAACTATGTGTCAAAACTATACTAAGTATTTTTAAGGATTTCATTTAATATAGTAACCTCAGAAAGTAGCTATCATTCTCCCTATTTTTAAAAGAAGAAAACTAAACTAAAACTAAACTTAAACTAAAAGTAAGACCCCCAAGAGGCTAAGAAAGCATTCCCAAGTCATACAACTAGTAATGGATTTGTCAAGATTCTAACTCCTAAGACCCTGTTCAAGCACTTATGCTATAACTTCATGTTAACTAACTTATAATGAGAATATCAAAGATATTCTCATAAATTCTGAGTTGTCTGTATAAAATCATAACACCTAAAGTTAAAGTATTAAGTTTCATAACTAACAACATAATATCCACCTCTGGAGGCAGTGAGGCAGAGATCTGTATTACTCTCCTGAAATCTACTGGAAGCTCTCAAGATACTTGGTTATAAACACCCTGACAAATGAAATCCCAGTGGGTCAAAGTGAGCCAGAGGGAGAGCTATTCAGAAGCAGAAGGAACAGTTAGGAGTCCAGAAATTCTAATTAGGAAGAGCCTTCAACCAGCCTACATATGCTGGTGTCCTCAGAAGAGGGAAGAAAGTAGACAGAGAAAAGAGGTGGGGCACCTCATCAACAACCAAATGGAAAACCAAAGTTCTGTTACCCTTGCATAGCTGAATCCCTAGGTCAGCACTCAATCTCTCTAAAACAGGGCCAAGAGAACCTTCATACATAAGGAATGTTCACCCCCAAACAGCAATCCTTTCTAATGTGCATAATTCAAAAGAATAATGTCACTAAAAACAACTCTGTGATGAAAAGAGCCTCACTTAATTTTAATCACTTGCCTACCAGGCCCAAAGTAAGCCCTGGATGGTACATCTACATACAGAGGGCAAATGGTTTAAGTAGTAATCTACACTAAAATTGGGCTTCCCTGGCAGCTCAGCTGGTAACAAATCCGCCTGCAATGCAGGAGACCTGGATTCGATCCCTGGGTTGGGACAATTCCCCGGAGAAGGGAAAGGCTACCCACTCCAATGTTCTGGCCTGGAGAATTCCATGGACTGCATAGTCCATGGGGTTGCAAAGAGTCAGACACGACTGAGCGATTTTCACTTATACACTGAAACCTCCATAAATCTCCACTAATGGGTAGAGTAGGTGAGCTGAGGAGAGTGGGCCCAGGCAGAGAGAAGGAGAGAAAAGCTGAATGGGAAACCAGCATATGGACGCTGCTGCAGACTTCTGCCTGCATGGCGACTGACAGCCATGCAAGAAAACCCCACGGAGAGCCAGGAGAACATTGTAAAGTTAATCCATGCAAAAAATTGTGCCAAATGCACAAGCAGGCCCCATGCCAAGCCCCCAAGCTGCAGAGAACATCAGGACCCAGAGGACAAGCATCCTATTGACTACACACGCTCCTACGAAATGATAGTGAGATCATTTCTCCCTCTGGTCCAGTTCTCCAACGCTTACAGAAGCCACACATTTTCAACTCCACATAAAGTGAGGGAGGTTAGAAAAACACTAAAGAGAAGAGGAAAGCGGGGAAATCCCTTTTTTGTTGTTGTTTTTTTCATCCTTTTTTCACTGATCTTGAGGGGGACAGGGAACCACAGCAGCAATTATGAACACTAAGAAGATTATCAGGAGGAAAGACAACAAAACATCTTTCCTTCATGTGGTCTTTAGAAAAGGTCACTTCTCTACTCAAGTGAAAGAGGCCACAGGAGAATAAGAGATGGAAGTAAATGTAATCAGAAGGGGACATGAGACAAGGTGTTTACTGGTAAAGGGGCGGAATGGATCTCAGCACAGGTGCGCAGATGGAAGTTGCATCAACGAGCAGCGACCAGTCTCCCATCCTCCTCCCTTAAGCACTTCTGGGCTAACAGTCCAGTTCAAGAAAGCTCTTTCTCAGGGGAAACACAGGCCCCTCTCAAGCAAAGACCTAAAGGACTGGGTCTTTCACTGCCCATGACTCTTAACTTTTTTTAAACAGTCCACAAAGCTTAAATTTCATTCACAAAAAAGATGCTACAGTTCTCTGGCATCGCAAAATGGCCTCAAAAATATCTGAAGAGCATTCTGACATGTTGGCAAACACTCTTGCTCGTCTAAGCAAACAGTATGTTTTCTTTTTTTTAATAAACAAAATAATGTCCTCCTTTCTTGGGTCATTTACAGTGGCTCAGGGTTAAGAACTTGCCTGCGATGCAGGAGCCTCGGGAGACACGGGTACGATCCCTGGATCGGGCAGATCCCTCGGAGAAGGGAATAGCTACCCACTCCAGTATTCTTGCCTGGAGAACCCCATGGACGAGGAGCCTGGCGGGCTACAGTCCATGGGGTCACAAAGAATCGGACACGACTAAAGTGACTGAGCATATACATAAGCAATACAGGAAACACTGTTGAGAAAATCAGGATATTGTCAGTCACAACGGAAAGTGATAGAGCTGAAATATTTGCCAGATGGTATTAAAAAAAATAATACCTTTCCTTTTTAGAACTTAACAGGCACACTCACAGACGTTATCACATTTCATTTTCACAACAACTCCGTAAAGCAGGTATTATTATTCCTATTTTATAGATGATCACTCCCAGTTTATAACCACTTAATCGTTCCCTCTGGTCTTGCTCTCTTTCTAACCATTCTCCGTGCTATTTAAAGAGTCATCATTCCACAATATAGAATATGCTGACCAAACCGACTGAAATTCATCAGTGGCTCCCACTAGTTCAGAATAAAGTCCAAATGACTTGACATGACCTACAAGGTACCATGTTGCTTGGTCTTCACATACCATCTCATCCTCCAGTGCTGCCAGAACTTGACTGGACCCAGGCAGTTCTCAAACACCAGTGCACACCTTCTTCTCTGGCCACACAGGTGTGCTCATCCCTCTCACATCTTCTCACTAATCTATTCACCCTCTCAGACCCATCCTACGGCACCTCCACTGTGAATCCCTTGCTATTCCTTACCTTTCGTAGGACTGATTCCCTCTCCTCTGGACTACCCCAGTTTTTTCATCACCTGTTGTTATACACATGGCATTGCATCCATCTGTTTGTATGAATATCCATGTATATATTAAATGGTTTTACATGCATAGAATAGAAGTCTAGAAGGATACAGTTAAACTGGTGAGTACCTCCAAAAGTGAGCTAAGATGGGAGGATATTTTCACCCTCCAGTTTTTGTTAACTGAGTTTCTTCATCTGAACACAACAGAGAGAAACGATTTGAGTGACTGTTTTCTCAATTCTTTCAAGGACAGCACCATACTAGTTGCATAGGAGAGAAAGTTAATTCATTATACATAATAAATTCTTTAGGGCATGAGGGCTTGATTCTCTTACTGAACTCAAGTACAAAAGTCAATGGATTGTTGTATTGCCAGATTTTTACTAAGAGGTACTTTTTAAAAGGCTCTTGATCAAAATCATCAACAGCTGGTTCACCAATATCTATCCATAATGCTGGATACAAAGAAACACATATTGATTAGTTTAAATGCTCAAGCAATCAAGACATACTATGCCTCTCAGCTCTGACACATCTAACTGCAAGATTTTGGACAAGTCATGAAATACTTTCTGACTTGATTTCTTCATTTCTTAAGTGAATACTAATTATGTGGTCTCATTATCTACCTCTATATACACACACATATATATACATGTATAGAGGTAAAATCGGAGAAGGCAATGGCACCCTACTCCAGTACTCTTGCCTGGAAAATCCCATGGACAGAGGAGCCTGGAAGGCCACAGTCCATGGGATCGCTGAGGGTCAGACACGACTGAGCGACTTCACTTTCACTTTTCACTTTCATGCATTGGAGAAGGAAATGGCAACCCACTCCAGTGTTCTTGCCTGGAGAATCCCAGGGACGGGGGAGCCGGTGGGCTGCCGTCTATGGGGTCGCACAGAGTCAGACACGACTGAAGCGACTTAGCAGTAGCAGTAGCAGCAGCATAGAGGTAAAATTATCACACATACACATACTATCTATGATATTAGATAGACATGGAGAGATCCTGTCTACTAGAAATATAGGCCACCCCAGGAAAAACTAGAATTCAAAGTCCAAAAGCTTTGAATCATCTTTCTTTGCAGCCAGCAGATGGGGCTGTAATCAACAGGACAAAAGGAGCAAAAGCCTAGTACCTAAATCAAGAACATCTTAAGAATGCAAGCCACTTTCCTTGTCTTTTTAAGGATTAAGTACCTAGAACTAACACCCAAAAATGATGTCCTTTTCATCACAGGGGACTGGAATGCAAAAGTAGGAAGTAAAGAGATACCTCAAATAACAGGTAAACTTGGCCTTGCAGTACAAAGCCAAGCAGGGCAAAGGCTAACAGAGTTTTGCCAAGAGAACACACTCGTCATAGCAAATACCCTCTTCCAACAATACAAGAGAAGACTCTACACATGGACATCACCAGATGGTCAACACCGAAATTAGACTGATTATATTTTTTGCAGCCAAAGATGGAGAAGCTCTATACAGTCAGCAAAAACGAGACCGGGAGCTGACTGTGGCTCAGATCATGAACTCCTTATTACCAAATTCAGATTAAATTGAAAAAAGTAAGGAAAACCACTAGACCATTCAGCTGTGATGTAAATCAAATCCCTTAGGATTATACAGTGGAAGTGAGAAATAGATTCAAGGGATTAGATCTGATAGAGTGCCTGATGAACTATGGACAGAGGTTCATGACACTGTATAGGAGGCAATGATTAAGACCATCCCCAAGAAAAAGAAAGGCAAAATGGTTGTCTGAGGGGGCCTTACAAATAGCTGTGAAGAGAAGAGAAGCTAAAGGCAAAAGAGAAAAGCAAAGATATACCCTTTGAGTGTAGAGTTCCGAAGAATAGCCAGGAGAGATAAGAAAGCCCTCCTCAGGGATCAAGGCAAAAAAATAGAGGAAAATAATAGAATGCGAAAGACCAGAGATCTCTTCAAGAGAATTAGAGATACCAAGGGAACATTTAATGCAAAGATGGGCACAATAAAGGACAGAAATGGTATGGACCTAACAGAAGCAGAAGATATTAAGAACACATGGCAAGAATACACAGAAGAACTGTACAAAAAAGATCTTCAGATAATCACAATGGTGTGTTCACTCACCTAGGCCAGACATCCTGGAATGCAAAATCAAGTGAGCCTTAGGAAGCATCATTATGAACAAAGCTAGTGGAGGAAATGGAATTCCAGTTGAGCTATTTCAAATCCTAAAAGATGATGCTGTTAGAGTACTGCACTCAATATGTCAACAAATTTGGAAAACTCAGCAGTGGTCACAGGACTGGTAAAGGTCAGTTTTCATTCCAATCCCAAAGAAAGGCAATGCCAAAGAATGTTCAAACTACTGCGCAATTGCACTCATCTCACAAGCTAGTAAAGTGATGCTCAAAATTTTCCAAGCCAGGCTTCAGCAATACGTGAACTTCCAGATGTTTAAGCTGGATTTAGAAAAGGCAGAGGAACCAGAGATCAAATTGCCAACATCCACTGGATCATAGAAAAAAATAAGAGAATTCTAGAAAAACATCTACTTCTGCTTTATTGACTATGCCAAAGCCTTTGACTGCATGGATCACAACAAACTGTGGAAAATTCTTCAAGAGATGGGAATACCAGACCACCTTACCTGCCTGCTGAGAAATCTGTATGCAGGTCAAGAAGCAACAGTTAGAATCAGGCATGGAACAATACACTGGTTCCAAATCGGGAAAGGAGTACGTCAAGGCTGTATATTGTCACTCTGCTTATTTAACTTATATGCAGAGTACATCATGCAAAATGCCAGGCTGGGTGTAGCACACACTGAAATCAAGATTGCCAGGAGAAATATCAATAACCTCAGATACCACCCTTGATAACCACAGATGATACCAACTTTATGGCAGAAAGTGAAGAGGAACTAAAGAGCCTCTTGATGAAAGTGAAAGAGGAGAGTGAAAAAGCAGGCTTAAAACTCAACATTCAAAAAACTAAGATCATGGCATCTGGTCCCATCACTTCATGGCAAATAGATGGGGAAACAATGGAAACAGTGACAGACTTTACTTTTGGGGGCTCCAAAATCACTGCAGATGGTGATTGCAGCCATGAAATTTAAAGATGCTTGCTCCTTGGAAGAAAAGCTACGACCAACCTGCTGCTGCTGCTAAGTCGCTTCAGTCGTGTCCGACTCTGTGCGACCCCATAGACGGCAGCCCACCAGGCTTCCCTGTCCCTGGGATTCTCCAGGCAAGAACACTGGAGTGGATTGCCATTTCCTTCTCCAATGCATGAAAGTGAAACGTGAAAGTGAAGTCGCTCAGTTGTGTCCGACTCTTAGCAACCTCATGGACTGCAACCTACCAGGCTCCTCCGTCCATGGGATTTTCCAGGCAAGAGTACTGGAGTGGGTTGCCAATTGCCTTCTCCAACATAGACAGCATATTAAAAAGCATTTTCATTACTTTGCCAACAAAGGTCTGTCTAGTCCAAGCTATGGTTTTTCCAGTAGTCATGTATGGATGTGAGAACTGGACTATAAGGAAAGCTGAGTGCCAAAGAATTGATGCTTTTGAACTGTGGTGTTGGAGAAGACTCTTGAGAGTCCCTTGAACTGCAAGGAGATCAAACCAGTCCATCCTAAAGGAAATCAGTCCTGAATATGCATTGGAAGGACTGATGCTGAAGCTGAAACTCCAACACTTTGGCCACTTAAGGCGAAGAACTGACTCATTTGAAAAGACCCTGATGCTAAAAAAGATTGGAGGAGAAGGGGACAACAGAGGACGAGATGGTTGGATGGCGTCACTGACTCGATGGGCATAAGTTTGAGCAAGCTCTGGGAGTTGGTGATGGACAGGGAAGCCTGGCATGCTGCAGTCCATGGGGTGCAAAGAGTCGGACACCACTGAGCAACTTGACTGAACTTAAGTATCACATGTGATATTCTCTCATTTTGAAATGAGTTTTGCTTTGAATCCTTAAAAACAAACACCAATTAAAATCTTGCACACTGCTGATCATAGTTTTAAAAAAGCATCTTGCACATCCTTAGTACAAGACAGGGTACACAGAGTGGAGCCTTACATCAGGAGGCGGGACTAGAAACTATCATGGTACCATGAGAGGGCCACCAGCTAGCCTGGCTCTGTCTCAAGGGGGCCATATGTCGATTCCATTATTTTCCAGAGTCTTAGTTTCCTCCTCTGGAAATTAACTAGGCAAACAGGAGACTCGCTTAGGTCCTTTCCAACTCTAACAATCAATGAATCTAAAATAATGAGCAAAGTATACTGAAGTATGTCTGATCCCACAAAGCTTGATTCTAAGCCAGTATGCAGTGTTCTCCAGGATTGTACTTGCTACACAGAAACCTGGATTACAAGTCACGCTTCAACAGGCTCTCTGGCGTGGGTAAATTTGTCAGTTAGACATGGAATAGAATTTCTTGAGATAAGAATCCATTTACAAGGAAAAGACTTTCTTTTCACTCTCCCACAGTCAGCCTCTACAAGGCCCTGAACCAACAGAGAAAGGACCGAGTGGTTTGTTCATGTCTGGAATAACTCCAGAAGTTCCAACCAAGGCTTGGTTGTCTTTAATCCAAAGGAGAAATGAGTTAGTTTCAAATCAGTGTGAAAAACCCAGTGCTTGGCACATACCAACACTCTGTGAATATTGCACAAGAATGGATAAATCAACGAGTGACTAATCCCAGCCTTCCTAAAGTCTTACAGACCAAAGACACTCAAAACCTGGGCACCTGAATCAAAAAAGGATAAAGATTTGACTCTTTCTTTCCTACTCCTATCACCACCCATAATAAATTACAGATGGGTCTCAAAATCAGAATTATCTGATTTTTTGATAATTTTTAGAATTATCTGAGGAGTTTTAAAATATATGATAGACTTCCCTGGGGGTCCAGTGGTTAAGACTCCATGCTTCCACTGCATGGGGGCACAAATCTGATCTCTGCTCAGACAACAAAGATTCCGAAAATTGCTCCTTTAAAAATAAATAAACAAAATTAAAATAAAATATATGCTATCTGGATCTACCCCCCTGGAGATTACGATTTAATTGTCTTGGAAAGTGGCCTAGGCTTCTGAATTAGGAAAAAAAAAAAACAATCCAAGTGATTCAAATGCAAAGTCTGAGTTCCTCTGATAAGTTACTGAGTTAATAAAAACCTTGGATGGTGAGAAAGGATTTACTTTTAAATACTTGGTTGAATACATTTATTTCATAACTGATCTGATTTAAAGATAAGATGCAGGGTGTCCTGAGGATAAAGGTTCAAGGCTACTGGGCCTACGTATCAGTCCTCTGGGAAAAATAATATGAAAATTTAACAAATTTCAACTGGTTAACTATAACATTTCTAATATTTCAAGGCCTTACTAAGGCCTTGAAACACTAACACATTTAAGGGAATGTTGTGATTTCCTTCGCTGGATTTTTGGCTACCTTTCTGTCAAAGGGTAATAAGGGTAATACACATTTCTCTGGATGTTTTAACATGAGAATAGACACCTTGGAGTCTTGCAGAACATAAGGCCCTTACTTGCCTGGAAACAGAGATAAAGTCTTATAACTTTCATTTACCAGCTCCACTGATATGACAATCCAGCCTCCAAAGACACCTTACGAAGGGACTCTCAGAAAGCTTGTTCCAGGGTCACTGCAGGCCATTCCAATGCGAATTGAGAAGCCACGCCTATGTGCGATCCTGCGATGACCTGTAACCAGACGCTGACAGCCTGGGCTGCATCCCACGGCTTCCTAACACACACACACCATGCCCCAGACCAAAGACATGGGGTTTGCGTTCAAAGAGCACCTCTAAGAGGCTTGTAGCTCTGAACAACTTGCATCCCTGTGAGTATAAAGGAAAAGGGGCCAAGACAATGCGTTGGAATCTTGAGAAAAGGCATCATGTCCTGTTTCTTTCCTATCACGAGAGCCCTGCGCTTTCTCTGTGCCAATACCCACGGTGAGGTCCTGTATTTCACAACTTGAATCCAGGCTCTGCCAAGCCCGCAGGTGCTCAGAGTGGCTCAAGGGCACGGCCCTGGCACAGCACAGCCTGCAGGTGAACACGGAGCCCCGGGAGCGTGGGTAAGGAATACAGGGGCACACGGCTGCCGCCTGTGCTCCCACCAGACAACGAAGCCTCACGGCCAGAGGAGTAGGATGCTGGAGGCTCTGTAAATCTGCTGGAATACTGTGCTGTTTATTGCTAAAGCGAGGAGCAAGTTATACAGGAAAAAGATGGGGTGAAAAAGAGTTAAAAGGGAAAACTAGAGATGGAAGTCTGCTCTGAACAACTGTTTCCCATCAGCTCCGTTTCAGACTGAGGAGGATGGAACTAGATGCTCCTCAATGTTCTAGAAAAGTGCCCATGTTCAGACAACTGGCCAGAATTGAGCTTTCTTTAGCTTTTGAACATCAGTGATAAACACTGTCAATGCTCAGGGCTGCTCAGGTCAGTCCCAGGCTTCAGGAAATCAAATGCATTTGATGGAAAAAGTAGTGTTCAGGCACTTTCATGAGGGTGTTTGTGGCTGGCTGTGTGTATATATAGCACACAATCAGACACACACACACACACACACACACACACACGCTGTGTTCAGTCACTCAGTTGTGTCTGACTCTGATGTGACCCCATGGACTGTAGCCTGCCAGGCTCCTCTATGAGACTTCCCAGGCAACAATACTGGAGTGGGTTGCCATTTCCTTCTCCAGGGGATCTTCCTGACCCAGGGATTGAACCCATGTCTCTTGTGTCTTCTGAATTGGCAGGCGGATTCTTTACCACTGTGCCAACTGGGAAGCCATATATACATATCTGTGTGTTTTTTAATTGTATAAATTATATATAATATATATTTATCTGTTATATATTGTTTATTTTATTTATTATATATTTATAATATAAATTATATATATATAATTCATACAATTTAAAAAAACACAGAGGTAATCTCTATGTCTAATAAGGGCAACTCTGTTCCTTCTTGAGAAAGCAAGAACAAGTTTCTTCATAACTGCAATTAGAGACATGATTAGAAAAAACAGCATGTTTTGCTTTGTCAATGAATGTTAAAACGATGTGTCTGATACATGCTTCGCCTCTCCAAATCGTAGTTTTATGGTAGATGGGTGTGAAGTGCCGAGGTAGTTTGGACTTTCTAGTTTTACGACGTCCTGCTAATAAAAGATTATGATAACCCAGGGGATGAGCACCAAGGCTACGAGCAAATTCTCAGGAATGATACTATTCACAGATGGTGGCTCATAAACTAATTTCCATTCACCCCGCTTTCTAATCAGAATTTAAAAGGGAATTAGGAACGCAATCGTGCTGTGAGGGATAAGGGAATGGGAGAAGCCCCGTCATACGGATTGACCCTGACAGCTACACAAGGGTAGCCGGGGAGGGGACGGTGGCTGTCCCTGGGCTCCTCCGCACACGCAGAGCAGCTGCTGTGCACAGGCGGTGGCCATGGTCTGCAAGCCAGAGATGGGGGAGGGCAGGCCAGGCTGAGGGCACGCACAGCCCGCCAGGCGCGTTTTAGGTGACTGCCTTTTTCAGAGCAAAGGTATGGAGACTTTTTCCTCTCCAAACATCCAAGCATCTTAGTCCAACGACCAGACTTCCTTGAGTTCACTTTGGATCCGAGCTTTCCAGTCTGGTTTCCCCCAACTCCTCCGTGTTCTCAATAAATATTTTAGAGCCATCATGAAATACAACTTTTACAGACCCAACTCTAATAGATACCAAATGTGAACACAGTGGAAACCACCAGCAGGTTCGCTTGTGTTCCCCTTGAGAGCACTTGTAATAAAAGTTACAAAATGGGATTCATACATTCACATTGATAAAATACCACATTTCTTACCTGTTTGTGTACTGGGGCTCTCTATGTATAAAAACGTATATTTTAAAGGGTTCTGTTATTTTAAAAAAAGAAGAAAACAAAAAAAAAAAGGGGAAAAAAGAAACCACTGCACTAAACAATGCAGAAGGGAATTAAACAGTTTCTTCCCTGCTCTACCTAAAGAAGTCTAGTATTAATATTATGAATATATTTTCAGATACAAAGAGTCCTGTCCTCAGAAATTCATTCACTAAGATGCTAATGTACTTTTTCTTTCTGAGTCTTTGGCCTCTTTAGAATTAGTTATTTAAGTTCTGTTAAAATCAGGCAGACGCAAACAATGCAAAAAAGCAAAACAAATGGCAACCACTCCAGGATTCTCGCCTGAAGAATTCAACAGACAGAGGAGCCTAGCAAGCCACAGTCCATGGGGTTGCAAAGAGTTGGACACAACTGCGCGGCTAACACTTTCTTTTTTCCTTATGCACTGCCTAAAGTCACACAGCGCTGGGTTCACAGTGTTGGAGCTGCTTTCTCACCAGAGGCTGGGGGGCAGCCAGCACTGTGGAATACACTCTTGCAGGCACAGAGCCTGGCAGAATGATGTATCTCAGGGAAAGGATGCCAAGAACATTTGAGGAGTAAAGTACAGAAAGAATAAGGGCCTGGGTGGAGGAAGGTGCAAAGTGTGGTACCTCTGGCAACGCACACACAAAACAGAGTCAGAAGCCCCTGTGTGGACAGTGTTAATTAAGGACCCTTGGGGGAAGGAAGCTTCAACGTGGAAATGAAGACCGGCAGTTGCAGGATCTTGCACTGAGCATGGAGTCGGATGAACCATCTGGTAGTTTTCCCTCTTTCATCTTTTTTTTCCCTCTCTTTTTCCTGGGGTGTGGGGGATGGGGCTGGTGGCAAACCAAGCATCTGAAGGTCTAATGTGACTTTATGACAAATAAACACACAGAAGCTCGGCTCAACAGGACAGTCAGTCAGCTGTCAGGATGAACATTGCACAAGAATGCCACCAGATGCACCGCAGGTGGGCGACCCAGGCAAGGAAGCGAAAAGCACGAGCTCTTAGAGTCACCACCGCTCTCCCTCAAAGTGCACTGCACGCCAGAGCCCTTGGAAGAGCGTCAGTGCACATCACTTGCAGACAGTCAGCATAAAACTCACAGACCCAGACTTCATCAGACGTCAAGAGAGTACCTGACTGATTCATGTTGAGGTTTGACAGAAAACAACAAAATTCTGTAAAGCAATTATCCTTCAATAAAAAAAAAGAGAGAGAGCAGCTTCAAGCACCAGACCTGAGGCCAAGTAATCAGGATAGAAAAAGAAATGAAAATTTGTTTAGTCACTAAGTTGTGTCTAACTCTTGTGCGACTCCATGGAATGTAGCCCACCAGGCTCATCTGTCCATAGGATTTTCCAGGCAAGAATACTGGAGCGGGTTGTCATTTTCTCCTACAGGGGATCTTTCCCACCCAGGGGTTGAACCCACATTTCCTGCACTGGCAGGCAGATTCTTTACCACCGAGCCACCTGGGAAGCCCCGTAAATAAAAGAGAATCCCTGGAACTCCCTGACCCGTGTGGAAAGACAGATGTGTAAGGAAGCATCAGGCTATGGCTCAGCCAACCTCCTGCCAGAGGGGTGGATGCTGGCAATGGAAGCACAGCCCACTCCCATGTCTTATTCTGCCTGGGTGCTTGGCAGAGTTTCACCCCAAGTGCTGATGTGCAAACTTGTTGGCAAGTTTGCCAGGCCTAGAAAGACAAGGAAAAGAGTTCTCCAGAGAGAGGGAACAGCATTTGCAAAGACACAGAAAAGTGAGGTGGACTGTGTTGGAATCTAAGGATACTCAGGTAGATGGGGAGAAATCTTGAGGGCAGATTAAGGAACATTATGAGAGGCTTGCTTGCTAGCTCCAACAGTATGAGTTTTATGCTAAAGAAATTGGGAAGCAGGATGCACATGTCAAACTCCAGCTCTGAAAAAAAGTACATGTAGTATTTTGTTTTGCAGGGATATTTAAATATAGCCAGTAAGAAAAGCTAAGATAAGAATGTGCCTTCAATGCAGGAGACCCAGGTTCGATCCCTGGGTCAGAACGATGCCCTGGAGAAGGAAATGGCAACCCACTCCAGTATTCTCGCCTGGAGAATTTCATGGACAGAGGAGCCTGGTGGGCTACAGTCCATGGGGTTGCAAAGAGTTGGACACACTGAGAGACTAACACTTCAATAAGAAAAGCTATGACAAACCTAGATAGTGTATTAAAAAGCAGAGACATCACTTTGCTGACAAAGGGGTGTGTGTGTGTGTGTGTGTGTGTGTGCATGCTTCAGTCATGTCCGACTCTGGGTGACCCTGTGGACTGTAGCCCAGCAGGCTCCTCTATCCATTGGATTCTCCAGGCATGGAGAATCCACTGGGGTGGATTGCTGTGCCCTCCTCCAGGGGATCTTGCTGATCCAGGGATTGAACTGGTGTCTTTTATGTCTCCTGCATTGGCAGGTGGGTTCTTTACCTCTAGTGCCACTTGGGAAGCCCCTGCCAACAAGGATCTGTCTAGTCAAAAGCAATGGTTTTTCCAGTAGTCATGTATGGATGTGAGAGTTGGACTATAAAAAAAGCTGAGAACTGAAGAATTGACGCTTTTGAATTGTGGTACTGCAGAAGACTCTTGAGAGTCCCTTGTACAACAAGGAGATCAAACCAGTCAATTTCTATAGGAAATCAACTCTGAATATTCATTGGAAGGACTGATGCTGAAGCTGAAGCTCCAGTATGTTGGCCACCTGCTGCGATGAGCCAACTCATGGAAAGCCGACTGATGCTGGGAGAGACCGAGGGCAAGAGGACAGAGAATAAGATGGTTAGGTGGCATGACTGACTCCATGGACGTGAGTCTAAGCAAACTCCAGGAGACAGTGAAGGATAGGGAAGCCTGGTATGCTGCGATCCGTGGGGCTGCAGAGTTGGATATGGTTTAGCTACTGAACAACAACATTTCAAAATAACTATAAATGGAGTATAGGTTTTAAAAAATATGAATCACTAAGCTGTACACTTGAGACTTATATGATACTGTAAATACCTCAAATTAAAAATACATATAAAATTGCAAATACCTCGATTTTTTTAAAAAGCAATACCAAAAATCAATACATTATTTACTTAATTAAGCCTTATGACCTAGTTCCTTATAAACCATGCTTGAAGTCCTTAACCCTCTCTCTCTCTCCTACCAATGGTGTCACTTAAACATGAAATTTCACTTTCCTCCAATTTTGATCTCTCAAGTAGAAAGTTCATACACACTTCTCTATTTCACCATGAACAAGGAGAAAAAGTCAATTGGACAAATAAACACACAAAATGTGAGGGTCACGACTCCTTTTGCCAACAGTTTTTTTTTTTTCTTTTTTCTCTAAAAGAAAAGAGGATTGTGAGAAAGAAAACAGCATCTGTCACAATCTGGGGTTTTGTTCTTCAGAGTCTTCTTACACCTCCAGAATCAGGATACCGTTGATGGAATGTTTCTTATTATTTCCCAAAAAAACAAGATAGAGATAGGAAAGACCTGTTCTTCTTCATCAGCTACCAACACTTGCGACAGAGAGAATGCCAACTACTTGAAGGGATTTCTGATAATGCAGAGACCCATCCAAATTTTCCATGGGCCTCAACACAGCCTCTGATCCTTTTAGAGACATATCTATCTCCTCTCTTTTCTTAACTGACGCTCAAATTCGGTACTGAATAATAACACAGGATGAAAATCAAGGTAGCCTCTCTGTATTAATGTGAATTAAAACTTGGCAAAGCACAGACCTTAAGAGAATTGAACAGACATAGAGAAGGCAATGGCACCCCACACCAGTACTCTTGCCTGGAAAATCCCATGGACAGAGGAGCCCGGTAGGCTGCAGTCCATGGGGTTGCTAAGAGTCGGACACGACTGAGCGACTTCACTTTCACTTTTCACTTTCATGCCTTGGAGAAGGAAATGGCAACCCACTCCAGTGTTCTTGCCTGGAGAATCCCAGGGATGGAGGAGCCTGGTGGGCTGCCATCTATGGGGTCACACAGAGTCGGACACGACTGAAGCGACTTAGCAGTAGCAGCAGAATCTCAAAGTGAAAACTAAGCGTCGCCATATAGAACATTTTTAAGGAAACTGCTGTATGCTTCTAAAGTAAAAGAAACCTGCATGACAAGGGATAAAGAATTTCTAGGACGGCGAGCGCGGCGCGAGTCAGGTTTGAGACCAGCGTCTGCAGTCTAGACAGAGGACCTCCTTTTGCCCATGCGGGCTGGCCTACGTGTGTGGCTGTTGGGACAGGAGCAGAGGGCGACACCTGAGCTCCCTTCTCCATTCCGGGTTAAAAAAAAAAAAAAAAGAATTTCTAAACTTTTAAAATAATTTGCTACAATTCGGTTGGATCTTGATTTTTTTTTCCTTATTCAGTTCCATATTTTTTTGTAATAACTATCATTTACTTAGAGCTTCCTACGTGTAGGACCCTGGGTGGATCACGTTTCAAGAACTGAAAATGCTAAGGGAGGAACCTATTATCCTTACTTTACAAGAAAGGAAACTGAAATTCAAAGGGATTAGGTAATTGGCCCCAAATCAGCTAAATGGCATGTCCCGTATTCAAACCCATGACTCATTCCTAAGCTCACTACTTTCTACTACAGTAAATGCCTCAGAAAGGAAAGTCTGGATGTATTCCTCCACATTTCTTTAAGATAAGAAAATTTTTCTAGAGAAAGAGAAGTCTTATTACTTCTGTAACATTATAACAGTATTAGTTACATAACAGGCTTTCTTTTAAATTTCTATTATCTGTAATGGTGGTCAGAAAAGGTTTTTTGGAGTTACACAAGTCAGACAGAAAGAAGCTATGAATATTCAGATGAAAGAATATTAAAAATTCTCACTGAGATTGCAGGAAATTACTATCCTAAAACCTGAAAAAAATCTTTTAAAATCAATTATAAGAATGCTTTGCACTCAGAAATCATCTCCCATACTGAGATTTGAGTTTTTAACCCAGCTTCTGGATAAAAATAATTAATAGAATAAATCAAAGAGTAAGGAATTTTTCTCATAGAAATTTATTTTCTATTTAATGGAAGATACAAAACAGAAGCTATTTACAATGTATCAATCACTTGCTAAAATACTAGACATGTGTGAGAAAATTACAGAAATTCTCCAAATAGTATGAAAACAATTTAAATAAAGTCAGACACCCTCATGATGAAAACGGACAAATAAACATCTCCTTAGGAGACTTCCCTGGTGGTCCAGTGGCTAAGACTGAGCTCCCAATGCACGGGAGCTCAGCTTGAGCCCTGGTCAGAAACTAGACCCACATGCCTCAACTAAGAGTTCGCATGCTGCACCTAAAGACCTGCACGTGGCCACAAAGATGGAAGATCCCGCGTGCCGCAACTAAGGCCCGGTGCAGACAAATAAAGATACATGTTAAATAAACGCATGTCCTTAGGAACATTCACAACGTAGGCAGCATTTTCAGATAAGATGCTCCTAAGTTATTTTTTAGAAACCCCCATGGTGTGATAGATACCAGGCTGCCTCCCGTTAGCCATGCAGCCCTATTCCTTGGTGAAGTTCTTGAGTTTTCACTTGACCTACTCAGTCCCACACAGCTTGTGCTTTGGGGAAAGTTAACTCTACCCCTAACAGTAAGATCAGGGCATCCAGCTCAGGCCTTGAGTAAGGAAGCCAAGGATCTAAACGCTGCTGCCTGTCATGGGACCAGAAGAAGGAATTAACTATAAGATGGCATTGTGGAGAACAGAGCAAAGGAAAACGGTAGAAACCAAGCTCTTGATCCCGGTACTATTTCACTGCGTGAAATTAAATGTTTAAGACAGCCCTGTCTCTGGAGGAACAGACACATCCACCCATTTTCCAGCCAGTCTCTCATACAAGCTTTGTTTTCTGTTGCTTACGATCAAATGCATCCTAATTGATACAGATGGTCCAAGTGAAGAAGTTCATGCATTTCTATCTTTCTCCGTAAGTGTGAACAAAAATAGAAGTCTGTTTCATAGCTAGGTTTAGAAACGAATTTGAAAACGATAGCACTGCCTTAATAACGAATAAATTATTATTGTGAGTCTTGACTAAAAATAGCAGGGGATAAAAAGTTGCTCTCGTCAAACAAAATGTGGGAAAATGTTCACTGCTCTTCATATACTTCATAAAAATAGGCATCCACTTAAAATGTGAAAGAAATAAGGGAGACAGAGGAGGAGCTCTGGAATAACTCTGAGCCATCTGAGACATACAGTAAAGGCCAGAGGCCAAGGAAATGACAGCTTGGCACAAGAAAAGGAATGGATTTAAGCCATTTGTGATGTGCATCTAACCTTCACACAATCCAACTTAGATTTCTGCGTATTCGAAATCCACTCCTAATACAGGAAATTTTTAAGGAGCCATCTGACATCTATTTCCACTTTCTTCGAAGAGACCCACTGAATGCAGCTATCGAGGGATATTAACACAAATCAGTATTTACTTGTAATGGCTTATGGAAAAATAGTGAGGAAAGTCATTTCTCTGTGGAGCTCCATAAGATATGAATTAGACCTTGCACTGCCTGTAAGGAAAAATGTATAATTTAATACAAAAGGCCTAGAAGCCCCTTCAGAATCAGAGGGAAGTCTCCACATTGGGGCTCACTAAAATTCCAGGGGAAGTTCAGATGGCTGAGAGGGGCCAGGAACCTCGAGGAAAAGACGAAGGAAGCCACATAGTGAGGAAGCAACAACCCAGGGAGGAAAGAAAGCCAGGCTCTGAGGAGGAAGGTCGTGGAGGTTTCCAGAGATGAGGTAAGGGTCTGAATAAGGAAATACTCAACCTGACGGCCAATTAAGATGGCGAGTTATCTGACTTGTCACCAACGTGAAAGGAATTTAGTTTGGATGTCAAAGGTTTGGTCATTTGGCACAATCCTTTGGTTTGAGTTGTGTTTATTTTTTGACTTACACTAATGGAAAAAAATAGAAATTTATTTTTGTTGAGAAATTCAAAGAGGTAATAACTCTGTTCTGTTCTACTCAGGCAGCCCTAGTGGAAGAGAAGACAGAGTGAGAAGCTCAAGGCGGACTTTTATACCCCAAACAAGGCGAGGTCACACGGACTGCACTAAACATATGTATCTAGTTTAGTGAAGAGAATAAATAAGCCTAGTTTTTATAATTATTTTGGGGAAAGAAAGAAAAATAAGTTATATAACTCACTCCCTTCCAAGGCTACTTTGGACCTTTTTATTTTTATATTTTACCTCAAATATACTAGGAAAAATTGTTAAGTTTTCTTCACAGAATATTTCCCTAAACTCACTGGAAAATGACTATACAGCTTTCTTCTGCATTGTCAAAACCCAATCAAAACTTGAAACCCTAAAATAAACTAAAAAGAGTGGGTGGCAAAATTAAATTAAAAGCATAAAAAACATGAAAAAAAAAAAAGAAACCACTGTTAGGATAAATTTAATTTATTGTGTCATTTATTATTGGTAGAATTATTTTTGAATCTAGCTTCTGGCCATATGTAAATTTAATTAGTATGCCTTCCACGTCTTCTTCCAAGCTATTTATTTTTCCAATATTGGAAAGAATATGTTCTGAGCCAGCCCTGGGGCAAAATCCCCAGAAATTTTATTCCAGGTTTATATTTTCTACTGATCAACAGCCTTTGGGTGTGGCTACTTGACCAATTACGTGTCCACTAAAAGATGCTTACTCCTTGAAGAAAGGTTATGACCAACCTAGACAGCATATTGAAAAGCAGAGACATTACTTTGCCAACAAAGGTTCGTCTAGTCAAGGCTATGGTTTTTCCTGTGGTCATGTATGGATGTGAGAGTTGGACTGTGAAGAAGTCTGAGTGCCGAAGAGTTGATGCTTTTGAACTGTGGTGTTGGAGAAGACTCTTGAGAGTCCCTTGGACTGCAAGGAGATCCAAGCAGTCCATTCTGAAGGAGATCAGCCCTGGGATTTCTTTGGAAGGAATGATGCTAAAGCTGAAACTGCAGTACTTTGGCCACCTCATGCAAAGAGTTGACTCACTGGAAAAGACTCTGATGCTGGGAGGGATTGGGGGCAGGAGAAGAAGGGGACGACAGAGGATGAGATGTCTGGATGGCATCACTGACTCGATAGACGTGAGTCTGAGTGAACTCTGGGAGTTGGTGATGGACAGGGAGGCCTGGCGTGCTGCGATTCATGGGGTCACAAAGAGTCAGACACGACTGAGCAACTGAAATGAATGAATGAATGAAGTGTGGTATATTATTTAGCTCACATTTTCCCATCTCACCTATAAGGATATTCATTAATGTATTCAACAAACGTTTACTGAACACTTGTTACGTGGCAGGCCCTACAAGTACTGGACTAAATGACTCCTGGTCAGGCCTCAAGAAAATCAGTCTAATCCATTGATGGGCCAGTGAATATCCACAACATAATCTGAATGATAAGACAGCATCTCCAGGCACAGGACTGTTCACCTATGTCAAAACTTTGCTCAAAATTCTATGCTGACTCGAAGTGGTCCCTGCTTACTTTCCTTATGGTGTTCACAGCCCATTCCTTCCATGGTTATGTTTTGGGGTCTTATCTAGCATCAGCTTATTCCTGACAGTCCTAAATTCACGTGTTTCGATGGTTTAAATATTGACTTATTTTTTTAAGTCAAAAGTTTATCAAAATTGTATTTTCAGCCAAAAAATATCCATGATGATGGATAAATTATTCTTTAAAATCAGTTTGAAAGAATTTACCTGTTAACAGAATATACAGTGTAGAGATATCCAATCTTTTTCATGTCACCACAGTGTGTAAAAGACATCATATTTGTAAAGTTCTGCACCAGTGTCTTTCTACCAATTACAGGGGGATGCAAATTGCCTGATTCCACCTCATGAAAGAAAAGATTTCTTGTCTGTTTATCCATTTCTCATATCCTCATGGTTTAAACCCATGGAGAAAATATGGTACTACTTGTTTCCTGAAATTTTCCAGCTGATCTGTCCAATGGGCTTACAAATAAGACCCTCCAGTGGAGCTGAATGCCACCCACACAACCTACATTTATTGAGAATTTAATGCATGGAAAGCTCCATACTAGCTTCTTGAGGACCCACCTCTGAGACAGACAGAAGAACCCCTATTTCTACTGGGAACCAAGAGATACCCTAACTTGCCAAGTATCCTGGAGTTAGGTTTTCCTGATTCTAAAATCCTTTTCCTTTCCACCATCCCTGCTGGCAAAACCTCTGGCAAAACCTTCCCTAATTGCACAGGGTGAAGGCAAGCTGACAGCAAACAAAACCCCCCAGTTGGGAGAAACATTCTCGTGTGCAAAGCAAATGAAAAGAGTTTTCTAGGAGTAGAAATTTCTGGGTCTAGGAACACAGATTCCTCCCAGTGAGAGGAAGGAACCATGCTGTGGAATAATAATAAGGACATCTGTCGGTTTCTATCATCCAAAAGGGGAGTTTCACAGAATGTTTTATGGTAGGGTTTTTTCCCCTCCTGTTAAAGGCCAGAGTTTGAGGAAATAGCATTATCAAAAATCATCGATTATTCCAGTAGATCTACCAAGAGAGGTTTCACATAAAATTTCAGGTGCACAGAAATCTCCAACTGAATGGCAGGAATATGGACAGACTCCAAATAAGCAATATATTTCCATGAATCATTGATTGTTAAATAGAATCATTTTCCAGAGAGCAATGTAATGAGAAATTACCTAGGGGCCTAGATGATCTGGTTATGAAAGCAGGAGCATGCAAACCAGTGAAACTAAACAAACAGTAAAGAGATGGGCAGTGGGAAACAAAATGGTAATTATAAAGCAAATGAATGTTAGCTCTCTCTTGAAACAAGTTTTCACATGTGTCCTACAGAACATGGAGATGGAAATTCTCCTGAGATTTCCTTGCAGTGGACAGATGAGCTGGACATTTAACCCTCAGAGAGCCCATCCTGGTTCTCATCAGACCCTTAGAGCATTTTCTCCATAATTTGTAAGAAAAGGAGACAGCACCTTCTCTTCCTGATGCTCAAAGTCCTATATATTGCTGTCAACTGAATTCATGAATTCCTGTAATTCAGCAGGTAGACACTGGACATTTTGTGTATCCCAGGAAGGAGCTATGTGGTAGACCCAAACAGGGAGCCGGGGGGGATGAGGCCTCAGTGCTTGTTAAGAGAATGGTCCAGAGAGGATAAAGGAGGAGAGTAGACAGATAAGATCACTTACAATTGTAATGAAAACTGGGAGGGAGGTGCTGGGGACAAAAAGGACGGTAATGTAGATGACAGTGCCAGATAAGGTCTCCCTGAGGATGAGTGTTTTACCACAGCAGAGGGAAGGCAGCCTCACTTTCCTGTTTCCTACTCTTCCTGCATATTTACAGACTGAGAGGTGCAAAATGAGGGGTGGGCGGGGAGGGCTGCACAGCCAGTGTGGGATGGAGCTCACCCCTTCCTTCAGGTGCAGAGAAATCTCCAGAATGTGCAGAGACATTTACTGAGCTCTGACGATATCACAACCTGTGAGCCCCTCACGTTGCCCAGGGAGACTCCAGTGAGCAGTCTATTCTGATATGTGTGTTACATGTTAATGTTGCGGGGGAGGGCTATGGGATCTTGCAGAAGGGCAGCCTGGCCAGTTGTAGGGGCTCCAAGATGACTTCCTGATAGAAATGAATGTGGTAGATGAAGAAGGAGGAGAATTCATCCAAGAAAAGGGGGGGTGGGCAGGGAGGGGGGTGCAGGGCGTAGGAAATAAAAAGGGGAAAGAATCCTCCGGGCAGAGAGAAGAGCCTTTACAAAAGGCTGAGGTGACCAAGAGCACAGGGTGTGGCAAGGGGTGCTGGGTTTGGGACAGTCAGATAATAAAGGGCTGGGGGTGAGGATGGGGAAGCCGGTGGATGTTGTAGGAAAAGCCAAGAACAAAGATTGGATCCTGGAACCAACCAGGCTAGGAGTTGGGGACTTTATCTAGATGGCAATGCAAAGCCATGCAAAGTAGATCTGAGGGGATTTCCCTCGTGGTCCACTGACTAAGACTCTGTGCTCTCAATGCAGGGAGCCCAGGTTCGATTCCTGGTCAAGAAGATCCCACATGCCGAAACAAAGATCAAAGGTCCCAAGTGCTGCAATTAAGCCCTGGCTCAGTCAAATAAATAATAAATAACTGTATATATACACACACACACACATATATATTTTAAAGCAGACCTGAAGAAAAGGGGGGTGGGCAGGGAGGGGGGTGCAGGGCGTATTGGATCTGCAAATGAGAAAAAGTGAAACAGTGGCTAGAAGCCTAGTCTTCATTAACTTCTGTCCTCCCCCAACTTTGCAATGAACTTATGGTCAATCAATGAGGGAGAGAGGGGTGTGTGTGTGCACATGCAGAGGAGAAGGGGAAGAAAAGGGAAAGGATGAGAGGCGGGGGTAGGGGAAGGAAGTAGAGAGAGAGAAAAAGGAGGAAGAGAGAAGATTCCTGAAAACACAGCGGTACCCTCCTTCCCTGTCCTGCGGTCCTCCTCACCAGGAATATGTCTGGAACTTCCCCACCCACCCCCATTCTGCTGCCTCCTGGCTGGGAGGAGAGGTGGGAGCGGGGAGGGGCATCTTAGAGACTCTGGGCTGGGGTGTTGAGTGGCCTTCTTCTACTCTTTCAGAAGCCAGATTATGCATCTGTGAAGTTTTCCCTCTTATTTGCACGTCAAACTAGAGAAGGAGCACGTTTCTTTCCTTCTCGTGCCATATGGCTCGTGTTCCCATCTGAGTGATACGCCTGAATATAGCACCACAGCCTCACAAAGGGGAACAACACCGAGGATGCTTCACCTCTAGTTCCTAACCAGGTTCTCAAACAGACTGCTTCTTCCAAGGATAAAAAAGATTGCTAACATTTGCACGATTTTTGCAGCTGACTTGGCTCCCTGACAACAAGGGCACCTGTACATCAGCAGGTCCAGCAGCACCAACACCGAGACCTTTCCTGGACCTTCTTATCTGGAAAATTCCATGGGCAGAGAAGACTGGTGGGCTGCAGTCCATGGGGCCCGCAAAGAGTCAGGTATGACTGAGTGACTGAGTATACATTCTCTTCAGTAGTAACATTTCTACTACTTCCCTCTATACCCAGGCCAGCCATGATGAGATTAAAAAGGGAACTTAAGTCACATGTCTGTGTGTTTTCATAAAGACACAAATGCCAGCATCAGTGGGCAAGAATGTAAAGTAACAATGAGAATCACTTCTTCCTGCTGCTGCTGCTAAGTCGCTTCAGTCGTGTCCGACTCTGTGTGACCCCATGGACTGCAGCCCACCAGGCTCCCCCGTCCCTGGGATTCTCCAGGCAAGAACACTGGAGTGGGTTGCCATTTCCTTCTCCAATGAAGGAAAGTGCAAAGTGAAAGTGAAGTCACTCAGTCATGTCCGACTCTTAGTGACCCCATTGACGGCAGCCTACCAGGCTCCTCCATCCATGGGATTTTCCAGGCAAGAGTACTGGAGTGGGTTGCCACTGCCTTCTCCGTCACTTCTTCCTACTAGAGTTAAAAACCAACACTTGACTTTCAGAAGGGAGAATATTCTAAACAGAGGTATGTGCAGTTGTCGCATTTTAGGGATCTAAGTCTCCAAATCCACTCCGAAGAGAGTATGGTTTTGATTTCTAGTTGCTTTTGCAAATGCCCACTGTGTTGGTGCTCACGTGCGCTGATTAGGAACATTCAAGCACAAAGGAAACACTCTCTATTCTGGGAAAATGTGACCAGAGCCCTGATCTGTACTGAAACAGTGACTGGCAGAGGGCAAGACGCCAGAATTAAAACATTAAACTGAAAATCACTGTGAAATGGTAGGAAAAACCTTGGCTTCAGAGGAAGTTGAATTCAAATTCCAACATCTATTGACTGTAAAACCTTAAACAAGGTACTTGATCTGTTTTCTTATCAGTAAAAAGAGAGTATAGGCACACCTCATTTTATTACACTTCGCTTTATTGAGCTTTGCTTTACTGTGCTTCACAGGTACTATGGGTTTTTTGTTTGTTTTCTTCTTTTATTTTGATTAAAAAAAATAAAATTGAAGGTTTCTGGTAACCCTGCGTCAAGCAAGTCTATTGGCACCATTTTTCCAATGGCATTTGCTCACTTCATGTCTGTGTGTCACATTTTGGTAATTCTTGCAGTATTTCAAGCTTTTTCATTATTAGAATATTTGTGATGGTGATCCGTAATCAGTGATCTTAGATGACACTAGTGCAAAAAGATTATGGCTCACTGAAGGTTCAGATGATGGTTAGCGTTTCTTAGCAATGAAGTATTTTTAAATTAAGTTACATATATATATATATATATATATATATATATTTAGACATAATGCTATTGCAAATTCAATAGTCTATAGTGTGGTTATAACTTTTAAGTGCACTGAGAAACCAAATAATTCATGCAAACTTGCTTTATTGTGATATTCACTTTATTGCAGGGGTCTAGAACCAAACCTGTCATATCTCCAAGGTATGTCTGTATTTAATATGCCCCTTACAGGATCATACTGAGAATTAAATCAAATACAAATTTGATTACATACCAAATAACATGTTATATACATTTGACATATATAAAATGCCTAGTAATAGTGCTGTGGCTAAATAAAATACACAAATCAGCAAGAGAAGCTGCAAAAACTCATGGTCTTTTCACAAAATGAAAAGGGGTCTGTGGATGGTTGGTGGTGATGGTTGCCACTGAATTATACCCTTAAAAATGGTGACGATGGTAAATTTTATGTGCATTTTATTGCAATTACTGTTAAGGAACTACTCCAGCAACACAAGAAACAATTTTTTCCAACTACAATGGGGTTGAAAGTCATCCTACAAGATAGGAAAAGCTCCTAAACTGATCCCAGGACAACCCAAGACCCTCAGCATCCGGCCTCAGGCTTTTGTGTTTCCCACGGCACCACCAAGTGGACCAGAAGGAATCCTCCATCCAAGCTCCGAGTGAGCCAAGCCTGAGAAGTATTCCTTCTGTTCAGACTTCAGGCTACCTCAATCATCAATCAAGATGATTGATGATTGAGGCCTCAGAGAATCAAGTGAATGTAAATGGTCAGGGCATGTAGAACAAGAGCCTTTTTGGAAGAACTGCTTTGATTTTTCACACAGTCTTAGGGACCGAGTTTCTCCTATCGCCCTGAGCGAACCGCATAGGTATCCAGCAATGCTCAGTGTTAAGAAGCTCACAAAGCCAAAGCACTCTCTATCAATATACTGGAACTTGACCTTCTCCAGTTCAACCTTCTGCAGAGATGGAAGGAACTTGCCAGAAACCTATTATTTGCGGATTATTACTGCCTCATCTCTCGCTGTTGCCTGTCAGGGGTTAAAAAAAAAAATTACAAACTTCTCAACTGCTCTAATCTTCTCCTGCAAGACCACAAATGTAGCCTCTGATCTATTTGCTCGTTTCTCTCAGGCACGGCTCCAATCTCCCACCTCGTCCTGAGGTGTGGCAGACAAGACAGAACCCCTACAGGGATGGGACCCATAGCAGGAAAGGAATGACTTCTTAGCTCAAGCTCAGCTCTCAGCATATATGTTACCACCTTTTTATCTATCAGAGGAGGCACAACTCACTCGCTGCAGCTCAGCCTCTGGGGGCCTCACCAGAGGAGACCCACAAATGGGGAGATAGCCCAAGTTTTAAGTCAAACACAAGACTCCAGACAGAAAGAATTCCTAATGGGCCATCAGAAGGTCTGGGTTCCAGCCTCCAAACCCCTTGAAGTTTCATTCCTTCATCTCTAAACGGGAATAATTATATCTGACTGACTGGCTCCAGGCTGCTGTGAGGTTCAAATACGCAGGAAAACATGTTAAGTCAGATACCAGCTCTCAATAGCTTCGTGTAATTAGATTATAACCCATTTTCCTTAGGATAACCTCATGGCCCACCACGATCTCACCCCACCAGCCTTTCCCACCCGGTTGAGTGAGTTGAGTCTCTCCAGTCCCGTGGTCTTCTTGCTGTTTTCCAGCAGCCCAAGGTTATTCCCTCTTGTTGTTGGTGCTGTTTAGTCACTAAATCTTGCCCCACTCTCTTGTGACACCACGGACTGTGGCCTGCCAGGTTCCTCTGTCCATGGAATTTCCAGGTAAGAATACTGGAGTGAGTTGCCATGCCCTCCTCCAGGGGATCTTCCTGACCCAGGGGTCGAACCCACATCTCTTACATCTCCTGCATTGCCAGGCAGGTTCTTTACCACTAGCGCCACCAGGGAAATCCCTATCCCTCTTTAGGGATTCCATATTTCAATAAGGCTCATCTCCAGATTCTGCAAGGCTGGTTCCTCACGCTTTCAACTTCTACTCAGAAACATGACATTCTCTGATTCCCTATCTATTTAAAACAGCCCAGGGTAAAACGGAGAAGGAGTTGGTGGCCGTTACCTGCAACAGGAAGGTAAATCTTACTTTATGAAGTCTGCCCCCCATGGAGAAGCCTGAAACTGAGTTCAGTGCGGCCTTGACCATACAGCGGTCTCATTCATCAACCAGGAGGGAGGGCCCGGATTGGGGAAGGATCAGCTCAGCAAGACTGGCAACAACCAACCTTGGCCAAGTGTTTTTGGGCCTTTATTCATTTACTCCTTCATCTAACAGATACTCACCGAGTGTCTCCCGCGTGCCCTGCTGAGCCTGGACAGAGACAGAAACAGTTTCTGTTCTCATGGTCTGCATCCTCCTGGATACATTTTCATAAAGAAGCAAGTGCGTATTCTGAAGGCAACCTCTCCGGTCACATGGCTCCACTTTCTTCCTGGCACATGACCTGAACTGTCCCCTGTTCTAATGATGGCCTCTGAACAATAATGGACAGTGTCTGGATTTTTCAAGGCCACCCAACAGATGGAAAACTTTTTAACGAAGATTCACCAGCTTTCTTAAAGTACCTACTCCCCGATTTTACCAAGTTCAATGGCAAATACTTCGCACACAGAAAAAATGTCCATGAGAACAGCAGCATCTAGCTTCCAGGATCTGTTCTAATCTCTGGAGACTCACATCACAAGAACACTGCTGAGAGTCTTGGCTGCCACCCTCAGAACAGTCCTCTGCCTTGTTTCTGTTTGTTCATGTGTAAGATCATGAATCATCAAGAAGCGGTGCAAGGCACAGTTGCTTGTCTCAAGGGATTTTCACTTTGGTGGGGGTGGGAGGACCCTGCTTCATCACTAGCGTGGCATCTTCTTGGTCCCTCCCCCCTCACGCACTGATCCTCAGGGGTAACTCTGAAAACAGCATGGATAAAGCGCTGTATTATTTTGTCCAACAGGATCTCCAAGAAGGGAGGTGTCAAGAGAAGCTGAGGTCAGGAGGGGAAGATGAGATGAAGAAAGGGAACACCACTGGGCAGAAGAGGGATGAGAAGAGAAGACGAGAAGAGGGCCACACGTGGTCATGGTGTATGCACACGATGGGGTGGCGAGGAGCACTGGCCTCAGGAGGGAAAGCAAGAGAGATGGTCCAGAGGCAGAGATGAGCTTGCTGGGGCACAAGGGGAGGCGGTACAATGATATAAGAGATGACTGGGAGGTAAACAGCTTCAAATACCACCGTGAGGAATTTGGGCTCAACCGTTAGAATCCTATACCCTGCAGGGTGGCAAGAGATCATTGGTCCAAACTGTACCCAAAAGCAAGATTAAAAAGCCCACATTGGGAGCATTAAAGCCCTTCTGCCCTGAGGTCCCTCTGAGCTCACTAAGGATCAGCTGATCAGTACAGAGGGGTGCAGCCCCAATTCTGTCCACCCTCTTTCCATGTCCATAACCCTGAACTCATACCCATCTCAATGGGCGGTCACCTCCTTCTGGAGCCTCTTACTTGGGCAGATGCTACCAGCAAACACTGCTTTGAACTCAAAGAAATGGAACATCTTAATGACATCAAGAACTCTAAAATTGAAAATAAACAACTATTTGGCTCTTGTAAGAGTTACCATTTGGCACTTCTCTGCAAGATATTGTGGAGGCTGAAACAAAACCAGAGGTAGAGAATACGTCCCATCTCTAATGACTATAATCAGATCTTCCCACACAAGGAGTTCTTCCCTTCCCAGTCACACAGGCCTCTCACTTGGCTCCAGGAGATGTGCTGACAACCTTGATGTGGAAACCACACGAAAGTTCTGGCAGAAAGAAAAGCCTTTAGCTCCTGTACTGGTTTTATTTTATTTATTTATTATCATCTTGGGCTTTCCACACCTTGGAACAAGATTTTCCATGATATCAAGTGGAGGGCAGTGTGGATTGCATAAAGTTATAATTTTCAATATCACAATAAAATATCCCCCTGGTAAATTAAACAAAAGGGCAATGTTTGCCATATGTTAAAAAAAAAAAAAAAAAACTAACAAGCAAAAACTCAACATCTTAAAAAAAAAATCCCCTTTCTTTTAAGTATAGACCATTAATGCCCTGTTGTTTTATTTTTAAATAAAAATAATTTTTTTCTCTGTAGCTTCATAACATTTTACAGAATAAGCTAAATGTTAAGGTGTTTTGAGACCAGGATCGAGCTTCCCAACAGGCACAAGCGGGAGAGAACCCACCAGCCAATTCAGGAGACGTAAGAGACATGTGTTCAATCCCTGGGTCAGGAAGATCCCCTGGAGGAGGGCATGGCAACCTACTCCAGTATTCTTGCCTGGAAAATTCCATGGACAGAGGAGCCTGGTGGGCTATGGTCCATGGGGCAGCAAAGAGTCGGACACGACTGAAGCGACAGCATGCAAGCACAAATGAGACTAGGAATGTTTGTGGCCCCTCTGAATATGATGCAACATCTTTTACCTCTGCCAAGGTTAAACCACATTTCACAGCAACATCCCAACCCCAGTGCTGCTCAAATGAAGGAACTCATCAGAATCAAGTACAGAGCTTCTACAAACACAAACCCCACAGACCCCACCACAGGATCAATGAGGCAAAATCTCTGCAAGGCAATCACAGGTGTTCCTAAGTTACACTCACGGTTAAGACAAAGATATTACTTTCTAACTGTGAATTCTCACATTTGGTAAGCTCTCACATTGATAAGAAAATGTGCAAAGTATGAAAATACTCTAGTATTCCTAGAGAGAAACCAGCATAGGTTCTGTATATGAAGCTCTCTTTTCAGAAAAGAAAAGCTCCTCAATGCACTCCAGAGGGGGAGAAATGGCCCAGACTCTCAGAAAGAAGGTGGGAAACTATTACCTTTTCTTGAGTATCTAGATGAGTCCATACAAGCTAAACTGGGTTCATCTCGTTTATTCCAACAAAAGCTGCTCAGGTCTCATGCCTCAGTCTGGTTCTCTAACAATGGGAGGTGAGAAGACTCCTTAGAATATCCTGAATAATCCACAGCATGTCCCCTAAATCAAACATTATGCCCTGAATCAAGCCTGCAAGAGGAACACCGAGCTGTCAGACCCCATACTCTGAATCAGTGTTACAGAGTTATAGGGCAGCAATTAGGTTGTTTTCTGGATATGAGTCAGAATAAGGTAAACTGGGGAGCTGACTGTACATGAGCTGATCAGTCACCCCGAAAGCCACTCCCCTAACTTTCTCTTTAAAATCCCTCCCCTGAAACCATTCGGATAGGTCAGGTCTTCTGAGCATGAGCTGTCCTCTCTCCTTGCTTGACCCCAGGTCAGGTGCCTTGCAATAGATGTTACACTTTCCTTCACCACAGCCTGGCGTCAGTAAGTTGGCTTTGCCTGCCATCAGGCCAGTGGACCCAACTTTGGTTTGGTAACAAACCCAGTCCCACCACCCCCATCAGGTTAACGAGGCAGCCTGCCCCACTCCAGCTATCTCCTGGTGCCTCCAGCTCCCAGGCACCGGATTCTCTCTGGAATCAGTCCTTGTGCACCCTTCATGCTGGAGACCTGGAACCAGGGGGCAACCACTGGCCCCAGAGGTAGGCCTTCCACCATCCAGAGATGCGACCTTGTAAGCAGGAGGCAGGTTAAAATCAGAACAGCAAAAATCAGCAACCAGAGGGCTCACAGTGCTTAATGAGGACAGTCTGAGCCCTGTTCACTACGGTCCAGAGGGAAACGCTCTGAGCCTCTAACAGCCGCAGGAACGGAACATTCTCTTCCTAGAAGGAAAACACGTCTCAGATCAGACAGGTAAACAACACTTAGTGTCTCCTCTCCAGGGGGAACAGGTCGGAGTCCTGCAGGGCGTCATGGGCATCCCCAGCCCTTCACTGAGGACACGATGTCCCATGCTTCAAGAGGAGCTCAGGGACTGTCCACGTGAACTCCAGTCAAAGCTCTTGGTATCACATGGAAACTCAGGAAATGTTCCTTTGCCGACCTGAGGAGCCAATGGTTATATTTCTGTTTTTTCCCTTACTTAAAAAAAAAATCCAGCAGTACTTTTTTAACCCAACCTTAAGTCACGTTGCTGTATTTATTTACTTTTGGCCACATCTTGCAGCTCGTGGGATCTCACTTCCCCAACCAGGGGTTGAACTCAGGCCGAAGCAGTGAAAACCCAGCATCCTAACCACTAGGCCACCAGGGACCACCTCTGGTGTGGCTGAGGGGCCAGAGGAGCCCCTCAGAGAAGACAGGTGACTGAACAAAGGCCCTGCGTGGTTCAGCTCCAAACACTAGCAGCCAAACTCTATCCCCATTCAACTAAAGACACATGGATGTTTACGGCAGCTTTATTCATAACTGCCGAAACCAGGAGGGAACTAAGACGTCCCTCAATAGATAAATGGATAAACAAACTATGGGATACCCAGACAACGTAATGGTATTCAGCACAAACAAAAAATGAGCTATCAAGTCACAAAAAGACATGGAGGAACTCTTCACTGCCTATTGCTAAGCGAAGGAAGCCAATCTGGAAAGGCCACACACTGTATGATTCCAACTCCACGGCATTCTGGCAAAGGCAGAACTAGGAAGACAAGTAAGATTGGTGGCTGCTGGGGTGGGGGCTGAGGGAGGAAGGGGAAGGGAGACTCTCTGGACCCCATGGACTGTAGCCTGCCAGGCGCCTCTCCCCATGGGATTCTCCTAGCAAGAAAGTGGTTGTCCTGTTGGAGCAGGTTGTCATTTCCTTCTCCTGGGGATCCTAGGGATTGAACCCACATCCCCAGAGTCTCCTGCATTGGCAGGTGGATTTTTTACCGCTAGCACCACCTGGGAAGCCCCCAACAGGTGGAGATCAGGGTATTCTTAAGGCAGTGAAACTGTTGTATGATACCGGCTACATGTCATTACACATTAGTTAAAATCCATAGGACATGCAACAGAAAGAGTAAACCCTAAGGTAAATGATGGGCTGTAGCTAAATAACAGTGTATCAGTATTGGCTTATCAATTGTAACAAATGTATCACGCTGAGGCAGGATATTAATCACAGAGGGAACTGAAAGTGAGGGTTTATGGGAACTCTGCTGCTGCTACTGCTGCCAAGTCGCTTCAGTCGTGTCCGACTCTGTGTGACCCCATGGACTGCAGCCCACCAGGCTCCCCTGTCCCTGGGATTCTCCAGGCAAGAACACTGGAGTGGGGCTGCCATTTCCTTCTCCAAGAAGGAAACTGCAAAGTGAAAGTGAAGTCACTCAGTAGTGTCTGACTCTTAGTGACCCCATGGACTGCAGCCTACCAGGCTCCTCCGTCCATGGGATTTTCCAGGCAAGAGTACTGGAGTGGGGTGCCATTGCCTTCTCCTATGGGAACTCTGGACTCTCAATTTTTCTGAAAATCTAAAACTTCTTAAATAAACAAACAGCTAAAAAAAAAATACATAAAGTCTGTTAATTTTTGAAAACCCTGCAATGAGTCATGCCTACACAAGCACTAAAATGGCTAAAATTTAAAAACAGAACCAAATATTGATAAGCAATTAGAATTCTCTTATGCTACTGGAGGGAATAAAGATGGCACAATCACTCTGGAAAACAGTTAAACACACAATATACCAAATTACCCAGCAATGCCCCTTCTCAGTATTTACCCAAGAAAAATGAAAACACACATGTACACAAAGGCTTGAATATAAATGTATATAATAACTTTAACATAATAGCTGCAAGATGGAAAGAACTCAACTGTTCATCAACGGGTGGGGGGATAAAAGGGACTACTATGCAGGCATGCTGCTGCTGCTGCTACTGCTGCTGCGTCACTTCAGTCGTGTCCGACTCTGTGCGACCCCATACACAGCAGCCCACCAGGCTCCCCCGTCCCTGGGATTCTCCAGGCAAGAACACTGGAGTGGTTTGCCTTTTCCTTCTCCATTGCGTGAAAGTGAAAAGTGAAAGTGAAGTCGCTCAGTCGTGTCCGACTCTTCCTGACCCCATGGACTGAAGCCCACCAGGTCCTCTGTCCCTGGGATTCTCCAGGCAAGAACACTGGAGTGGGGTGCCATTGCCTTCTCCATATGCCGGCATGAAAAAGGACAAATACAGCAGCATAAATGAAGCTCAATAACATTGTGCTGAGTGAAAGATAACAAACGAAGATACCACATATACTGGATACTTTCATTATGTGAAGTTTCAGAAGAGGCAAAAATAATTACAGTGGAAAAAAAAAAATCAGATCCATTGATTGCCTAGGCCGGAGTAGAAGGTATTAACTTGGAAAGGACATGACACTTTCTGAGGCTATGGAAATATTCTGCATCTTTATTGGGTTAATGATGATCTGAATGTGTACACTAGTCAAAAACTCATGGAACCACAGATTTTAAATGGGTGCATTTATTATATAAATAAAACTCTCATAGAGGCTATTCAAATTTAAAAGATAAAAAAAGGTACTTATTAAATCCAGGGGGAAACCAAAAAGGCACAAGGAAGAAACTGTAAGCCTAATATACCTTATGATTTTGCTGTGAATATTACATAGTTGCAATAATGTAAGCATTGATCTCTGATTTAATCATTTAAGGTTTTGTGTGTGTGTGTGTGTGTGTGTGTGTGTGTGTGAGTGAGAGAGAGCAACTGAGTATATATGTGTTTGTGGGGTTAGATTTTAAAAAAGCTAAATCCTCTAGTTAGTACAATGTCAATAAACAATGTTTTAAGACCCAGATGAATCAAGAAATAGTAATAGAAATATTGTAGTTAGAAACTTGGAGGTAAATATCAGAAGAAACAGTTGAAGAAGTTCAAAATGTATCATCTTCAGAAGAAAAAAATCAAAGAGTAAGGAGGGGAAGGAAGAAGAAGAACCAGTATTTTAAATCTAGCCTTACTGTTTTTCCCAGACGGGAAAAGTCAGGTCAACCGCATAGACTTTTTTCATTCAAGTAAGAAAAGTCTACTTGAGAAACCAGATTAAGATCAAAAGGCTTTCTGAGCCCAAAGTCAGATCATCTATCTGAGTAGTCAAGCAGAGAAAGACTCTAGTCATCTTTCGAGACCTGAGATGTCCTTGCCAAGAGGATCGACTCTTTATGCTCGAACTCCTCCCTTTCTGAGGTTCCACTGTGCATTGCCATTTCCTTCCCCAGGAGATCTTCCCTACCCAGGGATTGAACCCGGGTCTCCCGCACTGTAGGCAGACGCTGTACCATCTGAGCCACCAGGGAAGTTCCATTACACGTTAAGGACTGGGAAAGGTGAGGTTCAGCCTGTTCACAATAAGACAGAAGGCTTTTCTGGGAGGCAGATGACAGAAGAAGGGATAGCTGAGAATGGGGGAGGGAAGCACCTGTGAACCAGGGGGTGCCCAGGGATAGGGGGCCAGGGTTACATCAGCACTGAGGGTGGCATACCCAGTGCCACCCTGCCTACAGCAATGCTCTAGGGAGTCCGTGACCTTGAAACCCAAAGCCATCTTCCGTCTCTGTTTTTCCCCTGGCCACCCTGCCATGACCACTGAGGTCAGCTTGCTGAGCTTCTCTCCCCAGTCAGGATTCAGGGACCTCAAGCTGGTGGCTTTATATCTGCTGTGTTGGAAGTGTTTACACCACAGAAATGGGTGAAGGCTGCCACAGAGCTGGTTGTTAAGCACTGACCAGCACGCCACTGGGCTGTCTTCCCACCACTTGCTGAGATGAGCCTTATGGAAATGACTTCACTGTCTCTAGATCCACAGGACACTGTCTAACCTTCCTGTTTCTTGAACTAGCTGCTATGTTGACAGTCAGTCATGTCTTCCCTCGTGAACCTCCTCTCACCCTAGATTTCTGAGGCTCTTTGCTGACTCTTCTTTTCCTTCTAAGCCCATTTGTATCAGGTTCTACAGATTCTTTCCCCAACCAGGCCTGCCACGTTGGTGTTTCCAAAGGTTCTCTCCCCGGTTATCGCATTGTGTCCTTTAACACGCAGCCAGGGCATTGCTTCCTCCAGGAAGACCTCCCTGACATGCCTGGTGTGGGCTATGCCCATCTCTAGAACGCTCCTGCCCTCTTCTCCATCACAGATGAATGTCTGTCTGCTTGTGTGACCCCTCTGCTGGAGGGTAAGAACCTAGAGGACAAGGCCTTAGAACTACAGCAACAACAATAAAAAAATAATAATGACAAACAGCTGTTCCTGGCGTGCACGCTCCACCAGGCACCAGCCCAAGTGCTCTGCGTAGATTATTCCATTGGCTCTTTACACCAACCCTGTGATTCTCCCAGGAGACACTTGACACTTGCAGAGTTGAAATCAGATCAGATCAGTCGCTCAGTCGTGTCCGACTCTTTGCAACCCCATGAATCGCAGCACACCAGGCCTCCCTGTCCATCACCAACTCCCAGAGTTCACCCAGACTCACGTCCATCGAGTCAGTGATGCCAATCTCATCCTCTGTCGTCCCCTTCTCCTCCTGCCCCCAACCCCTCCCAGCATCAGAGTCTTTTCCAATGAGTCAACTCTTCGCATGAGGTGGCCAAAGTACTGGAGTTTCAGCTTTAGCATCATTCCTTCCAAAGACATCCCAGGGCTGGTCTCCTTCAGAATGGACTGGTTGGATCTCCTTGCAGTCCAAGGGACTCTCAAGAGTCTTCTCCAACACCACAGTTCAAAAGCATCAATTCTTCGGCACTCAGCTTTCTTCACAGTCCAACTCTCACATCCATACATGACCACAGGAAAAACCATAGCCTTGACTAGACGAACCTTTATTGGCAAAGTAATGTCTCTGCTTTGGAATATGCTATCTAGGTTGGTCATAACTTTCCTTTCAAGGAGTAAGCGTCTTTTAATTTCATGGCTGCAGTCACCATCTGTAGTGATTTTGGAGCCCAGAAAAATAAAGTCTGACACTGTTTCCACTGTTTCCCTATCTATTTCCCATGAAGTGGTGGGACTGGATGCCATGATCTTCATTTTCTGAATGTTGAGCTTTAAGGCAACTTTTTCACTCTCCACTTTCACTTTCATCAAGAGACTTTTGAGTTCCTCTTCACTTTCTGCCATAAGGGTGGTGTCATCTGCATATCTGAGGTTATTGATATTTCTCCAGGCAATCTTGATTCCAGCTTGTGTTTCTTTCAGTCCAGCGTTTCTCATGATGTACTCTGCATATAAGTTAAATAACTTGCCCCAAATTACACAGACTCGAACCTTGAAGCGCAGGTGCTGAAATCGAACTCCTTAACCAATGCCCTGCGGTGGCTCTCCCAGTTGGCACAGCCCAAGAATTTGATCACCAAATCAAAGGACATGAGCTTGAGCAAACTCCAGGAGATAGTGAGGGACAGGGAAGCCTGGCGTACTACAGTCCATGGGGTCACAAAGAGTCGGACACAACTTAGGGGATGAACAACAACATGGATGAGGAACCAAGAGAAGAATAGACAGGCTGCTGCTGCTGCTAAGTCGCTTCAGTCGAGTCTGACTCTGTGCAACCCCATAGATGGCAGCCCACCAGGCTCCTCTGTCCCTGGGATTCTCCAGGCAAGAATACTGGAGTGGGTTGCCATTTCCTTCTCCGAACAGATAGGCATGGCATCTAGTAAATGTCTTGATATTAATATTTCTTTTTAAAAAAATATTGTATTTATTTATTTGGCTGCACTGGGTCTTAGTTGTGGCATGTGGAATCCAGTTCCCAGACCAGGGATCAAACCCAGGCTCCCTGCATCAGGAACATGGAGTCTTATCTCCGTCAGAGATGTCCCTAAATGTCCTGATACTTCAGTACAAGTTCGTGTTTATAACACTGTTGAATAAACGAAATAGTTCTTAGCTCCAATTTACTTGGTTCTTTACAACTGCTATTTTTCAGGCCAATGCAGCTGGATTTTCATACAATAAAAGACAAAGGATGGTTCCTTCTTAGTGAAAGTGCAGCATGGAAGAAGAAAAAATGCTACTGAAGACATAACCTTCAATCTTTTGACACAAACAGCAAAACACCATACACCACAAAAGCAGGTTATGAATTCCATTTACGTTCTCTAGTCAGTCTGTTTTGTTTTTGAATCTGAGGTTACCCTCCCCACCAAAAAAATAAGAAGTGCCCTGTGGGTTTGAACTCCTGTTAGTTTCAAAAGCAAAAGCATCTTTGTGTTTGGGGAGGGAAGTGCGGCGATCTACTGGGGCAATCTGCAGAGCTAGGCCTTGCTTCGAATCCTCGGGTGACTCAAGGCTGCCAGTCGCTTGCTGGAAAGCTTGTGCTTTGTGTCTGCGGCCAAGGCAGTGTGCGCTCAGGGGGCTGAGAGAACAGGAAGAGTGCAGGGAGACATTCCTAGGAAATTAACACATCACTAAATGGCCCGGGAGGTTTTCCATATTCCTCTCATTAAAAAGCCCACGACACCTCTCCAGAGCAATTTTCCCTTTACATTGATGCTGTGGGATAGTTTATTGGAGCACGTACCATTAGCCCTGGAGTTCCTTCACTACTGAAGGGAATGGGACAGGCAGGTGATGGGTGTGTGTGTGTGTGTGTGTGTGTGTGTGTCCTTTCTGACTCTTTGCAACCCCATGGACTGTAGCCTTCCAGGCTCCTCTGTACATGGGATTTCCCAGGAAAGAACACTGAAAAGGGCAGCCATTCCCTTCTCCAGGGGATCTTCCTGATCCAGAGATCAAACCTGCACTGCAAACAGATTCTTCACTGTGAACCTTACTTGGCTTTAAAGACAAGAAGGAGAGATGGGGAGAGGAAGGGAAAGAAGAAGAGACAAGGAAGGAAGGAAGAAGGAAGGGAGGGAAGGAGGGAGGCAAGAAAGCCATAAGGGAGGAAAGAAGAGAGAGGAGGGAGGGGGAGAGAGAGAAAGAAAGATGAAGGAAGGAAAGAATGAAAAGGAGAAAAGGGGAATGAAGAGAAAATTAAAGGAAAGAGAAGTCAAATCACTGGGAATGTCCCTTTGCACTGTCTGAACAGCCAGCCTTGTTTTGGGGGCCCAGGTATGGGGTCCCTGAGATGATCCCCAAAATGTAACTCACCGGGGCCCTGACTTCCATCCTTTCCTTCAAGAAGAGCAAGACTGCACGCACATCTTGTCACTGAGCACCACTGCCCGCTCACTGAGAGTCTGGGCTTGTCTACTCCTCCATCGAATTGGAAAGACCCAGCTCCCAGGGTCCTGGACTCCCTGTGCCATGCAGTAAAGCATACAGACTCACACGTCCTGTGTGTGACTCTACCAAGCATGTGCCTCCTACAGAAGGCAGCTCTAAGAATCAGACTCTCGACTCCAAGTTCACTCCTCTGGCACCACTGCCACGGGAACGACAGTCACTGTGCTATGTGCTGAGTACTCCGGGGTTGTAGGGAACCAATACACAACATCCCTTCTTTCTCCTGCTGAGTTAAGAAACAACAGAAAATGAGTCAGAAGATACACACACCAAGGATGGAAATGAAACATGAGCTCTGTTCCTGAGAAGCCAACTGGACCCCAATCTGGCGAATACTGGCCCCTGAATTCTGCAGCCCAGCCCTCCCAGCACAGGCCCGAGTCCGCTGGCTGCAGGTCTGTGCTGGGACAGGATGCACGTTCCCATAGGAAACTCAAGGCGCAGATGGGGCCAAGCCCAGGGCTCAGCCCCCCTCCCCTCCTCAGGGCTCTCCAGCATCACCACCTCACTCCTCCTCCCAGGGGAAGGACAGGGGAGAGGCAGGGCAGAGCCTCAGGGGAGAGGCAGGGCAGAGCCTCAGGTGAGCAAGTCTGGGGGAACCTGAGGCCCAGGAAATGCGGGTTCTGTTTCAAAAGCGTCTTCTCACATCTCCGTTTACTTCTGACATCGAGGCTTAGAGAGATGGCAACAAGGGTCCAAGGTCACCCAGGCAAGTAGGAAAGTGGGATCTGCAGCAGCCCTGTGCTCAGCCCTGCTCTAGCAGTAAGACTGAGGCCCCAGTGAGCAAACAGTTTGGCCAGACACCACACACCCATAGCAGAAGGAAGAGAAAGACTGAATGCTACGCTGTTTTCTGATTGATCAGATAGATGTTTTTCAATGAACAGCTTCATTTCTCCAACTGTCTATCATCCAAAGAGAAAAATAAGCCTTGATTGATCATTAAAATTTCATTTGTAAAATGATTCTGCTGTCATTCAAAATCATTCCTCATAGCTCTGTTTGACCTCTCTGCGTATCCTCTCCCACGGAAGTCAGAGATTAGACTTGTCTGGGCTACTCAATTGTGAAAGGGCTCCCACATATCTGGCTGCACCTCAGGGCGTTCAGATTTCTCATTTTAAACTCCCCCTGGCCTCCCTAAAAGTGATCAACTCACAAGACTACACACTGCTGAACCCCCTGGTATAGGGTGTCAGCAGAAGAGCAAGTGATTTTCTAAAACTACTGGAGGTTTTTGAGGGTAGAAACATGGAAGGAGAGGAAAGAAAGATGAAGAACACACAGAAAATGTACCTAGAGGTTGTCATCCTGAGTGAAGTAAGTCAGACAGAGGAAGACAAATATCACACGGTATTGCTCGTATACAAGCAGGATTTAAAAAATCACACAAATGAACCTATTTACAAAACAGAAATAGAGTCACAGATGTGGAAAAGAAACTTATGGCTACCAAATGGGGAAAAGGGGAGGGATAAATTGGGAGGTTGGGATTGACATATACACACTACTAAACATAAAATAGGTAACTAAGAAGGACCTATTGCATCACACTCTACTATATACTCGGAGAAGGCAATGGCACCCCACTCCAGTACTCCTGCCTGGAAAAGTCCCATGGATGGAGGAGCCTGGTAGGCTGCAGTCCATGAGGTCGCTAAGAGTTGGACACGACTGAGCGACTTCACTTTCACTTTTCTCTTTCCTGCATTGGAGAAGGAAATGGCAACCCACTCCAGTGTTCTTGCCTGGAGAATCCCAGGGATGGGGGAGCCTGTTGGGCTGCCGTCTATGGGGTTGCAGAGTCGGACATGACTGAAGCGACTTAGCAGTAGCAGCAGCATATACTCTGGGCACTATATTACTCAGGGCACTCTACTCAATACTCTGTAATGACCTAAATGGAAAAAGAATGCAAAACAAGTGGATATATGTATAACTGATTCACTGCCGTACAGCAGAAACTAACACAACATTGTAAACCAACTACTCCATTAAAAATTAATTTTAAAAAATGAATACACAGAGAATGGAAGTAAATGAAAAAACTAGTATTTACTGAGCATATTCCATGGGTCACGTGCTGTTCCTGGTGTCTTATGGGCATTAATTCACCCAATCTCACACGAACCTTCAAGATAAGCACTACTATCCGCCCCTTTGCACAGATGGCGAAACGGAGGCACTGGGACATGAAGAACTCTGATCGCTCGGTCTGTGAGCCTGAACGTGCAGCCAGGCAGGTCTCAGAGCCTCCCCTCGACGCGCACGTCACACCGTCCAGCCACCAAGCACAGGCAACCACTGGCCTTCAGAGCAAAAGACAGTCTCCTCCCCTAGTCCTCCTTCCCTCCAGTCTTCAAGGAAAAGAGGGCAAAGGTGGCTATTATCAAGAAGGCACGAGAGGACAAGGCTGGTGAGGATGCGGAGAAAAGGGAACCCTCAGACACTGCTGGTAGGAATGTAAATTGGACAGCCAGTGTGAAAATCAGTGTGAAGTCTTCTTTAAAAATCGAAACATGATCCAGCAATCCCACTCCTGGGTCCATACCTGAAAGAAGTGAAATCAGGGTCTCAAAGAGCTCTCTGCACCCCACGTCCACCACAGCACTCTTCACTGTACCCAACACCTGGGAACAACTAAGGGCCCATCATCAGATGAGTGGATAAGGAAAATGTGGCACATGTGTACGATGGAATGTTACTCAGCCGCAAAAAATAAGCTCTTGCCATTCGCAACAAGATGGATGAAACTTGAGGCCATCGTGCTAAGTGAAATAACTCAGAAGAGAAAGACAAATGCAGTAATGATCCCACTTACATGTGTAAATCTAAGAAAATCCAAACTCATAAAAGCAGAGCCTAGAACCGTGCTTGCCAGGGGCTGGGGGCAGGTGGGGGACATGTGGAGATGCTAGTCAAAGGGTACACACTCTCAGTTACAAGATGATTACATCTGCGGATCCAACGCACAGTACTGGAGTAAAGACAAAAGGCTCTATTTAGTACTGGTGTATTATATACTTGAAGGCTGCTAGAGGAAGAGATATTAAAATGCCCCCACTATAACACCAATAAAAACTGGTAACTACACGATGTGACTGAGGTGTTAACAAACTGGATAATGGTGACCACTGCACAATATACATGTGTATCGAATCATCACTCTGTACACCATCAATCCACACAATGTTGTATGTCGAGTATAATCTCAATAAAGTAAAGCTGAAAAAACAAGGAACCGGCCCATCCTAAAAGCAAACAGGCATCTGCTCCCTGGGATGGTAAGTAGGAGTCTGAGTTTGGGGGAAAGAACAGGTCTTGAATATTTGCAAAAGCAGCCTCAGGTTCCTCATCTACAAAATGAGTGAGACATAACCTAGCTCCCAGTATCCTGCTGGTGATGAGAAGAGCTCATTTATACAACGCGCTCAGTGCTCAGTCCTTGACTCACCGCAGAAAATCAGTAATAGGAGCCGCCGTCACACCGACCATGGGGGTGACACAGAACGTGTGCATCCTCAGGCTGGCTCGAGTCTAGGAGTAGATCAGGGGCTTGACGGGGAGGACATTTCCCACTCTCAAAAGCATCAGGAAGCCACGAGCTGAAACCCACGGCTTCCGTGAGGAGCCTCGCCCTGGGGGGACCGTGCACGATTCCCACAAGTACCTAGCAGACCTTGGAGCCAAGGCCCTATATTTAGGATGTGCTGTCTTAAGAACCTCAGGGTAAGCTCAGTCAAGCAGGTTAACGGAAATGGGCAGGTGGTCAGTGTCGAGAAGAGCTGGTTCATTTGTGAATTATCCAGCATCCTGGTCTCTCTGAGACCCAAGTTTTCTGCCTCTGGATGCTGTTCTATCTATGAGGGGCCCACAGGATAGTGAAAGCAATGTGTGAGTCAGAGGCCCTGGGAGTCCAAGGTCTAGTGGTCCCTCCTCTGGGGACCTTGGTTTAGTCACCACTAAACCAAGTGGCTGCCTCCATAGCTGAACGTCTCTGTTCAGCTATGCAATGAGGATAAAGCACCTGCTTTCACTCAAAGTAAAGAGCTATTCTGGGTACTTTCTGCTCCAAGTTGCATGGCTAAGAAACGAACAGACAAAGCGTTTCAGTTGGACCCTTTTCCCAAGCTCCATCTGCCCCTAGCACTGAGGACTCCAGCTATGCCTGCGATGCCCACGTCTGCCCCGTGGCTCCCAGCCCTCTGCATCTGCCTCGGGCCCCGCAGGCAGTCTGAGCCAGGCTGCTGGCACCAAGCCCCTGCACTCCCGGACCCCAGGGAGAAGCCGGGCTGTTTACTTTTGGTTTCCCAATAACTGCTGTTTCTAAGAGCTCCCTGCCAAGGGAGAGGGAGGGAGGCAGCCACAAATGGCCACGGCCAAGGGCAGCCCAGGGCTGAGGCAGTACTGTGGAGCCATGCGGGCCACGTGCTGGGCACCTCTGCCCAAGGGCCCCCACAGCTGCCTTCATCAGCTCACTCCTGAGAAACCCCCTTATCTGAATCGCCCTCTGAAGGCCGCGGAGAGGAATTATACTTGGGAAGTTCCACTTGGGACACAGAACAGCAGATGGAGAAGGGGCTGCTGGGGCTCAGGGTGGGTCCCTGAGTGACCTGGAATCACCAGGTGCTGGGAAGGGAAGGGCGGCCGGGGCAAAATGATGCTGACAGGTGGGCAGGTGAGCAGACACAGAGGCATACCTTCTGCTCGGGGCCAGTCCTGACCTGGGACATGTGCCTGATGGCCTCGCTCTTACACTTACACACACACACACACACACACACACACACGCACGCACGGCTTCTTTCCCCTCTCACCCTGCATTAGGTAGAAGCCACGTGGTTCACAGTGAGGACCCCTGACCTCGGAGCCCGGAGACCTAAGCTCTGGCCCCAACTCCACCACGTCTTAGTGTCACAGCCTTCATCTGTCCAGGCCTTGGGGTTTTTTCCTCCATAAAATAAAAATACTGATTGCAGCGGATCAGTATTTCTCAACATGGAGCTCTACATGCACTAGTGTCCAGGAAAGAGGATCCCGGAATCAACTACATTTTCAAGCCCCTCGCACTCCAGTACCAGGGCACCCCCCTCCCATTCCTGGAGATTCACGCCCTTCACTTCCCCGTACTCCTGACACGTGATGGATGAAATATGCATTTGGACAGTTAATTAGAATCTGAATCCCTAGATGCGCTCAAAGTATCACTCTCCAGTTACAGGTAGAAAATTATTACTATTCTCAGGGATGAGTTACCTGGAGATAATTAATAAGACTGACCCTCAAATTTCTGACCCCTTCTGAAGAGCATCACACCACTGATTCCAGAAAGCTCCCCTAAGAAGCTGAGTACCTGGATGACGTCCCTGTGTGAGGGAGAAATTCAGCTTCCGGTGTGCCAATGCTGCGAAGCGTTCAGCTAATTAGTCAAATATTTACTGTATGTTGTATACAGACTCACAAACATAGAAAACAATCTCATGGTTATCAGAGGTAGGATGGGGGGATAAATTAGGAGTTTGGGATTAGCAGATACACACCACTGTATATAAACAAAGACCTACTATATAGCACAGGGAACTAGATTCATATCTCGCAATAATCCATAATAGAAAAGAATCTGAAATGGAGATATATATATATATATATATATTCATGAATATACATAGAAAACTAACACAACATTGTAAGGCAACTCATACTTCAATAAAAAAAAATTTTTTTTTTCACTCTGAGCAGCTGCCAGGTCAGGGACACCATGAGATTTAGAGAGTGTCACGTGTCATCGCCCTGTGCTTTAAGATAAGGCCCAGCCAGAACAGAATGGGACAAACCTTGTCATAAAAGAAAAACTTGCTCCCACTGTTTAGGGGACACAGACTGCTTGTGGGCAGTTCAGGCCACAAAAGACCGATAAAGGACTTCAAGATCTCTGAGCAAACAGCCTGCCTGCTCCAGTAAACGAGAGGGAAAATTCTTTCATTATCGGACATTTCAGTTGCTGAAAGGGAGACTTGACCACACTTCACTTGATCAACATATGCTAAACAAAGGAGCCTGGAAATTAATCAAAACACCTGTTCACCGAGTCCTCCGTATTTTGTTTAAAAATAAAAACCAAAATGTTAGTGGACTGCAGTGTGGAGGCTCTTTCGGGTTTTACCTGGAGTTACACAAAGAATTTGAGTTAAAATGCAGGGTCCATTGTCTTGGTTGGCTGTTTCTGATGTCTCCCTTGAGTGGAATAGGTCTCAAAGGGAACACTTAATCAGATTTGAAGACACCCATCCAGCCTCCCACTTAAAGTGGTGAAAGTGAAAGTGAAGTCTCTCAGTCACGTCTGAGTCTTTGTGACCCCATGGACTGCAGCTCACCAGGCTCCTCCAACCATGGGGTTTTTCCAGGTAAGAGTATTACTAGTTCAGAACAGGCTTTTGGCCTACTGTATGCACCCAAGCATCCCCTGGTTGGTAGTAAGGGATTTACAAAATTCTGGAATTCTTCTCACCTCCAGAGGCTGACTCTGGGGAAGCCCCAAGCCCTCCCTGCAGAACCCAGCTGTAAACTGTGTTCATAACCATGGGCAGGGATGTCCTACGTCAATGACAAGAGCTCACAAGTGCTCATAAAATAACAGCATCTCTCAGTTGGAGAGACGAGGCCAAAGTGCCAGGACCGGAGCCTCAGCTTCACTATCAGTTCTTCCAATGAATATTCAAGGTTGATCTCCTTTAGGATTTACTAGTTTAATCTCCTTGCAGTGCAAGGGACTTTCAAGAGTCTCCTCCAACATCACAGCTTGAAAGCATCAATTCTTTGGCATTTAGTCTGCTTTACGGTCCAACTTTCATAACCAAACATGACTACCAGAAAAACCATAGCTTTGACTATAAGGGCCTTTGTTGGCAAAGTAATATCTCTGCTTTTTAATATGCTGTCTAGGTTTGTCATAGATTTTATTCCAAGGAGCAAGCGTCTTTTAATTTCATGGCTGCAGTCACTGTCCGCAGTGATTTTGGAGCCCAAGAAAATAAAATCTGTCATTGCTTCCACGTTTTCTCCTTCTTAAGACTATGCCAATTCAAAAAAAAGAGCATGAAGAGGTTTAACTTCTCAGGGAGTTGTTCTAAAATTTGCAGAAGCAGACTATCCCCAAACACATTCCATTTTCTTCTGAAAAGGAGTTTGCTTCCTGAGACATGAAGAGGGTGATAGGCACTGAGTAGGTACCCAATGAACCTCAGTTCAAACCACTCCGGATCTCACTATGCTTCTGTTTCCTCTAGTCCCCTCTTGGGATAAAGTACATATTGATGCATCTTGGGAGCTCTTTATGGACAAAATATCTGCATCGTTCAAACGTGATCCTGCTGGACAGCAGCTGTAGGAAAGGAAACAAACAGGCTGGAGTGGGAGCCGCACAGAATCACATGCTCCAAGCAGGTGTGCGGCCGCAACGGTCAACCACGGGCACACATGAATAATGGAAAGGCAATCGAATATCCTTCAGTATTTTTTCATTTTCACAGCAGGAACCCAGGTTCAGCTACTGCTTTCATGTGGCGACACTAAGAATCAAAGCATGAATGAGGTCTTACTGAAGCTAATAAGCGATTATTCTTCACCAGAGAAATGTGATTAGAGTGTCTACACATGCATATGTTTTATAGCATCGTCTTTTTCTCTTTTTTTTTTTGGCTGTACCACATGGCATGTGGAACCTTAGTTCCCCGACCAGGGATCAAACCCACATCCTTTGTATAGGAAGCATGGGGTCTTAACCACTGGACCGCCAGGTAAGTCCCAGAATCGTGAGTCCTTCAGCTCCTGGACTGCTCGGTGTTTCTCCTCCACAGCATCTAGTACAGTAACATCCCCATGGTAACTGGCAAATATTAGTTGCTGTTGTTTGATAATGATGCCAACACTGGCCTGACATCCAGGTAACTGTCCCAGGTGTGATGATCACAGAACACATCTCCCAGAGATCTGGTGAGAGCACAAATAAAGCCACCCAGCTCGCACTCAGCAAGGTCAAGCTTTATCTTTTCAGAGAGAAGGAACAGCTGAAGGCAGATGGTGAATACAGTCCTCTGGGCAGCCCAGGAAAACAGGCAAGTTAGTACCAAAGAACTGGCCAAGGATGTGGATGAAGTGATCATCTTAAAGCTGGAATGGCTCAATTTACAGGAAGGATCTGACTCTCTCACACACCTGGGCCATACAAGTACCTCCCTGTGAGAAGAACGCTACAGTCTCTGCTTACAGTTTAGGTCTGCTTACTTCCAGGGCAGTAACTTCACAGCCACCCCCTCATTTACTGAGGTGCCTCTCAGAAAGGGAAATCCTGTGCCCTCGAGCTAAATGCATCTGTGAAAGGAAACTTGCAACCCCGGAAGGCCAACGACCTTGAGATAGCAGGGCTGTGAGCTCCAGGACACCCTGGCCTCCATTCCTGGAAGTTCAACGTGAAGTTTCCACAGCTGGGACATCACAGCAGGGGCTCCATTCTCAAGGGGGAGCCACAGATGTTCCCCCAACCATTACATCATCACAGAGTCAGACTGATGCCTCGTGTTCAGGAAACTACCACAGAACCCAAGTGTGATCTGCAAAAGTGGTTGTTTTGTTGTTTCTTTTTCCAAACAGACTCTGTTCCCCCAACTGCTTGAACCCTAGTGAGAAGTGCTAAGCTTCCCCACAAAGCTGTAAATTCCCACGGGTAGGGCTGTGTATTTACACTTCACATGGCAGGGGCTCAAGACCTGTTGAATGAATTTGACCCCAAACCCCACAGATAATTCAACAGCCGCATCTTAACTTAGCACTTACCTTATTAACATTTATCTTTACCATCTTCAGTCCCTTTGGGACTTCCCAGGTGGCTCCATGGTAAAAGAATCCACCTGCCAATGCAGGAGACTCAAGAGATGCGGGCTCGACCCCTGGGTCAGGAAGATCCCCTGGAGAAGGAAATGGCAACCCACTCCAGTTTTATTGCCTGGAGAAGCCCATGGACAGAGGGGCCTGGTGGGTTATAATCCATGGGGTCACAGAGAGTCGGACACACCTGACCATGCACACACTCCACACTTCAGTCCCTTTATCAAAGAGAGAGTTAATAAAGGCAGATAAAACAGCCACTCCCTGCAAAAAAAAAAAAAAAAATGCAGAAAAGGAAAACAACAATGCCAGATCTGAAAACACTGTGGGAGGGACCGGTGGTCTGCAAGGCACAGAGGGTGGGACACTAACGACAGGTCTGAAATGCATCTTAGGGTCTCAGAGAACCCACCCGCAACTCCATTTACACTCTCTATCTCACGGGATCTTGGCATGAGAATCCTTGAGGGTAAGGCTCCATGCCCATACATTCCATCTTTAAACACACTCACCTATTTCTTTCTTAAGTTTTAACAACACTGATCTACAGGCTACATCAGGAAGCTATATCTAGGAACAGGTAGGTCACCTAGGAGAATCAAATCAGGAGCTTTGGGAATAAATTCAACCCCTCCCCCAAATCTCCCTACATTCACCTCACTCCCTGTCGCCCTTTTTCGGGGGTCTTACTAGGTCATGTCCCTTATTATGACGGCTGGATCTGTCCTCTCCCCCCCTTCACAGGGTGTCTGATGCCCACCCAAGGGGGGAGCCCTCCAGACTACATTTCCCAAACTCCTTCGTGGATGGTTCTCCTCCAACAGGTGCAGGGGAGATGGATGTGAAGTTGCTTGCTACCCACAGTCCTGGAGGTGTCTGATTTATCCAGGGCTGGTTACATGATTTGCAGAGCCTAGTGCAAAATAAAAACACAGAGCCCTTAGTTCAAAAAGCAGGGGTGTCTCTTTCCCCAACCTCTCCCTGGAATTTTTTATTTGCCATTTAAAGTTGGGCTTCCTTGGACACAACGATGGAAGGTCGGCACCTTGCTCTACCTCCTTCACAGTCCCGACCCTTTGCACACTCGTGCCAGACCAGCACCAGCGCGGGTGTGGCAGGGGTCACTGGAAGAGGGCAGGTGATAGATGGCTGAGAACCTGCCCTGGAGAGGCGGTCAGGTGGTGGGAGCAGAAACTCATGAGCCAAAGTGAGTAGAATATGTTCATTATACTTAACCTGCAAAACATAAATGCAAAGATAAAACAGATAGCCAATGGGAATTTTCTGTATGACTCAGGGATCTCAAACAGGGGCTCTGTGACAATCTAGAAGGGTGGGATGGGAAGGGAGATAGGAGGGAGGCTCAGGGGGGAGGTGACATGGGTCTACCTATGGCTGATTCCTGTTGATGTATGACAGAAAACCAAAAAATTCTGTAAAGCAATTATCTTTTAATTGAAAAAAAAATTAAAAAAAAAAAAGAATGTGAAGGCGGCCCAGATTTATCACCCACCGAGGTGGCAGAGGTCCCAGGGAGCAGGCCCTGGATCAAGAGTTTAGAGTCGGGGGAAGTGTTGATTCCACAGCCCGCTACATCTCAGCGGTCCCCCAGATTCTGACCATTCTTCGTGTTCTGATCCTCCTCTACCTCCTGACTGCAGCAAAAGGGGCATCTCATGGATTCATTCTGAGGATCATTCTTGGCAGCCCTCCTAATAACCAGGTCAGCACCAAAATCCCTCTGTTCTCTTTGTCTCTCTCCAAATTCGTCTGTTGAAGCCTTAACTCCCAGTGTGATGGTATGTAGAGGTGGAGCCCTTGGGGGTGATGAGGACATGAGACTGGGGCAATCACGATGGGACTGCTGCCCTTAGAGCAAGAGGAAGAGGGTCAAGCACTCTCTCCCCACCTCGTGAGGACTCAGTGAGAAGACAGGAAGAAGAGCCCACGCCAGGCCCTGGAATCTGCTGCCACTTTGATCTTAGACTTTTAGCCTTCAAAACCATGAGAAATAAATATCTGTGTTGAAGCCACAAAGTCTACAGTATTTCTAACCACAGCCCCGGCTGACAAAGACACCCCGGACTACTGACTTTGCACTTCAACAGGAGCTTCTGCTTTTTCTGCAACTGAACCTTGATAGTAAACTCCATTCTCCTCAGTCCTAGTCCCAGGCCCCTGGGCAAGGTTATGCCGCCACTTCCCTGCCTCCTGGGACCTTCCAACACTGGCAGGCTAGACAGGCGAGAACCACAAGTTCAATCTTCTGGAAATAGGTTTGTACCAGGAAAGCAAGTGTATTAAAAAAAAAAAAAATGCATTTCCCCACAGACACACTGCTAGTAACCTAAACTAGCCTTGAACTTCCCGATCATGAGAAACATTTCTACATCTGAGACATTGAGAAAGGCCTGGGCTCATTGACTCCCTGAAAATCCACTGCAGGAAATGAGGGCAGAAAATGCAGAATCCACTAGCATTGGCTCTGCTGGTGGGTGTTTCCACATTCCCCCTGATTCCTGGCTCTGCAGACTCTGAGGAGTGTTGACGGCCCCAACTACAAGGCATTTACAAGATAAGAAAAATACAACTAGGATCAGCATGTCCCAAATGGCACTTTGAAAGGAGATGCTACATAAACAAGGCTCACACCTATAGACTTAACTGTGGTTGAGCAAAACAAACCTGTTTGGTTGGTATAAGAGAAATTATTACATCTTGAAATGCTTGGGGAAGGTTGCTAGGTGGCAGCTGGGTGTTTTTTTTTTTCCTTTCCCCAAATCACATTAATAACTTCACTCCCATGTTTTAATGAGAGAAGGATCACAAATTCCCATCTGGCACAACAACTGCCCAGCCAAAGATAATTACCAATTGAGTGGCCCAAACTTGGGAAGACAGGTAAGTCCGGAAGAATCTAGTTTGGAGGGAGAGGAGGAAAAAAGGCGAAAGACCACCTAGGATTCTACTTTAAAGAAATACTCACAGCTGAAAGATAAAGAAAAAACTTGACAAACAAGACTGAAGACAGTGGGAAAAGGCAGACCTCGATGCCTGTTGCATTTCCACCTTATTCATTCATTCAGTAAACATTTACCACGCACCTGCTATATGCCAAGCCCTGTGCTTGTCTGATAGATAGAGAAATAGACATCAGTTAAGCCCTGTATAAAATTTAACAAGCTTCAGTTCAGAGGAAGAGAGATAACAGACAATCACATAACACTATGCAGAAAAACTTCAGGGTAATCTAGAACAGGGGCTGGTAAACTACAGCCAGAGGCCCACACTTGTTTTTGTAAATAAAGTTTTATTGGAACTCAGCCCATCCACTCATTTACATAACGCGTTTGACTGCCTTGGCATGACAACAGCAGACTTAAGAAGTCACCAGCATGGCTGCAAAATCTAAAACATTTACTACTAGATTCTTTTAAAAAATATTTACTGAGCCCTGGTCTAGAGAATAAATGGGAACCTTAATTCAGACAGAAGTTTAGGACGGTTTCCTGGAGGAAGTGACAACTTAGAGTCATAAGAAAGAAGAGGAGGAAGAGGCAGACAGAAAGAAGAGAGAAGGGTTTTAAGCAGAGAAGGCCATGTGGGTAAAGGCAGAGGTGGAAGACAGCTTGGCAAGTTCAAGGACTGTAAGGGGTGATGCACACAGGAGGCAGAGAAAGCAGCAACTCCACGCATTCTCTCTGATGGAGGCAGGAGTGACAGCAGCATCTGGCAGACACAGAGTGAGAACTACGGGCCGGCTGCATTGAAGCATTTTACACACAGTAATTCTTCACTCCCTGAAGGGGCTTATGGATCCAACAGAATTAGAAATGAGGGGCTGGCAACTGTAATTGCATAACAGTTCCCCTAATGTTGACAAATTGGAGTAGGGAGGCCAAGAAGGAGGGAATATATATCTATATAATGTGTGTGTGTGTATGTATATATGTATATATGTATATACATGTATACTTACGGCTACTTATGGCTGATTCACGTTGTACTGCAGAAACCAGCGCAACATTGTAAAGCATTTATCCTCCAATTTTATGAAGTACTTATCCTCTAATTACAGAGAAGGCAATGGCACCCCACTCCAGTACTCTTGCCTGGAAAATCCCATGGATGGGGGAGCCTGGTAGGCTGCAGTCCATGGGGTCACTAAGAGTCGGATACGACTGGGTGACTTCACTTTCACTTTTCTCTTTCATGCATTGGAAGAGGAAATGGCAACCCACTCCAGTATTCTTGCCTGGAGAATCCCAGGGACCGTGGGGCCTGGTGGGGTGCCGTCTGTGGGGTCGCACAGAGTTGGACACGACTGAAGTGACTTAGCAGTAGCAGTAGCACTATCCTCTAATTAAAATAAATAAAAAATTTTTAAAAATAAAAATAGAAAAGATAAACATACTGGGAATAGAAAAAGTGTTGAGACACTGTCAATTGCTCACATCAGAGAATTGGGAGGTGGGTGTGGGCTAGCAGATACTAAATCCCTCCCCACCCCACCTTCAAGTGCCCCTTTGGCATTATCACATGCAGAAGGAAGTGACATGCAAGTTGGTCTCTAAAACAAGATAATATTATCCCTTGAATTAAAGTGAATTATTGGCATTCTAAAGAGGAATATCAACATTATTGGTGATTTCAGACCTTTACATCTACTGAGAAATCCTGGAGAATAAGAAAAATCCTGATTTTCAAAATGAGAGAAAAGGGTGGATTCCAGAAAAAGGACAGATGATGCCTGAATCCTCCTCCTAGCAATATTCTAGGGAGATTATGACATGGAAATTTTATAAACATTCAGAAAACACTGAGGCGAGGTCACTGAGCCACCCCAACTTCCTGGCCTGTCTGGGTAGAGTGATGGGGTTGACAGATCAGAAAAATGCCACAGACAGACTGTATTTTCATCAGAGCCAAGCAATCAACCAAGACTTTTCCATATATTCTTTTGGTAAAGAAGAGACAAATAGGCTTTTTAAAAAGCCTATGATGCAGATGTATAGCTGGCAGCACATTCAGAACCAGAGAGAACACCCAAGTAGGCAAGACTGGTGTTCTCTGTGGCTCTTCCTCCATAAGGGTGTTGCTGTCGTTCAGGTGCTTAGTTGTATCTGACTCTTTGCGACCCCATGGACTGTAGCACGCTAGGCTCCTCTGTCCTCCCCTACCTCCTAGAGTTTGCTCAGATTCATGTCCATTGAGTCAGTGACGCTATCTAACCATTGTATCCTCTGCTACCCTCTCTCCTGTTGCCTTCAATCTTTCCCAGCATCAGAGTCTTTTCCAAATGAGTCAGCTCTTCGCATGAGGCAGCCAAAGTACTGGAGCTTCAGCTTCCACATCAGTCCTTCCAATGAATGTTCGGGGTTGATTTCCTTTAGGATTGACTGGTTTGATCTCCTTGCAGTCTCAGAGACTCTCAGAGCCTTCTCTAGCATCATGGTTTAAAAGCATCAATTCTTAGGCATTCAGCCTTCTTTATGGTCCAATTCTCACATCCAAACATCACTACTGGAAAAACTATAGCTTTGACTACACAGACCTTTGTCAGCAAAGTGAGGTCTCTGCTTTTTAACACGTTGTCTAGGTTCCAAGAGGATTTCTAGGTTCACCATAAGGGAAATGCAAATGATAACAGGTAAATGCTAATTATTCAGCGTCTACTTTAGCAAGGAAGTCACCCACCACCACTGGCATTTAGCAGAGACTCAAAACAGGCAGAGAGGTGGGAAAGTTTGTGGTGGAAAAAGGGAAGGTTTCAGAAATGCCTGGACTGGGGGCTGTCAGCATGGAGAAGCTACAGACAAACTACAGTGGGGCATCCTCTGGTTGGTTTGGGAAACATATCGGGCTTCCTCAGGCTGCTCCTAAGATGAATACTAGGGAAGTATCAGCGATTGGTTAAGTCCTCCTCATTTAGGACAAACTGCCACAGAGGTTATTGTGTGGTTCCCTGGACTGGTTACTTCAGAGGTCAAAATTCTCATGTTTTATGTGGTCTGGCCACGTTCTGCTCCCTTCCCACATCCTCTCTGTGACCAAAGTGGGGAGAACAGATAAACCGTTCAGGTAAGTTTACTTCAAAGTGGCTTGAAGAAATTTTAGAAAGTAGAGAAAACAAACCTGGAAGAGGGCATGGCAACCCACTCCACTCTTCTTGCCCGGAGAATCCCCATGGACAGAGGAGCCTGGTGGGCATGAGGTCGCAAAGAGTTGGACACGACTGAATGACTAAGCACAGCACAGCACAGAGAAAACAAAAGCAACTGATTAGCCCCAAATTCAGAGGCAATCAAATTAAAAAATCAATTAAATATCTTCCGCAAGGAAAATCAAGGGCATACAGAATGACGAAATTTACGTGTACTATAACAGGTAGCTAAAACAATTGCCAGCAAAGTTGGTTTATATGCAGCTTATCAATGCACGAGTTAGAATGAATGGCTGATTCATCCACGGTTAGTTCTGCAAACTTGAACAAGTCACTTGATCTCTATCAGCCGTAATTTCTTATCATCTGTAAAACAAACAGGCTGAATTAAAATCTCTCAAGTCCTTTATGGCTATAAAATTTTATGGTTCTATGATTCTGGTCACTTGGAGAGTTCTTTTATTCTACATGCGGCAGCTTTATGTCTGCCCAGTTAGATATATTAATTCATTAGGAGCTGAATTGGATAAACAAAACAAATTACACCCATGTTTTGTAAAAGTGCATTCATTCCACAACAATTTCAGAATAGTAACTATGGATAAAGCACTCTCCTAGGAGCCATGGGAGAAACAAAGAGACCAGACAGAGACCCAGCACTAAGGGACTACAGTTGAGAAGTGAAAATATGCTCAGAATTAACTCTAAAAAGACAAAGTATTCAGTGCCCTAAACCGATACAGAAAGTGCTCCAGAAAAATGACCAATACTCTGGACGCTCTGGACCCTTGAAGGCTGCAAACAGAATGATTAGCTAGTGTCTTATTTTTTCATACATATTGTCATTTGCATATCGTGACCGGCAAACAATTTTTGTTTGCTTTTAAGTTTCATTTGGTCTCACTCCTTTCCCCCTCAACTTTGGGGTTTGGCACATCAGAGCTATACTAGCTGGTCCCTTCTGCAAAGGGCATTTAAAAGGAGGGTTTAGGACTTCCTTGGTGGCACACTGGATAAGAATCCATCCGACAATGCAGGGGACACAGGTTCGATCTCTGGTCCAGGAGGATTCCATATGCCACCGGGCAACTAAGCCTGTGTGGCACAACTACTGAGCCTGCACGCTGCAAATACTGAAGTCCGCGTGCCTAGAGCCTGTGCTCTGCAGTAAGAGAAGCCCCCGCAATGAGAAGCCCAGGCACTGCAGCCAAAAGTATTCCCCACTCAGCAACTAGAGAAAGTCTGCACAAAGCGATGAATACTCAGCACAGTCAACAATAAAAATTTTTTTTTAATTTTTAAATAAATAAAGGAGGTTTATGCCAGAATGTTGGCATCCCTACATGTGACAAGATGTTCTGGCCAGAGAAAGCCCAGTCTCAGAAAATACTAAATAACTTCATTAAAGGGGCAATGAAATGTTCCCATGAAGCTGATTTTCTTCAAAGTCCGGTTCCTAGGAAGTGGTAAATACTGACAATTATCATTTCCTGCTCCCCTCCACACCTGTCTAAAGCTACTGAAGTGTGGGGTGGGGGTGGGGTAGATTTTTTAAAGATACAGTTTCATAACGTTAGAATGCCTTATGTCTTCATTGGCAAGAGAGGGGTTCTGGAAGATTTTCACTTGCCCCTTCCTGGCTAGGAAGCCTGCTCCTTAATGTCTGCAGCTCTGTGGCGGCCATCCAAAGATGCTCTGATTTTCCCTAATTTAAGAGAAACAGGCAAATCACAAAATAAAAAGTGCTCTCTGCCCAGGAAGTACAGCCGCTGCCTGCAGGCATGCCTGTCAAACTGCCTCTGGCCACAAGGCAGTAAACAAGTCAGTCTCTCCAACATACCAAACAATTTTGGGTTACATGTTACAGTCTGTTACCAATGAAAAAATAAACGGATACAAAAAAAGGCACTTTAAATTGACACAACTCTCTCAAGTCCAATGCAGAGCATACATTACTTTCTTGAATAGCAGCTGAGAACTGCACAAAGGCTGTCTGGGTTTTGTTTTTGTTTTTGTTTTTGTTTTTGGAGGGGGGAGGGTTGCGGGAGGGATGTCCAGGTCAATGGAAGGGCTTTCTTTTGCTAGCTTATCTTCCTCTCCAGGGTGGCAGGCAGCCCTGAGCAGGTGCACTGCTGCAGGGAGAGACAGATGAGGGAGAGACACATGAGAGCAGGAAACAGGAAGTTCTTACAGACCAGTGGCTCCTGGTTTATCAATTACCAAAAAACAGGCACCCAAACACTGACTCAATATTTACTAAACCTGATAAGGGTTTTGGAGGTCCCACCTGATGCTGACTCTATTGACTACAAATCCCCAAACAATTAGCAGGCACTTTTGGAGAGCAGGGCTTCTCTCGGTTTTCCTGCAAATTCTCCTGGGTGTGCCTCCTTACTTACATTCTGGGACTAAAAGCCCTCGAGGATGCTGCTAAGTCTGCAGTCAGAGTGTCTAATCATTATTCTTAACAAGTTCACCCTCTTCATATGGCCAGACCAGCTACGGGATGCTCCCCACCCAGTCACAATGGCACACATTTGGCAAGGTGTTACCCACAAACGAGATACAAAGGGACAAAGAGCAGCTGCGGTCCCCAGAGGCCCCGACAACTGCAATAGGTACTGAACCGCCCAAGTTTTTTCCCACCCTCCTGGGAATATTCACTTCAGAATTGCTATTCTAAACTAACTTATTTCCACAAGACATAGATGTGACCTCCTCTACTTAATATTCATGTTCTCCCACAAAGCTTGCATGTAAACATATCCTTTAGAAACAACAACAGAGTCACTGTTTAAAAGAGCTTGAAGGCAAAAATCTTCATTAACTCATCCTTTCTACAGCACAGACATTCCTTCATCTAGAGAGAAAAAAAATCTGCAGAGATGCTAATGCAAACCCAAATATTTATTCTTGAGCATAGAAAAAGAAAAGGAGGGTGAACATGTTTTTCTAAAATGATATGCAAAGATGAGCCATTTTTTTTTACAGAAGCCATTTCACCTGAGCATTCCTGTGGAGCCCTGCCTGCTCTGTCTTTCCTGCTGTGTTGGTTATTCTGGTCCAAGGATTCTCAATCCTGGCCCCACATTAAAGGAGATCTGGATTTTTGTTTGACCATTTTATAAAAACTTGAAGTATAGTTCATTTACAAGGCTGTGTAAGTTTCAGGTATACAGCAAAGTGATTCAGTTACATATATATACATTATACATATATAGATCTATTCTTTTTCAGATGGGAGGTTCATTTTTTAAATTTATTTTTAATCGAAGGATAATTGCTTTACGGTACTGTGTTGGTTTCTGCCATACATCAACGTGAATCTGCCACAGGTATACATATGTCCCCTCCCTCTGGAACCTCTCTCCACCTCCCTTCTCATCCCACCCCTCTAGGGTGTTACAGAGCCCCGGTTTGAGTTCCCTGAGTCATACTGCAAATTCTTGTCCGCTATCTATTTTATGTATGGTAATGTATGTTTCCATGTTACGCTCTCTATACACCCCACCCTCTCCTTCCTCCTCCCTCACGGTGTCCATAAGTCTGTTCTCAGCGTCTGTGTCTGCTTTATTGCCCTGCAATAATTTCATCAGTATCACCTTTCTAGATTCCATATATATGCATTAATATGCAATATTTGTTTTTCTCTTTCTGACTTACTTCATTCTGTATAATAGGCTCTAGATTTTTAAATATTCATGTCCAGACCCCAGTCTAGACCCCAAAGATTCTGATTTAATTGATCTGGAATAGGCCCCAGTGGTTTTAATACACAGCCAGAATTCAGGACCACAGGCTAAAATCAAAGGTGGTAAGTCACTGCGATCCATCACCTAACCCTAAATAAACGTGGACAATGAGAAAGTGAGTACATTCCTAGCTCCGAATCTCCCAGAATTTTATATATGGGATATTATTAGAGGGACTCCAAACTGTTGTTTGTGCTGGCTTATTTTGGGAATCAGAGCATATTTTCGGAAAGTGACTGTGGGCTGGCTAGTTCCCAGTTGTTGCTTATTAGCTTTAGGTTGTGTACCATCACACCTTTCCCAACTCTGCTGAGAAGCCTGTTTCCCTTTGAAAGGAAAGGAAACCATGGAATCAGAGCCTGCTACTCAGAGATCATTTTCAACTAGACAATTAACAGAGGAGAAAAGTGAAGCCAAGAGTGGATACAATGAAAATCACTAACAGAAAGATGCCCCAAGCGACAGGGAACCAAGACCACAGTCTAATTTTCTGGTAGAAAATGGGGTGAAGGCCAGCCTCTGTGCTTCTGAGACTCCTGTTTCCTATCAGTAAGAGAATCCCCAGAGAACAGCTCTGCTCACAAGATGCTCTTAGCCAGAGTCCGGCAAGTTCTCACCTGTCAGCAACAGAAGCAGAAAAACAAGTAGGAAAGGGAGCTCTTCAGAAGTCTTGCTTTTATTTTTTACTTAAAAGGCTGTTATTTCTTTTGAAATATACCTTTCCTGTGTGTTTTATAATGTTAACTTTATTTATTTTGTGTAATGATTTTCACAATAGATTTAGTTGGCTGGAAAAGGAGTACGTCAAGGCTGTATATTGTCACCCTGCTTATTTAACTTATATGCAGAGTACATCATGAGAAACGCTGGACTGGAAGAAACACAAGCTGGAATCAAGATTGCCGGGAGAAATATGAATAACCTCAGATATGCAGATGACACCACCCTTATGGCAGAAAGTGAAGAGGAACTCAAAAGCCTCTTGATGAAAGTGAAAGTGGAGAGTGAAAAAGTTGCCTTAAAGCTCAACATTCAGAAAACGAAGATCATGACATCCAGTCCCACCACTTCATGGGAAATAGATGGGGAAACAGTGGAAACAGTGTCAGACTTTATTTTTCTGGGCTCCAAAATCACTGCAGATGGTGACTGCAGCCATGAAATTAAAAGACGCTTACTCCTTGGAAGGAAAGTTATGACCAACCTAGATAGCATATTCAAAAGCAGAGACATTACTTTGCCAACAAAGGTTCGTCTAGTCAAGGCTATGGTTTTTCCTGTGGTCATGTATGGATGTGAGAGTTGGACTGTGAAGCAGGCTGAGTGCCGAGAATTGATGCTTTTGAACTGTGGTGTTGGAGAAGACTCTTGAGAGTCCCTTGGACTGCAAGGAGATCCAAGCAGTCCATTCTAAAGGAGATCAGTCCTGGGTGTTCATTGGAAGGACTGATGCTAAAGCTGAAACTCCAGTACTTTGGCCACCTCATGAGGTGAGTTGACTCATTGGAAAAGACTGATGCTGGGAGGGATTGGGGGCGGGAGGAGAAGGGGACGACAGAGTATGGGATGGCTGGATGACATCACCAACTCGATGGACGTGAGTTTGAGTGAACTCCGGGAGTTGGTGATGGACAGGGAGGCCTGGTGTGCTGCAATTCATGGGGTCGCAGAGTCGGACACGACTGAGCGACTGAACTGAACTGAACTGAACTGATACATGTATACAGAGTAGCCACTCAGTTAATGTTTCAGGAACAACTGAATTGAAAGCTCTTATTTGTTCAGTCACTAAGTCATGTCTGACTCATGTACACATAAAGAACTGCCTACTGTGTGAGGCTCAGAGTACATTTTTTAAGCAACAAGAGGGTAGATAATGCCCTTTGGTGGTCAGCAATGGATTAGTACTTCAAAGGACAGAAATACCGTTGCTTGATCCACAGTAGATTTCAATGGTCATAAGGGATCGGTGACTCCACCTTAGGGAGTCGAAAAGGTGAAGGAGGGGATGAAACGCCTTTCCCACCAGATGTGCACATGTCTCTTGAATCAACAGTGTTGCTCCCTTTCATGTTCTGGTACGGACACGTCTGGGGCTTTCCAGGAGGCGCTAGTGGTAAAGAACCCACCTGCCAATACAGGAGACACGTGTTCGATCCCTGTGTCAGGAAGATCCCCTGGAGAAGGAAATGGTAACCCACTCCAGTATACTTGCCTGGAAAACCCCATGGAGAGAGGAGCGTGGTGGGCTACAGTCCATGGGGTCACAGAGACAGACACGATGGAGCCCGCGCATGAGCATGCACATGTCTTTGGAAAACCAGGAAGAAATTGGTGGAGATAAAAACCAAATCTTGCCTGAAAAGTGTGGTTGTGTTTTGCTGTCCACCCCCTGGAGCGTGCATGGTGCCCTCCAGAGACAGGAAGTGGGGTTGCAGGAGGGGCCAAAGGAAGACAGAAGGGGAACTGACTCTTTCTCTCTTGGCCTGGGTGCTAATGCCCAGCATTTGCCTTCCACCTGTTGAGTGAGAGATGATGGAAGCAAGCTGAGAACGAGGAAGGCAGATCCCCAGACAGACCCACACGGACTAGACAGAACCCCTGGGCTCTGGAGACGAAACTGCTGTGCATCCCTTGGAGGACAGAGCATCTTGATTCATAGAAGTCTCCCTGTTTGACCACTCCTTCGTAATACCCTAGCACTGGGTAGTCTCAGAAGTGCTGCAGGGAACCAGAGGAAGAGACACCAGGGAAGGCTGTTGGCCTGTGTCTGAGCCTGGGTGTAAAGGGACAGAAACAGGTGGTCACACTCCTCAGAATGAAACGCAGAAAAGGTGACTCGGGGCTGCAGGGGAGGCTGGGAGTGAGCTCCCTCTCTTTACAGGGTCTTTTCTTGGAACTAGCTTTGGGAGCAGGGACCTTGGCAAAATCCCTCTTTGTTTTAAGAGGCTGAAAGAAGCCGAAGGTGGTTTACCTGCTGCGGCTATCACCAGTGAAAACGCACTGGGCATGCTTTAGAGCAGTGCTCCCTAACCTTTTTGGCACCTGGCACTGGTTTCATGGGAGACAAACATTCTATGGACCGGGGGTGGGGGGTGATTTGGGGAGGATTCAAGCGCATGTATCGTGCACGTTGTAATAATAAAACCATTTGTACAGGAAGCAATATGATACCCAAAAAGGCTTAGATTCTAAAGAGATCTAGATTTTAATCTCAGTTTTAGGCAGCTACTGAAACTTTCTGAGTCTCAGTTTCTGCATCAGTCAAATGGAGATTCAATACCTGGCGGATGGTACTGCTGTTAAGTCTGGAGACAAATGTGCATGGGAACAGGTATATGAGTGCCCAGCAGTGGACATGCTGCCACCATCATCATTATCCCACCTCCATCCTCCTCCTCCACACCATCCTCCTCACCATTACCATCATCTTCATCCCCATCCTCCTCCTCACCTTCATCAGCACCATCCTTCTGGTCATAACCATCATCATCCCCACCATCCTCGTCCTCAACAGCCTCCTCCTGCTCGGCCTCCTCCGCCTCACCACCACCACCATCATTATCATCTCCAAGTTCTTTCACATGCATGGCTTACTTCTTGAACAACAGCCTCTAGGCTTCTGCTGAAGGAAATTCAATTTCTTCTTCCTGACATGTTACTCATTCTTAATACTCCCTTAAAATTTATTGCCACTTTTCCAAATAAGAGCAATATACCTGGTAGAAGCCTCTTCCTTCTGATAGCTTTTTATTTACTGGCATAAATCTTATGGTTCAGCATCAGTTTAAGAATCTACACTCACAAGGTATCAACAAGAACCTGAGCTAAGTCGAGCTCAGCTTTCTGCTCTCCACAAACGGAGAGACGAAAAGGCAAAGAGGTGCTCCCAGGAGGACAGACACTGTTTCCACGGAAATCACACAGTCACCATGCCCGAGTGTGCTCCCAGGAGGACAGACATTGTTTCCACGGAAATCACACAGTCACCAGGCCTGAGTGCTGACAGCTACTCTGCCATCATAACGTTCTGATTATTCTACATCTAGTTAGTACAATCACACTCATGCAGTCTCTGGAAAAATAAAAACAAATAGGAGATGTTACCTAAATGAGAAATCCCAAAGCATGGAGTATATCAGGAACATGGAGATATTCAGAATGACTGACAACTATTGACAATGTCAGATAAAAATCTAAGAGTCCTACTGGGAAACAGCATCGTCTTTGAACTTAACAAAAAGCACAATGCCCTCACAGAATGCTAGCCACTCAAATAATAAATATACGTAAATGGATGTCAGCTGTCAAATTTCTATAGGTAAAATAATAATAGCCATTGCTTCTCTTTCTCCTCTGGCCATTCCTGTGGCTACTGGTGGAACCTTCCCAAGTACTCTTGCATCCTCCCTAGGCTGGTACCCAGGTAAGCAGACACAGTATCCCACGGCTCTTGTTTTCCTCTCCAGTGGGGCCTAAATGATACAGTCATTTCGTTATGATTTACATTCTATTTTTCAAGTACAAAGTGAAATTTGAGCTGGCTAACAAGCCGTGTTTGAACAGTAAGGCTTCTGCATACAAAGTACATTTTCCACCATCATCTGAACCAGGGTTCTCAGAGGGCTTAATCTGCAGCTAATTCAACACTTGTGGAGTCACTAGCTTTGCATACTGAACACTGTGACCTGGGAGGCAAGTGGCTGGCCCCAGAAGGCTCCAGTCTCTCTTTGACACTATATATAGAGAACTAAACCTTCAGGATCCCCTCCCTGAGGAATTCTAGCTCAGCCCAAAGACCCTCTGTGGTTTCACAGGACAACTTTGCCTCCATAAAAAAGGTGGGATCCCTGGATTCTCTGCTCAAGGGAAAAAACTCCCAAGGGAGACACAGGAGAAAAAGCTTAGCGTGGACACCTTTCTAAATGACCCCACCATCTGAGCAAAAAGATGCCATCTATAAACCAGGAAAACAAGGCTGGTTCTTTTCCTGAGCGTCAAAGAATTGATGCTTCCGAACTGTGGTGCTGGAGAACACTCTTGAGAGTCCCATGAACAGCAGAGAGATCAAATCAGCCAATCTTGAAGGAAATAAACCCTGAATATGTTTTGGAAGGACTGATGCTGAAGCTGAAGCTCCAATACTTTGGCCACCTGATGCAAAGAGCTGACTCATGAGAAAAGACCCTGATGCTGGGAAAGATTGAGGGAAAGAGGAGAAGGGGGTGACAGAGGATGAGATGGTTGGATGGCATCAGCAACTTAATGGACATGAGTTTGAGCAAGCTCTGGGAGACACTGAAGGACAGGGAAGCCTGGCGTGCTGCAGTTCATGGGGGGTCACAGAGAGTTGGACATGACTGAGCAAACTGAACTGAAATGATGAACCAGGAAGCAGTTCCCAGCCTTCAGAACTCTTGAGAAATAAATTTCTGTCATTTATAAGCCACCCACCTCTGGTATTTTGTTACAACAGCTGAATGGACTAAGCCATCTGAGAATTTTAACAAGGTAGCATTGGTCAACAGGGTTTGAAAAATTAAAGGGAATCTACACTTTGAAAAGCCTATGATGTCTGGCAACTCAAATTAATTGGAGCTCTTTGGGAAAAGAGCATCAGTAGCACGGTTGGGCAGAAGCTGTGCTGTAAAGAGTTGCTAAGTGAGTTGAGGGAGGAAGTATAGCAGTCGAAGGAGGTAGGAACATGATTTAAAGTCTAGTCGGGGAAGAGGGCAAGAAGAAGGAAAGAAAAAAAAATGAGAAAAAAGGGGGGCATTCTGCAACCACTGGGAGTGATAGGGTGAACTCACTGTTCCAGAAGTCAGACCTTCAGAGGAGAAATCCTCCCGCTCTGTGTTGACAATAGTACTAAGCGTTGGCTTCCTTTGTTGTTTAGTTGTTACTTCGTGTCTGACTCTTTGTGACCCCAGGGACTGTACCGTTATGGAGCTAAACAGAAAGATGTGCTCACAAAGGGATTTGCCTCCCAAGTGTTAATGTTCTAACGTGTGTGTATTTAGTGGTGTCCGGCTCTTTGTGACCCCATGGCTTGTAACCCACCAGGCTCCTCTGTCCATGGAATTCTCCAGGCAAGAATACTGGCGTGGGTAGCCGTTTCTTCACAATCTTCCTGACTCAGGGACTGAACTCTCGTTTCTGCGTCTCCTGCACTGGCAGGCGGATTCTTTACTGCTGCGCCGCTAGAAAAGCCTAACGTTCTAGACGATACCCCAAATATTCAACCCAAGACAGGGATGCCACCTAAACTGCTACTCTGCCATCTTTTCAGGCCACCTCCCAGGGTCTGTGTCAAGGGGATCTGTCCTGGAGGGGCCCTGCCAGGATTAAACACACACACACACACACAACAACAACCAACATACCAGACACCCACAGTGAGGGAATCGGGGCTGGATGTATGGAATTACAATTCAAACCAACCCCCTCAACTGGAGGGAAGCACTGGTTTTAAAGAAACAGCCACATTATCCCTTGCTCTGCAACAAGGAGACTCACTAGAAAGAACATCTAATGTTGAGTAACAGCTTCTTTCTGGAATTTTACTTTTATACCTAGAAAAAATTACATACTAATGTATAACAACTTGACATTGAGGAAAATTCTGTGGCTACTTGAACCGATGGGCTTATCCCTCCAACAGTACCTTTCCTGGGTGGTCAGCTCCTCAGCGGCCTCCACAGGGGCAACTGCAAAATGACCCGCGTCCCTCAAACCCACTCTGATGTCCAGGACAGTATGAGACAAGCCACCTCTCCCTTTGTTTCTAGAACGCTGCAGAAAGGTACAGAAAGAGGGGTCAAACAGTGCAAGCAGGCACAGGACCGGAGCCTGGTGCTCAGCACGTCTCCCTCTCCTAAGCCACATGGGGAAGGTGGGCGGGTCTCTCAGACTACGACCCCTCCATAGCAGCACTTTCCATATTTCCCTAATCATTCCGCAGTCTGGAGCTGGCTTCTTCCTACTGCGCTTCTGAGAAGTAGTATCACCAATCTGTTGCCAAGAAGCTGGCACATAGGACAGGGTCCTCAAACACCCCCGAAACAGGAAGGAAATATTCCCAGAGGTTCATCTTTAACCCAGACTCTGAGTTCCTTTGCAGCAAATTGCAGGGAACCAGAGGCAGCTGTGGGCTGGACCTGAGAGCAATCGCAGCAGCCTGCAGCATCACTGCATCAGCACCCAGGAGGGGGAGGCAGAAAGAACAGCACAGATAACTGAAACCACCAGGGGAATTTCTGGAACCGGATCCCATATCTCACACTGGAATGTGGCCAGGGTACCAGGGCAGAACCTTCAGTCTCTGTAAACATACCACAGCACCTTTCAAAATGAGGAAAAACTGACCTTCCTGGAGGTCCAGGGTTAAGACCCTATGCTCCCAGTGCAAGGGGCATGACTGGGGAAGATCCTGCATGCCACATGGGATTAAAAAAAAAAAAAAAAAAAGCTACCTTTCCGATGAGTAGGAGTCATTTTCTTGCATCCTCCCAAGGGATGCTCTACGAGAGAACCAGCGTGGTGTGTGGATAGAGTTCTGGAGGAGGAGGTCAGAAACCATCGCTCTGGCTGCACACTCACATGAGCCTGTTCTGTGACCTTGGGCCACTCGCTTGACCTCTCTGACCTGTTGTTCCATCTGGAGGTCAAGACAACTGGACCAAAACCTCTAAGGTCCTCTTCCAGTTCTAATGCTCAGTGACTGCCATGTTAGGGGAAGAAGACAGCAAGAGAAACAAATAGTATCTGCTTTCACAGCTTAAGAGAAACAGTAAAGCTGATGTATTCCTGACAACTACAATCACGCCGGGCATCAGCACCATGGTATGGCCTCCGCTGGATGAGGGAGCCGCCTCCCTGTGGCTGGCAGTGCGTCCTCCGCCAGCAGGGCCTCCGTGGGCTCCAACAGGGAGGCCGTACGCATGTGATGTGGCTTCTGGGAAGGCACCTTCTCCCGTTTCCACTGTCCAGCCAGACTGTCCCTCATACATGTAACGATGTAAACAGCAAACATTGAGCTCACACAACGTGCCAGACACTGTTATAAGCACTCTGTATGCATCAGTTCTTTAATCTCCATAACAACAATGTGAGGTAAGGACCAACATCTTCCTGATGATGGAGGCACAAAGTTGAAATCGTTTGCCCAAGCTCATTCAGCTTCTAGGGCTTCTCCGGTAGCTCAGTGGTAAAGAATCCGCCTGCCAATGCAGGAGACGCGGGTTCGATCCTTGTGTTGGGAAGATTCGATCCCTTGGAGAGGGAACCAGCAACCCACTACAGTATTCTTGCCTGGGAAATCTCATGGACAGAGGAGATTGGCAGGCTACAGTCCACAGGGTGGGAAAGAGTTGGACACGACTTAGCGACCAAACAACCACCACCACCACAGCTTCTAAGTGGGGTAGTCAGGTGAAAACTCAGGCTGATTCTGAGGTCTTCACTAATATTTTATACTGTCCCTCTAATGGCAGTGTAAAACAGAGATAATTTCCTTTCACTATTAATAAGCACCCCTATGCAGTGGGCTGCGGTCAACATCAAGAGTATGTGGCCCTGTTTTAACAACATGGGAACACCAGACAGAGCAAATCATAATGGGAAAGACAGAGAGATCTGGGTCTGACTTCCTGCTCTATCTACTTATGAGGGCTCCGGAAATTTTTTAAATAAGTCCCAGCTCCTCAACTATAAAATGTGAATAATAATATCCACTTCAGAGATTTATAGTGAAGATTACATAAAACAAGGCTCCTAGAAGTCCCAGCTAGTTTTTAAATGATGACAAAGTAGAATATTTGTTTTTAAGATCTCAAAGGGTAGGTATGTATGGCTCTAGACTTCAGATTACAAGGTTGAGACAAAAGCTTGAATTCTGATTTTAGAGTTAATCAGTCTGTTAATTTAATCAATTGACATCTATTGCCTTTTTAAATCTATTGCTATTTCTTCCTACTTGTTGGGAGTCATAAGACTTTTTTTGGCTATTTGGCTTGTGAGATCTTAGTTCCCTGACCAGGGATCGAACCCAGGCTCTCAGCAATGAAAGCACGAAGTCCTAATCACTGGACCGTCAGGCAGGTCCCGGGAGTCATAAGACTTCTGATTCCCAAGGGCTGCATCTACAGTGAACAAAGTTCCCAAAGCAGTTTCCTAACAGAAGGGCAAGCTGGGGATCCTAAAAGATGGGGAACAGCTCCACAACGTCTCCCCAGCTCCATCTCATCCAAATTAGTCTCTGCACTTCAGTTTCTCCTTCCACAAAATGGGTACAATTTCTGCTCTGAGCTCTCCCACCAATTTATTCCACACTCTTACAATAGCATGATGAGAGTAGCAATGCCTAACATTTGCATAATCCCTAACACTGGAAGATTTTAACGTTTTAAAAAGGCTTCTCTTATGCCTTATGATCTTATTTAGGCACCCAGACAGCAGATTATTGACAGCCTTGAAGGTATATTGACTAAATTAAGCAAAAGGAAGTTTTTGCTCTTAAGTGAAAAGATGTAAAAAAAAAACCAAAAAACTGAAATGTATTTAAAATGTGTATAAGTGTATATGTAAATATGTGTATCTACATATACATACATGTGTCCATATTTATGCACATATACACATATAAATGTGTACATTTAGCATATCAGTTCAGTAACCTTCAACAAAAATGAAAACACCACATCCATCACACCACTGAACTTGTTTACAAATAAATATCCTTGACTGTTGGGATTCCTCAGTGAGACCTACCTCATGCCTGAATCATGTAGTCAACCTTATTTTTAAAATATGTATAAAAGAAAAATGTAAATAGATAAAAATGAATATTAAATCCCATTTACCAAATTCCATATATGTGTGTGTGTGTGTATACATATACATACACACGCTATTTTAGAAATTATTTCTTTCAGTGTATATATAAAAACTTCAGACCAGTCACCTAAGACTCTATTCTCAATCTTAGACTGACTTGGAGGACAAAAGTCAGTGATATGGCTTTCAAATGGTAACCGATTAAACCACCCAAAGGATACCCTTGGACTTTAAATATGTAAAATAAAGTCTATTCACCAAACTTTATAGAGTTTAAACTATAATCAGTTTAAACTGATAATCAGTCATAAATAAAGCTTCACTAGAATCATTTATCCAAATAAACAATGATGCAACTATGTAGAAAATAGAATTGACACAACCTAAAGTTTAACAGAAAAGAAACAGTGAACTTTTGGTGTATATTTATTTCTTTTTCTGTATTTGCCATCCTGGTTTTATCCCAGGATTCCTTGTACTTAAGTCTTTCAGGTTGCTAAGGATCCTCCAATATAAGCTTTTCTGATTTTTTTTGAAATATCAGATAAGATATGTATGTATATATGTGTACACACACACACACACACACACTTATGTTGGAATCATTTAAATGAAATTTATATGAATCATTAGCTAAGTAAGTTGACTGGAGAAGAGAGAAAACACTTGCCAAGATAATAATAATTTAGAGGAATTTAAACCACCAACTAATCCACACAAGGGTTGAACTGCCCAAGCACACAGTCAGATTAGATGACAGGGAGACAGCACATGGAAATAAGCATGCAAATCACTAACACTGTTTTTAAAAGTGTGATAAAACACAATGTTTCTTCAAATACTCTAAATATCTACAGAGTCATATATATATAGTATAAAAGGTGGCAGGAACAGCCAGACTAGATTAAGTCAACTCTGTTGCTGTAGAAGAATCATCTTCCCCTCAAACCTGGCTCGTCTTCTAGAAGGCTCCCTGCCCCCACTGGCTGATGGAAAGCCCATGGAAATCAGCAGAGGTTTCTTCCCTGCTCTAGTCTCTACTGAGTCAGCACCTGCAGCCAGCGTTTCTAACCCTGCTTATCATCCGAATCCCCTCACACACTCCTCCCCTCGATGCTCCCCACCTTGCTTTTAGTTCTGGGCTGGACTCTGGAAATCCATGGTCTTAGGAAGAGGACCTCACAGGCACAGTCAGGGGGGACAGAGGTAAGCCTGGTGCCGTGGGGGTCTCAGAGGGAAGGGCACCCCAGGGAGGGACAATCGGGGGAAACCCTGAAGAAGAGGGTGTCTCAAACTGAGGCTCAGCCCACTGAAGCAGAAAGGAAAGAGGAGAGGCAGGGGTCTGGATCATTTATGCAGGAGTCATCTGTGCCTTTTGGAGGAATGAACTTGAACTTGGAGGGTGGGGAGGTGAAAGCTGCTGATGTTAAAGTGGAGGGGAGGGTGCTGTTTACCAAGGAGTCTGGATCCCATCAAGCAAGTGACTTCACAGAATTAAGGTGGAGAGGGTCAACAGCAGATGTGCAATTAAAATCTCATGTGCATAGAACTGGAAGGAGGCATTAAGAAAGAGTCTGTCTGATCATGAGAGCCACACTTCACGTGGTACTTGGGAAGCAGAAAACGCACGCAGGGAGACACTCCAGGGGTTCATGGTCCCTGGAGAGATAAACCACCGTTCCTGGCCAGACTAGTCTGAATATCCCTGTTGCAGCAAGGAACACCACCAATTCTAGTCTCCTCCTATTCACAGCAATACCCAAGAAATTGATAGAACTCATAAAAATTCACTGCTCCTGGATCTCAAGTCAAATTTTTTAAATGTTCCTGGATTATCTGCCTTGGACAAAAAGCACCATGGGAAAGCCACTGGGAAGCATCACATGTATCCTCTTTTGGCTGTACAGTCACGTTGGCACGAGGCCAATTTTATTTCTTATACACATGCCTACCGTTAGGATGAAATAAACGATGACCAGCAAATAGTGGTTTGGACAAAGCTGAGTTTACAGTCAGATCCTCAAGGCTAGAAGAAACTGAGTAGTGAAGTACAGAGTTAAAGAGGAGAAAGTGCACCAAATTTGACAAGATTCCAAGGTCGGTCTCCAGTAGGGCCAGATGGACTAGCGTTGGCTCTTACGTAAGTTTGATGCTTTCATTAAGCCTGGACTGAACAGGTCCAAGAAGGGCTGTGTCACCTTTCCAACGCGACTAGAGTCCTGCAGCTGATACACCCGCCTGTGCACGCTCCAAGCTTGACAAGATTGTGACTTTAATCATAGCCACATGGAACAAAAATAACCACCACCAAATAACCAAACCACATCCCTCACCCTGTTTTGTTGGAATTGCACAGTTTTTCCCAAATTAAGGGAACTTTCAGCAAAAGTTTTTCAGGGTAGTAAAGGGTTCCAGGATCATAACAGAGAGAGAGCCACCTCCCTATTTGTTATCACATGGCCTCCAGACATTCCGTTTCACACTTCCTGCCTGTGTCCTTAATTCTGAGAGTATGTTTCCACAGGAAAGGTCGCTCCGTGCCGGAACACCATCTTCTAGGCAGATTAGATCCTTAAAAAGTTGTATTGGTGCCTGAGAAACTCAAGTATCAGCTTTACCACCTTGGCCATTTTCCGTCACTGGAGAAGTGGTTTTGTTGACTCTGAATCGATGAATTTCTATTAAAGTGTCTGTTTCTCTGACACACACAATAAACCGGCACTTGGCAGTGATTTAAAGAAGCAAACGGGCCAGCTTGCCGTCAGAACAAAGCTGCAGGAGCAGAAGCAAGCCAGATTTCAATGAGTTAATTTACAGAAAAGCCTTTCTCTGAAGGCTAATACTTAATTCAAAACCAGCTGTCTTCTCCTTTGGGGGCTCAAGCTGCTTGCCTTGCCTCTAGTTAGTCTGTGCCGAGAGAAACGTGTCTAGTCCAAGAGAGCCAGGGAATGAAGCTCCTGTAAGGAGTGCTCAGGCCTCCGGAGCCTGGCTGTGGTGCTGACTCACGCTCTCCCAGGAAGACAGCCTCACCGCCCTGTCCGCGATCCATCCTTGACCTTGGCCATAGCAGATCCTGGGCTTTGGTGTCTGCTGCCTTCAGCAGCCCTGATTCCCTTTGAATGGCAGGCTTGCCAGTGAGAGTCCTGCTGACTTGACCAAGCCTTATGCCAGCCTCTCCAGTCTGGGAATGGCCATTACTGCCCCTACAACCCGGCCACCCTCAAACAGCCAGGTTCTCACTCCTGAATCCAGCTAGTGGCTGGTGCCTGCGTCCCACTGAGTGGGATAACAGGGTCGAGTCAATTCCCCTCCAAGGATGAAATCCAGCTCTTCAAGAGGGACCACATTTGAGTTTGCTCCACTAAACAAGCCCTCACACTTAAAGGAAGCATCATCTGTTAGGTGTGTGCGTGCACACATACACGCATGTTTACATCTGGTGTGTGTGTGCACGCACATATATGCATGTTTACGTCTGGTGTGTGTGTGTGCGCGTGCATATGTGCATGTTTATGTCTGGTGTGTGTGTGCGTGTGTATGTGCACATATATGCATGTTTACACATTTCTCCATACTGCTGGGCACATGAAGAGCATCTTCATCCCCCCGGCAGGTGAGACCATGAGGCCAAAGCCTTTGAGCAGCTCTTCTCAACACTGACTTGGCTGCATGTAAGAGTCCTGAGACGGAGATGGGGTGCTTTTTAAAATTTCCCAGTAGCCACCATAACCTCCAATTCTATCTCAATTGGTCAGGCTGGAGCCTGGGCGTCAGGATGTTTGCAAAAGATTCCTGGGTGATTTTAAAGTGCCATCAGGATTGAGAAACACTGATTTAGAGGGAAAAAGGCAGAGACCCTGAGCTGAGACTCCCCAGTGTATCCACGATGAAGTACTTGCAGTTTAAAAGCAATTCCTACCCAGGCGAGAATTCTCCCCCAGGAAAGATCATCTCTGCAGCCAATAAAGTAACCATTAGAACAGCATGGAATCCTGGGGCCATGTTTCATGAGTACAGTAACTCTTTAAACAGTCCAAGCCTTGGTAACCCCAACTATTAGGAAAAGGGTTACTCTGAAGACATCGGTTTTGCTTCTCTCGTCTCCTATATTCCATCTCTATGCATTCCCTTCATCCATCATTTCAGTGCAGGCTGTTCGTATATTTTCCTTTCTACTTCTCCATAAATGCTTTATGTGTTGCCTTGAAATTAGATTTGAGCACTGCCTGCCCTCTAAGTAAATAATACCACGGAAACGATAAGCTCCATAATCCAGTGGTAACACTAACATTGTGATATTCCATAATGCAGAGAACACGCCCTTCACAGGACCTGAGCTAACCATTCCTCCAGGGAAGGCTGGTGCTGAGCCATACAGACCCTGCCTCCTGCCGGTCAGACAGAATCCCTCGATGTCACATAGCAACTGCCTACCATGACGCCTGCCTCTTTTTATTCCCTCTGAGCTTGGTTTAACATCCACTTATCAAGTAGGAGATTCATTTTGGGACTATTTTCAGGGCAAGAATAGAGACATCCTTAAGGATATATTAGCTACATTACTTTAATCCAATGAAAAACATAAATCTCTCACCCTGCAATAAACTCAGCACAGAGGAGGGCAAGCAGTCTCCCAGATGGGCCTCCTTAGATGAAAAACAGCCTGAAAATATAACAACGACCAGGGTATATGACAGAATTTGGAATAATGCAGGCCTCTTTGGAACCCTATTTTCAAGGATTTAGTTACAGAGGACCAAAGGATTTTTTAACACGTGGTTTCAGACAAATTTAACATTCAGCAAGCCCAGGTCACGGCTGGGCTTCAGATCTCCATCATCAACCTGCCATCCCCCAAGACCAGCATGTCTGAATCAGAACTCACCACCTCCCTCCTGCTCCTGGATTTCTGATCTCAGTTAACAAGGTCATCATCCATCCACCCACCTAACCAATCAGAAGCCTGGAAGTTATCCTAGACTCAACTCTCCCCTCAACTGTCTCCCAACTCCTCCCCAATCTCTAAGTCCTGGAGATTCCATTTTGCCTCTTGCATCCCAGCGCATAGATCCGATTTTAATGCACTGCCGTGCCTCCAATGGCTGCCTAACTGCTTCCCCGTTTGGTAAATCTTGCCCCACATTCTTCCATCTGTGACAATAATCTTTACGAAACAATCCTGATCACGTTGCTCTTTCCATTAAAACACTTCAAGGCTCCCCGCTGTCTGCAGGATAAAGTGGGGATATACAGCATCCCATGATCCAACCACCCCAACCTCAGGGCCCTCACATCTCACCTGGGACCCTCCGCCTGGTCCACTGGGCTCCGTGGAGTTCCCAGCACATCAGCTCGCCTCCCATCTCCTTTCCTCTGTTTACCCCGCCTCCTCCTGATTGGAATATCCCTCTGCCCTTCTTCCCTTAGCAAACTATACTCACTGTCTAGACGCACCTCCTCCAGGAAGCCTTCTCTCACACCCAACCCCAAAGGGAGAAATGGGAAGCCCCTATCTTAAATCCCTGGTAAGACCTCTCATACAGTATCTACAATGTCATTGCACTTACCTAGCTCCTGGAAGACAAGGATTGTATCTTGGATTTTCAATCTCAGCACCTAGCAGTGCCAACTGATGCACAGGAATTTCATAAACATCAGTGAAATGAATGAATGCTTCAATGGTGGCTCTTGATAGCAGTTCCAAAACTATCTTTTCTACAACTAATATATTATACTTTGCTTTCGACTGCTTATGACATGTGACAGCCTCTTATTCTACTTGTAAATCATTCACAGGGACCAAAACCCATATAGGAGATATAGCCCATTTTATCCCCTGAGAAATCACTGGTTTTCCATTCCTGAAAGAAGGGTCACACTTCAAGGCACCCCAGGAGCAGAGACTGAGAACTATCAAAATAAGTGATTCCCAATCCCTGGTCCTCCCTTGCTTGAACCGCCCTCTTGCTGGAAGTGTGTATCATTTGAGGGAGCCACAGGGTGGAGGCACTACTTATGGCAGAAAGACCAAGACACGAGCCAAGACTGGTTTATGAAGTTTGCATCTGCTGCCCTTACCCAAGGAGACAGAAAATACCACCAAAAATAAAACCTGACCTCCTTGGTTTTGTGGCTTCTAAGCTCATGAGGGAGACACCCAAAATAAAGGCACCCATCGCTGATTCAGCAACAGGCAGCCCTTGTGCCCAAGGCAGAACCTCTGGAAGGCTCTGAGCCCACCCAGATTTCCATCTAAAATGTCAAATATCTGCAATGTGGCTGCAACTTAATACACAGCCAAATCCCTCTTCTCTGGGCGCTGATTTCACATTGGAAAATGGGCAATTTAAATAAGTGTTTCATTAACATTGTGTTTTCCTGCTTGATGCTAATGTACGTAGAGAAATTTGTTTTCCCAAATTCTTTGCCACAGAATTATTTCATGCAGTCCTCACAGGAAAACATGAAACTCTTCAGGTCTCTAAGAGACCAAACAAATAAGAGAAAACGCTTGTAATAAAAAGTACTATCGAGATCCATTTGTTCCAGAACACACGTCACATATGCTGAAAGGACAGGAAGATCCTGACCACCTCGGTGGCGCTGGGCTTGTACTGATGGCAACAAAGCATCGTTCAGTGGGCACAGTTTGTCCCCAAGACACACAAGTGGGAGAGTTTATTCAGCAAAACCCAGACAGTGTGACACTTTGAGACCCAGTAAGGCTTGTTCCCATTCTGTTTCACTTATCTGTACAGGGATTCTTGCTCTGTGCTGATTCCAAATCCCCCAAATTTCAAGGATACTTCTAGCATCTTTTGCTAATAGGAGAGCTTAAAAACTTCATAGCACAATGCTTGGATACACTCCACTCACACAAAAGCAGGTCTCATATAAAAGTTTGTTTCCTCAAACCTTGGGAGACACAGGGGGAATGGCTTGACCATGAAAATGAGGGGAGAGGCCTGGACACCATGCTAATGGGAGACCATCTTTTGGGAGGATTCAACCACATCAGAACGGTTCTCGGCACCTTTGATCTGGAGGCATTACTCTGACTTAGTTCTGAGATGCTGGGATAGGGCTTCCCAGGTGGCACTAATGGCAAAGAACCCACTTGCCAACGCAGGAGACATAAGAGACCTGGGTTCGATCCCTGGGTCGGGAAGATCCTCTGAAGAAGGGAAAGGCAACCCACTCCAGTATTCTTGCCTGGAGAATTCCATGGACAGAGGAGCCTGGAAGGCTACAGTCCATGGGGTCACAAAGAGTTGGATACAACTGAAGCAACTTAGCACACATGTAAGAAATATACATTTGGTCACTGAGTTGACCAAAATATATTTCTCATATATACATTTGGTCTTGTCCACAGGTCCCAACTTCAGCTCATAAAACTCTTGGAATTTCCTAAGTGTGAGACAAAGGTGCCTTTGTTATGTGAACGAGGTGACTTTTAGAAGCACCAGGCTGGAGGCTATGTGTGTGTGTGTGTGTTAGTCACTCAGTCGTGTCTGACTCTTTGCAACCTCATGGACGGTAGCCAGCGAGGCTTCTCTGTCCATGGAATTCTCCAGGCAAGAATACTGGAGTGCGTTGACTTTCCCTTCTCCAGGGGATCTTTCCAACCCAGCAATCAAACCTGGGTCTCCCGGATCGCAGACAGAATCCTTACCATCTGAGCCACCAGGGAAGCCCAGGCCGGAGGCTAGCTGCCAGGAGAACCAACCATGTGACTAGAGGGTTGGGGCTTTCATCCCATCCCCCAGATTTCCAGGGAGAGGAGAGGGGCTGGAGGTTGAATCAGTCACCAATGGCCGATGATTTTATCAATCACAACTATATAATGAAGCCTCCATAAAAGCCCTAAAGGACAAGTTTTTGTCCCTTTTTGGAGCGCTTCCACACTGGGGAACCAGAATGCTTCTGTGTGCCACCCTGGCCTCACGCTTCAGGAGGACAGAAGCCTCTTTGTTTGGGACCCTGCCGTGTGTATCTCTTCATCTGGTTCTTGGTTCACATCCTTTAAGATCCTTTCATAATAATTCGGCCGTTCAGTGAGTAAACAGGTTTTCCTGAGTTCCGCGAGCCATTCTAGCAAACTGATCAATGCCCAGGAAGGGGTCGTGGGAGCCTCTGATTTGCAGTCAGTCAGAAGTACAGGTAACACGCAAGCTTCAGACAGCAGCCTGACGGGGGGTGGTCTTGTGGGACTGAGCCCTTCACCTGCGGGATCGGACTCTGTCTCCAGGTGGACAGTGTCAGAATTGAGTTGAACTCTTGGACACCCTGATGGCAACAGAACTGCTTGCTGGTGAGGGAAAAGCCATGCATGTTGGAACTGGGTCCAGAAACCCCATCCAGGTTCTATTACGTGGGGAGCAAAACCAAACTCAGTGAAGAGGTAAAGCAGGTACCCAGTGAGCTCTGGAACTTGCTGGGTGCCAGGTGCCAGGTGAGTGGCAAGAGCAAGAGGCCCACCAAAGACTGGAAATCACACTGGTGGGGCTGACCTCCCGGGCTGTGCCACATCTGAGCTGCAAGGCAAGGGACAAGTGACTTTCATCTCTGAGCTTCACCTCCTTCTTACAAAATAAAGCACCAACAACAAGAAATCAATAATAGTACTGGGCACAGTGGCAGCTGCCCTTTCACTGACCACGTACTCTGCAGCAGGCACTGCACAGATACTTGCTAAGCACCATCTTACTTAATCCTGAGAACACCCAGGGGATGTTATTAACTCCAGTTTATGGAGGAGGTGCAGAGCTCAGAAACAGCCCAAGGTCACCTAGCTGGAGGGAGTGGCGGGGTCTCAGTTCAAATCCAAGTCCATCTGACTGCTCTGTTCTTTGGAAAGAATAATGACCTCAAATGACTGCCACAAACATTAGGAGATGAAATACAGTATGGAAAGTGCTCTGGACGCCCCATATAAACAGCAGTCAGGATTAACAAGCCCACTCCTCACTGCAGGTCAGCGTCCTGGTCGCCCTCTCTAGCCACTGAGCATGCGGCTCCCTGTAGCCTCCTCCTTCCCTTGCATCAGAGACCCCATCATCTTAGCATGACCCCCGGTGAGGGGGTGGGGAGGCTGTCCTCCTGCACTCACTTTCTCAGGACGGCGATCTCATTCTCAATGCTGCTTTCTTTGCCCTTCAGCGCCTTCTTGGGGATACACTTGACCGCAAAGAGTTTTCCAGTTGCCTTCTCTTCAGCTAAGACCACTTCCGAAAATGCCCCACTGTGAACAAAGAGGGAGAAAAAGAAGCAGATTAGATTGAGAAGATCTGGGGACTCCTGACAGGTCCTTTGATCCCACTTCCAAAATCAAGAGTAATAGCAACAATAAAAATGATCCCTGGTGATTTTTTTTTAATCCAACCAAATGTCTTTATGCAAAGAGTAAACAGAGGCAAGGGTGACTGCTTGCAAAGGGACACGGGGATGTCCATGTGGGTGTGGCCACCTCCCCCTGTCACCTCCCACTCTGAGAACAACCAAGCAGTGATAACTCAGGAGTTACAGGAATGCTCCAGGAAGGTTCCTGCAGAAAAGATTGCACCCATCTGAAGCTGTTGGCACCCCCAACCCCAAGCAGACAAGAGGGTAATATTCAAATGTCTACATTCCTCCCAGGCCCTTTCAGTCCCAAGAAAATTTCAGAGCACTTCGCAAACCTGCAATTAATTCTCACAGATAGGTAAAAGTGTAATTAACGTGTACAACGTGTGGTATTGACACGGGTTAATTAATTGGTAGGGCTGTGCATGGCTGCAGTGAGCAGCTTATTTCTCTTTTAAGTCAAACAAACAAAAACAAACATGATGCCCTGAGTCAGGGAGACTTTCCTGCCTGAAAACATAAATCTTTCTCTGTAAGGTCAGAGCCCCAAACTGAAAATGTAACCAGAACATTCAGGCCCAGAGATTACCTATCTCCTGAGAGGTGGTCCATGAGCCCCAGAGGCTGCCTTGTCCCTCCACCTGCCACCTTCTCTATCTCCAGCAGAAAACCTCTGGGTGCCACTCTCAGGAGGGGACACAGCTTCACTAATGACTCAAACAAAAACAGACACCTTCATTGTCTGCTGCAGATCTCAGTAACATGGGTTTTGTGCAGGCCACAGAAAGTCACTGAGTCATTCTTGGTCTCCAGACTTTCAGGGGCAACTCCTATTTCCTTTGAGAAACACTAAACACAGCTGCTAAACAATTATGATCAGAGACAAGCTCTCCTGCATCAAAAGAAGCTACTAGAAGGACCAATGTCATCCCAACACTGGTGCTTGGGGCCTTTGTTCTTCAGTCAACGTCAAAGAGATGCCTAAGCAATGGATGAATGGATAAAGAAGATGGGGTACATATACACAGTGGAACACTACTCAGCCACAGAAAAGAGCAAAATAATGCCATCTGCAGCAACAGAGATGGACCTAGAGATCATCATACTGAGTGAAGCAAGTCAGACGGAGAAAGACTCACATCACGTGATACTGCTTAGTGTGAAATCTGAAAAAAATGCACAAATGAACCTATTTACAAAAGAGAAAGAGTCACAGATGTAGAAAACTTGTGGTTACCAAGGGGGAAAAGGGGGCATGGGGAAAAACTGGCAGATTGGGACTGACACATATACACGACTATATATAAAACAGATAATACAGACCTTCTGCACAACACAGGGAACTCTACTCAATACTCCGTAATGGCCTTTATGGGAAAAGAATCCCAGAAGAGTGTATACAGGTATATGCTTAACTGATTCACTCTGCTGTGTACCTGAAATTAACACAACACTGTAAACCAACTAAACTCCAATAAAAATTAATTTAAAGAAACAACAACAGATGCCTAAGCAAGAGCGGACTTTTCTCTCCCCATCCTGTGCCACCTGACAGGGCTAGGCATCTGTCCCGGAGCAAAGACAGACTGATAGACAGATTTTAAGTCCTTTCCAGTGGGAGGAATTCACCACTCAGTGCAATTAACTGTGAGTCTTCGGGGCAAGTGCTCCTCCTGAACCCCAACTCTTGAGAGAGCAGTCTGTCTTCAAGGCCTGCATCTAATTATAGAAAGCCAAGAGACAGAAGATAGGCAGTCCACGGAAGAACCAAGTGCAATATGTCAGAGCAAAGATCTGCCCACGGTCACGGGCCAAGTCACAGTCTGCCCCACCCTCCACATGCCTGGCATATGCAGACACCGTCTCGACTCCGCCAGAATAGCAATTAGGAAACGGAAATACATAAAACCCAGGGCAGATTTATCAGAGTGATATATGGTATTAGACATTCCCAGTGGCATTTGGTCACTGCCAATGGCTTTCATCCAAAAAAGCCAATTCATAACAACTTGAGGGACTCCTCCACCCAGCAGCTGCTCTTCCTGCTCGTGTGTGCCTGGGGATGAACTGAGGTGAATTCTCCCAGTGAGGGTTCCTAGGCAGAAGGAATGTGAAGGGTTACGGACTCGCTCCCGGGGAAAGGGGGGATGGGAGGGATTGGGATTGACACAAATATACTACTGATGCTATATATAAAGCAGATAGCTAAGGGGAACCTGCTGTGCAGCACAGGGAACTCTTCTCGGTGCTCTGCGGTGGCCTAAATGGGGAGGAAATTCAAAACAGAGGGGATGTATGTATACATATGTGTGCTAAGTCACTTCTGTCATGTCCGACTCTGCAACCCCATGGACTATAGCCTGCCAGGCTCCTCTGTCCACAGAATTCTCCAGGAAAGAATACTGACGTGAGTTGCCATGCCCTCCTCCAGGGGATCTTCCCGACTCAGGGATAGAACCCGTGTCTCTTAGGTCTCCTGCTTGGGCAGGCGGGTTCTTTACCACTAGCGCCACCTGGGAAGCCCATGTATATGTATAGCTGTACAGCCGAAACTAACACAGCTTGGTAAAGGAACTCAAATAAAAATTGATTCTTAAAAAATGGTTATGTTGGAAAAATTTGATAAGCCTTTTCACTCATTACCTCTCTAAAGGAGAAAGAAGTTATATGAATAACTGGAGGCACTGGATGTTACGTACCACTTGACATTTACAAAGTGCTTTGGCCCATTTCAATGAATCCAATTCATACGGCAACCCAAGAAGTACACAGGAAGTTACTGTCCCTCTGTTTTGCAGAGGAAGATACTGAGGCCCAGGCGATAAGGGTCAAAAAGGAAAACGCAGGTTTCCTAACCTTTCCCAGGTCCTTTTCAAGACACTCTTCTAGCCTGCTAGCAGGGAGCCTGCCCCACAAGAGGGGCAGGTGACAGCTAGGGAGGGTCAGACACTGCCTTTCGGTGAGCTGTCTCCTGTCCTCCCGCCCCGAGGGTGCAAACCCACCTCACGGCCTCGCTGAGCCAAATGGTGTGCATCTATCCAGCTTTAAGCTTTCCAAAGACCGAGCTCACTGGTCTTCAGGGGATATAAGATAAGCATAAATTGCTATTGTTCCTACAATAAACATAAATCACTGGAAGACACTTTCCCATTCCAAGAAAGCTAATTAAAAATATCAGAAGCAGAAACTCCTGAATGAAGAGTGGGGGCACTTTCAGTGTAATTACACAACAAAGTCAGGCATGTGTCTGCTTGTGTGCAGTAGGGGGGTAGGAGAGGGAGACAGGCAGAGAGAGGAAGGCTGGAAAGGGGCTGGTCACAGGAAGGAAGACAGCAAGAAAAATGATCTGAGAGCCAGAAAGTCTCCAGACAACCCAGGGAAATAAATTCCTAAGAACGCAAGTAGGGACTGAGAGTTACCAAGTTATACAAAATACAGGGAGGTCAGAGCAGGTCGCGCTCCACAGCTGTAAGATACAAGTGCTGGGCATTTCATACTGGGCGGGAGAGCCTTCCAGCCAGACTGAGCCACACCTGAAGCTTGAACTGGTGGTCTGTGTGGGGGCCGCTCCTGGCTGGCACCCCCTTGTCCTCCCTCCATGATCTGACTCCTCCTTTTGTCACCCTTGACTAGAACCAGGAGCGCTGGCCACTGGGAGGTGGCAAGGGTCGACCAAGTGCTAACCCAGGGCTCTCCTGCTGCTCATCCTATTGGTCTCTTGTGTGACCTCTGACGACAGTAGCCTCCTTCCTAAAACTCCCTCCTTCCTGGTTCTATGACAGCTCTCTCCTCCCATCTATACATCCAACTTCTCTCAGGGCCACCTGTTCCTCCTCTTATCAAATGTCAGCGATCCCCTAAGTCCCATCCTCAGCCCAGCCTTTATCCTAGTCTACGCCCTCCCCTGGAAAATCTGGGGGTGTTTCCTGTTTCCACACCACCACCTATCTCCTCATGGCCCCCTAACCTTGATCTAAATTGTAACCTCCCTCATCTCATCTCATGTGCAAATCTCATCTTTCCAGCTGCCCACTAGGGTCCTAGTATCTTCTTCCCCAAACTTCTATCTCTTATACCCGCTCTCATTTCTGTAGATCCAGGAAACCAGCCTAGAACTCAACCTCATTTTTTAAAAACTTTTATTTTTAAACTTTACATAATTTTATTAGTTTTGCCAAATTCAAAATGAATCCGCCACAGGTATACATGTGTTCCCCATCCTGAACCCTCCTCCCTCCTCCCTCCCCATACCATCCCTCTGGGTCGTCCCAGTGCACTAGCCCCAAGCATCCAGTATCGCGCATCGAACCTGGACTGGCATCTCGTTTCATACATGATATTTTACATGTTTCAATGCCATTCTCCCAAATCTTCCCACCCTCTCCCTCTCCCATAGAGTCCATAAGACTGTTCTATACATCAGTGTCTCTTTTGCTGTCTCGTACACAGGGTTATTGTTACCATCTTTCTAAATTCCATATATATTATACTGTATTGGTGTTTTTCCTTCTGGCTTACTTCACTCTGTATAATAGGCTCCAGTTTCATCCATCTCATTAGAACTGATTCAAATGTATTCTTTTTAATGGCTGAGTAATACTCCATTGTGTATATGTACCACTGCTTTCTTATCCATTCATCTGCTGATGGACATCTAGGTTGCTTCCATGGCCTGGCTATTATAAACAGTGCTGCGATGAACATTGGGGTACACGTGTCTCTTTCCCTTCTGGTTTCCTCAGTGTGTATGCCCAGCAGTGGGATTGCTGGATCATAAGGCAGTTCTATTTCCAGTTTTTTAAGGAATCTCCACACTGTTCTCCATAGTGGCTGTACTAGTTTGCATTCCCACCAACAGTGTAAGAGGGTTCCCTTTTCTCCACACCCTCTCTAGCATTTATTATTTGTAAACTTTTGGATCACAGCCATTCTGACTGGTGTGAAATGGTACCTCATAGTGGTTTTGATTTGCATTTCTCTGATAATGAGTGATGTTGAGCATCTTTTCATGTGTTTGTTAGCCATCTGTATGTCTTCTTTGGAGAAATGTCTATTTAGTTCTTTGGCCCATTTTTTGATTGGGTCATTTATTTTTCTGGAGTTGAGCTGTAGGAGTTGCTTGTATATTTTTGAGATTAGTTGTTTGTCAGTTGCTTCATTTGCTATTATTTTCTCCCATTCTGAAGGCTGTCTTTTCACCTTGCTGATAGTTTCCTTTGATGTGCAGAAGCTTTTAAGGTTAATTAGGTCCCATTTGTTTATTTTTGCTTTTATTTCCAATATTCTGGGAGGTGGGTCATAAAGGATCCTGCTGTGATGTACGTCAGAGAGTGTTTTGCCTATGTTCTCCTCTAGGAGTTTTATAGTTTCTGGTCTTACGTTGCGATCTTTAATCCATTTTGAGTTTATTTTTGTGTATGGTGTTAGAAAGTGTTCTAGTTTCATTCTTTTACAAGTGGTTGACCAGATTTCCCAGCACCACTTGTTAAAGAGATTGTCTTTAATCCATTGTATATTCTTGCCTCCTTTGTCAAAGATAAGGTGTCCATATGTGCATGGATTTATCTCTGGGCTTTCTATTTTGTTCCATTGATCTATATTTCTGTCTTTGTGCCAATACCATACTGTCTTGATAACTGTGGCTTTGTAGTAGAGCAAAAGCCCCAGTCCAGACAGCTTCACAGATGAATTTTACCAAAAATTTAGAGAAGAGCTAACACCTATCCTGTTCAAACTCTTCCAGAAAATTGCAGAGGAAGGTAAACTTCCAAACTCATTCTATGAGGCCACCATCACCCTAATACCAAAACCTGACAAAGATCCCACAAAAAAAGAAAACTACAGGCCAATATCACTGATGAACATAGATGCAAAAATCCTTAACAAAATTCTAGCAATCAGAATCCAACAACACATTAAAAAGATCATACACCATGACCAAGTGGGCTTTATCCCAAGGATGCAAGGATTCTTCAATATCCGCAAATCAATCAATGTAATACACCACATTAACAAATTGAAAAACAAAAACCATATGATTATCTCAGTAGATGCAGAGAAAGCCTTTGACAAAATTCAACACCCATTTATGATAAAAACTCTCCAGAAAGCAGGAATAGAAGGAACATACCTCAACATAATAAAAGCTATATATGACAAACCCACAGCAAACATTATCCTCAGTGGTGAAAAATTGAAAGCATTTCCTCTAAAGTCAGGAACAAGACAAGGGTGCCCACTTTCACCATTACTATTCAACATAGTTTTGGAAGTTTTGGCCACAGCAATCAGAGCAGAAAAAGAAATAAAAGGAATCCAAATTGGAAAAGAAGAAGTAAAACTCTCACTATTTGCAGATGACATGATCCGCTACATAGAAAACCTTAAAGACTCCACCAGAAAATTACTAGAACTAATCAATGACTATAGTAAAGTTGCAGGATATAAAATCAACACACAGAAATCCCTTGCATTCCTATACACTAATAATGAAAAAACAGAAAGAGAAATTAAGGAAACAATTCCATTCACCATTGCAACGGAAAGAATAAAATACTTAGGAATATATCTACCTAAAGAAACTAAAGACCTATACATAGAAAACTATAAAACACTGGTGAAAGAAATCAAAGAGGACACTAATAGATGGAGAAATATACCATGTTCATGGATTGGAAGAATCAATATAGTGAAAATGAGTATACTACCCAAAGCAATTTATAGATTCAATGCAATCCCTATCAAGCTACCAACAGTATTCTTCACAGAGCTAGAACAAATAATTTCACAATTTGTATGGAAATACAAAAAACCTCGAATAGCCAAAGCGACCTTGAGAAAGAAGAATGGAACTGGAGGAATCAACCTCATTTCTTTCCCACTTCCACCACCAAGTAGATCCAGGTTTCCACTAACAAGACTCTCAGATGACCATCTGTCTTTCCATCCCTACACCACTGCTTTGAGTTCCAGTTATTCCATTCAGGACTCTCTCCTGGCTCCTCTGGCCTCAGTAAGCCTACTTTCCACCACTGCTGTTGCTGCTGCTGCTAAGTCACTTCAGTCGTGTCCGACTCTGTGTGACCCCAGAGACAGCAGCCCACCAGGCTCCCCCGTCCCTGGGATTCTCAAGGCAATCACACTATCTTCTACCTATTCCTGGAATTATTTTTCCAAAGCAAAGATCTGATTATGTGACTACCCTACTTAAAACACTGAGGCTTCAAGTCTACACAGCATAAAGGTTAAACTCCTTTGCAAGTTTCCATGGCATTCAATGGGCTTTCTGGTGGCTCAGACGGTAAAGAATCTGCCTGCAATGCAGGAGATCTAGGTTTGATCTCTGAGTCGGAAGATCACCTGGAGAAGGAAATGGCAACCCACTCCAGAATTCTTGCCTGGAGAATTATATGCACAGAGGAGCCTGGCAGGCTACAGTCCATGGGGTTACAAAGAATCAGACACAACTGAGTGACCAATACTTTCACTTCCATGACATTCAAAGCTCTCTGCAATTTGACCCCAACCTGCAAACTCCTCCACCACTAAGCCATCCTCCCCAGCAAAAACATGCCCCACCATGCACGCATCATCTCCACTCAACCACAAAGGTCAGCTGGATACCCATGTCCTTTCACACCTCTTGAGGTGGGTTCCAGTCCACCCATCTCCTCTCTTTCTTGAATACCATTCCTTTTTCTTTCTGCTTGGCAAAACTCTGTTTATATTTTTAAAGGGCCTAGTTGATATATTTCCTTATCTTTGAAGGCTTTCTTAATTGTCTTCCCAGCAGACAGAATGAGGCCGTCATTCTGAGGCTCACACACTTGACTCACACCTCTATTGCCTTATGCACACATGCCATTTGTGGCCTTTTGTGTGCTTCCCTATATGTGAGCAGAACTCCTAAGTTGTTCTCTTCTGTGTCTCCATTCCTAACAATGTTTGGCACTAAACGATGCCCAAGGCAGTTTGATGATCACCATTACCTGAGGCTCTCCTTGGATTCTCCCCTATGCTGCAGATGCACCAAGTAAATGATGTTCTCCAATGACCTTCCACTCAGTGTAGGGGGAAAATACTGTTCCTTTCCTCCTTTATAATGTAGTCCTCTGAGTTTCTATGCAAGCCTATGCAGAAAGATCCTCAACGGTTTCTCTCGAAGCATACAAATTCTTTGCACCTTTCCAGATATATTTTAAACTGTATGCCTATGTACCTGAATGCTTAAATCATATTCTGCTGCTGCTAAGTCACTTCAGTCGTGTCTGACTCTGTGCAACCCCATAGACGGCAGCCCACCAGGCTCCCCCATCCCTGGGATTCTCCAGGCTAGAACACTGGAGTGGGGTGCCGTTTCCTTCTCCAATGCATGAAAGTGAAAAGTGAAAGTGAAGTTTCTCGTGTCCGACTCTTAGCGACCCCATGGACTGCAGCCTACCAGTCTCCTCCATCCATGGGATTTTCCAGGCAAGAATACTGGAGTGGTGTGCCATTGCCTTCTCTGTAAATCATATTCTACACTTGGATAATCCTGAGGTCACTAATTTGTGAATTTATGGCATGATATTTCTCCCCATAAATCATTATCTTGATTATAGAAGTAAAATTCGTTAGGAAAATGGAGAGGGCAGATTTTTAGATAGGTAAAGGACTTTAGGAAATGCATAATCATGGGGGAAATAAAAATCCCAGGGACTTGAAAATGGTATTTCTTCAAGTTGTGACAAGATACTTCTTTGAGTTTCAAAGAAAACTATTCTTTTTTTAAAAACACACCACATTTCCAATTAAATTAAATCTTTATGATGAATTACTGAAAAGGTCAAAGAAAAAAGTTCTTCGTGAAGTGCTAAGTATTTTCATCTCCTGAAGATAAGCTGCACAAATTACAAAAGCTGTATCTTTCCCCCTTTTCTTCCACATTTCAAAGCAAATCACATCATTACCCAGAGGTACACCTTACTCTGATTGTAAGCCAGGCACACTGGAGAAAATAAACAATCTTTTGAGAGCTGAATTTCCAAGACTCGAGGGAAATGTCCTATTTTCTATATTGACTAAAGAATTCTAAATGACTCCCCTTGCTTCTAACTTCATAAATAATGGCTCTGAAAAAGACGCTTTGTTTTTGCTTCATCTAGTTAGTTGTAAGAATGGAACTCTGGTGTTGTAATGAGAACTATCCATGCCATAGACTATCCCTGCTATGAAGTTCAGTCAGTGATTGGCACCCAGTCCTCTATGAGTGAAATGATGCCCAACTCGCAACTGACTAATGGAAAAGCAAGCAAAGAAGTGGGTCGGGTTCCACAAAGTCCTTATATTCTTGAGCTCCCTAGAAAAAGCAGCACAAAATCCATGTGCATCAAGGATACCTTGCTTTAAATAGACATTTAAGGGTTTTGCGAATCACAGTTAGACATTTACCTTCCAGGTGTTAAAGAAAACTCCTAGGGCCATTCAGAGCACCTTACCCCCAGATGTGCTGCAATATATTGAGACTAGAACTCAGAGCACAGCCACACCCACAGATTCACTGGATGACACAACTGCTCACTACCAATTCTGATCATAAAAAGTAAACACAAGAATCTATAGGGAGGAGGGATAAATTAGGAATATGGGATATATACCCACTACATATATATATATACACCACTACATATAAAGTAGACAAACAAGGATTTACTGCATAGCACAGGGAACTATATTCAATATCTTGTAATAATCCATAATGGAAAATCTATAATGAAATACATACGCACATATATATGGACAACTGAATCACTTTGCTGTACACTTGAAACTAACACAATATTTTAAATCAACTATACTTCAATTTTTAAAAAAGAGGATCTCTGGATTCTGCTTTCTTGATTTCTATGATCTACAATCTGAAGTTGTTAAGAACAAATATCAGGTAGTACCTAAGAAGAGGAGCTGATGTGCCGGCTCCCCTAAGTGCACATAATGTTAAAATAAACTCTTTTCACAAACAAGAGCAATTGCATCACAAAATATACAAACATTTAGTCTCTGACCACCTGCTATGACTTGTATATTTTCGGTGCTCCCCACATGTCCATATTATTGAACTGGTGAAACCTCTAAAAGACACCGCTGATTTTTAAGCAAAATCAGGAATTCCAGAGCTGTCTTTCTGATTCATCAGAGTACACTAAAGTGGCCACTCGATAAAATTATATCCATCCCAAATTAGACCAAGAAATAATCAGATGCTGCTGAAATAATATGCCCTATTAGTTTAGAGCCAGCTATTACTTGTCCATTGAGCTTCCAAGCTTCTGAATCATTCTACATGCAAATCAGATTGGCTGTGTTATTGTCTTTATTAACACCATCACCTCTAGCCCACTGTTACTACTACAACCTGCAACTGGACAGGCAGATGTTACCCCAGGCTTTGGACCGTAAATCTAAAATGTTCTTTTCCACTAAGCCTACTGTTTTTCCCAGTGTCAGGCCAGGACAATATTAAGGGCTGATGGGGAGGAAAAGAAAAAAATTTAATCAGAAGAAATGAAGTTGGTAATATTTAGCTTGAGACAACAGAGAAACAAACAGGTGCCTTTGAGACCTCTTGTTCCAGAGCAGAATCAATTCTCAAAATAGGAAAACCTATGTGCTCACCCCAATAGTTGTCTTACTGACCCCAGAGAATCCAAACGGATAATAACAGGAGTGGAGTCAGATGGTCTCAGTGTCTAAACTCTCCAGGCAGAAATGAGGCAATTTTAGAAGTGGCAATAACTCTTTCTGGTAGAATCTTCACTTAAATATCTTCACTAATTCATATACCACAAATGACATTGTATGCTAATTCAGTCCAGTGACCTAAAGAAAGACATGCCCGATATGAATAAAGCTCTGACAAGCAAGCAGAGAGAGAAGTCTTAATTCAACAATAAATATGTGTGCACGAAAACTGACATCCCTTCATTAATAGATATAATGTTATATCTATTACTTTAAGTGTGTTTCCTCAAATCCTCCATTTGACAATTACATAGTATTACTCATGATAGTTCACAGTGACGCTTCAGCTAGAAGTAACACAAACTTCCTTTTTTCAAGAAAAAAAAAGTATAACAAGCCCTCATTAATTTTGATCCGTGTCTCACCAGCCAGCTCACATAAGTGACATTTTCTTAACTTTAGTAAGGAAGACTCCCATTAAAAATAGCTATTCTTTTTCACCCAGAAATACCCTCTTCTTCTTCTTCAACTGGCAAATTCCACAATGACTAGCCACCAGATTCTAAAACAGCTTCAAGAGCCATGACAGAAATGTTCTTAAACATTCATCCGATTAGTGTGATTGTTGCCCAGATCAATTCTCATTCTAAGCACATCCCGCATCTAAAGCCACTGGAGTGGGCGATGGCGACGCTCGTCACAGGGAAAGCTGCAAAACAGCACTGTCTTGCGGGTGGCAACTTGGGTTCCTTAAGGTCCTTCTTGGCGCTAAATCTTTCCAGCTAACTGCTTCACTGATCCAAATGCAGAAGAGAAATAAATTCCAAATGAATGCCTCCTGCCGTATTTTAAAGAACACGCTTCATTTAATAGCACAACTTTCCCCTTCACTTCTCTGCTGTGGTCCCATGTCTTCTCTCTGCTCTTCTCCAGTCACTTGTGAAAGGCTGATTCGGAACTTGAGTGAGTCAGTCACTTTTTCCTCAGCACATCCACAGGGAGCATTCATGGAAGCCTGGTTTTTGGAGGGGATGGCAGAATAAAAGATTCCGTTCTTCTGGGATTACAGAATCCCCTTGTAGCCATGGCTAAAGGGCCGGCAGCACTGAAAGGCACGTGAGGTATACTGTGGGTCACACACGCCTTTGCTGCAAGAACGCCTTTTACTTGGATGATGTGGTGATGACTTGGATGAAACTAAACTCCCAGGATCTTCTCTATGTTCCTTGGTCAACCGTGCAGACCTAAGAGACCTGCAGCCTTCATAGATCTCCTCTTTGGCCAAGATTCTCCTGACAGAGGTGGCTCTTCAGAATGCCCCGGCCCTTTCTCACTCCCATTTCTCATGGCGGGGTAACCAGACCTAGTGTACATTCATGTCCCGCTGCTAAGAAGATCCAGCATCCCCCTGATGCCAAACCCACAGCTTCGGAGGGACTGGGAACAAGGGGTGGGCAAAACCATAACCCCTAAGCCAGGAGGGACATTTATGGTTAACCCAGCTGGAGAAGGCGATGGCACCCCACTCCAGTACTCCTGCCTGGAAAATCCCATGGATGGAGGAGCCTGGTAGGCTGCAGTCCATGGGGTCGCTACGAGTCGGACACGACTGAGCGACTTCACTTTCACTTTTCACTTGCATGCACTGGAGAAGGAAATGGCAACCCACTCCAGTGTTCTTGCCTGGAGAATCCCTGGGATGGGGGAGCCTGGTGGGCTGCCATCTATGGGGTCGCACAGAGTCGGACACGACTGAAGCAACTTAGCAGCAGAAGCAGCTGGCCATTCCTCATACGGTCATTTTCACTCACGGGTAGGCTTGTATTTGAAACCCTCTTTTAAGCTTATTTGAATTCTTGCTCAGGGCAGATGCAACAATAGGTAACTTCAAGGGAAATGCCCTTGAGCTCCATGACATCCAAACTTACACAACAAGGTGCCCTTTCATAGGTCTTTCAAGCTCCCCCATTAAAAAACAGAGAGAAAGAGTCCTTATTGCTATAATAATTACTACATTAAAAAGACATTTTGCTGTATCTATCGAAAGAAAACAGGAGGCCTAATAAAACTTGGTTTAAAAAAAACCAATATAAGTTTGAAGTAGCAAAGCACTGTAAATATCCTACATCAAACCTCAGAGCTATTGCAGCTTTTGGTTTGAGACCACCAAAATAAAGCAAATATCACAAAAAAGTCACATGAATTCTTTGGTTTCTCAGTGCGTATAAAAGTTATGCTTATGCTACATTGTAGTCTATTAGGTATACAAGAGCATTACATCTAAAAAAGCAATGCACGTGCCTTAGTTTTAAAATATTCACGGCTGAAAAGTGCTAACATCTGAGCCTTCAGTAAGTTGTTGTCTTTTTGCAATAGTGACGTCAAACATCACTGATCACAGATCACCATCACAAACACTCTAATGGTTTAAAAGTTTGAAACATCGTGAGAATTGCCAAAATGTGACACAGACACATGAACTGGGCCAATGCTGTTAGAAAAGGGGCACCAACAAAGCTGCTCAATGCAGGGTTGCCCCAAACCCCCCACTTAGTAGAAAACGCAGTGAAACACAATAAAGTGAAGCGAAAGAAAATGAAGTCTGCTTGTGTCCATCAACAGGAAATTGACCGACTAAATTACAGCCTAAAAATACAAGGAACTATTATGCAGTCATGTAAAATAATTAAGCAGACTTATGTGGGCTACTATGGAATTGTACCCAAGATACATTGTTAAGTGAAAAAATAAAGGTGTACAGCAGTGTCTTTTGTGTTACTGTTTGCATCTGACACACACACACACAGACACAGGCACACAGGCACACATACACACACAATTTCTGAGAAGACAGACACGAAGCAAGTAACACTATTTCTTCCAGGGAGAGTCCTAAGAATGAGGCTTGCTGGAAGACTTCCTTCCCACCCATTTTACGAAGTACCCAGTGTATGTACATGCACTGTTTTTCCATTAAAAGTTATTTAATGAGGTAGAGAAAATTTTGGAAAAAGAGAATAACCAGTATCTATCTATGCACAATGACTACCCAGCTAGTTAAAGGCTTATACTAGAAGTCTAGTTGGATTAACCAACTAGCTATATGTTATTGACAAAAAGTCAGCAACAATCCCATTACAGAGCCAAGTTCACGCTTGTGCTGGGTGGAGACTAGTGGACAAAGCAGAACAATGTGGCAGATGTTACACGCAAGAGGAGCATGGGAGGAGGAGAATTTTCCAGGAGGAAACAAGGCTAAGAAATACTATGTGCGCCCATGTGTGTGTAGAGCTACAAAACACACCCTCTCTGTTCACAGCACTGCAGCAGCCTTCGGTGGACAGAACAGTGCCCCTCTAAAGATGACCACGTTCTAATCCCTGGAGCCTGTGAATATTAGCCTCACGGCAAAAGGGACTTGGCATCTGTGATGAGGTTAAGGGACTTAAAATGGGGAGAGCACCCTGGATTATCTGGGTGGCTCAATGTAACGACAACGGTCCTTATAAGTGGGAGGCAGGAAGGTCAGAATCAGAGAAGGACATGGGGTTCCAGAAGCAGCAGTCAGGGGGCTCCCCTGGTGGTCCAGTGGTTAAGACTCCATGCTCCCAGTGCAGGGGGCCTGTGTCGAATCTCTGGTCAGGGAACTAGAGCCCACATGCATGCATGCTCCAAGTAATACTGGGGGGTGGCGGGCAGGGAGAGTGGGAGACGAGAGAGAGACAGGAGAGATAGAGAGAGAAAGCAAGGAGCAGTGGTCAGAGTGATGCAAAAGGGGCTGTGAGCTGAGGAACAGAGGCAGCCTCTAGAAAAAGCCACTAGGAAAAAGAAAGAAGAGGTTTTCCCCAAGGCCCCCCAGAAGGAACGGAGGCCTGCAGCTTCTTGGCTTTCACCCTGTAATACCCACTTCAGAGCTTCTGACCAGAACTAGTAAGTCACTAGGTCTGTGGTAATCTGTCATAGCAGCAATAGGAAACTAATACAAATCTCCAGTATTGGTATTTATCCCCATTTTACAGCCAGGAACACTGAACTCATCAAGGTCCAAGAATCTGCCCAAATCTCAAAGCTAGGAACTGGAGCAGCCAGGATTCAAACCCAGGTGTAAGGGTGGAAGAGAAAGCAGCCGCTGGACAGGGAACTTGGAGCCACACTGTGAACATCATAAATGTCAGACGCAAGAGTGTCACTTCGTGCGGCGGGTAGTCAGAAGGCGTGAGGTTCTGAACACACAAGGGAGATGAACAGAGCCGACTGACATTCTCAACCCAGTCCAATGTATCACAGGCAATCTCGCGTGTCTTTTTCATCATTCCGAAAGGAAACAGAGATGGGTCCTCCCTGTCACAGTGATATGATATGGCTTTGCCCTGAGGACGTTCACTGATGGCAAACATTTTCGCATTAGTAGTCCTGAATGGTATAAAAACAATTTTCACGAAGAAAATTCCCTTCTCTTTCTTTTTACTTTAGAGATTGTTCCTAATTGGCTGCATCGCCTTACACTAAGCTGATGAAATGGTCCACACATCTTCCCATCATTGAGCTGCACGTTGAACAGGTTGGAGACAGAACCTGGATGCAGGTTATTCTGTGCTTCCTTATAGGTGCAAAGTTTCGGCCTAGAGAACAATGTTCTTCCCCTAAAAAGATCGGTTATTGTGAAAAGAATGAAGCTTCCCTAACCTAGATTATCACCAACCACCACCACCATCAACATCCTCGTCTATACTGATTACTAAAGAAAAGTGAAAAGTGAAAGTGAACGTGAAGTCGTGTCCGACTCTGCGACCCCATGGACTGTAGCCCACCAAGCTCCTCTGTCTCTGGGATTCTCCAGGCAAGAATACTGGAGTTGCCATTTTCTTCTCCAGGAGATCTTCCCGACCCAAGAATTTTACCCGGGTCTCTCACACTGTAGGCAGACGCTTTACCATCTGAGCCACCAGGGAAGTCCACTGCTTACTAAAGCCTTATTAAAAGCTTACTTTGAAAACTCTTTGCCAACAGTTTTCTAATTCTACCAATAACCCTGTGTGACTGCATCATACCCACATGACATTTGACAAAACGGAAGTTCCAAGAGCTTCAAACTTCTGCTAATCAGTTAATCAATTGACAGTCAAACTCTGGTTTGATGCCAAAGCCATGCTTTTTCATTTATAAAACTATGCCACCTCTTCAGGTAGAGTTAATGTCATAATTCATGAAGGGTAAAGAAGAGTGGGTGGGGTGCAGAGGTTTTCCTCACTCTATTTCATCCCCGAATTGTCCAAATTCTCACCCATACTGTGTCAATGACAATCTGCTTCTAATGGGTAAATTCATTTCTTAACCTGTGAACAGAACCCCAGGAACCCTGGTTTTCTGACACTGTTTATCCATTTAAATCCCAAGGAGCCGAGGCACAAAGTTCTTCCCACCTCCAGGAACCCACACGCTGCAAGAGGAGGGTGGGCGAATTTTTAATTTGGACTTTCTGTCCATGTTCCTAAGCTACTCCTCCAGGTTTTCAAATTAAGCCCCCTCCTTACTGCCTTTATATCTTAATATTCTAAGGCTCATGTTCATTCCTTTCAAAAGTATAAAAACTCAGTAGACTCGAGATCAACCCTGAGGGGGCCCCACCCGCTGAGCCCTTCTCTTCCTAAACTGCCCACACACCCCATTCTTCATCTCCCCATGAAATGAACCAACTTAATCTTCAAACACAACGGCCAAGTGCTCCATTTCCTGTAGCAGCAGCATCACATTAACATTATCCCAGATCAAAGAAAAGCTCCTACATCCTTCCACAGGCTCTAGCGTCTTGCTAGAAAGCTTTACTTGCTTGTCAACCACAGACACACCAGCTACTAAACAATCTGCTGTGAGGGGCTGATGACATTATCTCCAGCCAGACACAGTGGAGTGCACCTGCCTAGCAGGGCCCCACAAAGCACAAGAGCTTCATCTGAGATACTGATACCTCCGCATGGAAAATGACAGCCAGAAGCCTGGGGATACGGTTCACTGGGCTTTTCTCCATGACTTGACCTTGAGGTTATGACTCATCACAGAGATCAGGGAAAGGAATACAGGGGTAACCTTGCCCCTGCCAGCCCTCCCTAAGTCCCAGGCCCCAGGAACGGTGACCTGGATGCTCTGATACCCAGAGAGGAAACTGGTCCTCTCTACTTGGCTTCTCCCAATAGGACTGATAAGTACATGTGTCTCTCCCAGTGCAAGGGGGATGCTGTCTCTAGAAATTCCAGGATCCCATCCCCCTGACAATGCTCTATTCAAGTTTGGGCTTCTCTGAGATTTCTAAAAGGTAAAACAGGGTCAACCCTCCAATCAGTGAGACTCCCCAGAGCTGGGGAGGGACTCCAAAAGGCTTGTCTGCCCCTAGAATATCTCCCTGTATTTGCCCACTAAGGTGCCTGAGCCACTTCTTCGTCTAAGGGACATACCTCCTGCCCTCCCCTCCGAAGTCCAGGCGCATGGCCTGGGCACGTGCCACATTCACACCTGCTCAGCAGGAAGTCCTTAATGACACTGGGGACCATCTGGAGTTTAAACATTACTCAGCTCTCGGCTGTGAAGATAAACTTCAGTCTCAGAGAAACGAGCTACAAGTGTCACTGACTGCTGTTTCCTGGAGGTGGTGACAGATAGGGGGCAAATGTCCCCAGGTCCTGCTGCTGCCTGGGGAGCAGGTCCCCCACCTGTGAGCCCCCAGCGTGGACAAAGGCCAGGCTGCTTGGTCAGCTCACATACAGTGAGCATTTGCCAGACCCTGTGGAGAGGGACGGAGAAGGCAATGGCAAATCCACTCCAGTACTCTTGCCTGGAAAATCCCATGGATGGAGGAGCCTGGTAGGCTGCAGTCCATGGGGTCACTAAGAGTCGGACACGACTGAGCGACTTCACTTTCACGCACTGGAGAAGGAAATGGCAACCCACTCCAGTACTCTTGCCTGGAGAATCCCAGGGACGGGGGAGCCTGGTGGGCTGCTGTGTATGGGGTCGCACAGAGTCGGACACGACTGAAGCGACTTAGCAGCAGCAGCAGCAGCAGTGGAGAGGGAGGGAGGCAGATGAAGCGAGCTTTCTGCCCAGGAAGCTCCCAGGCCAGTGAGAAGGGAGGCAGACCATAAACAAACATATATGTCAGGTGCTGGTCAGAGCTAGAAACAAAGATAAAGTGCAGGAGCAAAAAATATATATAAAATAGCATGGACGTTTCTAGATGAGGTGGCCAGGGAAGGTCTCTGTGCTGAGAACTGAACGGAACAAGGAAGAGGGATATTCCAGAAGCATATCCAGAAGACTTTTCCAGGATGAGTGCAAGGCCCTGGGCTGGTGGGGGTCCTGGCTTGGTAAAGAGCAGGCAGCCAGGGTGCCTGGAGTGTGGGAAGGAGGGGGAGGAGCCTGGGAAGTTCAGACAGAGCATTAGGGCTTCTGGGCCACAGTTCTTGCCTGAGTTATTTCACAAAGCTGCTCAGATGGGCCTCTTTAGGCCTCAGTTTTGCCATCTACACCACAGGGATGATGTCTGCACCAAATAAGAGTTGTAAAAGCGATGCACGCCAGGCCCGCCCTCAGACTCCACTGTGAGCGGGGGCTCGAAACCCAAAACTTAACAGCTCCACACCCCACACTGTCTGCAACCACATCTCCTGCACGGTGCTGGCTGAGGGGGAATAAAAATGCCATCTGCATCTCACTGCTCATCTGCCAGACACCTAGCTACTGGTCTGCACCCCCTCAGGCCCTTCCTGGAACTGGCACTCCACCTTATAATGGCTCAAGTCATGTCATAGATCAACAAGAGGAGGTTATGAAAATGTATCAAACACACACACACACACAATGTGATACTAAAATGATTTAACTTTCTTTTTTCATTTGTCACAGTCTTGAAAAGTCTGCTTAAAAATAGAAACTGGATCCACAAATTGTTTTCACCATTAAATCAGATCCACTTCTCGAGCAGCAGCAAAATGAACTCCCTTCCTCCAACCCTGGCTGTCTTCCTTTCTTCTCCAGGAACAAATCACTGTGTCTCAACCATCTTAAATGACAGGAGAGCAGAATGGAAGAGATCAACTGTCAGGAGGCCTCAGTGCCAGCATTCTCCCGAGGGTAAATATCAGGGACGATTAGAATGGCCTTACTTGATTTTTCAAACAAAATCTTTACTTGATTTTTCAAACAAAAATACCAATCCAGAACTTCCTCCTAAGTGGGAGCAACCATCGGCTGGCTGTGCCTTTCTCCCTCTCCGAGAGCTTCATAGCATTTGAATGGGAAAGATCAAAGTGTTGTCTTGAAAGAGAAAAAGATGAGAACACATGTCATGGCATCGTTCTTCAGCCGAGCATTTGATACAGCATCCAAGCCAATGCTATTTAGTCAGTAAGTTCCCAGGCCTTAGCCAGGCTGTATTTACATATCAAGAAAACCTGCATTGCTTAAAATTCCCAGTTAAAAAAAAAAAAACAGAACTGGTGGAAATGCTTTAAGAAAAAAGAATTAGAAGGTATGCGTAAGTCAACATTTTTAAGCAGGGCACAAAATGACAAAAAAATCTACTCCAGAACAGAAAATATTCAAGTCTTATGAATTAAAAATGGGGCAACAGTAGAAGACACTGTAAGCAAAGTGAAAAAAAAATGATAGGATGAGGTAGAAACACAAATTTTGAGTAAAGCTGGAATGGTATATTCATATCATGGGATATTATACAGCTATTGAAAAGAATGAGTTAGTTATAAGAATTTATCTAGAGGAATGTAATATTCCTAATTTATATATACAGATATCACTGCAACCCATAAGACAGAGTTAACATCCCTCTAATTCCAAGGGCTTCCCAATAAGACAATTCCAGGGGGCGTAACTTATAGAATTCATGCTCAGCAGAGATACTCTGGTCCTGAAAATTGATATGAACCAGGATACAAATATGAAGTTCACAGAATGGCCAATGAACATATTAACTGATGTTAAACCTTTCTAGTGGTCCAGAAAAAAAGCTAAATAAAACTTCAACCGAACAGCTTCCTTCTCTAAGGTTGAAAACTTCTGTCTACAAACTGTCAACGACATTTTTGGAAATGAACTGGCTATCCCTGTTCAATTTCATTTTAGGAAATCCATCCTTTAGAAATAAAAGCATTCTATAAGGAAACAGATATAAATACGCTGATTATAGCACTATAAAAAGTAGAAAATAATGAAAACAGCATGAATTTTCAGTAATATTGGAATGGTACATCCATAGCCATGGAATGTAACATGGGCATGAAACAGAATGAGTTAGAGTTATATGTATTTATCTAGAGGGATGAAATATTACATGTATCTATAAGAATATAGATACCTCACATAACAAATAAAGATACTCAGCAGAATACTCTGTAGCAATTAAATGATGAGATCTACTTGAATTAACAGGGATAAATCTCAAAAACATAATAATGGCAGAGAAAAATCAGGTTACTAAAAGATACTATAATACTGATGTCATTTATATCACTCTATTAAACACACACACACACACACACACACACACACACACACACACCAACAATACGAAGCCTACGCTGTAGGATGCACAGTGTATACATATGGAATAAAAGTATAAAGACACACAACAAGAACATACACGCTAGCTTCCAATACAAGTTGTTTGTGGGGATGGCAAGAGAACGGGACATGGATCCATAACTGTGTAACAACAGCATTTTTTGTGACGTCTAAAGCAAATATGGTTATATATTAATTAACATTTGCTCAGCCTGGATGGTGGGCCCATAGTAGTCTGTTCATTTAATTTTCAGTGCTTTTTGGTCAATTTGAAATATTTCATGATATTTTAAAATTTAGCCAAAGGCAGAATAGACAGTGGTGCCTTAAGGAACGGTCGTGCAAGCGTGCACGCTCAGTCACTTTAGTCGTATCCGATTCTTTGTAGCTCCATGGACTGTAGCCCACCAGACTCCTCTGTCCATGAGATTCTCCAGACAAGAATAAAGGCATGGGTTGCCATTCCCTCCTCCAGGGGATCTTTCTGACCCAGAGAGCGAACCTTCATCTCCTGCGTTTCCGGCACTGCAGGCGGGCTGTTTACTGCTGAGCCACCAGGGGAGCCCAAGGAACTGGAGAGTCAGGGGCCGATATGAAAGTCCCGGGCCCTGATCTCCTAGGACAGACCCCATCGCACCTCCCACCCTCAGAGAGCAGAAACAGACTATCTTCCCTCTCAGTAGCCCCAGACCACACAACATAGCCTCTCATTTCCTCCTCAGTACAACAGGGGTGGTGACACTCCATACCTAGGAAGCTGTTTGAGGATGGAACAAAAAGACAGGAATTATACCCTTACTCCCTGGTGTGATCTGTACCAGAATATCAACTACTCTGATGAGGCAATAGGCCCTAAAACAAGACCAAAAAAATGCACAAAACATTACAAGAACTCAAAGGTAAAAGAAAACAAACTTGGTCTGGCCGAAATGACACATCAGACTTTCACAAAGCAGAGGCATTTGAGCAACCTCTTAGGAATGAGAATTTTCTAGGGTAAACTCAAACTAGAGAAGGCAGGGCCCTGTCCAGGTTGAGAGGATGAAACTGACAAGGTTAGAACACGACTAAAGACGTCTGGAGGCCTTTAGAATGGGCCTCTGGATGTCGCCCAGAATGTTTTAACTCCTGGCCTCGTGATCTTTGACTGATTTCACAGAGGACTTTGTGGTCACTCTCATGAGGAGGACATATCACTTACCCAATAATTATGGTCGAAGAAGGTTAAAGTGCCTGCTTTCATGTCTTTGGGGAACAAAAATCAAGACTCAGGAAACACTGAACAAATAAAAACAAGTCACTCTGGAATTAAGAGCTAAAATTGGTGGGATGGACAGGAAGTGGCTTAAGTTCCAATCCTTTTGCCACCTGATGCAAAGAGCTGACTCATTGGGAAAGACCCTGGTGTTGGGAAAGATTAAAGGTAAGAGAAGAAGAGGGCAGTAGAGGATGAGATACTTGCATGGCCTCACCAACTCAGTGGACATGAATTGAGCAAACTCCGGGAGACAGAGGAGGAAGAGGAGCCTGGAGTGCCGCAGTCATGGGGTCACAAAGAGTTGGACACGGCGTAGTGACTGAACGAGAAGAAGTTGGAGAATGGAGAAAACATCAAGGGCTGCTGTCATGAGACCCAGAAGGGATGAGGCCTGATCTGATAACCTGGAACAGGAAGCGTCCCTGTGGGAAACAGAACAGCAGGAGCTTGTGTCAGGCCGTGGCTGAGACTGTTACCATTCGTTTCACGGCTCTCAGTGTTTTAACGTCTTTCCCAGTAACAGAATCCTGACATCATGGGGGCAGCATGTGCCCAGGGGCTGGCCATTTCCATTTTGTCCCAGACACACAGCTGGACTCTAGTTCCCAGCTTTTCAGGGACACATGACCACGTGACAGAGCTCTGGCCAGTGGGGCATAAATGGATGTTATGGGCCCCTTTCAGGATGAACCAGAAACATCCCACATAGGACTCTCTACCATTATTTACCACCTGCCCATTCAATGCAGAGGACGGCAGGTCCTCAAGGAAGGTAGTACCAAAGAGACAAACTCTGGAGGTTGGTTTGTTCCAACAGCTAACATGAGTCTAATATACCAAGCTACACCGAGCTGCAAAGGTAAAATTCCCAACATCCCTTTCAGCTAAAGGTGGTCCATGAGATTTAAGCCAGGGTCATTGTGTGAGGCTTACAGAAGACTCTTCAAAGGGGGCTGACTTGCTGTGATGCCTACTTCTTTGTCCTTGCTCCTCCTTTGCTTCTAGAGTAAGGCTATGATGGCTGTATCTCCAGTAGTCAGCTTGTGACCCTGAGGATACAAGTCCTTGCTAATGGTGACAGAACAGAAAAAAGAACCTAAGTCTCCGTGTCTTCACAGAGTCACCATGCTAGTCCTGGATTCTCTAATTTTTAAATTTTTTCCACATGAAATAGTAAGCCCACAATCTGTTCACAGCATGTTAGTAGAAACTCTTACTATCTTCCAAATCTACTTTACTAATAAAATGGTCATATCTACCCAATTACACTCATTTCACATGCCAGCAGGGTAATGCTCAAAATCCTTCAAGCTAGGATTCAGCAGTATGTGAACCAAGAACTTCCAGACATACAAGCTGGATTGAGAAAAGGCAGAGGAACCAGAGATCAAATTGCCAATACCCACTGGATCATAGAAAAAGCAAGGGAATTAAAAAAAAAAAATCAATATCTGCAAAAAGCCTTTGACTGTGTGGATCACGACAAACTGTAGGAAATTCTTAAAGAGATGGGAATACCAGACCACCTTATCTGCCTCCTGAGAAATCTGTATGCAGGACAAGAAGCAACAGTTAGAAACAGACATGGAAACGGACTGGTTCCAAATTAGGAAAGGAGTACATCAGGCTGTATATTGTCACCTTGCTTAATTAACTTACATGCAGAATACGTCATATGAGATGCCTGGTTGGATGAAGCTCAAGCTGGAATCAAGACTGCCAGGAGAAATATCAATAACCTCAGATGTGCAGATGACACTACTTTAATAACAGAAAGTTAAGAGGAACTAACGAGCCTCTTGATGAGGGTGAAAAGCAGGTTTAAAACTCAACATTCAAAAAATGAGGATCGTGGCACCTGGTCCCATCTCTTTATGGCAAATAGATGGGGAAAAAGTAGAAACGGTGACAGATTTTATTTCCTTGGGCTTCAAAATCACTGTGGACAGTAACTGCAGCCATGAAATTTAAAGACCCTTGCTCTTTGGAAGAAAAGTTACGACCAACCTAGACAGCATATTAAAAAGCAGAGACATTACTTTGCCAACAAAGGTCTGTCTAGTCAAAGCTATGGTTTTTCCAGTAGTCATGTATGGATGTGAGAGTTGGACCATAAAGAAGACTGAGTGCTGAAGAACTGATGCTTTCAAACTGTGGTGCTGGAGAAGACTCTTAAGAATCCCTTGGACAGCAAAGAGATCAAACCAGTCAATCCTAAAGGAAATCAACTCTGAATATTCATTGGAAAGACTGATACTGAAACTGAAGCTCCAATATTTTGGCCACCTGATTCTAAGAGCCAACTTGTTGGAAAAGACCTTAAGCTGGAAAAGATCGAGAAGAGAAGAAGCGGGCAAGAGAGGATGAGATGGTTGGATGGCATCACTGACTCAATGGACACAAGCTTGAGCAAACTCAGGGAGACAGTGAAGGACAGGCAAGCCTGGCGTGCTGTAGTCCATGAGGTCACAGAGAGTCGGACACGACTTGGCTACTGAACATACATTTTTTTTAAAGGAAAATGGAAAGTGTTAGTCATTCAGTCATGTCCGACTCTTTGCGACCCCATGCACTGTAGCCTACCAGGCCGCTCTTTCCATGAAATTTTCCGGGCAAGAATACTGGAGTGTGTTGCCATTTGCTTCTCCCAGGGATCTTCCCAAACCAGGGATTGAACTCGAGTCTCCTGAGTCTCCTGCATTAGCAGGCGGAGTCTTTACCACTGCGCCAATGAGTTGATACATTTTTTAAAGGCCTACACAAGAAAGAAGAAAAAGCACAAAGTATTCTATCATATTAAGAAAAAGAAACCCAATTATGTGTGGAGAAAATGAAGATTTTTTTTTTTCTCTCCGAGGAAAATTTTAATTGTTCACTAGAACACCCAGGGAGAGCATGATCAAGTGGAAATGATCAGCTGGCCTGGTCAAAGCTCTCCACTGGGTAGCATTTGGAACATTCCCTATTGCAAAGACTTGGAATAGGGATCTGTTACAAATGACCTAGGAAAGAGCTCCTGGATTATAATTCTTTGTAATTAGAGACAGAAAATCTCCTTTGAGTTTGCTATCAATTCCCTGGCCTCAGTTACTAGACCCCAACTCATCAGTTAGTTATTTACCACATCAAGCGCCCCATGAGGAAAGCCAGCAAAAGTCATTTTTTAGTTTATGACAGACACAGACAGAACATTATGAGAACACAATCACCAGGAAACAAAGAAAGCAAATGTCAGGTGAGACCAAGTCTTGTTTCAGTTATAATTACACTGCATTCAATAGTTCGTTGTTTCATGCTATTTTGTGCAAAATGGGTTTGGTTTGATTCAGTTTGGTTCAGTTCTGATGACTCCTGGTTGTCTCTCCTGCTCCATGGCTGTTCTCAATGACGACACTGGAGCCACTGTTTTCATCATTATGAATCTGGTTCCAAATAACTGGACTGTGCTTGCTGACAATCTGTTTAAGCCATTGTGATGCATACAGGTGAGGAAGGGCCAAGGCACAAGGAAACTTCTGAGGTTGGTAATTTCCACACATCCCCAGCAATGATATCTCATTTCAGCACAAGGTGGACAAGGATGAATGCACTCAAGGCAGGCTGGGGAGAGAGCTTTGCTTTTTTGCCTGAGTGGTGGTGGTGGTTTAGTCGCTAAGTCGTGTCCAACTCTTGCGACCCCATGGACTGTAGCCTGCCAGGCTCTTCTGTCCACGAGATTCTCTAGGCAAGAATACTAGAGTGGGTTGCAATGCCCTTGCCTGAGTGGGTCCCTAATATACACTACATCCTCCTGAAAAAAAGTATCACCAGCTCATCATTAAATTGTGATGGTCCAGATTAAGAATACTGACATGAATGTAAACTTCATAAATCTTCTACTTCCTGTTCTATTTGCCAAGAAGAAGCTTGACAGTGAGGGTCCTTTAAGCCTGTGCTCTAATTGTTTGATCCTGGATAATCTCAGAATTCTTAACACCTCAGTCTCCAAAAGTAATGGAAACGAAGGGAGGAAGCTTGGAATTATAATGTGGAAGGATGGAAGGGGTCCACAAAAGTAATGTACAAAAATGGCCCCTGGCAGAAAATACATGAGAATCCCTGCCATCTTACCCTCAAGGCCATGAGGACCCTCTTCCTGTAAACTCTTCCAAGTCCTATATAAACCACAACAGGACCTTCAGGCCTCTTCATTTGTAATACACTATTATCATGCAAATTAGCAAGCTGCATTTTCCAACCAGAATGTCTACTATGCTGAATGAGGACCCCAATCAATTTCAGATGACAAACTATTAGATGAATGGGGTGTGTGTGTGTGTGTGTGTGTGTGTGTTAAGTCAGTTCATTCGTGTCCAACTCTTTGTAACCCTATGGACTATAGCCTGCCAGATTGCTCTGTCCTTGGGATTACCAAGGCAAGAATACTGGAGTGGGTTGTCATGCCCTCTTCCAGGGGATCTTCCCGACCCATAGACCAAACCTGCATCTCTCATGTCTCCTGCATTGGGAGGCAGATTCTTTACCATCAGTGCCACCTGGGAAGCCCCAGATGAGCCACACACATCATCAAGTTCAATCCCCTCGCTTCCCAGAAAAGGAAATGAGGTCAAGAAAGACTGAGCAACTGGCCCAAGGCCCAGGCATTTCCAACACTGGGGTGATAATTCAGTCTAGCGCTTTCCTCAAACAAGATACTCATATTCACCTGGGAAGTAAGACGGCCCAAGGTTCCCCATACACAGCTCGCAGGGAGGAAGCAGCTTAACTGCGCTCCTTGTGCGGATGCCAACAGCCTCTCTGTTCATTACAGAGAAGTGTTCAGGAAAGCACGGCCTCTGGAGCCAGACAGACCTTGACTTGAATCCCTACACCAGCACCAATCAGCTGTGCAAGTGTGGAGCAGTAACTGAAGCCACTCTGAGCCTCAGTTTCCCCACACAGAGAACAAGGATGTGAATCCCTTCCTTAGAATGGCAATAAGCATTACATGCTTATGAATATTATAAGGTACATTATCCAGCTCAATATATCATGACCAGTTGGATAAACATGTTTTTCAAGAGCGTGTAAGAGACAAAAAAAAAACCAGGCTTCCCAGGTGGCTTAGTGGTAAAGAATCCGCCTGCCAATGCAGGAGATGCAGGTTCAATTCCTGGATCGGAAAGAACCCATTGAGAAGGAAATGGCAACCCACTCCAGTATTCTTGCCTGGGAAATCCCAAGGACAGAGGAGCCTGGCAGGCTACAGTTCACCAAATCACAAAGGGTCAGACTTGACTTAGTGACTAAAGAAGAGAAAAAAATCACATTCAAGTTGTTTCCATTTCTAAAGCCTTACCTCCAAGAAGAAAATGACAATGGATCTCCCTTCATCTCAGTGTAAGACAGAGGGAAAGAATCTTATCTATTCTCATCCACACTTAATTATATTCATCCTGAAAGGCTCATTAGACTCTAACCCTAGAGAAAAAATTTTAAAACATACATTAGTTTAAGAACTTTCTTCTATTTGTTTCAAAAATGGCCTAAGTCCACAATGATGAGCAAAATTCCTAAGTGACCTCGGTCCACTGCATAAAGCAATACCCAGCTCCGTGTGGTTCTCCTCTAATGGCCTTAGGAAACAGATCCACAGATCCATTAATACACCCTCATGAACATTGGCCATCTACAGCATTTTATATCATCTGAATCAAACTATGGCAAATATAAAGTATGCAGTCTGGAAATAAAGACTCATAGGAAGGGTGACCCTTTGCCCTGGCCTGCCCAGGACAGTCCTAGTATGACGACTACTCAGGTTCCCTTTCACTCAGAAAAACGTATCCCGATTGGGACAACACGTGTGTTCAGTCGCTCAGTCATGTCCGACTCTTTGTGACCCCAGGCTCCTGTGTCCATGAGATTTTACAGGCAAGAATACTGGAGTGGGTTGTCATACCCTCCTCCAGGGGATCTTCTCGATCCAGGGATCAAACCCATGTCTCTTGTGTCTCCTGCATTGGCAGGTGGATTCTTTACCACTAGAACCACCTATGAAGCCCTTGGAATAACTTAATACACGATAATTACACATATGATCAGTATGTGTCAAATACTTATAGGTAGGAAGACGTGTAAGAGAAGAGTGACCCAAGTGTGGCCCCTTTGCTGGGTAAGTTACCTGTCATCTCTGAGCATTCATTTTTCTCATATCTAAAAAGTGGGAACGATAATACCTATTTAGCAAGGTTATTTTAAACATCAGGGACGTGTCCTGCAGAGTCCCTGGGACATTTGTATCCTATAAATGCAGTTATGTGGTGATAATGAAGATAAGGATTTCATCAATTTAGTTCTCCAGAACTGCTTCCTTATGCATGACAACTAACATCCACGCATCATTTTACCTTTGACAAGGTGCTTTCTGATACATCATGATGTGTGATCAATAAAATCAGGAAGTAGGACATCCCTGGCAGTCCAGTGGTTAAGACCCAGAGCTTCCATTTCAGGGTTCGGCCCCTGGCTGGGGAAATAAGACCCCACATGCTATATAACATGGCCAAAAATAAATAAATAAATGCATAAAAATGTTTAAATAATAAAAATAAAATCTGGAGGTAAACTGAGACCATGTGAGTCTCTTCCAACTTTAACTTCCTATGATTCTATTTCTCCAAGTCTTATTGGCTAAGAATACACTATACTTTCCAGAGAAGACAGCAACAATCATTGAAAATATCACATCTCTAGTCTAGAGATTGTATTGCCACCTCTCCAGCAAGTTGCCTGACTTTTCTCAGATTTCCTACATGAAGAATGAATATAGTTATTACTTTAGAATGAGAAGTGTGATGTGCTCACAAAGGCATTTCATTCTGAAGGTGATTTGTACTATTATCACTAAAGTAATTTTCTAGCAAGCAGGTGCTGGCATGTGATAGATAAGTGTTGGATTTTATCATCACTGTCATTATTATAATAATTGTAGCTATGTGTAAGGACTTTTGAGCCAGACAGGCTAGATAGCTCCTCTACTAATTAGCTATGTTACCTTGGACCAGTTACTGTACTTAATTTCCCCCAAAAAGTATCATCATCTGTAAAACGCGAATAATACTATCTACCTAGTAATACTGCCTATGTAATAATACTACTTACCTAATAGGATTGCTGCAAGGATTAAATGGATTAATAAATGTATGGTAGTTAGAACAATGCTTGGCACATAAAGCATTTAGTAACTGTTGTTTTATTGTCACTGTTAATACCATCATTGTTATCTCTAATGTGTACTATTAAGTAAAAACAAAAAACAAATGCCAAACAAATAGCACGCTACTGCTTGTTTTTTAAAAGGGGGACGTAAGACTTGTGGGACCAGCCAAGATGACGTAAGCTCACAAAAGCCTCTCTCTCCCCCTGATTACAAGTAAAACCTCTGCACAGGACACAAAAGTCAACTTCTTGAGGCCTCTGAAGAGTAAACAGTATCAGATAGACTGAGAAAGAAGTTAAAAATTGAAGAAACACACATTGGCAAGTTTCCTGGATTAAATTTTCCTCCATTATCTCTTGGCTTTGACTCAAATGTGGGTCCAATCAAGGAAATGCACAGTGGGAGAAGATAACAAAAACTCCAAGAAAAACTCCTTTCTGGGCAGACAACTAGGATAAAGGGCCTCTTTAAAAAAAACAAAGAGTGGAATGGGATATTCCTGGTATCTTTTTGTCTTTTTTCCCTCCCTGCCCTGATGAAAGGTTGGACCTCATCAGGGCACTGATCTGCTGCTGTGCATCACGAGACCCTACAAGCCCAGGAAATAGCCCATCTCTCTGGCCAGAGGAACTGGGAAAGCAGGCCCTGTGGTCTCAAGAGTGCAAGAGGAGACTGGTTATTTTTCTCTTTTTCTCTGGCCACTTTGCTTTGAGGGCAGCCTCCGGTGTACAGAGCTGCACAATAGCATGTCTTGGGTGAGAGGGGAAAACTCCAAGACACATCCAACTTTCTGACCCAAGAACTGAGAAGAAAGACTGCTAAGAGTATGAGGAAAATCCTAGAGAGGGGAGGGTTGGGGAAGGAGACCGTGTAAATCTATATATGGATCAACACTAGTTTCAGATTACCCACAAGACACACACGAGTGAAATACACCCAGAGAAGCAATGGCTTTGAGGACTTGCGTGGTGGTCCAGTGGTTAAGAATCTACCTGCTATGAAATCTGCATTATAATGGATAGAGCACTAAATACAAGCAGTAGAAATGGGTGCTGGGTATGCACATGCTCAGTTGCCCAGACATGTCCAACTTTTTGCAACCCTGTGGACTGTAGCCCCCCAGATGTCTCTGTCCATGGAATTCTCCAGGCAAGAACACTGGAATGAGTAGCCATTCCCTTCTCCAGAGGATTGCCCGACCCAGGGATCAAACCTACGTTTCCTGCACTGGCAGGTGGATTCTTCACCACCAAGCCACCTAGGAAGCCCCAGGTGCTGGGAGACCCTCTCGCTAATCGGCCAACCAGTGACATCTCCCTCTTGCCTCATGAGAGCAGACTGATGAGACAACTGTTACTAGTACTGGCATTCATGACACCTTAATGTTGCCACACCGCTCTCCAGCTTCAAAGCACTTTCAGACTCATTACATCATTACTTCATCACAACAACTCAGGGGAAGTCAGGTCTCTCCCAGACAGCACAAATGACAAAGGCCTGGGTGCAGAGGGCATCATTCAGGACGCTCTTAGGACCAAGCATGGCCCACCACCACCACCAAGCAGACCACGAGACACAAATGCTTGATCTGAGCACAGAAGACCAGTGTAGATACACAACACATCGTCACTTGGGCTGTGACTACTTTGAGTTTTCACTTTAAGTAAAGGATAAGGAGGGAATTCCCTAGCTGGCCAGTGGCCAGAGGTCTGCACTTTCACTGCCGAGGGCATGAGTTCAATCCCCGGTCAGGGAACTAAGATCCTGTGGGCTGAGAATCCACCTGCAATGCAGGAGATGTGGGTCTGATCCCTGGGTCAGGAAGATTCCCCTGGAGAAGGCAATGGCTACCCACTCCAGTAATCTTGCCTGGAGAATTTCATGGACAGAGGAGCCTGCTGAGCTACAGTCCATGGGGACACAAAGAGTCAGACACAACGTAGCAATTAACACTTTCCTTTTCAGGAAGAAGACCTTGGACAGGCAGAAAACTGAGAGGTCAGTCAAAAAAAAACCGGCAAAACATCTGTCCAAGCAGCTGCAGCCAGAAACACATGACCGGGAACACTGCTCACAAGAAGCCCCATCAGAACCTCCTCTTCTGGGGCTAGGTTGGGCAGGAGAGCCAAGCCTCTGCCAATCATCGTGGGGTGACAAGACAATCTTGGCTGAATTCTCTGAGATCTGTGCTCTTGATTCTGTTCAGGAAAAGAAAACATAATCAGCCCTCTGTAACGTAGGGCTCTGCATCCTCAGATTCAAACAACCACAGATGGAAAATATTCGGGAGAAAAAAATTCCAGGCAGTTCCAGGAACTTGCATTTGCCACACACCAGCACCTGTTTACACAGCCTTTACTATGTCTGATGAGTACCCTAGAGGTGATTTAAAGTGGATGGGAAGATTGTGCAGGTCATACGCAAATATGACACTGTTTTATATGAAGGGCTTGAGCATCTGTGAATATCCAATATCCGTGGGGTCCTGGAACCAGCCCCCAGAGGATACCCAGGGACAACGGTAACTGAACCAAAGTTAAACAAAGCCTGTTCGCGTTGGTCCTTCTATTACGGGAATTGTCAACAACAGCCCCGCAGCGGTTTGCTTGTTTTTCCCCCTCACACTCTTTGAACAGACTGAAATCACCTGGACCAGGAAACATTTTTTCCCTTGGACATAAGTGAATGCCCCTTTGAGTTTTAGTGAGCTTTATGAGCACAACCTTTCTCCTGGGTTTAACAAAACACGCAGATGCTCTCATGCCCACTTTCAGGCTCAAAGACAGGGAGAAAACAGCAACTGGAAATGAATAAAACACAATGGTGGCAGCCAGGAAGTCTAAATCCCAGAGCCCAAAAGGAAGCCCTATCTATTAAAAAGAATCATGCTATACTTAATTACAGCTCCAGGAAAGAGCCTTGAATCTCCCGATGGGCAGATGCAAAAAAATAGTGGGCTTTTGGTGAAGTGGGTGGTGGAAATGTCAAGGTGATCTGAATCCAGAGGCAGCTGAATACAGGGCCTTCTGGAGCCTTGATGGAGCCCACGTGAGTCCCTCTGCTGGAAAGGGTTTTATACATATTTATTATGAGTCAACACATTCTGATACCTATTTGTACCCTCCAGCCACATGCCAAGGATTTAGACAGTTATAATCCACTGGGCATCTTATTACAGCAAAATATGCCAGCGTCCTCCAGCATGCGTTTCATTCTCTTTACCTCCGTGCCTTCACATATGTGCATGATTTCATGCCATTCTCTCCAACAGCTCAGTGAGGAACACAGGGTGGGCACCGTTATCCTGATTTCACAGATGAAGACACAGAAGGACAAAACCCACACTTTGAGCCTGTGAATAGACGGGGCTTCTACCCACATGGTTCAGACCTGCTGTTCCTGCTGCTGGCTTGGTGAGAAATCAGAGATGGTCCATTCTTAGGTTCTTTGTAGGGGAAACAAATCCTTGCGTCCATCGAGGTACGAACATCCTTCTGTGTGGTCGCAGGGTTGTCTGTACTGATGCCCAGTGGAATTACCAAAAAGGTTAATTTTTTCAAATACCAATGTCTGGGCACCATTCAGAGATTCTGATTCAGCTGGACTAGAACAGGGCCTGGGTATGTGCATTTTTTTTTTTCAAAATTTCCCCAGGAGATTATAATCTAGCCACTGATAAAAACCACCAGCCAGTAACCTCTTTGTTGTTCAGTCACTAAGTTGCTCAATTTTTTGCGACCCCATGAACTGCAGCACGCCAAAATTCCCTGTCCTTCACTATCTCCCAGAGTTTGCTCAAACTCATGTCCATTGAGCTGGTGATGCCATCCAACCATCTCATCCTCCGTTGTCCCCTTCTCCTCCTGCCCTCAATGTTTCCCAGCATCAGGGTCTTTTCCAATGAGTTGGGTATTCGCATCAGGTGGCCAAAGTATGACCTTTAGCTAGCAGGTCATAAACATCTGAGTTGACGAGAGCACTGGAGTGAGAATCCATAAAGGCTGAGGACAGGAGATGTTTGATTCTGTAACCTAGATTCTCTACCACCTACAGCGCACTGAAGTGGGTCGACGGGGCAGGTACTAATGAAGAAAAACTCGAGCCTCTTTGTAACAAAGCGGGCCATCAACTGCACATTTAAGCCATGCACACAGTATAACTGCTGAGAGAATGAAAAGTGAAGGTCGAAACACCCTGCTTCAGAATCCAGGTCTTCTGCAAAACCTAACAGCCTAATCCTTTCCCTACCTCAGGCTCCATTTCTCATCAGACTGCAGGGACCACCTTTAAGGAATGAGAAATCTAGTGTGTACACAGCACTGCTGAATTAAGGCTTCTCGAAGCTCGTCGGCACTGCCTTTCTGCATTCATCTGCATTCATTTCTACTGTCTTCCTGCAGAATGGATGCATGCACAGGCAACCAGAAAATGCTAAGCTTGTACATCTGCACTCCTCTGCAGCCTGCTGAAGGCCCCCTCTGATTCACTCAGCGATCGCCAGAATGAAATTACATGTCATCAGTGACTCAGGGGAAGGACTGAATTACTGGGTGGTCCCGAGGCTGTGCTGGCAGCTGGCCCAGAAACCAGGACCACCCTCCTCTCGGCAAATGATCTGATTCCGCTGCACCCACGTGCAGCCACCTGAGCGAAAATACATTCAATTCTCAGCTGTGTGTCTCGATGCAGGAGCGCTTTTGTGATGGATAACAGGGAACGATTATAGGTGATCTTAAGGCATCTTTGGAGAAGGCTTCAAAAGCTTCCCGAACCATCATGGACTGAGCAGTGTGGCTCGGAGTTTAGGCCAGCAGGACACAAAGATGCTGAAGGCTAGGACTGGGTTTGTATCCAGGTTTTTCTACACCCACAACACGATCTCTGTTTGAAAGTCTAAGGGCATTTCCTCCCCGACAATGACAGCAGACAGCAACACAGACTATATTCTTTTCAGTGACCCCAGTACCTAAATGGAAACATGCATCCAGCCAGCAGGCCTGGGAGGAGTCAGCAGAGGGAGCCAGGCCTGTGTGCGAGTCCCCCGGTGCCCTGTGCCTACTCCTGAACCACTGACTGGCAAAGTCCCCTGTGAATGGAGGACAATCTCCAATGTATTAAGTGCAGGGGCAGGGATCCACCAAGCACCTGTGTGGGGACAAGGACCACTTAGAAATCACATTCTCAAACCTCAGAGTTCTGGAAGAAAAGTGTGCTTCCACCTCGCCCACGTCAAAACACACAAACTCACGTCTAAAAGGAAGGTGACAATCCACGTTCACCCGTGTCATAATAAAACCACACTGCTTTGGTCAAACACTGGTCTCCATAATTGCTTTTCCTCCTAGAGGGGGATTCCAGGTCAGGAAATGGCTGTGTGTGCCAGGCGTAGGGTAGTGACCAGTGCACTCACCAAGGGCAGGTGGAGCTGGGGGCCTGGGGCCCCTCCCACTGGCAGCTGCTACACGGAAAGACGTGCAAGGAACCCAAGGAAGGCTCTTGCCAACCCTGCATCTTGGCACAGGCTGCTTCCTCTTCTGAGATGCTTTCCTGCATCTCGGAAAATTTAATAAGATGTGAATGGTCACAACGTCTATGCCCACACCCCCTCTCAAAGATGACCTCGAACTCCACCAGAATTGCCAACCCAGTCTTGGGCGGGGAGGCAGTTTTCCAGAAGTGTTAATGTTGCTTACAAATTCATTTTCCTTTAATAAACACAGGACATTGTGTGTATTGGCCAAGGACATTCCTGGTTTTATTACTTTGGTTTAAATGCACAGACTACATTAAGTAGGTTCCTTCCAGCTTTCTCCAGGTTGTATTCACTAAATATGGATCAAGATAAGGACTAGAGTTAGAGTGGGGGAAAGACAGACGTGTTTTTTTTTTTTTTGCTGTTGCTTCAGTTTTTTTGATGTAACATAAAATTTACCATCTTAACCGTTTTTAAGTGTGCATTTCAGAGGTAAGAACACTCACCTTGTTGTGCAACCATCACGTCCGTCCATCTTCAGAAATTGTTTTATCTTCCCAAACAGAAACTCTGACCCCATTGAACAGTAAGAGTCCACTCCCCACCCCATCCCCGTCCTCAGAGCCTGGCTGACACCATCCTACTTCTGTCTCTACAAATCTGATGACTCTAGGGACTTCATATAAGTGGAATCAAGCAGTGTTTGTCCTCTTGAGTCTGGCTTCTTTTACACAGCATAATGTCCCCCAGTTCATTCATGCTGTAGCATGTGTCAGGATTTCCCTCCTTTTTTAAGGCTAAATAGTATTCCAGTGTACAGATACACATTGCATCTTGTCTATCCATTCATCTGTCCATGGACTTCGGGATTGCCTCCACCTTTTGGCTGTTGCAAATAAAAACATCTTTACTTTTGGAAGGATTAGTCTAAGGCACCAAAGAGATACACAGAGGGAAAAAACACAGAGTTGAAAGTCAGGATTTCTTGATGAGGGCAAGCAGCCAACATGGAGATTGCAATTTGAGAACATCATTCCAGAGCTGTTTCCCAGGATGTCTCAAGATGCCTGTTAAAAGGTCTCGACCCCATCAAGGCCCACGGAATCAGACAAGCTGGAACAGGACTCCAGGTTCTGCATTTTGCAAGCCGCCCAGGAGATCAGACAGACACGGGGAACACAGGAGACTGTATACAGAGAAGATGGGGTAGCTCATTCTAGAACGCAATCTTCAGAAGCACCTATGTTCACACAAAGGAAAGATCAAAAGGAGCCATGACTAGAGACAGGAAAGATAAATGAGTTATGTGCAGAGGCAGCAAGGGAATCGATAGAAACAAAAGAATCAGAAAGAGCAATAAGGGCCAGCTGAGGGGAAACAGCCTGAGTCAAGGGGGACCTGGTTGGCGGACTTCTAGAAACTGAACTCTCAGGGAGCCAGGAGCCCACACACGGTGTCTTGTGCCAATTTTCAAAAGCTTCCCTTCCTCTGGGTGCCCCCTTGACCAGCAGCCTACAGAAACTGGCGCAGCTGCAAGTCTTAAATCAATCTCCTCAAGCTCCCCGTTATTCCTGGAAAAAGAACAATAGGATTTTCTGGTGTCAGCAGCAAATGATTTTCTTGGTGAAAACCAGAAGTTGAGATTCCCTCCTCTTCACAATATGTTTCATCTTGGTGAACGTAAGCCTTCCTGCAACTGATGAACAGAAATTAAAGAGACAGACAATACCTTGCTGTGGCCAGGCAGTCATTTCTTAGGGCAGAATCCTCAAAGCCAACAACTACAGGAGGCAGGCATCATCTGAGTTGCCACAGGAAACCTTATTTCCACTGCACCAGAGAAGGCGATGGCACCCCACTCCAGTACTCTTGCCTGGAAAATCCCATGGACGGAGGAGCCTGGTGGGCTGCAGTCCATGGGGTTGTGAAGAGTCGGACACGACTGAGAGACTTCACTTTCACTTTCCACTTTCATGCATTGGAGAAGAAAATGGCAACCCACTCCGGTGTTCTTGCCTGGAGAATCCCAGGGACTGGGGAGCCTGGTGGGCTGCCATCCATGGGGTCGCACAGAGTCGGACACGACTGAAGCAACTTAGCAACAGCAGCAGCAGCAGGGTTTCCAGGGTTTTCTTAGCCTCTTGGTTTTCTCCACGGTGTCTATCAGCTTGAGGGACATATACTGTGCATACTACCCACTGAAACCCACTCCAGTATTCTTGCCTGGAGAATCCCATGGATGAGGAGCCTTGCAGGCTACAGTCCATGGGGCCATGAGAGTCAGACACAACTCAGCACTAAACCACCATGACCACCACCCACTGGAACAAAGAATCACGAGGAAACAGAGCTTCCAGAAAAACCCAAGTTGCAGTCTCACTCCAGACAGCAAAGTATATTCAAATAATAACTCTAAGGCTTTCAATGCATTCAAAAATTCATCCTCACCTATCCTTAAAAACTGTGTTTCTTTTGAAACATTTTTTTTTCACACATAACACAAGCAATGTATTTAGAATCACATGACTGAGTCAGGTTGGTATGGTGGGAAGACATTTTTTTTTTCTTGTGTACTTCTGCGGTTTGTGTGTTTGTTTGGTTGTGGGAAGAACACTTAACATGAGATCCAGCCTCTTAACATGCTTTAAAGGGCACCATAGAGTGTTGTTAACTACAGATGCAGTGCAATATAACCAATCTCTAGAACTTACTCATCTTGAAAAACTGAAATTTCATACCCATTGAAAAGTAATTACCCATCCCTCTCCCTCCAGCCCCTGGCCACCACCATTCTACCCTCTCCTTCCATGAGTTTGACCATTTTAGATTCCTCTCTCTATATAAATGGAAACCCACTCCAGTATTCTTGTCTGGAGAATTCCATGGACAGAGGAGCCTGGCAGGCTACAGCTCATGCGGTCGCAGAGTCAGACACAACTGAGTGACTAACCCTTTCACTTTCATATGTAAGTGGAATCACGCAGTATTTATCCTTCCATGAATGGTATATTTTACTTCACATAACATCCTCTAGGTTCCTCCATGTTGTGGCAAATAGTAGAACTTCCTTCCTTTTTAAGGCTGAGTAATATTCCACTGTTGCTGGGGTTCTCAAGGCAAGAATACTGCCATGCTTTGCCATTCCCTTGGTGATGGACAGGGAAGCCTGGCATGTCGCAGTCCATGGGGTCTCAAAGAGTCGGACGTGACTGAGCAACGGAACTGAACTGAATATTCCACTGCAGGTGTAAACCACATTTTCTTTATCCACTCATTTGTCAATGGACATTTGGATTGTTTCCATATTGTGGCTGTCGTGAATAATGCTGCAGTGAATGTGGGTGAGCAATAGATCTGGGAGATTCTGATTTCAATTCATTTGCTATCCTTAAAAATTTTAATGAGGTGCTCAGCTCTGTAACAAACAACAAACAAATTGTTTCCTCTATTAATCGGTGCAGTTCATTGGAAAAATGTTCCCAGCTCTCCCTTTCTATGGGGAATATTAAGACTTCTACGGCTTCCTTTCATTAATTCCACAAACATTTATTGAGCTGTGCTAGGAGCTAAGGAGGGCTTCCCAGATGGCACTGGAGGTAAAGAACCAGCCTGCCAATGTGGGAGATGCAGGTTCAATCTAGGGGTCAGGAAGATCCCCTGGAGGAAGGCATGACAACATACTCCAGTATTCGTCTGAAGAATCTCATGGACAGAGAAGCCTGGCAGGCTACGGTCCATAGAGTCACAAAGAGTCACAGACAACTGAAGCGACTTAGCATGCAGGCATACAGGAGCTAAAGACACAAGGTAACGGAAGCAGCAGGGTCCCCACCTTGGGCCTGTGCCCGCTGGTACCCAGTGCTGGGTGAGCAGGAAAGAGAAGGCCTGGGTCCTTTCATTCACTCCTTTACAGCGGGTAGAGAATCTTAAACATCCCAAGCACTGGCTCATACAGTCTTTTCTGATCCTCACAAAAAACTCAGGAAGCTGGATGTGTGCATGCTCAGTCACTTCAGTCACGTCCAGCTCTTCAGGATACTAGAGTGGGTTTCCATGCCCTCCTCCAGGGGATCTTCCTGAGCCAGGGACCGTACCCATGTCTCCTGCATTGCAGGCAGATTCTTTACAGCTAAGCCACCAGGGAAGCCCCAGGAAGCTGACTAGACAGGCATAATACACCCATGGCACAGATGAGAAAATTAAGGCTTGGGAAGTTAAGTGACTGGCCAGCCCTCACATGTTTAGCATGTAGTAGAGCCTGGAATCCACCCAGATCTCCCTTGCTTCTAATCTATGACTCTCATACAAAAGATGAATGGGGTGCCCCTTCTTTTGGGGGAAATGATACATTCTCATATACCTGTGATGTGATGGGGACAGGAAAGGTCAGGAGGAGGATGAGGAGGAGGGCAGCTGTCTGAAATCATCTATCAGGGCAGCCCTCCTCTGCTCTATCCTGGTTAGTATGTGCTACATGCCTGAGCTTGCGCTGGCCTTGATAAAGAACAAACAGCAATAAAGCTTCAAAGCACAGAAGAGCCCCAACCTTGCCGAGAGAAGCGTAATTAAATTCTCATGAAATAGACTGATGCTCCCCCATTTGTTTTCACTATTATTTATTCCTGGTTGCACAACCGAGCTGAAAAAGTGGGGGAAAAAAAAAAGACAGACCCTGCTTGTGAAGGAACTTCAGCTGTTCCTGTGGCTGAGGAAGTAGCCAGGGAAAGTTCCCTCCAGAAAGTAAAGACCAATCTTCCTAATATCGTAACATGTGGAAGCTTTGGTTTCACCTTCGAGAAATCTCTACATCACAGTTTTATTGCCTTTGAAATTACTCTGCCTTCTTATCCCATGCTGGGTTTTGCAGAGACATGTTCATTCCCCTGGGACCTTGAGAGAAAAGAGGTCCAGAAGTGCTTTACCTGCAACCAGTTCAGTTCTTTAAGGCTCTTGGGAGTCCCCATCCTCGTGTCCAGAGAGAGGCCAGGCAGGTCCTGCCATCAAGCTTCACTCTAGTCCCCTCCAAAGCCACACTCCCTCCACTAACACTTCACACGTTCTCACTGCTTTGACACCAATCGAGGTATGATGGGGTAACAATGGTCAAGGAACACCTCAAAAATAAAGAGCAAGCCAGAAAAAAAAACCTAGAACAAAGAACACAAAGACTAAGGAACAAGGAGATGATGGTTTGTGACTGACCTGTCAGAAGCAGGAAGACGTGAGAGTCCAGGCTCAGTGCGCTGCTCTGTCGCCATCAACCACTGACCTTCCCCAACTAGTGAGGCTTCAGCCCTGCCTCCCGAGAGATGTGGGCCACACCCCGGGAGAGGGTCAGAGAGGACATGGATGCAGAGCGGGGGCAGCCTGGGAGAGCAGCCACCTCCTGGGAGGGGGCAGAAGAGGACAGTGGAGGGTCTCTGATAGGACACGTTCCCACAGGCTCGCAAACCTGGCCTCACCAGATCTGCTTAATGGGCTCCTGATCCGAGTACCACACTCCAGAAAAAGCGGGAAAGCAGGACACCCACGGGATACTTTGTAATCAAAGCCAGCCAGGTGCCCTCAGACAGGAAGTGCAAGTCTTCTTGAGAAATACCAACTGTCCCGAGGCCAGGGTTTTGCCTGCTTAGGAACTTGGACTTTGAACCCTGCACCTTTAACATTACTGCAAAGCAAGACTCCTAGAGAAACGCTCTGGTACGATCTTCCATCTTCCTGACCACCCTGCAGCAGCCGCAGACCTAGCTCAGGAGGACTGGCCCCAAAACACAGCAAAGACTGTTCGGTTAGGAAACACAGAAGTATCCGAATAAGTCATCACTGTCAGTTACTCCTCCAGCAGATGCATTTATTCATAAGGGTAGATTCAGTCCAGCGCTGTGAGGGGAGGCCTGATGTGAATGTTCGTCTCGTGGTAAGATCTCTGCTCCCAAGTGTCGCCCCTGCTCCTCACCAGCCTGCTCCTGCCATCATCTCTTCTCTCCCTTCTGCCAGGGAGATGCCCTCCCATCACTTATTAAAAGTAGCCCAGGCAGCCAGACGGCTGTGACACACGCCACCCAGAGGGACCTGCCGCCAGGCTGGAGCCCAGATCCCAGGAGTTGTTTTTGGTTCACACATCTCATTGAATGTATTTAAATACATTATATGTGGCCGCCTGGCTGCACAGGCAAAGGGAGAAGCAAGCGCTCTTCCCAAAAGCCCAGCAGCGTGCGCACGCAGACACACATTCACACATACACATGTACACACATTTGCAAACATTTACATATACACCAACATGTACACATACATGCATATATATATACATGCACACATAAACACATGCACCAAATGCGCACACATGTACACATGCACACACATAACCACACATATATCCACATATACTCATGCGTGCACACACATACACATGTACAAATACCACATGCATGCACACACAGACACACACACAAACGTGTACACATGAGTGCACACACACACGCCGATACACCTCCCCCCGCTCCCTCTCCAGGGGCTGAATACTACTGTGATTGAGGTTCCCAGTCAGTCCAGCCTGCCCTGATCTCTCCCCTGCGACTTGTGCTCCATAGGTCCACCCCTAACCCCAGGTGGTCCTCAACATCATCACACGCTGCCCCTCAGGAAACCCCAGGGTTTCTCAGTGTCAGCACGGCTGATGTTGGTTGGATCCCTCTTTGTCCCGGGGGTGGTCCTGTGTGTGGTTGAGCAGCATCCCTGGTGTCTACCCACTAGATGGTAGCACACACACACACCCTCCCCAAGGTCTCCTGGGGCACAGTCACACCGGCTGAGAATCACTGGTATACACAATCTCTTGTTTTTTGGTCCTGCCCCTCAGCATATGGGACCTCAGTTCCCTGACGAGGGATCAAACACATGACCCCTGCATTGGAAGTACAGAGTCTAAACTACTGGACTGCCGGGGAAGTTCCTACACTATCTCTTTAATTAAACCATCAGCTCCTGGAGAACAGGTTCCATGTTATTTCCTTTTTTATTTCCTCCCAGCAACATGGCTGTGCATACAACAGATAGCATGGCAGTACCTGCTGGAATGAAGACATGACTACGCACACAGCAGGACAGTGGCACAGAACAGCAATTAGCACAGGGCAGCCTGTGTCCCCAGGTAAACCCAGGCTTGGGCACGTGTAATATCCCCCATGTTCCTTACGATGTAACACACAAGAATCAGATTTCCTGAATCACTCCACTCCTTAGTGAATTTTAGCCAGTAGGTAGTGCTTTGAGTATAACAAGACACAATAAAAAACTGGAGAATGATAAGGGCAGACCCCAGGCCATTGTTCACAGAGAAAACTATGAACCAAACTTCAAGGGAATTGCTACGGGTGTAGCATTAGGCTGGGATTCCCAGGTTTCCACTTCCCCTGTGTTTTCCTTCATTGCTGGGTAGGCAGAATGGCTTTGAGCTAAGAAACCGTACACAATGGAGAGAAGGGTACATGCAGTCTGGGGGTCAGGAGGGCACAGATGTGGATGATCAAAATGTCAATTCTGAGCCCAGACATCTTTGGCGAGGGATCTCTGGGACCCTCAGTTTCATTACCTGTAAAGGGAGAAATTAAATGACAACCACAGAAAGTTACCGAGAGGCTTCACTGAGGCAATCTACATGAAAGTGTTCACAAAGCGGGCATTTAATAACAGTACAATTTCCTCCTCTTCGTGCTAACAAGAGAATTCAACATTAATATTTTTCATCACCAAAAACTGTGAGGTGCAGAGTATAGCTGCACTATATACTCTTAATTACAGTAGTAGTTAAGAGTATAGCTCTTAACTTCATTGAGAAGTCCTCATCAAGGATCCATACCTTGGTGTCTTCACCAAGAAAGCCTGACTAGATGACCGACTGGTAGAATGTCCCAAGCCACTTCTGACAGACCATTCTCTATACGTGTCCACAGTCACAAGGTGACTGGTCTTTTCTGCCATACAGGCTCATTACAGATATAGTTCAGGTTCAGTTCAGAACCCCGAAATAAAGCAAGTCACTAAAATTTTTTGGCTTCCCAGTGCATGTAAAAGTTATGCTCACACTATACTGCAATAGCATTATATCTTTAAAATATGTATATACCTTAATTTTAAAATACTTCATTGCTAAAAATGCTAACCATCAGCTGAGTCTTCAAGGAGTCATAATCTTTTTGAGATAGTGACATCAAAGATCACCATTACAAACATACTAATCACAAAAAGGTTTGAATATTGTGAGAATTACCACAATGTGCCACAGAGACATGAAGTGAGCAAACGTTGTTAGAAAAATGGCACCAATAGACTTGCTTCCAGCAGAGTTGCCACAAACCTTCAGTTTGGGGGAAAAAAACCCCACAATATCTAGGACATGCAAAAAATGAAGATCATGGCATCCAGTCCCATCCCTTCGTGCATGGCAGATGGGGAAAAAAATGCAAACGGTGGCAGATTTTATTTCTAGGGCTCCAAAGTCACTGTGGATGGTGACTGAAGCCATGAAATTAAAGGACCCTTGCTCCTTGGAAGAAAAACTTACAAACCTAGACAGCATATTCAAAGCAGAGACATCACCCTGCCAACAAAAGTCTTTATAGTCCTTTGACCACACAAAGGATTATAATCCTTTGACTATGGTTTTTTCCAGTAGTCATGTACAGATGTGAGAGTTGGGCCATGAACAAGGTTGAGTGCTGAAGAATTGATGTTTTCAAACTGTGGTGTTAAAGAAGACTCTTGAGAGTCCCTTGGACAGCAAGGAGATCAAACCAGTCAATCCTAAAGGAAATCAAGCCTGAATATTCATTGTAAGGCCTGATGCTGAAGCTGAAGCTCCAATACTTTGACCACCTCCTGCCAAGAGCTGAGTCACTGGAAAAGACCCTAATACTGGGAAAGATTGAAGGCAGAAGAAGGGGATGACAGAGGATGAGATGGTTGGATGGAATCACTGACTCAATGGACATGAGTTTGAGCAGGCTCCAGGACGTAGTGAAGGACAGGGAAGCCTGGCGTGCTGCAGTCCATGGAGTTGGACACGACTTAGCAAATGAACAATAACAACAAAGCGAAATAAAGCAAAGTGCAAGAAAACAAGGTCTGCTTGTACGTCAAAGACATCCTCAGTCCCCAGGAAGGCAGGTCACAGCAAGGGCAGCGACAGCAGGGGCTCCTCCAGTTCCAGAGGAGAAAGACTCCCAGGCTGGCTGCCTGTCCCCACCAGAGGAGACACACCACTGACGGGTGATGCTGGGTCTCACCTGCCTCCATCCTCAGCGGGGGCCAAAGGTAGGTGAGCACACCTGGATAGGTGCACATAGGGAATGATCCTGCTCCAGGAGAGAAAGGAAGGAGTTACACGGCTTTCTTCCCCTCACCGCCCTGCCCCCTCCACCCTCCAGGCGGCCAAAACTACATCGTCTTTGGGCACCCCAGATTGGCCACGGTCTCACTAAATGACCCATGGAGGGTCCTTCTTTCTGTGATTCCTTTTCCTCAAGTAGACCATGGGCAATGTCGGTCTGTCCCAGCGCACCTAGGAAGGGTCCCGGAACTGCACAGAAGCCCTGGCAGGGGCCCCTGCTGTGCAACAGCAACACCCATCAGAGCCCCTTGGAAGAGATTCCTCAAAGCCTAACCCCTAAAGGGCAGAGAATCTGCTGTAATGCTATGTTTTCCCCAGGCTGCTCTAAGGGACCATTCTCACATCTTTCAAGCCCGTCCACTGAAAAGAGGAGAAAAATAGCCCTTCCTGGTTCTGTTTCAGCCAAGTCCTAGCACTGGACCCCACGTGTGCCACCCGCCAGACGGCGTCTCCCAGGGACAGACTCAGATGTAGGGAAATCCATCCTGACGCCTCTGGGCCAGCGACAGGAAAGCGTTTATTTCTGCTCTTGCCTCTGACGTGTCTCTCTTTCATTTTTCATTTCATTTTTTCAGAAGCCACTGGAAGGTAAGAGAATCATGAAATATGCATGCGGATATGGACTGTGGGCAGCTCAGATAAAGCAGCCGGGTTCTTATCAGAATGAGAATAGAGGTGCAGGCTCCTGGCCGTGAAACAAGACCCAGAATCATCCATCCACACCTTAGCCAAAGCTGCTGGTCTCCCCAAACGACCCCGTCCTTCAGCTCTAAGTACTGAGATTGATTTTTAAAAGATAACATACGGAAGAATGGCTGGGGAAGTTTTTATTTACCCGATACCCCTTCCATCTTTCTTGCATCTAGTCCACTAATCAGCCAATAATATAAATGATGATAAAGCGCCATGCTTGATATGGATGCAAAAATATATGGAACTAGTAGAAGCCGAGAATATAGATTTCAAGTATGACCCAAAGCAAGGTTTTTTAAATCAATGACAATTTATTCACTGCTAAAACTGGGTGTGAATATCTGCTGCCTAAATGCTATTGTGAAAATTGATAGAAGTCCTTAACTTAGATTACATCCCATGGAAGGAAAAGATTCTACATCCAAAGTAAGGTAGAATCATTACTGCTTTTCTTTGCAACTTCTTAATCGAAAAGAAGTGAACGCATCGCAACCAGTTCTAATGTAAAGATGTATTGTGTCAATAGCAACAATGACCTTGGTGTTTCCTTGGAATTCCAAGATCAGCTTGGGGGCTTTAATCAGCCCACCTGGATAACCCCAATCTAGGCTGGTCCCAGGTACTCACTCTAAGAGTTCCTTCAGTCTGGCTCAGGCTTCGGTCCTGGAACTCAGATCTCAGGTTCACATCGTTAAATCCTTGACAGACAACAATAAATCGTCTTGTACATTCTTTCTGTGTTCCGCTAGTATAACATATTGGAGTATTTCCACCCTTTCAAAGCTGCCTAAATATTTATTCCTTAACTTTCCAAAGGACATAAAACCTTAAGTGAGTAATACATTCAAATGAACCACTCTGGCATCCTGTATGTCTTGGAGAGCTAAATATTTTGCTCCCTTAACTGGAAAAAAAGTCTCTGATTTTAAAAATTACGGCAAATTTTTTTAAACTGGAAAGAACCAACCCATTAAAGCCCTGGATACATGGAAAAGGTGTATCATTGTTTGAATTAATTGTAAATATTCCTTGATAACATTCAGTTCATTCTAAACAGTCACAAAATTGATGTCATCATTGTGTCCTGCATTATCATAAAGTCATGTGTACTTGTGACAGTTAGAATAAACAGTTATTTGCCTACATCTGGAAATGTTTTAGGCAGTAAAAAAGGTGAAGGCATTTTTCCCTTCTCATAGAAAGCATGGGTTTTCACCAGGGCAGCAAATATTGTTGTGAGAAATTCACAAGGGTGGGGGGAAAAGTGCTTGCTTTGAAAGGAACCATAATATAAGTTTTCAGCCCATAAATTCACAGTGTCTTTTTTTTTTTTTTTTTTTTTGGCCATGCTACATGGCTTGCAGGATCTTAGTTCCTGAGCCAGGGACTGAGCCCAGGCCCTCCAGTCCTGAAATCGCCAAGTCCTAACCACTGGACTGCCAGGGAATTCCCAACATTTTTTTTTTTAATTGCCAGATTTTAACAGAGGTGTCTTTAATCCTAAATGAGATTTTCACCTGAAAAAAAAATTCCATCTCAAAGTAACTCTTACCCCACTGATTTCTAGCATGTGTTTAGAATCAGTTTTGTTTTTTTTTTTTTACTAGATATCAAACTTGAAACAATGAGATAGATCTGAATCAATCAACCAATGAAGGTGAAAAATGACAAGATAACCTGAGGCCACAGTGAATATAAAATCAAAAGCAACAGCATCAGGCTTGGTGACACACTTGGCTGGCAGGACACAGGTGGGGGCGAGGGACAAGGAAGCAGGTCTGCCTTCCTATGTATACCTTCCAATATAACATGTGTGTGTGTATAAAACAAATGTTAAAAATTAGCATGTGTTTCTCTAGCACACAGCAGCTGGGGAGGAAAGCCGGCTCAAAAATAAGCTGCATGCCAAAAATATTCAGAGTGAAGCTAGCCTGGGATTCAACCTTTCCCAGTGATAATCCACCCTAGATAATCTGCTTCTATAACTGAACTTAAGCTTCTAGTACTCACCTTCATCAGATGTACTGTACTATAAATGGCTGAGACTTTTCTTGTCGGTACTAACATGACACCTGCCAGTCCTGATACACCCCACCTTGCTGAGCAATCTTAACTCCCCTTGGAGACTCCTGGCAGGAATGGTATTTCCCCCTCCACAAGCACTGTGCTGAAGAGATCTTCATTACATTAACCCAGGCATCAAGTTCAAAGATAAATCTCCTATAACATTCCTTCAATGTCTCTCATACTGTATTTTCCCTCCCCATCCTCATATTGTAATCCCTGCATTTTATTTTATTTCTCTCTTGCTCCATGACCAAGTTTTCTTTTTTTAATTAATTTTTATGGGAGTAATGTTGCTTTACAATGTTGCATTAGTTTCTGCTGTACAGCAAAGTGAACCAGCTATACATATACATATATTCTCCCTTTTTTGGATTTCCTTCCCATTTAGGTCACTGCAGAGCACTGACTAGGGTTTCCTGAGTTATACAGTAAGTTCTCATTAGTTATCTACTTTATACCTGAATGTCAGGTCAGACACTATAAAACTCTTAAGAGGAAAACAGGCAGAACATGCTTAGACATAAATCACAGCAGGATTTTTTTTAACCTACCTCCTAGAGTAATGAAAATTATTTGCCATTTGTCTTTTTAAAGCTCAGATGGGGGCGGGCTTCCACCAGAAAATGAGTGTATGCTCACTGTGGAGGCTAATCTTCAACCTATTTGATCCCACCCCACATAAAAGGAATAACATAAAACAGATACACAAACAGGCTGATATCACAGGCACTCTTCTAGGCTAAAAGACATCATCTTTTCTCCATGAGATATTGACTGTACTTATGAAGTCCTCATCTATTTACACTGGAGTTGTCTTTAATTTCCTTCTGCATTCATTCTCTGAGAGTATGATTTCACCACTACCAAAAAATGTAACTGATAACATTTTCAAAAGTGTATTTCCAATGAAAGGCTCTTTCACACTGCTCACAGGACAACTGGGATTGGGTCTGAGCAGTCAGATGCTTAAAAACAAAGATGCAATGCTCCCTGACTTCAGACTACACTTCAAAGCTACAGTAATCAAGACAGTATATTGTGTGTTCTGTGGCGGATTCATTTTGATATTTGGCAAAACTAATACAATTATGTAAAGTTTAAAAATAAAATAAAAATAAATAAATAAATAAGCAAGGTGGCAATAAAAAAAAAAAAAGACAGTATATTGGTTTAGTCGCTAGGTTGCATCAGACTCTCGTGACCCCATGGACTGTAGCCCACTGGGCTCCTCTGTCCATGGGATTTCCCAGGCAAGAATACTTCAGTGGGTTGCCATTTCCTTCTCCAGAGGAATCTTCTCAACCCAGGGATCAAACCTGAATCTCCTGCATTACAGGCAGATTCTTTCCCAACTAGGCCACAAAACAGTATGGTACTGGCACCAAAAAAGACACATCGATCAATGGAAAAGAACACAGTTCAGAAATAAACCCGTGCACTTATGGTCAATCAGTCTATGACCAATGAGGCAAGAAGATACAATGGTGAAAAGACAGCCTCTTCAATAAGTGGTCCTGGGGAAATCTGGACGGCTACATTTAAAAAAATGAAATTAGAAAACTCTCCAACACCATATGTAAAAATAAACTCAAAATGGATTAAAGACTTAAATGTAAGACTGGATACTATAGAACTCCTGGAGGAAAACATAGGCAGAACATTCTTTGACATAAATCACAGCAGTATTTTTTGGGTCCCTCTCTTACAGCACAGGAAACAAAAGCAAAAATAAGCAAATAGGACCTAATTAAGCTCTTTTGCACAGCAAAAGAAATCATCGACAAAACAAAAAGACAACCTATCCCTGGGTCAGGAAAACCCCTAGAGAAGGAAATAGCAACCCACTCCAGTGTCCTTGCCTGGGAAACTCCATGGACAGAGGAGCCTGGCAGGCGACAGCCCACGGAGTCGCAAGAGTTGGCCACAACTTAGCAATTAAACAACAACGGAAAGGGAGACGATACCAGCAAATGATGTAACCAATAAAGGGTTAGTATCCACCATAATGACGAACTAACCAAGAGGCCAGCAATGAGGGAACCATAGACTTTTCACCAGGGAATAAAGGAGAGCCAGAGTACCCAGGCTCAGCTGTCTCTTACCTATGGTCTATAAACAAATTTCAGGCAGTCGGGGAACTCCTGAAATTGTCTGCAAAACTCCAGGGGTGTGTGTGTGTGCATAAGTGCCTTTTTCTTGTGAGAAGATGCACAGCTGGCATCAGATATTTCAGGCAATGTGAAAAGGTGAAGAACTAGTACGGGAGGATCTTGGAAGGTTCCTTCCTGCCCCAATGCTTTGTAAGGCAGGTGGGTTGTGGGCGCTGGTCACACCTTCCCCTCAAGGCCACTCTGCAGCCCACTGGCATCTGTTCACCTCCAGACGTCAGCCTGGGCTCCTCAACCTTCAGAGAAACCACTGCCGCTGGCCCCACTGCCACTTGCCTCTAGGCGACCCCAGCAAGATCTTTTTCATGACAGGCCAGGGAACAGACTGGAGAGGGCAAAAGGGTTGTTTATATTGACTGTGGTTATGTGGGTCAGTGAACATGCCACAGTGACCTGCTAAGTTATTGACAAGAATATATAAGCAAGTGTTCAAGGGCTTCATCCATTAATAAAACCACATGGCACCTGCCAGGCTGGCCACGTGGGAAGCACAGAAGCAGTGCTATGGACGCTGGGAGTGTGCACTCAGCAGGACACAGGCAAGAGTGGGGCCATGAAATCCGCCCCGGGAAACAACGGAGGTATAGTGAGGCCGGCATTCTCTTCTTCTTCAACACCCATCCCCTTTCCTCCTTCTGTCTTCAAGTTCCCTTTCCCCTCCATCACTTCCCTGGCTTCTAATTAAGCTGGGGCAGGTCCCCAAAGGCCCCTTCCACACCACAGGAACCTTACAGCCATGGTGGCAGAAGAATCTAGCAAGTCAGGGTGTCAGAGCACCCTGCCAGCAGCTAGCTCTGATGACAGCTCCAAGGGCTGTATTGCTGTTTCACAGCACTTATCACACTCTAATTAATTTCAAAACAATGTCTCTCGAGTCCTTTGCCTCCACGCAGCACCAGGCAAGGGTGGGGGGGACAACCCTTGAGTGGTTTCCCGAGCCCAATTAAGGCTTCACAGTAGAGGCGAGGGCTGCAACACACAGGGAACACTGCTCTTAGGCAGGGGCCCCAGGAGATTGTACCCAGGAAACATTGGAAACTCCCCCGGGTGGTGCCAGCCAGCTCCCTCCTAGGCCCCAGCCGGGTGTCACCCACACCTTTCACTCCTGCCCCGTTCACAGCTGTCCCACGCTATCTAGAGCAGGGGACATCATGTTCACCAATGTGATCCCCTTGTGCTAAAGGCAGGAACGCAGCCCCCAAGGTGTAGGAGCGCCTGGCAGCACACGGCCCTCTGCAGAGCTGGCCTCCACCTGCAAAGAGCTCCCCAAGATGCAGATGGTCAACTTGAGGCCAATGAATGTGAGAGCTCAATATAAAAGCTCAGGCAATAGGTGATGGAGATGAAGTGGGGGGCTGATAAAGAGCATGCGCAGGTACACGCTGCAGGAACTGCCAGGAAAGGGAAGCCTGGGACATCATTCCATTAGTTCACACCATGTGGACAGTCTCTATTAAAAAATCTACTCCAACACCAGTATAGTGTAGAGTCACTGCCGACAGCTGTGATCAGATAAGTCGACTCAACTCTTCACTGGCTTCACAGGAGACTCCAGGGTCACTGTCTCATAGCATCCTCATCCAGAGCATATGGAAGAATCACCATCACATAAAGGATCTGGGCCACCACTGTGACGGTGGGGGGAGCTTGGGAGGCCTCCATCCTCAGAAAACAAAAATCTGTACCCTTTAAATAATTAACACTGGAAATTTGACCTTGGACTCGCAACTCTCTGAAGCATCCTGCTAAATTGTTATCAGTCACTTCAGCTTAGGCTGAATGATGTGGTGGGAAAGAGCGTGGGTGACATCTGGGAAGGGAGGGGAGCTCTGGAAAGGCTTTCCGAGCCCCTTGGAGGGAGTGTTTCCCAGGCTTGCGCTCATCAACAGAAGCCCTGAATTGCCCAGGTTGTTAACACAAGAATGTAGGGACCAGGAGCCCACAAGCATTGCTTATTATTAAATAAGCATCTACGAATATATATTTTTACACTTCCATTTAAGATAATACTGACATTTGCTGACTCTTGCTAAGGGTCTGTTCCGCTATTAGAACAAAGAGAAAAATCTGTCCCCTTGACTTTGAGAGCTCTTTTGAGAATGATACCACTTTCTGGTAAGAGGAATCCCTGGTGCATGAGTGCATGCTAAGTCACTTCAGTAATGTCCAACTCTTTGTGACCCGATGGACTATAGCCTGCCAGGTTCTTCTGTCCATGGGATTCTCCAGGCAAGAATACTGGAGTGGGTTGCCATGCCTTCCTCCAGGGGATCTTCCCAACCCAGGGATCAGACCTGTGTCCCTTATGTCTCCTGCATTGGCAGGCGGATTCTTTACCACTAGCACCACAAGGGAAGCCTGGAATCCCTGGTAGGACCCATCAGAAATGACTCCAGTTTCCTAGCACCTTCCTTTTGGGATATGTGTCATCACAGTGCTGGGCTGAGGCTTACTGCAGCCCTTGAACAATGATAAAAGGACTCAAATATTGACTGAGGGTCAATCCAATAAAATGAAACCCAAATAAAAAGGGTACAAATCAACCAACGCTCTCTCTGCCACGGGGCAACTCCCAGGGCCATGCCAGTTGTTCAAGAACAGTCTGTGAAATCAGCCATCATGTTATTAACCTCGTGAGTCGATCGATAAGTTTGCTCAAGGTTAAGCAGGAGAAGCTGGCAGCAGAGGCATTGGGAGTCCAGTGGAGTTAACCCACGTGTAAATCAAAAATTTCCATATAAAACAGGGAGCTTATTCATTAAAAGGACCTTGTGAACTATCCTATTTTCAACTGAAAAATGAGCTCCTAATTTCTCCTGTTACACCAGTTTAAATTTTTAGGCACTGCATTTTCTGAAAGCAAAGCGTCCGTGGCTGTTAAGTCTCTGACCCACTGTGGTTGTTACTCAAAGACTAAACCATGAGACCCCAGCCTCTACTGCTCTGCTCACTCACTGCCTTCCTAGGAAATCCTGAAACAGAGAAGGGGGCATCTGGGATGGGCCACAATGTATGACTGTACTTGGCAGCTGGTCATATATTAGTCAGCATTCTACAGAGAAACAGAAGCAACAGAACCAGAAAAACAGAATCGATAGACTTATTATAAGGGATTGGTGCACAATTACCGAGGCAGACAAGTTGCAAGATCTGCAGGTGAGTCAGCAAGCAGAGGCCCAGAAGAACCCATGGTATAGTTCCAGTCTGAAGGCCAGCAGACTCGAGACTCAGGAAGAGCTGCTATTTCAATTAAAAGTCAGACAGGAGAAAGCCAATGTCCCAGTTCAAAGGCCATCAGAATTATATACCACAGATTATATGACCTAAAAACTATAATACTATAAATACGCTTAAGTCTCAATAAAAGGGTACTTTTCTATTTGGCAGGGGGGGGTGGGGGGGTGGGGGGGCTTCCCTGGTGGCTTAGAGGATAAAGCGTCTGCCTGCAATGCAGGAGACCTGGGTTCAATCCCTGGGTCGGGAAGATCCCCTGGAGAAGGAAATGGCAACCCACTCCAGTACTCTTGCCTGGAAAATCCCATGGACGGAGGACCCTTGTAGGCTACAGTCCATGGGGTCACAAAGAGTTGGACACGACTGAGCGATGACATACGTTTCCATTTTTTAAAAAAGGAATTTCCCTCTGGACATACATATACCTATGACTGATTCATGCTGATGTATGGCAGAAACCAACACAATATTGTAAAGTAATTATCCTCCAGTTAAAAATAAATTTTTTAAAACAGGAATTCCCTCTGATTTACAGGAGGATCAGCCTTTTTGTTCTATGCAGGTCTTCAACTGATTGGGTGAGGCCCAGCCACACTAGGCAGAGCAATCTGCTTTATTCAGTCTACTGATTTAAATATTAATCCCATCCAAAAACACTCTCATAGACACATTCAAAGGTGATGTCTGACTAAATGTCTGGACAACCCAGATCCCAGTCAAGATGACACATAAAGTTAACCCTCACAATGGTGATAGCTGTTTTCTACAATGGGGAATTCAGGAGCAGGTATCAGGCGTCCACGCAAAGCTGAGGATCCCAGAGGGAACTTAGCCAACACAGGGCAACCAAACTTCAGGGCTAGAACACAGTCCTGGGACTCTCAGGGTGCGGAAAGGGTCTTAGCCTCAGGCCCACTGTCCAAAGCCCCAGAGAGACACCAAAAGACCGCCTGGGGTTGAACTTTGTTCTTCTGTTGCCACTACAAGAGGCAGTGACATCCCATATGGCTGTCAGGTGTTAAACCTAGCTAATCTGCAGGGAGAAAAAAATAATATGACATCTTGCCATTAAAACCATTTTCTTGTGGAAGGTCCAACCTTCCTTGATCTATGACCTTGTTTGGACTCATGAGTATCTAGACAATCTCCTCTGCTCACAGATTAAAAAAAAAAAATTGAACCAGATAGAGTTTGGGGCAGTGTGGCTGAGGCCACATCATCCAGCCATCACCATCTGAGTCTCTGCCTTCCCTCCCAAGACCCTACAGTGCTCACAGTCCCACCAAACAGTGTCTGACTTCCTCCTGTTTACACGGCTCCATGTCACCAGGACTCCCTATCCACCACCAAGACAGAGGCGAATGGTGGCTACCATGTATGGATGGGTGAGCCTCTCTACTGAACCTCGGGGCTCAAGGCCCTTCTTGACGTGATCCGCTGGCTTCACCACAGCCATGCTGCAGAAGCATGGGGCACAGGGGCTCTAGGGCCAGCACCGGGTCTTCAAGGAGTCCTCCATCCTCCAGGAGCCACCAGTGGCCCAGGCAGCCTCGGGCCCCAGCAGCTGTGAGGAGGCACAGAGGAGGCGGCCACCACGCTCAGCCCCCAGCACTCGGCCCTGCCCTCATCTCCATCTCCCTCACTCACTGCAATAAGCTGCTTTAGCCATATCTGCTAAAAATACGCCTCGCTTCTCTGTGACACTTACTAATACATTCTATTTCAGGCCTGTTTGCATTCCCATGTACAAACGCCCATGTGGGTCGCAGCGAGCATGTGCAGAACGTTAGAGCATTCCCTCCAGGAAGATTCCTCCCGCTCTGCTCAGCGCACACATCTGAAAAGCACCTCTTTCTGCACCAGTGGGAGCTGCGTAGAAAACCTTCCTACACTGGATGGGCGCTGGGGATAGAGAAGAAAAAGGCTGGGGTCAGAGGGGAAAAGAAGAGACGAATGAGGAAGCAGATGTGCACACAGTGAAGACCACACTTGCTCCTGTCACACCTGCACCCCGCCAGCTGGCACACAGCCCTCCCCCACCACCCCTCCCCCACGCCTGGCCCCCTGAGTCACGGTCACTCCAGAAGCAGCTGCAAAACGGCATCTCCACTGAAGTCATACGACACATGCTGGAAACCAGGAGAACATCTGAAAAAAGGCACAACCTGGGCTGAGCTCCACGAGCCACCCCCGGGAGGGGCTCATTTCTACGTCTGAGGCCTGGAGAAATCATCGTCTCCACCGCAACAGCGGTCCCCTCCTATGAGCTCATCCTTCCCCAAACGGACATTCCCGCTGGCCGGCCTCGGCCGGCCTGGAAGAGCTGCTCAACTTTCCTGGCGTTTCCCAGAACTTGGGCTCTCTCCTCTAATTATAGGGAAGATAAATGACAGCTCTCTGATCTCTGCCTTCCTGAACGGAAGGAGGGAGAAGTCCTGTGTGACCAGTTTTCAAAGGTCTTAATTTGTGCTTCCTTCTTGTTTTATCACAAATCTTAATACATCTTTCTTTCTTTGGAGGTGAAACACCACAGCAAAGAGTGACTGGGTGCTGCTGGCTGCAGGGAAGGCCGTGGAGGAGGGGAGGGGAGAAGGGACCCCAGTGCTGGGGCCAGAACACGCAGGAGGATGTCTGGGGGAGCTGCAACTCAGACCCAGCTGGTGCCGTACCGATGTCTTTCCGACTGCAAAGCTCTGGGGTGACAGACGCATAGATAAGTGCAGAGTGAAGCGTTCAGAATGCCAACTCCACCCCACCCTTTTCAGGTCCCAGGACTTGGCTGGGTGCACAAGCCCCAAATTGGAGCTGCTGTTCCTCAGTTAAGAAATCAGATCCTTTAAAAAAATTAAAACACTTAAAAAAACAAAAAACAAAAAAAAAACATGCGACCAAATGATGGCCCCTCAACCAACACAGACTGGAGTCTCCCAAAGTCTGGAATTCAGGGCTTCACCAGCTCCACACGCATAGGAAGTGGCTGGGCAGAGATTGTTAATGGCAGGAAGGAAGAAGCTAATCCAGCCAGAAATTATCATGATGAAGGATCACAAAAAAAGCTAAGGGTTTCTCTGACTGTATTATCTCTTGCACACTTAGCCAGCACCGTGATTCTGCCAGGGAAGTGATTATTAACAACCCTGACATAGGAGATTCTAACATCTGAAATTTTCCTGAACCCCAGAGATAGCAGAATCTTATTTATCTAGGTTTGATTCCAACCTTAGTAAGAGAAAACACTGGGATAAACAAAGAACTCTCCAGCACCATCATGACACCCTACTGGTGAGTTCAGATAACCAAACGAGCCTTATCTCCTTGCAGTCCATCTTCGGGTGCTGCCACTGAATCCGATTTCATCCATGTAACAAAAGACAGTCACAATCACAAGCTGTTTATCATGCACACCCCGTAGGCTTGGCCTGGAAGCCGGCATAGATGCAAATGTGTATATAACATACACACGCATATGGAAAAAACCCACTAACGATGCAGAGAAGTTTCCCAGACCTCATCCCTTTTTATTTTCTCTGCTAGTCCTCTGAATAGCTCATCTTGAACACTGTAGCTGCCAAGACAGAAGAATTCACTGAGTAGGGAAAAAAAAAAAAATTCCATTATTCCAACTTTCTTTCCTTGAGCTTGATGAGAATAGTGAACATGCCTGGTGAGATTTCTTTAGCAGAATGAAGGTTATTTCTCCATTTAGCAACCAGGTGGTACAAAGGAAGTGGGAATACAGGTGAGTGGAGTCCCCCACAAGTGGTAACTGCATGTCCACCCAGCTCTGAATGTGAATTGCAAAATATGCCTTATACCCTCCGACGTCACCTCTGCCCCATCTCATCACTGCTGTGTGATCTGTGGACTGCGGGGGCAGCGGTGGAGAGAAGCAGGGAGAGGAAGCAGGAGCAGGCGATCCCAGTTCACCTCACTCTCTTCAGAAGGATGCTAAAAGGATTAAAGAGGTAATTATTGCCTCTGGAGCTCTTCAGCTATAAGACGCTCTATAAATACCAATAACCACCCCCTCGAGGGAAAACACATCTCATTCCAGTGGAGGTAAGGGCTGCAGCAGCCTGCAGAAATGATGGGCTGCATCTTGAAGGGATCTTCTGGCATCCTGAGTGCTCCAGAGTCATCGCCACGTACAGCAGGTGGCCTACAGAGCATCCCACTCTGACTGGAGACCGCAGCACCCCAGACTGCTGGCGTCTCATACACCCATCCATTCTGATCTGTCCATTCGATGTGCACTTATTAAGCCCCCACGGTCTGCTTGAGGGATGGAGTAGCATCGTGGTTACATGCCTGGGCTCTGGGGCTGGGCTGCCTGGCAGCAATCCCAGCTCTGCCCGCACTCTGATTGTCTGCCTTCAGGCAAGTCACTGAGCCTCTGTGCAGTGAGGACATGGAGGTCCTCACTCATCACGTGGGGATGATAACAGAAGCCACTTCACAAGGTCACTATGATTCAGGGGTGCACCTGTGACCAGTGGTTAGACCTCTGATGGATACACTGCTGCTACTGCTGCTAAGTCACTTCAGTCGTGTCCGACTCCATGTGACCCCATAGATGGCAGCCCACCAGGCTCCCCCGTCCCTGGGATTCTCCAGGCAAGAACACTGGAGTGGGTTGCCATTTCCTTCTCCAATGCATGAAAGTGAAAGTGAAGTCGCTCAGTCGTATCTGACTCTTAGTGACCCCATCGACTGCAGCCTACCAGGCTCCTCCATCCGTGGTATTTTCCAGGCAAGAATACTAGAGTGGGCTGCCATTTCCTTCTCCGATGGATACACAGTAAGGGCTAGAGAAGAAGACTGCTATGGAATTTAATCTACAAAATGGATGGGTCCACGGTACGCCATCTATTCCATGACTATTTTAAATTCCATGATTTTAGAATCAAAATCAAGATGGAAAAGGAGGAGTTAGCAATTAGCAGTGGGCCTAGCACTTAGCCCTGTGTGGAAAACAGAAGAGCAGAAGATGAGGCCCCTGACTGGGAACCTCCAGACCCAACAATGAAGGGAATTCAGGGGTCTTTATTTTCAGCTGCCAGACAGTTCCCTACGAGGGGCGTGGGGAGAAGAGCACGACCACAGACGTGCTTTAGGACTGCCAGCTCCCAGCAGACAGCCTTGAAGTCGATGTCATTACGGACTGAGATTCTATTCTGGCAAACCCTTCTCTCAGCTCCTGCGTCCACCCCTCCCCTTTACCTCACTACCCCTGAGCATGCCAGGATCACATCCAAAAAAGAAAGAGCTGCCCACTGAACCTCCCACCAGGAAGCCCTTAGTCCCTCCACCCTGGGCCGTGAGCACCAAGCCTCCACTTCAGGGGTCCGAGATGCACGTCCTGCCAATCAAAAGGCAGTGGGGCAGGCCCGGGGTGCATTCCTGTCCTGCTGCTGAGCTGAGTGGCTCTGAGCTGAGTGGGTCTCAAAGTGCAGTCCCTACAGCAGCAGCAGCACCCAGGAACTCTTAAGAAACGCTACTCCTCCCACTCGATCACAGACCTGCAGAATCTGAAACTCCGGGGATGGGGACGGGCCCGGCAGCCTGTGGTTTAACAAACCAGCTGGGGATTCTGATGCCTGCCCACTGGCTTCGAGAAAGTGACTTAGTTTTTTCTGAGTCACAGTTTTCCTCACTCAGCAAAGGGGGTTAACAGCACTCGCCTCATGAGGCTGTAATGTAGGAGTCAAATGAGATGCTAGATGTCAAGCACTGGATACAGCATGCCAACAAGGGCAGGCACTCAGCATACTCTACTTTTGTCATCACCGTCTTCATCACCATCATCATCATGGTCACCAGCACCATCAAAGTCTGCTAGAGCAGTAGCTCAGAAACAGCAAAAATAAGATTGTAATCCATGACAAGCCTGCTTTTCAGCAAAGTGGCTCTAAAGACAGTCCAAGGAAGAAGCTACAGGGAACTGGTAGATACATCCTACCTTGCCCAAGGTCACCCAAGGGCTGCCAGGATCCTGGGGTTACTCTTCCACACTACCTGTGATCCATGCAGATTCCCACAAACTCTGAGCATCTTGGGGGTTGGGAATCCAGAAATGAAAAGCATTCCCCATTTTATTGTCAAAATAAGGATAATAAGAGTTTTGAGGCAACACCACCAGAGAGAGAACTAGAGGTGTCTGAGTTCAAATACTGGTATTTCAAACGCACAGTGGAAGTCCTTAGAACACATTCTGAGTCGCTGATGGGTATTTTCAGACAGGAAGGGTGACAAGAAGAATCATGTACAGATTGACAGCATCTAGAATCCAAGAGATAAGGGGAGAGCATACTGAAAGAACTTCTTGGATTACACACCAGCATTGCCTCAAACAACTGTGGCAGAGGTCATGAGGGCCTCCAACAGCCAAAAGCAGTGGACACTGGTCAACCACTGTGCCCTCTGGAACCTAACAGTTGACCACTCCATCCCCTGCATCTCCTCCCTTGGACCTCCAGCACACCGCTCATCCTGGTTCTCCTATCCTCACCCAGACCTCTCTCCTCCTCCTTCTCTGGGATCTGCCCCACCCCGCACAGCTACCACACCCACTGCTTCTCTTTCAGCTCAGCTACTGAGACCCCGTTCCTCCCACTCTGGAGTCTGCACTGGGCATATGAAGATAAAGGATTGAAGAAGCACCAGGTCAGGTGCCATCTCTTCATCTCAGTCTATCATCCACTCTGTCCCCTAAGATACGGATGCAGAGGTGAGCAAAGAAGAGGCTGGTCTGTCTTTGGTCTCTTCTTGTGCCTTTTTTTCCTCTCTGGCAATCGCATCCCCCTAAGCATTGGGTTGACCTCATGGTGACCTCCAGCCCCAGGTTAATCCTGAGCCCTAGAACTTCATGTCCCATCATTTACTTCCCTCCACCTGGATGCTCACCTAGCATCTCAAGATCAGGATATCTGACAGGGACCCCATTATCTTTCTCATGACATCTGTTACGACTCACCCCAAACTCAAGTTCAGAGTAAGACCCAAAAATTGAGGTGGAAAAACTTACAACATTTAACATAAAATTACTCACCTAGTTTCATCCGTCACCTTCAAAACAAACCAAGAAGATATTAACCTTCACGACAGATGCCCAAAATAAAAAAATCCTGACATGGTAAGGGAAACATCTGTAAAGAAATATAACCATCCTCTTTGAATAGGACTTTAAATTCTATTGTATCTTTATTTCATTTTCTAGTTCCGTTAGACAGTTGTATTGCAATTATCCCCACCCTGCAGAGCATTCACAGAGCATCCGTGGGCCCATGGAACTTCTAATTTGGAGAAACCCAAAGAGGCTTCCCTGGTGGCTCAGAGGTTAAAGCGTCTGCCTCCAATGCAGGAGACCCGGGTTCGATCCCTGGGTTGGGAAGATCCCCTGGAGAAGGAAATGGTACCCCACTCCAGTATTCTTGCCTGGAGAATCCCATGGATGGAGAAGCCTGGTAGGCTATAGTCCATGGGGTCGCAAAGAGCTGGACAAGACTGAGCGACTTTACTATAAAGTATTAGATGTACTATTTGTCAGCTCTCAATACTCTCCCCATTTGCCAGTCCTCCTAGTTAACAGGGCCATGTGGTCCCCCAAGCTAGAAATATGGGACTCCCTCTAGATTCTTCTCTCTTCCTTATGCCCCACCATGAAGTGCAGATTCATGAATGCCCCTATTTCTACTTCCTAGACTATGCCCAGATCAGCACTGCTCTTTCTGCCCTCTTCTCCCCCCCAACACCACCAGCACTTGCACAGCTCAGGGAGCAGCCACCTCCTGCTTGGAATCTGTCAGTAAGTGCTTCCTGTTTCAGGCCCACTGTGCTTCTTATTTCATAAAAGTGGGGAGGAGAATCCACCCAAAACACACTTCTCTTGAAATCCACCTCTTATATTAAGTCTGATTCAACATGGTAGGAATGGAAAGAAAAGAAGGAGGCTACTTCCATGCCTATAAACACAACCATACTAGAATTTTTAAACCCAGATCTAGGAGGACTTAAGACCTCATGGAAGACCCAAAAGAACTGAAAGCAGGGAATTGAACAGATAATTGCTACATGTTCACAGCAGCATGATTCACACTAGCCAAAAGATGGGAGTAACCCAAGTGCCCATTGACAGATGAATGGAAACAAAATGTAGTTTATCCACCCAGAGATTATCATATTAAGTGAAGTAAGTCAGAGAAAGACAAATACCATATGCTATCACTTTTTTGTGGAATCTAAAATAATGACACAAATTAGCTTATTTATGAAACATAAACAGACTCACAGACATTTGTGGTTGCCAGGTTGGGGCTGGGGAAGGGATGGATCAGGAGTTTGGGATTAGCAGGTGCAAACTATTATATATAGAAAAGATAAAAAACAAAGAGGTCCTACTGTATAGCATAGGGAATTATATTCAATATCCTGTAATAAACCATAATGGAAAAGAATATGAAAAAGAATGTGTGGGACACACACACACATACATATATCCAAATCATTGTGCTGTACAATAGAAATTAACACAACATTGCAAATCAACTATACTTCAATAAAATAATTTTATGTGATTTATCTATATAAACCAAGGTGGAATATTATTCAGCCTTGAAAAGCAATGAAATTCTGTCATATACTACAATATGGATGAACCCTCAGGACATTATAAATGAAATAAATCAGACACAGCAAGACAAACATTATATGATTTCATTCATATGAAATACCTCCAGTAGTCAAATTCACAGAGACAGAAAGCAGAATAGTGGCTGCCAGAGGCAGGAAATGGGGGGAAATGGGAAATCATTTAATGAGGTATAGCATTTCAGTTTCTGGAGATGGATGGTGGTGATGGTTGTACAACAATGTGAATGTACTTAACAAACACTAAGCTCCATTAGCATATAGGGCATGCTTTGTTATAAATGAATGTTGGTTTAAAAATAGGTTCCAGAATTGCCTTTTCAGTATACATAATTCTGAGAAAGTTATTCTAAAAAGACTGTTCCACCAGATTTCCCACAAAAATTGCAAGGACTTCTAAACAGCCTTCCTGGATCAAGTTTCCATCTGTCTCCAAAGAGAAAGAATTATCTGCACAAATCTCAGATCCCTTCCCCCATGACATCCCACCTTTCCATGGACCCTGGGGCCAGCCAGCACGTCCAGCTCTGGACTATGAGAGGCTGCCAGTTAGAGAATTACCTCTGGGCCATGTGGTCACTCAGAGTAGACTCATGGCTTCAACTCCAGCGCTACCACCTGCTGTCTAAAAGACCTCCTGTAAACCTCAGCCTCTCTGGCCTCAATTTACTCATCTGCAAATTGGAGACAATAATAGTTCCTCCCTCTTAGAGTTGTTACAAGGATTAAATGAATTAATAGCTATAAAATGCTCCCATGTGTTAGCTATTATCATTTTGATATACAAGGATCTTCATGATGTGGCCACAATCTATCCAAGTACAATTTATCCAAGTGCAACTCCTGCCCTTGATTCCTGCACAGATAACCCTGCAAACTGATCTTCACCAACACGCCACACCATTTATGCCTCCAGCTCTGCATGTGCTGTTCCTTCTGCCTGCACACCCTCTGCCCCAAGTTGACCTGGTAAATTCTTTAAGGGGCATAACTTCACCATAGGTGGCTTTCCTGGCTCCTAGATGGACTTATGTCCACTTTTCTCTGAGTTTCTGGTGACCCCTGCTCACCATGAAAGCCATCCCCACCTTGGACATGTGTCTGCTCACCTGGCTCCCTAGGTAAGGAGCAGTGAGCTCCTGGGAGGCAGAGTCTGTACTAACAATGTTCCCTGCGCACGCAGCCTCAAGGAGAGGCCTGGCACATAGAAGACATCCAGTGAAAGCTGAATGAATGTTGAGCATAAAGAGTGAGACCAACAACAGGAAGGAAGGGAGAGGAAAGAAAAGACAGGCTGGAATAAAGCTGTGCCAGACTTCACATGGGAAGAAGCATGTGCTCCAGGGAAAGGAAGAGATGCAAGGTTTTTAATCTCAGGGAAAGTGAAGTCACTCAGTCATGTCCTACTCTTTGCGACCCCATGGACTGTAGCCTGCCAGGCTCTGCTGTCCATGGGATTTTCCAGGTAAGAATACTGGAGTGGGTTGCCATTTCCCTCTCCAGGGTATCTTCCCAACCCAGGGATCGAACTAGGTCTTCCACACTGCAGACAGACGCTTTACCATCTGAGTCATCAGGGAAGGAAGAATCTCAGGAAGGAAAGAATCAAAGGACACGTGGGCCAAGCAATCATTGACACGGTGCACAGGTTATCTGAGGCTCACGGGTCTTGCCAGGGCTCAAGCCATCCATGATTGTGATAACTTTAGACAGGAACACACAGAGAATGGTGGGAGCTGCGTGGAGAGTGGCTCCTCTGTATCTCAAAGTGCCCTCTCTCACACCTCAGTAATCTGAGTGATGTACCCCAAACAGGGGTAAGTGCACTAAGCGAAGGAGAAGAGCAGAGACATGTCAGATTAAACATGTTCAGAAGCATGACTCTCTCACCATCTCTCCTTGTTACTGCGCCAGCAGTAAATGAAGAAATCTGAGACCCATTTGGCAGGTGGAGAGATGGGTGGAGAACCCAGGGTGGGGTGCAAGGTGGTGGGCGGTTTCTAGCGCTGTCTTTCATGATTCTCAGGAACTGAAGAGCAGAAAGGCCCTCAGCAGCCAGGACAGCTCCTGGCCTTTAACTTGCAGGTTCAGGGTTGTTGAGCTCTAGTCATAGACTCAGGACGCATTTCATATGGTCAGCTGACAGGCAAAGCTAGCCCCACACTGAAAAATGGACTCACCATCTAAAATGAGGTGCTATTTCCAGTTAGAAGTCAACATCAGGACAAGTGAGCTCAGGCCCCAAATAAACATGAAAGAGGACCAAAAGGAAGCCGTCCCACTTGTATCCATTGCAGATGTCGACCAGGGCTGAAGCCCACCCTCCAGGACGAGCAAGTCCGCTCCCACCACCTGCAGGGAGCATGCACACAGGCAGGGGAGCTGATCAATGTGCAGCAGCTCGGCCTCCGGCTTCTGATCCACAGCAGCCAATGCAGAAGGAACACTAAAAATAAGTATGCCAGAAACACACACGGGGTGACAGGAAGACACGGAGCAAGAGAGGAGAATGAGAGGGGACTGATGGCACTCTGACTGCCAGAGGGAGGGTCAACCCCACACACACTCATACACACACACACACACACACACACTACACATACACACCACACAAACCTATACATGCATACATACACCCACACACATCCACACACCCACACGTGCATATCCATATACACACCACACACACACATACATATACACACACCTCACACAGACATATACATACGTACACACAACACACATACACACCACACACACACATATACATTCATATACACCTATACACATACATACCCATATAGCACACACGCATAAACACATGTATGCAGCACACAACACCCCCTACACATACACACACATACATACACATACCACATGCACACCTACACAAACACACACACACACACAGGGCGGCCCTGTTAGTATAGAGGCAGCAATACACTGGACCATGACACTCACTTCAAACCAAGACTGGGTTTCTTGGGTTTCAAAAGACATATATAGTATTTGGGGGTAATGCTGCAATATGAGAAAAATGCCCAGTTATGTCATTTAATTAAAAATGGAAGAAACAACACACAATATGAAAGCAATTGTGTTAACTATTTATGCATAGAAAAAGCCTGGAAAATATATTAAAATTTAACAGCGGTTATTTTTGAGTGACAAGATTAGAGTAGATTTTTATATTCTTCAAGGTTTTGCATCTTATACAAAGTGGGGGGAGCACACTTTCCATAATTTACAAAAGCAAGCCTAGATGGACTAAGCCAAGGTTTTCAAAGCATTAGAGAAAATCATGATGAAAGCTGGGAGGCAAATGCAGCCCTCGAGGCTAACTGTGTTTCTGTAACAATGGACATTTTGAGACCATCTGAAATATCTAATTATCTGGTTGCTTACTAATATGTGAACATTTGGAACCACTGAGATGTATCTTTGAATACAAAGAAAAATCCAAAGCAAGCAAGTGGAAATTCACCATCCTTTTTCTGGTTCTCATCCATTTACTTAAACATCAGAATGTGCCCCGAAGAGAATGTTCAATGCTTAAGAAGAAGAACCTAGTAAACCAAAAAAGTGAGGACACAGAACAAAAATCTACCAGGAATAACAAGGTTCAGAGAGACTGATTATATATCAAAGCTTAAAAGAATAATTTAACACATGCATTTTCCAAGTCCCTTGAAAGGGTCTTTTTAACTAAATCATCACTCAAGTAAAATATAACATTAGTTTCTCCAGAAGCTACAAATTTGAAAACTAGATTCTTAAAAATGTACAAAATAATATTATACTATATTTGCAAAAGCATGTTATTACATTAGCTTTTCCTGGGGGAAAAAAGCTCTCAGGGTTCCCACATAGTAACTTGCTGTTTACGCAGTTACTTAAGAATTAGTAATTCCTGTGAAAGGCGTGTCTTTTATTTTCTAAATGTATAGCACAGGGTGGCAAGCCAAATAAGGGAATATTATCCAAATGTCGCCTTCCTTGGCTGTGTCTAAGCCAAGGGTTAGGGTTAGGGTTAGGGTTAAGGCGAGGAATGGAAGGCTGGTTGCCTGTGCATCCCAGAGGGAAGGCCTGCCTCAGCGGCAAGAGTTAACTGCACGAGTTAGTAACTTGGACAGGCTGAAATGCAGACACTTACAGGTCTATATATGCAAGAGGGAGGGTGGGGGAACCTCAACTTTCTACTCTAGAATGCTGAATTTAATTCAGGAGTATAAAAATGATGGGTGGTTTTTTCTCTCCCCAAAAGGAAACAAGGCCACCTTTCCACTTCAGATGAGCCCCTTGGGCTCACAGGGGCTGTGATATCCACGATCACAGGAACAAACCCAGATGTTTGCCCTACACTAGACCACCAGCCTCCTCTCCTGTTTCCTCTGTGTCAGGGGAGCTGCAGGTCTCCCTCCTCTGAGCATCTCTCCCTGTGGAGATGGTGACCTCATTTCCATCAGCCTTAATGACCCACCTCTCTGGGGGCAGGATGCTGTGTGGGTTGCTGGGGCAGATGAGATTTGGGAAGAAACTGCTAAATAATGGATAAAAGGAGGCACCACCAGCCCTCCAATACTTAATTATTTGCTTGCCTGAATCCGATAAGAAAAACAACTTCATGAAAGGAAAGGATGACAAAGACAGAAGCTCATTCTTCTCAAACCTTCAGGAAACTCTGGCTCCAAACGGGTAGGGTGTGGTCAAGGATTCGGCTGCAGACCAGACTCGAGCTCCTGCAAGTGTAAACCATCACACATGTTCCTGCCACGTGGGCTGGAGAGAAAGGGGGGCACAGGCAGGCAGTAGGGGTGCCCACCAGGGGGCCAGCTCATCCCTGGAAAACGTAGGACAAGGCTCCCTCCTTGCCTTTGAGCTGCCAGACAGTTTTCTTCTGTTTTCAGTTCAGCCAATAGCCTGGGAAAACCTCTCCTCCTCAACTGGGGACTCCCCACCCCATTCATCCCACGCTCACTTCTCCGCTGCATCTGGGAACCAGCCTCAGCCCAGCAGCTGTCCACAAAGTCAGGTTCCATCTTTGCCACACAAGCCCACTTCCTGGCTTTTATCCTCTCCAACCAAATTTCATTATTTTCAAATCACTTGGATGATACATCACTGAAAAATGCAAATAAAAACTACAGAGGTATCATCTCACACTGATCAGAAAGACTGTCATCAAAAAGTCTACAAACAACAAATGCTGGAGAAGGTGTGGAGAAAAGGGAACCCATTTATAGTGTTGGTGAGAATGCAAACCATACAACCACTATGGAAAACAGAATGGTGATTCCTTTAAAAATTAGGAATAAAACTACCATTCGTGCATGCATACTGAGTCGCTTCAGTTGTGTCCAACTCCATGCAATCCTATGGGCTGCAGCCTGCCAGGCTCCTTCCATGAGATTCCCCAGGCAAGAACCCTGGAGTGGGTTGCCATGCCCTCCTCCAAGGGATCTTCCCGATTCAGGGATCAAACCTGTGTCTCAGGTCTACCTGCATTGGCAGGTGGGTTTTTTATCACTAGTGCCACCTGGGAAGCCCTAAAAACTATCATATGACCCAGCAACCCCACTACTGGGCCTATATCCTGAGCAAACCACAATTGAAAAAGACACATGCATCCCCAGTGTTCACTGCAGCACTATTTACAATAGCTACAACATGGAAGCAACTGAGATGTCCATCAGCAGATGAATGGATAAGGAAGTTGTGGTACATATACACAATGGAATATTACTCAGCTATAAAAAGGAACACATTTGAGTCAGTTCTAACGAGGTGGATGAACCTAGAGCCTATTATACAGAGTGAAGTAAGTCAGAAAAAGAAACACAAATATCATATATTAATGCATATATTAAATGCATTCTATGCGATGGCACACAAGCGCAGCCTAGAGGAGCTACCCCACATCCAAGGTAAGGAGCGGCGGCTGTGCTTTGCTGGAGCGGCTGTGAAGAGATACCTCACCTCCAAGGTAAGAGAAACCCAAGTAAGACGGTAAGTGGCTGAGAGAGGGCATCAGAGGCTAGACAGACTGAAACCACAATCACAGACAACTAGCCAATCTGATTACATGGACCACAGCATTGTCTAACTCAGTGAAAATAAGCCATGCCGTGTGGGGCCACCCAAGACAGACATGTCATGATGGAGAGGTCTGACAGAATGTGGTCCACTGGAGAAGGGAATGGCAAACCACTTCAGTATTCTTGCCTCAAGAATCCCATGAACAGTATGAAAAGGCAAAAAGATAGGACATTAAGAGATGAGCTCCCCAAGTCAGTAGGTGCCCAATATGCTACTGGAGATCAGTGGAGAAATAACTCCAAAAAGAATGAAGGGATGGAGCCAAAGCAAAAACAGCACCCAATTGTGGATGGGACTGGTGATAGAAGCAAGATTCGATGCTGTAAAGAGCAATATTGCATAGGAACCTGGAATGTCAGGTCCATGAATCAAGGCAAATTGGAAGTGGTCAAACAGGAGATGGCAAGAGTGAACGTCGACATTCTAGGAATCAGTGAACTAAAATAGACTGGAATGGGTGAATTTAACTCAGATGACCATTAGATTGCCGGGAGAAATATCAATAACCTCAGATATGCAGATGACACCACCCTTATGGCAGAAAGTGAAGAGGAACTCAAAAGCCTCTTGATGAAAGTGAAAGTGGAGAGTGAACAAGTTGGCTTAAAGCTCAACATTCAGAAAACGAAGATCATGGCATCCGGTCCCATCACTTCATGGGAAATAGATGGGGAAACAGTGGAAACAGTGTCAGACTTTATTTTTCTGGGCTCCAAAATCACTACAGATGGTGACTGCAGCCATGAAATTAAAAGATGCTTACTCCTTGGAAGGAAAGTTATGACCAACCTAGATAGCATATTCAAAAGCAGAAATATTACTTTGCCAACAAAGGTTCGTCTAGTCAAGGCTATGGTTTTTCCTGTGGTCATATATGGATGTGAGAGTTGGACTGTGAAGAAGGCTGAGCGCTGAAGAATTGATGCTTTTGAACTGTGGTGTTGGAGAAGACTCTTGAGAGTCCCTTGGACTGCAAGGAGATCCAACCAGTCCATTCTGAAGGAGATCAGCCCTGGGATTTCTTTGGAAGGAATGATGCTAAAGCTGAAACTCCAGTACTTTGGCCACCTCATGCGAAGAGTTGATTCACTGCAAAAGACCCTAATGCTGGGAGGGATTGGGGGCAGGAGGAGAAGGGGATGACAGAGGATGAGATGGCTGGATGGCATCACTGACTCAATGGACGTGAGTCTGAGTGAACTCTGGGAGTTGGTGATGGACAGGGAGGCCTGGCGTGCTGCGATTCATGGCGTCACAAAGAGTCGGACACGACTGATCTGATATCAGATATCTGATCTGATCTGATATCTACTACTGTAGGCAGGAATCCCTTAGAAGAAATGGAGTAGCCATCATGGTCAACAAAAGATTCTGAAATGCAGTATTTGGATGCAGTCTCAAAAACGACAGAATGATCTCTGTTCGTTTCCAAGGCAAACCATTCAATATCATGGTAATCCAAGTCTATGCCCTGACCAGTGATGCGGAAGAAGCTGAAGTTGAACGGTTCTATGAAGACCTACAAGACCTTCTAGAATGAACACCCAAAAAAGATGTCCTTCTTGTTATAGGGGACTAGAATGCAAAAGTAGGAAGTCAAGAAACACCTGGAGTAACAGGCAAATTTGGCCTTGGAATACGGAATGAAGCAGGGCAAAGGCTAACAGAGTTCTGCCAAGAGAATGCACTGGTCATAGCAAACACCCTCTTCCAACAACACAGGAGAATACTCTACACATGGACATCACCAGATGGCTAACACCAAAATCAGATTGATTATATCCTTTGCGGCCAAAAATGGAGAAGCTCTATACAGTCAGCAAAAATAAGACCGGGAGCGGAGTGTGGCTCAGATCATGAACTGCTTACTGCCAAATTCAGACTTAAATTGAAGAAAATGGGGAAAACCACTAGACCATGCAGGTATGACTTAAATCAAATCCCTTATGACTATACAGTGGAAGTGAGAAATATATTTAAGGGAGTAGTTCTGATAGAGGGCCTGATGAACTCTGGACAGAGGCTCGTGACATTGTACACGAGACAGGGAGCAAGACCATCCCCAAGAAAAAGAAATGCAAAAAAGCAAAATGGCCGTCTGAGGAGACCTTACAAATAGCTGTGAAAAGAAGAGAAGCGAAAAGCAAAGGAGAAAAGGAAAGATATACCCATTTGAATGCAGAGTTCCAAATAACAGCAAGGAGAGATAAGAAAGCCTTCCTCACCAATCAGTGCAAGGAAATAGAGGAAAACAATAGAACAGGAAAGACTAGCCATCTCTTCAAGAAAATTAGAGATACCAAGGGAATATTTCACACAAAGATGGGCTCAATAAAGGACAGAAATGGTATGGACCTAACAGAAGCAGAAGATATTAAGAAGAGGTGGCAAGAATACACAGAATTGTACAAAAAAGAGCTTCACGACCCAGATAATTACAATGGTGTGATCACTCCCACTCACCTAGAACCAGACATCCTGGAATGTGAAGTCAGGTGGGCCTTAGGAAGCATCACTACGAACAAAGCTAGTGGAGGTGATGGAATTCCAGTTGAGCTATTTCAAATCCTGAAAGATGATGCTGTGAAAGTGCTGCACTCAATATGCCAGCAAATTTGGAAAACTCAGCAGTGGCCACAGGACTGGAAAAGGTCAGTTTTCATTCCAATCCCAAAGAAAGGCAATGCCAAAGAATGCTCAAACTACCGCACAATTCCACTCATCTCATACACTAGTAAAGTCATGCTCAAAATTCTCCAAGCCAGGCTTCAACAGTACGTGAACTGTGAACTTCCAGATGTTCAAGCTGGTTTTAGAAAAGGCAGAGGAACCATAGATCAAATTGCCAACATCCACTGGATCATCAAAAAAGCAAGAGAGTTCCAGAAAAACATCTATTTCTGCTTTATTGACTATGCTAAAGCCTTTGACTGTGTGGATCATAATAAACTGCGGAAAATTCTGAAAGAGATGGGAATACCAGACCTCCTGACCTGCCTCTTGAGAAACCTGTATACAGGTCAGGAAGCAACAGTTAGAACTGGACATGGAACAACAGACTGGTTCCAAATAGGAAAAGGAGTACGTCAAGGCTGTATATTGTCACCCTGCTTATTTAACTTATATGCAGAGTACATCATGAAAAACGCTGGGCTGGAGGAAGCACAAGCTGGAATCAAGATTGCTGGGAGAAATATCAATAACCTCAGATATGCAGATGATACCACCCTTATGGCAGAAAGTGAAGAAGAACTAAAGAGCCTCTTGATGAAAGTGAAATAAGAGAGTGAAAAAGTTGGCTTAAAGCTCAACATTCAGAAGACGAAGATCATGGCACCTGGTCCCCTAACCTCATGGCAAATAGATGGGGAAACAGTAGAAACAGTGGCTGACTTTATTTTCCTGGGCTCTAAAATCACTGCAGATGGTGATTGCAGCCATGAAATTAAAAAACGCTTGCTCCTTGGAAGGAAAGTTATGACCAACTCAGATAGCATATTAAAAAGCAGACATTACTTTGCCAACAAAGGTCCGTCTACACAAGGCTATGGTTTTTCCAGTAGTCATGTATGGATGTGAGAGTTGGACTATAAAGAAAGCTGAGCACTGAAGAATTGATGCTTTTGAACTGTGGTGTTGGAGAAGACTCTTGAGAGTCCCTTGGACTGCAAGGAGATCCAACCAGTCCATCCTAAAGGAGATCAGTCCTAGGTTGGAGGGACTGATGTTGAAGCTGAAACTCCAATACTTTGGCCACCTGATGCAAAGAGCTGACTCATTTGAAAAGACTCTGATGCTGGGAAAGATTGAGGGCAGGAGGAGAAGGGGACAACAGAGGATGAGATGGTTGGATGGCATCACGGACACAATGGACATGGGTTTGAGTGAACTCCAGGAGTTGGTCATGGACAGGGAGGCCTATGCGTACTGCGGTTAATGGGGTCGCAAAGAGTCGGACACGACTGAGCGACTGAACTGAACTGAATGCATATATATGGAATCTAGAAAGATAGTACTGACAATCCTACATGCATGGCAGCAAAGGAGACACAGACATAAAGAACAGACTTTTGGACACAGTGGGAGAAGGAGAAGGTAGGATGATCTGAGAGAATAGCCTTGAAATGTATACATGACCAAATAGCCAGTGGAAGTTTGATGTACGACACAAGGAACTCAAAGCCGGTGCCCTGTGACAACCTGGAGGGATGGAGTAGGGAAGGAGGTGGGAGAGGGGCTCAAGAGCGAAGCATCACAGGTATGCCTAAGGCCAATTCACGCTGATGTGTGACAGAGGCCATCACAATACTGTAAAGTAATTATCCTCCAATTAAAATAAGTAAATATTTTTTCTTATTTGGGAAAAAAATTGGGGTAAAATCAGCAGATCATCCTAATGGCAGGGTGGCCTGTCATTTAGGTGTGATATTGGGCTACAGTGCTGTAAGATGTTACCACTGGGAGAAACGGGATAAAGGGCACATGTTGTGGTTGTTCAGTCGCTAAGTCATGTCCAACTCTTCGCAATCTCATGGACTGCAGTATACCAGGCTTCCCTGTCCTTCACTAACTCCCAGAGTTTCCTCAAACTCATGTCCATTGAATCGATGACACCAGCCAACCATCTCATCCTCTGTCACTCCCTTCTTCTGCCCTCAATCCTGGCCCACCAGGCTCCTCTGTCTGTGGGATTCTCCAGGAAAGAATACTGGAGTGGATAGCCATTCCCTTCTTCAGGGGACCATCCCGAACCATGGATCGAAACCAGGTCTCTTGTATTGCAGGCAGATTGTTTACCATCTGAGCCAACAGGGACGCCCCAAGGGTACATGAGCTCTCTCTATATTATCCCTGTAATATGTTATATGTATATTACTCCTGTGTTCATGTAAATCAACTATTGCCTCAATTAAAAATGTCCATTAAAGAAAACCCAAATAATACATGTTTCATGTGAATAGAGACCAACCAAGAGGTCATCCTACTCATGATCATCACACAGCCTGAGCCTGAGTACCGTCCAGGCTGCTGTCATTCAGCAAATACGTGTCATCCCTCAGCATGCCAGTTACTACACCAGGCATTACGATGTCTGTCTCAGTTGATGGTCTCAGAAAATGAACAGTGATGAGAGAGAAATCAGTGAGGAAGCCCTTGTGTAACTGACAATCTGATTTTTTAAACAGAGGTGAAAATATTTAGACACCCTTGAAATAACCACACTATTCACACCAGAACATTGCCCCAGTAACAATTCATCTGCTCCCAGAATTCCAGCTGCCCAGAAAACATGAGAGTGGATTCCCCACCACCAACTCTGACTACTTAACTGTGGCAGCATCCTTCATTTTTTTCTGCTCTTCACATATTCAGGAGCAAGTTTCTCAAGGAGCAGGGCTGATAGAGAGAACCTGTACTTTGCTTCAGAATGAGTTCTCAAAACCCCGTGTACCTTTTAGCCAGAAGGTTGGGGAGATCTTCAACAACAAGTGTGCTCCAGGCCATGACAACCTTCATTTAACATGCTGCTTTGTTTGGCAGCTTCTATTTGTCCAGATTAGATGTTGCTCACAGCCAGCTTAAACAGCCCTTCAGAGCTACCGTGATGACCCTCCCGTAAGCCAGAAGGACCAAAGAATTGATGCTTTTGAACTGTGGTGTTGGAGAAGACTCTTGAGAGTCCCTTGGACTGCAAGGAGATCCAACCAGAGTCCATTCTGAAGGAGATCAGTCCTGGGATTTCTTTGGAAGGAATGATGCTAAAGCTGAAACTCCAGTACTTTGGCCACCTCATGCAAAGAGTTGACTCATTGGAAAAGACTCTGCTGCTGGGAGGGATTGGGGGCAGGAGGAGAAGGGGACGACAGAGGATGAGATGGCTGGATGGCATCACTGACTTGATGGACGTGAGTCTGGGTGAACTCTGGGAGTTGGTGATGGACAGGGAGGCCTGGCATGCTGCAACTCATGGGGTCGCAAAAAGTCAGACACGACTGAGCGACTGAACTGAACAGTCCCAAAAACAGACTCTTCTCAATGGACAGAGGTTTAGGGAACCAACACTCTTGCTGGGCATATTTACTGCTGCTGGTGCGTATCAAAGTATTTTTAATCCATGATCTAATTTGCTTTCTACAATTTGTATCAGTATTTTTACATGAAGAAACTGAAACTAACTCTCTCAAATATTTATTTATCAGTTCTTGGTTACTCAGGACTTGATGATTCAAGATTATTTAACCTTTCTCCAGCCTCCTCCTAGCATTTAGGACATTTTACCCCATTTCTACCAGGGAGCGGGCAATAGTTTGAGAGAATATGCCTTGAGTCGGGGAGGTGAAATTACTCCTCAGCCCCCTAATTCACCGGTGACCTGGCACTTAGCTTCCCAGAACCCTGGTCCCCTCATCTATGATGTGGGCTAACACCCACACTGCAGGGTTGAAGGGATGATTCAATGGGACAATGTGAGTAGTGTACTAGTGGCTGCTCAAAATGTCACCCCTTGGGTCAAAAGCTGTTTTTGAAATAAGATGCATTCAATAGAAACACGAAAGTAACAACCAAAGTGACATTTTAGGATTATCAGAGAATTTTAACTATCTGCACCAATCTCTGGATAATTGAGAATGGTCTGTAATAAGCGGCTGCCTCAGAAATGCCCAGGTGAGGAGGAGGATTTGTTTCTTCTTTTCGTTTATCTGAACCGGTAAAGAAATGCCACCCTGCTATCTTATCCTTCAATTAGAAATCCCCCACTAAAGCTCTGCATATAACTAACATACACAGAATTCTAGGGACTTACGGTTGTGTCCTCACCGGATTTCTACTTTATGGCCATACACACAAATGCAGGGTTTAGAAATGATTATCCCCTGCTGGATGCTCAGAATGACTGGCAAGCAAGTGTGTACTTGGACTTCTACTGAGGAGAACTGCCTTACGAACGATTTCTAAGTGGCCAAATTTCAAAGAACTTGAAATGTGGCAAAACACACCTGAAGTGTCTATACTGATCACTCCTTGCTGCCTTGTCTGACATTAGCCATTCACAGTAAACTTCTCAAATTATAGTGTGGGTGCCAGGGGGTGGAAGAAGCCACAAGATTACGATGGCACATCTTCCTGATGCACCGGTGTCCTCAGGACAGTCCGTGAACCACCCAGAGATGCCTGAGAGCTTCTCTCCACTCTGGAGAGTACTGGGGGAAGGCTGAAAAGCACTTCTGCTGGTGAAGGAAAAGAACACTTTATTGAACATCCATCTGCCAAGGCCTGTGCTACATGTTGACACACCATCATCCTGGTTAATTTCTTACTTAGAAATTCAACGATCCTGAGAAAAAGGACAAACAGCCAGGTACTTTTTATTACTGTTTTGAGATACATTTTAACCCAGAACCCAGCTCAGCATTTTATATCACATCCTCTGAGTCTCAGATGAGAAAAAAGCACCAGCAACTTGGTAGTGAAAACACACCAGTGGCAACCACAGATGTGAGAAAATTGGTTGATAAAGATACAGAAGTGCTGGTGGGGAATGAATTCTCCTTGTTTACTTAAAAAGGTCAACTTCTGAATATAAGCAAATGATCAAATTTACTAAAAAACACTCATAAGCACCAATATGTGACACATTTATATATGTGTGTGTGTGTGTGCATGCATGCATACATGCATGCTCAGTCACTCAATTGTGTCCAACTTTTTGCAACCCCATTGATTGCAGCCTGTCAGGCTCTTCTGTCCATGGGATTGTCCCAGCAAGAAAATTGGAGTGGGTTGCCATTTCTTTCTTCAGGGGATCTTCCTGACCCAGGGATCAAACTCACAACTTCTACATCTCCTGCATTGGCAAGTAGATTCTATACCACTGTGCTCCACCTGGGAAGCCTATATACCAACTCTTAAGAGTTTATTTTCATTCCCTAACTCTATGAGTCAGGAAATAAGTTTGCTCCCAAGACAAACTGCAGCCACAGTTGGCTCAACAGAATTTTGCCAAGAGATGCACCTTGTCTAGCATCATGCTCCTTTTTTCTTCCCAGCCCTTCAGAATGGTCCTATCCATGCTGCTGTTAAGTGCTTCCCTCTGCATTATCTCAGCAACATGAGAAGACCCCCTTATCTTAACCGGTTATAAATACATAAAAGCTCCCTGGATCAAATCAGCCCAGTGAGCCTGTTTCATCTGTCCTTTGATGTCTCTCCTTTCTTGTTACACATATGACAAAGAAATCTTAGTGAGTGCCAATAAAATACACAAATGTCAACTCTATTCTGTTGTCCTTGATACTATTACACTTTATACCCATCCTTCCAGGTTGCCTTGAGATGTTCACAAATATGGCCAAAAGCTTATCAGTAGTTTTAAAAACTCTTAACAGGCCAGAAATACAAACTGTCCCTTCAGTAAAACATGTCCACAAAAGAATCATTTATTTTTCATGAAATTAACAGAGGTGGGGCTTGGCCAAAACACTAAGACCACTGTGAACACACATTCATCTTCTTTCACTGACTCACAAAAAAGCTAAGGATCTTGATTTGTGCACAAGATGTAAGAAATGTTGGACAGGAATATTCAGGGGAAATGGATACCAGAACACAGCATCTACTGTGTACACAGGAGATGGAGGGGGTCCCAGGAGAAGCAGGCTTCAGTTTCTGTGACAAGCAACAAACTTCTGCCTCCAAAGATATGTTGGTAAAACAATATAGTCTCCTCTCAGCACCACTAATCTGCTATTAGGAGTATATATCAACTACAACTGTAGAGGAAGAAGGCCTAAAACTAGTTGTGAAAGATTCCTAAGCTGGTGCACTGCTTTGGTGGTATGCTTACTTTATTTAATTATTTATTTTACTTTACAATATTGTATTGGTTTTGCCATACCTAGACTTGAATCCACCATGAGTGTACATGTGTTCCCCATCCTGAACCCCCCTCCCACCTTCCTCCCCATCCCATCCCTCTGAGTCATCCCATTGCACCAGCCCCGAGCACCCTGTATCATGCCTCAAACCTGGACTGGCGATTTGTTTCACATATGATATTTTACATGTTTCAATGCCATTCTCCCATATCATCCCACCCTCGCTCTCTCCCAGAGAGTCCAAAAGACTGTTCTGTACATCTGTGTCTCTTTTGCTGTCTTGAATAAAGGGTTATCATTACCTTCTTTCTAAATTCCATATATATGTGTTAGTATACTGTATTGGTGTTTTTCTTTCTGGCTTACTTCACTCTGTATAATAAGCTCCAGTTTCACCCCCCTCATTAGAACTGATTTAAATGTACTCTTTTTAACGGCTGAGTAACATTCCATTGTGTATATGTACCCCAGCTTTCTTATCCATTCATCTGCTGATGGACATCTAGGTTGCTTCCATGTCCTGGCTATTATAAACAGTACTGCAGTATTAGGGTGTCTCTTTCAATTCTGGTTTCCTCGGTGTGTATGCCCAGCAGCGGGATTGCTGGGTCATATGGCAGTTTTATTTCCAGTTTTTTTAAGGAATCTCCACACTGTTCTCCATAGTGGCTGTACTGGTTTGCATTCTCACCAACAGTGTAAGAGGGTTCTCTTTTCTCCACACCCTTTCCAGCATTTATTGCTTGTAGACTTTTGGATAGTAGCCATTCTGACTGGCGTGAATGGTACCTCATTGTGGTTTTGACTTGGATTTCTCTGATAATGAGTGATTTTGAGCATCTTTTCATGTGTTTGTTAGCCATCTGTATGTCTTCTTTGGAGAAATGTCTGTTTAGTTATTTGGTCCACTTTTTCATTGGGTCTTTTATTTTTCTGGAATTGAGCCACAGGAGTTGCTTGTACATTTTTGACATTAATTCTTTGTTTGTTGCTTCATTTGCTATTATTTTCTCCCATTCTGAAGGCTGTCTTTTCACCTTGCTTATAGTTTTCTTTGTTGTACAGAAGCTTTTAATTTTAATTAAGTCCCATTTATTTTTGCTTTTATTTCCAATATTCTGGGACATGGGTCATAGAGGATCCTGCTGTGGTTTATGTCAGAGAGTGTTTTGTCTATGTTTTCCTCTAGGAGTTTAATAGTTTCTGGTCTTACATTTAGATCTTTAATCCATTTTGAGTTTATTTTTGTGTATGGTGTTAGAAAGTGTTCTAGATTCATTCTTTTACAAGTGGTTGACCAGTTTTCCCAGCACCACTTGTTAAAGAGATTGTCTTTTCTCCATTGTATATTCTTGCCTCCTTTGTCAAAGATAAGGTGTCCATAGGTGTGTGGATTTATCTCTGGGCTTTCTATTTTGTTCCATTGACCTATATTTCTGTCTTTGTGCCAGTACCATACTGTCTTGATGACTGTGGCTTTGTAGTAGAGACTGAAGTCAGGTAGGTTGATTCCTCCAGTTCCATTCTTCTTTCTCAAGATTGCTTTGGTTATTCGAGGTTTTTTATATTTCCATACAAATTGTGAAATTATTTGTTCTATTTCTCTGAAAAATACCATTGGTAGCTTGATAGGGATTGCATTGAATCTATAAATTGCTCTGGTAGCGCACTCATTTTCACTATATTGATTCTTCCGATCCATGAACATGGTATATTTCTCCATCTATTTGTGTCCTCTTTGATTTCTTTCACCAGTGTTTTATAGTTTTCTATATATAGGTCTTTTGTTTCTTAAGGCAGATATATTCCTAAGTATTTTATTCTTTTTGTTGCAATGGTGAATGGAATTGTTAAAAACATCTCTCGTTATCCCAAAGAGCAAAAGGCATTAGAGAAACAGCCCACCTTGGTTGAAATTCCCCATCGCCCAAATGTCTCACCTTTGCATCTGTGTCTCTTATTTCCTCTTTGAATTCAGTAGAGTTATAGACATAGAAAACAAACCTATTGTTGCCAAGAGGAAAGTTGATGGGGGAGGAATAAACTGGGAGATTGGGGTTGATATATATACACTATGGTGGGCTACAGGTCATGGGCTCACAAAGAGTTGGACACAACAGAGCAACTAACACTTTCACTTTCACATACATAAAACTGGTATATTAAGGACCTACTGTATAGCACAAGGAACTCTACTCAATACTCTGTAATGACCTATATGGGAAAAGAAACTAAAAAAGAGTGAATATATGTATATGTGGGGCTTCCCAGGTGGGGTTAGTGGTAAAGAAGCTGCCTGCTAATGCAGGAGATGTAAAAGACCTGGGTTTGATCCCTTGGTTGCAAAGATTCCCTGGAGGAGGGCACAGCAACCCACTCCAGTATTCTTGCCTGGAGAATCCCATAGACAGAGAAGCCAGGCAGGCTACAGTCTATAGGGTCACAAAGAGTCAGACATGAATGAAGTGACTGAGCACTCACGCACACATATGTATAACTGATCTACTTTGCTGTATGCCTGAAACTAACACAACACTGTAAATCAGCTATACCCCCAATAAAAATCTAAAAATAAAAATAATTTTGTAAAAATGAATTCAGGAATAAAACACAACTCAGCGAGCACCGAGTGTGTATCCTCATGGTTCCTACATTCCTCGCGTTGTCCCTAAGCACAGCTGCTTGATGCACATCAATCACAGTTTACAAGGCTGTGGCCTCACTGTCAATGATGGAGAGTGTAGACAGTCCCGCCATCACGGGACCAGCTTTAGCAACCTCCCCAGCCAGGTCCAGTGATGCCGGCGAACGTTCTGTAAGGCAGGTGGCAGAGTGGAAGGCCTCGTGCAGTCACAGCCTCTCCTCTTCTTTATCTACCAGGAAGCAAAGATCACGTCCTCCTGAATTCACCCTGAGATGGATTCCAAGAGAACAGATCTAACAAAGTTCTGAAACATCCAACCTCAAAGATGGCCCAAATCTCATCAATAAAGCAGAGGGAGATACAACAGCAAGCTTCCATCCTCACCTTGCTGTGCATTTCCCAGGATGGCTGTGGATCCTGGAACCTCTGGGCATTTCATTAACTATTCCACAGAACGGACTTTATCATGATTAATAAAGATCTTATTATTCTGCATTTTTCAAACCTTAAAACAAATTCTGATGGCAGGTGCTTCTGTACTTCACTCACAAGCCTAGAATTGTTTGTGAACATGCTGGCTCCAGATACATCTATATTTTGGACTTTGGTTGCCAGGAAAATTTCAGACTCCCAAGTCTGGCAGCCAGTCTGTGTCGTTACTCCTTTGTATCTGAGCAAGACTCAAGTCATAGAACTGGAGATGCAAGAAACACTCTGACCATCAGATGTTTCCTATGCCTTTGATCTCCGTTCCTCATGTTTCACCAAAGTTGACTTGAACCCAAAGAAACAGAGAAAAATCTCTTTCAAAAAGTCATTTCATCATAGAAACTTTAAAAAATAACCATATTAATCTTTCATCTGATTCAGAAACTATGAAAGAGAAATCTGCCAATAAAGAGACCAGAATAAGAAAAAAAAAACAAAAACAAATTGAATAAACACAGGAAGTAAATGTTCCACACGTCTGTATTATCCAGTGTGGAACTATCTCCATGGCAATTTCAGACAATGAATATAGAATGTGAAGGGTACATGGTGTGTTGTGTGTGCTTAGACTTTCTATAGTTAGTATGTTACAGTAAAGGGACAATTTATATTTAACCATTTTATGGATGGAAAAAACAAATAACAGACTTGTCATAGAAATATCTTGCCTAATAACCTATGGTTATACTCACAAATCATATAGATAATTATCCCCACTACAGCCCCACTGTTGTGAAAACAAACCATGATGGTCAAATCCACTTTTTATTTATTCCAATAAATTCAGGTCTCCTGCCAACACAGCAGTAAACTGGGGTACAGTGACTGCTCTGATGTCTTTATGTCTCTGTTTAAAACTTCAGTGATATTGATCTTACAGCAAAATGAAATCTTGACTGCTATATGAAATCTTGACTGCTATAGCAAAAGATCAGAATTGAGAACTGACCCTACTTTATTATCCCATGTGCAAGAATACTGTTCATGAAGGCACCATGAAGACAGATAAAGATCAGCAATGACCCTCCCTTCTGACCTCAGCATGGGCTCCTTTTACTTCCTCCCCTGGACCCCAGCAGCAGGAGGCTTCTCTTCCTCACTCATCACCTGCTTGTCTGTCTCTTCTTTTGAAAATGCAGGCTTTGTAGAAGCTTGGACCTTAAGGTGCCTGCTGACACCTAAAATAGTGCCTGACATGGCAGATTGGCTGATTGGCTCAATAAGCACTGAATGCACTGACTTAGCTTCTGAGAAATGAAACAGAGCGGGTAGCCTCACCTTCTCACAATGCATTCAACCAGCTTCACCTTCTGTCACCTACTCATGGTCCGGTTCCATGTCAAAGGGCATGCTGGGACAGATGCACTTTCGCTGGTTTGTTTTTCTGCATCTTTCAAAATGTCAATGTAATATTAAAAAAAATACATACAGGAGCCTGATCACTCTGCTCTGCTCTGCCTGCTCCAGGAACACATATGTATGTTTCCTGTTTATCCATCCAGTGTTTCTTTATGCAGATATTAGCAAATTCACCTACAAATCTTCATATCCCAGTCTTTCTTACATAAAAGTACCATACTCTCTACACTGTCCTCCACCTTGCTTTCTGCACTTGGCGATAAACCTGGATATCATTCCACATCAGAACACGGACCTTCCTCACTCTCTTTTAACAACTGCACTGTACACATACACCACGCTTCAACCACTTCCTTATGACTGATGACACTGGGTGGCTTCTGATGTTTTGGTGTTATACACAGTTTCAGTGATAACCTTATACAGATGTCATTTCATTACCTGGGCAGGTGTTATGTATAGGGAAGATTCCCAGGACAGGACTGCACATCTGTAATGCTGGTTCATACCACCAGACCCCTTCCGTCAGCTTGTTAAAAATAGTGTTAGCTGGCTATAAAGAGGTGTGATGCCTTAAACATATGGATATGGCATCCATCACTAGAATTTTTCCCATTCTTGTTAAAGGGAATGCTAACCTAATTCTTCAGTTTCATTAAACACAGACACTATTAAAATGTAAATCAATGCAATATCCCCTGATGATGGCCAGTGGTAGTTTTCCTATTCTACTTCCATCCATCAGGTCTCTAGGCTAACAGGTTTTCCTGCTAGCAACCTATTAGAGGCTCTCTAAAGGCTTGCAACAGGCTCTCTAAAAAAGCCTTGAAAGCCTAGTTAATACAGGAGGAATTAAATTTTTATAAGAGTATTCAGCAGTTCTAAATCAGCAGCAAATATTTTTTTCCTCACAATACCCAAAATGACATGGAAAGAAAAACACAAATGAATATTTAAAGCCTTTATTCATTCCAATGCAGGGGACCCCCCCCCAAACAAGTTTATATTCTCAGAGTTTTTAGTAATTCATGACTCTTTTTCACAGTGACAATCTAAAATTAGAAAATGATGCCTATTTGCAGAATTAATGAAAAGGTCTTTTTCCCACTCCTTTTAGAGAAGGCATGAGGAAACAACATAGTTTCACATGAGAATCTTGGCTTTCAGGAAATTGGCCCTCCAGCTTAGGTTATTTATCATAGTCAAGGAGCACAAAAGCAAAGATTTGCTTTTGTACCAGCGCAGTTTGCTAAATACAAGTATACCAGACTAAATTCATTTCTTTGTTTGATACACAGTTGACCCTTGAACAATGTGGTGGCTGGGGTACCAGCCCTCCTGAAGTCAATAATCCAAGTATAATTTAGAGTGGTCCTTCCATACCCACAGTTCTGCATCCCAAGGATCAACTAACCACATGTGATATAGTACTATAGTATTTCCTACTGAAAAACAACTGCATATAAGTGGAGCCACACAGTTCAAATCCATGTTGTTCAAGGGCCAACTGTACTACTGTAAGATGCCTTCAATATATTTTAAAACCATTTGGCATGGACAGAATGATATCCTCCCCATGCTCTTGAATGTAAACTTCAACCCTAGAAACAGTCTGTTAACCTTAATCAATAACTCATATTCCATCCACCAAAGACACACAAGAGCATCTTTAGCTGCTGCATTCATACTGGCCCCAAACTATAAACAAATATCTACCAAGTGTATAATGGATATCTAAATTTCATACAATGGAGTCTACAACTACTACACAACAACAGGAAAAAATGAACAATTTACATATGCAACAACATAAATGAATCCCACAAAATCTAAGTATGACTCCATTTATATGGAATTTAGATCAGGCAAAACTAATTTATGGTGACAGAGGTCAGAACAGTGATTACCTCTGGGCAGGGGGATGTTGTTCCAACTGGAGAAAGGGGACCCGGGAGACTTCAGTGATGGAAATGTTCTACCTCTTGATCTAGGTGGTCATTACATGGGTAAAAGTGTTTGAGATTTGTGAACTCTGTGCATGAGTGTATGTGTGCTCAGTCATACCAGACTTTTTGTGACCCCGTGGACTGTAGCCCGACAGGCTCCTCTGTCCATGGAATTTTCCAGGAAAGAATACCAGAATGGGTTGCCATTTCCTTCTCCAGGGATCTTTCTGACCCATGGATCTAATGCACATCTCCTGCACTGGCAGGCAGATTCTTTACCACTGTGCCACCTGGAAACATCAACTATACTTCAAATTTAAAAACACACAGAAAAACACCACAATATCAAAAAGACTCTCAAAGACTTCAGCTAGCTCTAAATGGCATTGGAAACATTTACGGAGCATATAAAATGCAAGGTTAAACCCCAAACTGGGTTTAAAATGAGTTGACTGCCTCTTTCTCTCTGGTAAGTGTACAATTTATCTAACCAGTATCAATGCTGTTTGTCCAACCTACAGCTTGACCTACAGGTCAAGGCAAGGGTGAGGCAATACCAACCTGTCTCAACTGATCCCATGAACTACGTCATTTCCAAATTTTCATCTCATCCTGCTATAGAGTCACAGTCTCTAAACTTTGAATCTGCCTGCTCCAAGAACAAGAGCTAAATGAGCAAAATCAGAGCAGCTCCCTTAATGTATTAAACATAAAGCAACATGCCTTAGGGATCATTCAGTTAGTCCTGCTTTCTCCTTCCTCCAAGGAAGCAACTATAGCAATATAAAGTCAATTCATTGTATGACCTGACTTCACGGGGGGAGACTGAACAGGAACTGGTATTAGAGGATATTAAAAAAGCATTAATTGCATTATTTGTGATCATATCATTTTGGTTATATGAGGAAATTTCCTTCCATCTTTCCTTCTCTCCTACCTCCTTCCTCCCTTTCCTCCTATGGGAGTAACACGCAATCCATACTAAGAATTGTTAGGGTTAGAATGTCAAGATATCTATTTTTTAAATGGACATATAACATTGCATAAGTTTATGAAAGTGAAAGTGGAGAGTGAAAAAGTTGGCTTAAAGTTCAACATTCAGAAAATGAAGATCATGCCATCCGGTCCTACCACTTCATGGGAAATAGATGGAGAAACAGTGTCAGACTTTATTTTTCTGGGCTCCAAAATCACTACAGATGGTGACTGCAGGCATGAAATTAAAAGATGCTTACTCCTTGGAAGGAAAGTTATGACCAACCTAGATAGCATATTCAAAAGCAGAAACATTACTTTGCCAACAAAGGTCCGTCTAGTCAAAGCTATGGTTTTTCCTGTGGTCATGTATGGATGTGAGAGTTGGACTGTGAAGAAGGCTGAGCACCGAAGAATTGATGCTTTTGAACTGTGGTGTTGGAGAAGACTCTTGAGGGTCCCTTGGACTACAAGGAGATCCAACCAGTCCATTCTGAAGGAGATCAGCCCTGGGATTTCTTTGGAAGGAATGATACTAAAGCTGAAACTCCAGTCCTTTGGCCACCTCATGCGAAGAGTTGACTCATTGGAAAAGACCCTGATGCTGGGAGGGGTTGGGGGCAGGAGGAGAAGGGGACGACAGAGGATGAGATGGCCGGATGGCAAAACAGAGGATGAGATGGCTGGATGGCAAAACTGACTCGATGGACGTGAGTCTGGGTGAACTCTGGGAGTTGGTGATGGACAGGGAGGCCTGGTGTGCTGCGATTCATGGGGTCGCAAAGAGTCGGACATAACTGAGCGACTGATCTGATCTGATCTGATGGTGTACATCATGCCGCTCTGATATACTTACATACCGCACTGTGATTACCACTACAGTGTTAGCTAACACCTCCACTGCCTCACATCATTACCACTTCTTTCTCGTGGCAAGAACATTTACCATCCAGTCTCTTAGCAACTTTCAAGTATATATTAATAACAGAGTATGTTAACTATAGTCACCATGCTATGCATTAGGTCCTTGGAAATTATTCATCTTTGAACTGCAAGTCTGCACCCTTTGATCAACATCTCCCCAATTTCCCCATCCCTCACCCCATCCCTGATAACTGCTGTCCTACTCTCTGCTTCTACAAGTTCAGCTTTTTTTAAGTTCCACATGTAAATGATGATATCATACAGCATTGGTCTTTCTTTGTCTGATTTATTTCACTTAGCATAACACCCTTTAGGTCCATTCATGTTGTTACAAATGACAGGATTTCCTTTCCTTTTTTCGCATGACTGAATAATATTCCATTATATCTATACTATATCTTCTTTATCCATTTGTACATTGGTGGATGCTTAGCTTGTTTCCATGTCTTGGTTATTATCAATAATGCTGCAATAATATATCTTCATTTTACTTTAAAGTATCTTAGCATTTTTTGCAAATGGAGTGAGTTATGGGATTTCCCTGGTGGTTCAGTGGTTAAGCCTCCATGCTCTAATTCAGGAGGCACAGGTTCGATCCTTGTTGAAGTACTAAGATCCCACATGCCCCAAGAAGTGGCCAAAGAAACAAATAAGATAAACAAATGAAGTGAGTTAAATAAGCAAATGAAAGAATGAACAGCTGTCCTGACCCAAGGTGGTTAGTGGAGGACCTGGGTAACAGCCATGCATCCTTCCTCTAATGGTTTACAAAGGATCCTTTACATTCCTTTGTATTCCCAACACCAGAGCAGCTACTTAAGGTGACCACAGAATCCCAGAAGGTCATTTAAGCTCTGCTCACTCAGCTTTGGGGGGGCTCTGTGCACTACAAATTAGTGTGGCAAACTGGGCTTTGCTGAAACAAATAAGTTGATAGACTGGCCTTCTTCTCAGTTCCAAATGATCAAGTAATGGCCAACAGTCATTGAACACTGCACTAAGTAGACATCTGTCCCAAGTTTCTATGACCATATCAATGTACCAAGAAACTAGAATCTCTCATCACGTAATAACACGACCTAACAGAATTAGACAGCATATTAAAGAGCAGAGACACTACTTTGCCAAAAAAGGTCTGTCTAGTCAAGGCTATGGTTTTCCCAGTGGTCATGTATGGATGTGAGAGTTGGACCATAAAGAAAGCTGAGAGCCAAAGAATTGACGCTTTTGAACTGTGGTGTTGGAGAAGACTCTTGAGGGTCCCTTGGACTGCAAGGAGATCCAACCAGTCCATTATAAAGGAGATCAGTCCTGAGTGTTCATTGGAAGGACTGATGTTGTAGCTGAAACTCCAATACTTTGCCCACCTGATGCGAAGAGCTGACTCATTTGCAAAGACCCTGATGCTGGGAAAGATTGAAGGCAGGAGGAGAAGGGGACGACAAAGGATGAGATGGTTGGATGGCACCACTGACTCAATGGACATGAGTTTGGGTAAACTCTGGGAGCTGGTGATGGACAAGGAAGCCTAGCGTGCTGCAGTCCATGGGGTCTCAAAGAGTCAGACATGACTGAGCAACTGAACTGAACTGAACTGAACAGTGTATATTCATACAGTAATAGCCATGAACTGCTTACTATATAGCAGAGACTATTTTAAGTGTTTGACAAGAATGATCTCAGTTAATCAATGCAACATCCAAAAAGATCACTGTCTCCATTATACAGATGAAGGGACTGGAGCACAGAGAGGTTAAGAAACCTGCCATGACTACAGAGCCCAAAGGGACAGCACCACTGTTGAGAACGACTCTGACACACCCCATTTCCACAAGTCACACTGGATGTTTTTCACTGGGAGAAAAAGTCCAGGGGTACTACTCACTGCTGTCCTTAAAATAGTACAAAAGATGAAAACAAAAGGTAAAAGAGAAAAACAGAATCCAGCCCACAGGCCAAAACACAATGTCCGACATCAGAAAAACCTTTCACTTTGTTTTCCTCATGAAAAATCCAAACCACTTGAGTGCTGCCTAACCCTCTTCTCCAACCAAATCTGGAAAGAGTCAGGAGCTCTGCGATTTCCCCTCTACAGAACTATCCAGAGGCTCCCAGTGGACAGCAGAGGCTGAGGCCACTGGACAGCAGAGGCCAAGGCTGCCCAGGAGCCTCTCATCCAGATGTGATGGGCAGCTGCCACCAGTTCCTACAAGGGCACCGCGCAAGTTTCACAGAAAACGTTTCACACACACACACAGGAAATAAAGGAAGATGCCACTGACCGTCCAATGCCTTCCTCTAACCCTTCCACTCCTGACAATGGCTTTGAACACATGTATGCCTGTGGCGGATTCATTTCGATATATGGCAGAACCAATACAATATTGTAAAGTGAAACTGGAGCCTATTACACAGAGTGAAGTAAGCCAGAAAGAAAAACACCAATACAGTATACTAACGCATATATATGGAATTTAGAAAGATGGTAACAATAACCCTGTGTACGAGACAGCAAAAGAGACACTGATGTATAGAACAGTCTTATGGACTCTGTGGGAGAGGGAGAGGGTGGGAAGATTTGGGAGAATGGCATTGAAACATGTAAAATATCATGTATGAAACGAGTTGCCAGTCCAGGTTCAATGCACGATACTGGATGCTTGGGGCTAGTGCACTGGGACGACCCAGAGGGATGGTATGGGGAGGGAGGAGGGAGGAGGGTTCAGGATGGGGAACACATGTATACCTGTGGCGGATTCATTTTGAATTTGGCAAAGCTAATACAATTATGTAAAGTTTAAAAATAAAATAAAATTTAAAAAAATAAATAAATTAAATTAAATTAAAAAATGAAAAAAAATGAAATTACTTCATTAAAGAGTGTCTTCAAAGCTAAAATGAGATATAACACTTTAAAAATCAGATTGAAACAACCTATCCTAGAAAAGGTGAGGTGTCTTAGGCTGAACTGGGGACACTGGCTGTTGGAATGGTCCCACTCCAGAGCTCTTTCCCTCCATTAATCCAACAGGAGTAAGTTAAGGGTGTATCGTGTAATCTTGGAAGAAGTCACAGAATTCTCAAAGGACATCAAAGTCAAACCACAGCACATGGAGCATCTGAAAGGCAGAGGGAAGGTTAGACTAAAAACCAGATCAACGAGAACCAAGAGTTCTAACTCCAAAGGGCTCAGTAATTAATTATTGGCACGGATGTTTCTGCAAAGGGCCTTGATCACAAAGAGAAAAAGAATTTTTATCTTGGCTACTTTCCCTACTTGAAAAACCTGAGTTTCCTCAAAAATTAGCAGGCTGAATGAAGAAGATAATTAAGGCGAACAGGCCATATTTTCCTATCTGCCATGGAAATGAATGAACACTGGTATCGACAAATAACAAGAGACTCTTCACATGGAACCACTTCCTTTCACTAGCCGGGAACTTTTCGTTCCTTCTCCAAATTTATTATTGTTAAAATTAGTATTTGACATTCACCAAATGCTAACAGCAGGCCTCTATCTGCTATTACGACTACATCATTTGTTCCCCCCTGAACTGACTTTCAAAACATTGTTAACTTCAGCCCAGAAAACTAGAATCAGGCACAAAGATAAGGAAGGCAATTCAAAGTTATACTAACAATAAAAATAAATTAGCAATACAATTTTCAGCCGTTGTCAAGGCATGCCTTATGGTTTTTACATTAAAAAGACTGGGAACTCTTTTCTTTCTTTCTTTCTTTCTTTCTTTCTTTCTTTTTATGACTTCAAACAATGCAAATGCGATTGTTATAATGGCTTAAGGCAAGTCAGGAAAAGAACTTGGGGCGATCTCCTGTCTAAAAACATGTGTTGACATTACTAGGCAATGAAACTTTGCAAACTTAAAGGCAAGTTCCTCTATTCTGCCTCCTTTCTTACCCATATTTTGGTGCTAAGCATCTCACAGTTGGGAAAGGCGAGGCCAACATGGAAGCCAGTAAGGTAACCAGAGACAGGAGGCCGATGCCCATACTTCAGCCACAATAAAAACGGCAGAACCAAAGCTACTTCAAACTAAACTGTAGCCATGCAGTTCCAAGGTGGTTTCATTTCAGAACTCTCATATTAACTCAACTAGCATATTCTCTTCCTCAAAGTCTCAGAGACCAGGGAAATGGCGATTTCCATGGTCCTTCTCATGCCCGACTGTATGAGCACAATCATGGTTCATGTCTCCAGGAAGGCAATTACACTATTATATTGGAACCACTAAATTCTATGCTTGTCTGTCCCTTTTCCTCCAAGACAGAGCCCTCAAAACACCAGACACCATTTATCCATCTGTCTGTCTGACAGCAACACCTGGCTCAGACTGGATGTCCATCATCTCCATTCCATAAATACCGAATAGATCGTTATAAACACAGAATACCCAAGAAGACTTTCTGTTCATAAATATCCTTCCTGCTCCAGCCAAAATTTCACTGTTAAAGGTTAATTCCTTTGGCTGTGTCTTCCAGTCTTTAACAAAGCAGATCTCTCTGAAGGGTGTCACTGTTTTCTCATCTGCTGTGAGAAACTGTATAAAGGAAGTAAAAGGAAATGACTCAAAACCAAAGGGAAAGATTAAAGAGGAAAAAAAACAGTGAGGAAGAAGAGGAAAGAGTAGAGGAAATGAGAAAAAGATAAGGTGCGAAGGAGGCAGAGCAACGCCCGCCTTCTTCAATTCTGCCTGGAATCCAGCATCACTGCCTCGTTTCCTGGAGGAACTGAGGGTGTTCCCGGGTGTACTCACGCCTACCATGCTTCCCCCTACAAATGAAATGGACAAAGCAGGTTTTCACTGTCCCCAAAATGCTCAACGGTAGTTGCCAGTTTCCTTTTGATCCCTTTTTCCTTTTTAGAAAAGAAAGCAAAACAAAAACAGAGAAGAGCACTCCGCACACCACCTTTCACCACCTCAAAAAGCAACATCCTTAGACTTCTGACCTGAAGGTGAAAGATCAAGGTTCACAAACTGTTTGTCGCTCAGTCGTGTCCAACTCTTTGCAGCCCCATGAACTACAGCCCACCGGGCTCCTCCGTCCATGGGATTTCCCAGGCAAGAATACTGGAGTGGGTTACCATTTCCTTCTCCAGGGGATCTTCCCGACCCAGGGATCAAACCTGCATCTCCCACACTGCAGGCAGCTCAAGGTTCAGAGTGACAACTAAAAATAGTGACCAGGAAAGGAAGGGCTTTGCAGATCCAACTGAAATAAAACATTAAGAGAATGAAGTTGTGCTTCTATATGATATTTAAGAGAAATCAAAATTTTAAGAAAAAAACACTAGGAAAGATCACTTGAATAACTCCTTGAGCATATGGTTTAAATTTTATTGCGTTTTCAGTCCATTCTAACTCATTAATAAGACTCAGAGAATTATAACTGCTGCATTTTTATGCCATCAAAGAGATTCTCTTCTAGACCTTTAAATGAAGTAGCAAATTTCCATTCTTTTCACCTTTCTGTGCATGAAAATTCTATTTATAATATATACATATGTATATGTATACATATATATATATCCAAAAGGACTAAAATACAACAAGAGTGGCAGGGAAAAAAAACAAGCAACAGATCTACTCTTTCATAATTACTACCTATTTTAAAAGAGACTTTTATCAGGAGTTACAAGGGATAAACAAACTCCAGGCCCAGGGAGCCTCATCTCTGTCTTTCATCAGATTTAAAGAGAAGTTTCTGCTATAAAGTAAGACACGTCAGGTCACTAAATTTTTCCCCATCTTGTTTGGACAAACGAAATCTCCTCAGCCTGCCTGGTATCCAAGACATAGCAGGAAAAATGAAGGAAGTGCTGGCTCCTCTCAGGACTTGGGGACCAGCAAGTTCAAGTGCAAACCACTCGGGAATGCAGCTCCACAGCTTGTTCATGCAGCAGATGTTGACACAGACGATGCTAAAGGAAGGAGAGAGGATGAACAGTTAAAAGGGAGAATCCACAGTTGTCACCACAGCTGAGCCCTCACATGCAGGCTAACAATACAATGCACATTCCGGGTGCATCAATTTCATCTCCGTGGCACACGGAACGGTGATAAGGCTTCCTGTAAATAAAAAGGGATGTGCATCCACAAAATAATTTTGAAAACATGTGGCTCTTGCTGTCTGGCCTCCAGTAAATAAATGCACTCATAGACGAGCACTTTCAATAAATATGAAACCACAACAAACAACCGTTCTGGTCTCTGAGACACACGTAGTCTTTTTACCCACAGAAAGCATCTGTCATATAACTTCAAAAAATGAGCTGCGGAAAAGAAAAATAATTTTAGCCTGTGGGATACAGAACAATAGTCCTCAGACAGTGAGGCACTGGGGCTGGGAATACAAGCTCCTGAGAAACGCAGACAAGAATGTCTGACCTCTGTCCTACCCAGACGATGGTCTCCTACCCATGAGAGGTGCGTGGCTTGGTTTTAATAACTGGAAGAGGAAGATGAGAAAGACTCCTGCACCAGAAGGCTGAGGTCTTGGGAAGATTCCATGGAAAACTCAAATCTAATACAAGTATTATGTCTTTCTAAAAGACAAAAATGGAAGTAACATAGTGCTGTTTTGAGGATGTTGCTTATACTCAGTGTCCAAAGGCAAGTCTCTTCATTTTTTTATTCTCTAACTGAAGTCAAAACTGTTAACTATGTAGTAGAATGGGGCAAAGCAAAAAGGAAAAGAAGACATCCTCTATGCTAAAGAGAATAAACCCATCACGTCTCTACCTCGATGCCTCAAACTTCAGAAGTTGTGGCAAGAATTTTAAATCTTAAGGTTAATGATCCGTAGCATGACTCCAAAAATGCAGACCCAGTGCCCCTAGTAAGTGATCTGCAGTAGTAAGCAAATATGATTACAACCATGGCATCCGGTCCCATCACTTTATGGCAAATAGATGGGGAAACAATGGAAACGGTGACAGACTTTATTTGCTTGGGCTCCAAAATCACTACAGCTGGTGACTGCAGCCATGAAATTAAAAGACACTTGCTCCTTGGAAGAAAAGCTATGACCAACCTAGATAGCATATTAAAAAGCAGAGACGTTATTTTGCTGACAAAGGTCCGCCTGGTCAAAGCTATGGTTTTTCAAGTAATCATGTATGGATGTGAGAGTTGGGCCATAAAGAAGACTGAGTGCTGAAGAATTGATGCTTTTGAACTGTGATGGAGGAAAAGACTCTTGAGAGTCCCTTGGACTGCAAGGAGATCAAACCAGTCAATCCTAAAGGAAATCAGTCCTGAATATTCATTGGAAGGACTGATGCTAAAGCTGAAGCTCCAACATTTTGGCCACCTGATGCGAAGAACTGACTCCTTAGGAAAGACCCTGATGCTGGGAAAGATTGAAGGCAAGAGAAGAAAGGGACGACAGAGGATGAGACGGTTTGATGGCATCACCGACTCAATGGTAGGAGTTTGAGCAAGCTCTGGGAGTTAGTGAAGGACAGGGAAGCCTGGCGTGCTGCAGTCCACGGGGTCACAAAGAGTTGGACATGATCGAGCGATTGAACTGACTGATAATTACAATATTTAACTCCTGGACCAGTGAAATTAATACAAAGAGCATCTCAGCAAATAGGAAAGTGGCCACAAGGCAAAGACTTTGCCCAGAGAGCTCTACTGTTGGAAAAGCCTGGACTGAACATGCCATTTAAGAAAAGAAATGAATTAACGTCCTGGGGAGTTAAGCCTTTTCATGCTTCTAATTCAGAGAGGACAAGAGCCATACAGGTAATTCCATCAGGGCAGAGGACCAACGAGGCCATTACCTGATGTGAAGCAAAGGACGAGGGGTGGAGGGAAGAGGCCAAGAGCTGTTCAGAACGAGGATTCTTCTCCAAGGCAGGGCTGAGATCGGGCACCAAACTGAAAAGGATGAGGACCAATGGAGCCTTAAAGCCTGGCCTAACAGACAGTGAGTCGTCCCTGTGACACTGAGATTCTAAACACAACCATTCACCAGGTGAGGCCTGACTCAGAACACCCAGCAGAGACACAGAGCAGAGATGCGGCAAGGAGCAGGGCCTCAAACGTGTATTTGTTCTGCAGGCTGTTGGTCGGGGCTCTCGAGACAAATGGAACCAGGAGGGGATACAGAGAGATATCTGGGGAGACATGTTACAGGAACTGGCTCACGCAGTTATGGAAACTGAGAAGTCCCACCATCTGTTGTGTGCGAGCCAGGGAACCCCAAAAGCCAGAGGTGAGATACCTTCTGAGTTCAAAGGCCCAAGAAGCACGGAAGCCAAGTACCAGAGTCTGAAGGCCCGAGAACCAGGAGCTCCGATGTCCAAGGGCAGAGGAAGATGGACATCCAGCTCAAGAAGAGAGTGAATCTGCCCTTCCTCCATCTTTTTGTTCTTCTAGGCCCTGAGGACTGGACGAGCCGTCCCCACACACACGTTAGGGAAGGCCCTCTGCTTTATGCACTGCACTGATTCAAATGCTAATCTTCTCCTGAAACACCCTCACACACACCCAGAAATAATGTTCAACCAGCTACCTGGGCAACCCCTTAGTCCAGCCAAAATCTATTACTGCAACAATGCTCTGAATCCATGGCTTTGCTTTTCTTTCTTTTTTTGTGATTTTTATTAGTCAATATACACCAAGTGGTTCCTGGAGAACCACGTGTAAGGCATTTTGGGGAGACAATAAAATAAGATCCTGTTGCCCTTCAAACCAGGTGAACCCTGAACAAGCGTTCCAAAATTCCACGTGTTGGAACTAACAGAGTCTGCTTCCCTTGGCCCAATTTCATCCTTCTTTTGTTGACTGAATCATCAAGGAAAATTGGAAGGCGGGGGGCAGAATGGTAAGAAAACCTAGACCATTTTGTTAGAAAAAGCAAATATAAAAAATATCAAACCCTTCAATCTGAGAAAGGAGCAAAAACAACAACAACAATAAACAATCATGTTGCAACCTGGAAGAGGAAATGAGGGCGGAAAGAATATCGATCGTTGGCAATTAAGTCCTGTGGCTACAGAAGAGCACTCTGTAGGGATGAGAACAAGCAGCGAATCTCCAGGAAAAGGCCAGGCATCCAAGGATCTGAGGCTAGGAAAGGTACTCAGCTGGGAGACCAGGGGATCTCCACATCGCTCTTGTCTCTAAGAGAAGACCAGCATAAAGAGGGTAATTCTGAGGTGTGTTGAGACGAAATCCGAACCAGCAGCAGGTGTGCAGTATGTGGCCTTCTCCTGGTGACATGACATCATCTGTGCCCCACTCACCACTTCCCCAATGCCCAGGATCCATGTGAGTGCGGTCAGTGGTTCTCAGTTATCCAGTGAGAGCTGGTGAGTGGTTTTGCAGTATCTGCATTTACTTTAATTGGCTGGGTCTTACACAAGACTCTCCCCAAGGATCTCCCCTTGCTGTGTAGGCTCTCCCAACACTGATGCATCTCCATCTTGGGGGCAGATGGCTGGAATCTGGGCTTCAAAGGGTGCCAAGTGTGACCCCAATGAGAGCAGAGAACGGGTGACAAGGAAACCATGAGGTTGGACAATGGGGAGTCTTCAGGGAGCAAGCAACCCCAACAATTCCAGTGGCCTAGGTAAGTGCTGACACTTACCTATGGTACCTACGGCACCTAACACCATCCATCCATCCAACTATCCATCCATCCATCCATCCATCCATCCATTCCCACTTTGGAGGGAAAGTAAAAGACTTCAAACCTGGCCCCAGCCTCCTGGGTTGGACCTGCCAGAGACACATGAACACAGACAGAGCAGACAAATGAGCCCCGGAATCACCCACAGCGTTGCCTGCAAGCGCATGTGGGCGGATGGAAAGGCTTTGGAGACACAGCTTCACACGGGTGAGAAGCTCTCTGGGGCTGTCTTCCCTCCTCCAGGGGCAAGTTCCAGTCCACCTCCTCTCTCACTAACAACAACTCCGTCTCTCTCCCTGTCACCAAAGGTGAAGAACTGCTCCCAGTCTCTGGAAGAAGAATTACGCCAGCCCTGATGCACCTGCAGACCTGGAAACCATCCATCCTCAGATTCACCCCAAACTCTTCCTCACACAGAAGTCAGACCCAGAGGATCCCCACAGCTGGCCGGCCCTGCTTGAGGAGATGCGCTGAGCCTTCTCGGCTGTCTTTCCCCAGGATGACCTGACGCTCCAGACCCCAACTTGCAGCTAAAAAGAAAGTCCCAGTTGGAGGTCCGTAGGCTTTCAGGAAAAGAACAGTCAAGAGCTGCAAGAGGCTGCAGAGAGCGTCTCCACATCCTCACTGAAAGCGAGGAAGTTGTAAATCTTAGAATGTAATAAACAAAGCACGGATAATAGCCATCACTCCTGGCTTCCCTAGGCAAGCCCTTCAGGAAAGCTGAGAATTGCGTGAAAAGTCAGACGTAGTCACACAGGCACGATGAAATGCCTGAAAGGCAGGGACACTTCCCCACAGCCCCACCCCCAGATGGCGAGAGACACACATTCCACCCCCCAACCCCCTGGTTGCCCCTCACCAGCCACGCAGGCACTCTGAAGAGTCACACAGGCTCTTCTTATTAGTGCATGTTTTAAGCAAATCATTCCCTAGGGAGATGGGTACCATTTATCACTTCTTGCGGTGTGTGATTAACCGGTTCCCTTGGGGATGTCTGAAGATTGATCCCACACCCCACTCAGTACCTGAGTCTGAGACAGGCCTGGGACCCGGGGCCCTTTGCTGCAAAGCCTGCACCTGGACACATCTCTCCTCGAGCTACAAAATGTAAAGAAACTGTATAGGACTAAAAAGAACTGCCTGCATGGAGCTGGGGCAACTTCTGGGCCCAAAAGATACAAAGAGACCATAGCCCCAGCTGCCATTTCTGAGGAGGCTGGAGTCAAAGCAGGGTACTGCACATGCCCCCTGCACACAGCACCCGGGGTAGTGGTGGGGAGTCAAAATGCCTAAGCCACCCCTCCAACCCGACCCCTGGACACATTCCTGAAAAGTGTTAGTTAACTCAGTCATGTCTGGCTCTGGGACTCCATGGACTGTAGCCTGCCGGCTCCTCTGTTCATGGATTTTCCAGGCAAGAATACTGGAGTGGGTAGCCATTCCCTTCTCCAGGGGATCTTCCAGACCCAGGGTCTCCTGCACAGCAGGCAGATTCTTTACCAGCTGAGCCACCAGGGAAGCCCAGGACACAATCCTACCCTCATGCCATATAAGGATCGAGCGCGACTCCCTGCCCCCAGAAGCAAGTGAGCAAGGGAACCTGCTGTTTGTTCTCACCACCCTCCTGCTGTAGCAGGGGTCCCAAAAAAGCCTTGCCTGAATTCCTCGTGTGGCCTCTAGTCAGACTGAATCGAGAATTCAATCCAAAGAATTGATGCTTTCAAACTGTGGTGCTGAAGAAGACTCGTGAGAGTCCCTTGGACTGCAAGGAGATCAAACCAGTCCATCCTGAGGGAAATCAACCCTGAATACTCATTGGAAGGACTGATGCTGAAGCTGAAGCTCCAATACTATGGCCACCTCACGCGAAAAACCAACTCATTGGAAAAGACCCTGATGCTGAGAAAGACGGAAGGTAAACAGAGAAGGGGGTGGCAGAGGATAAGATGGTTAGACAGCATCACCGACTTAATGGTCATGAATTTGAGTGAACTCCAGGAGACAATGAAAGACGGAGGAGCCTGGCATGCTGCAGTCCAGGAGTCTCAAAGGGTTGAACAAGACTTAGTAACTGAACAGCAGCAGCAAAGGAGGCCAAGAAGTCTGATTGGTAACAGGTCCTCACGTCTCATCCTAGAGACTGAAGGATCCCAGCCTCGGATTCATCCAGACCCGACTGCAAGCCCGGCTCCCTCCCACTCAGTAAGGAACCAGTTAAGAGCTGACCCCAGTGTCCACTTCTGCCCTCAAACACCAGGGAAGATAGCACAGTTGTGAAAAACAGCTCAGGGGCTCCAAGCGGCACATTGGCGAGGTGATGCAAGTTTGATTAACTTCCCACCAAACTCCCTTTAACGTTTTGGTTTATTGTTTCCATTTGTTCTTCCTCTCTCTACAACAGTCATAAGACACTGAGAACAAGGTGGAAGAAGATACATTTCGGAAAATAAGAAAATGAGGCCAGGCTCCCGATTTGTTATGCAAAAGCCCATAAAAGCATTTAAAAATATGAATCATGCTGAGACACAAAAGCTCCAACATGGCAAAGCTCCAAAGGGAAACTAGAGAGAAATCCAACACTCGAGACACGTGGGTTCGGGCTCCAGCTCTGCCCCTGGGGAAGCGTGTGGTCCTTACTGTCCAGGCAGCTCTTGAGCTAACATTTATTCATTTGCTAAATCGGCAACGTCCTGCCTCATTCCCAGACTAAGGCGTGTGGCCCACAGTGGGAAGGTCGCGTAATTAATTCAAACAACTTGGGGTGAAAGCTAATTTGATTCAGGGGAAGGTCTAGATATTCTGAAGCAATCTGATCTCTTTCATGCTCATCAGAAGCAAAACCTTGGTGCTGCAGGGCGCTGCCCCCCATCACACTGACATCAGCCCACTTGCCAGAGGAGCCAACTGTCCCCACGACACTTGGCTCTCTTATAGTGTTGATGGCTGCCCTTGGGTTCAAATGTATCACGTCACTTTGTCCACCAATCCCTCTTTTTATGGCAAGTACCAAGGTCAACATCAGTTTAATCCCCTCCAAATGCTCACAAATTCCAAAAGAGCCGGATCTGAAGTGATAAGGGGTTTTGACAATTATCCTGGATGCCGACTTGTGTCCGAGAGAGAAGGGCAAGAGAGAGAAGGGATGTGTGCGTGTCCATAACTGTGGCTGGCGATTCAAATGAGCCAAGAAGTCAGAGGTTGCAAAGAATAAGAGGAGAAGGCAAGTAAGACAGAACATGAGAGACAGAACAGAAGGAGTAGGTGACCCACGATCACCTAAGGGACCCCCACACTGGGCGTGCTAAGGAATTGCTCTAAGAGCTGTCTGCCCTTAGCCCAGGGGGCACAGGGGGCACCAAACCAGTAACTTAAATCCAACGAATGCAAACAGTCGTGCATGCACAGCCCAGGGACTTGCCAGGAGCAAAAGCTCAGGAAACTTGCAGCTGCAGACACTGTGCTCTGCTCTCGTCCTCCAAAGGCCTCTGTGTGTACACCTTCCTCAGACCTGACCTTGGTGCCAACAGTCTGCCAGCCCCTGTGCTAAGCGCCAGCACACCAGGATGGATGTGTTGAGTCTCAGGTGTCAGGAGAGAGACAGCAGGGCTGGGAAGGGCCACTGTGACACTAAGTGGCCAGGAAAGAGTACTCGGAGGAGGCAACATTTAAACTGCATGAGGAATAGCCAGGAGAGAATGTGGGGGCGAGGAGAAGGAGGAGGCAGAAAAGAAGAGGAGCTGGTCCAAGCCCTGAGCTGGGGAAGCTCTTGGGTGCCAGAAGCCAGTGGCTGCAGGCGCTGGTGAGGGAGGCATGAGTTTAAGAATGAGAGGGGAGATGGGGAAGGGGGCAGAGGCCCCACATCTGAAGCCCTGGGCCAAGCTAAGGATGCAGGGGTGTTCTCTGCATGCAGCAGGAAACAGATGGAAGCTTTGAAACAGGACATGCCTAGACTGACTGCCGTACCCCCAGGGTTGCCGGGAAGCTCACATGGAGGAGGCAACAGTGAAGAAGGACAAAACGAAAGGGGGACAGACTGGAGAGCCACCGCCTCTGCCCAGGAGAGAGAGTGCCTGGGACTTGGGTGGTGCGAACTGAGATGGGGAAGGACAGACAGCTCTGATGGCTGACACAGGGCAGAATTCTGAAACCGGAATAAGAAACCTCAGTGAGAAGAAACAGTAAGGTCTGAGTCTTTAGCAAGTGTTGGCTTGTGGTGACCTCAAAACACTCAGACCAATTCCCAAATCCGGAGCCCAGGCGACAGGGCTCTCGGGAGCCAGTGGGGATGTTCAATGGGCCAGACAAAGGCTGATGCATTCCTGCCACGAAAGGATGAGCTCCGTAAAGCAAGGAGCATACTGCTGGCCCCGTGACAGCTCTCAGGGAGGGGAACACAGGAAACCCAGTGAAGAAAGGGGGACAGAAAGCCTGTCTCCCAGGTTGCCAGGCCAGGACAGCCCAGGCTGGCTCTCTCCCCGCTTCCACCTCTGCCCTCCGCCCACCTGCATCCTGCTCCGCCCCACAGGACACCTCACTAGGCAGCATTGCGATGTGCGTGCATGCTCAATCACTTCCGTGCTGTCTGACTCTGCAACCCCACGAGACGGGAGCCCTCCAGGCTCCTCTGTCCGTGGGATCTTGCAGGCAAACTCCTGGAAGGGGCTGCCATACCCTCCTCCAGGGGATCTTCCCGACCCAGGGATCGAACCTGCAGTGCAGACAGATTCTTTATCGCTGAGCCACAGGGGAAGAAGCCCTGGCACTGTAACAGGGAAGAACAAATCTGATTCAATATTGGATCTGGTTTTTTTCTTTGTTTTTTTATTTTGACCTTTGTATTCTATTGCTTTTCCTTCAAGTTAAGAATGTCATCTAGAGCCTGACACAGTCAGGATAGCCTATTCTCAAGCCTATGACCTTTAAGAGTATAACACTTTTCCATTCCTATAGAGAGAAAAAGTCGCAGAAACAGAATAATATCTGTTTCGATGGAGGCTTAAAGGAACATTGTGATCTGACCAACGTGGACAAAAGATTCCAGTCTCAAGAAGTTTGCAACCACCAATCAGATCCCTCCCTCACCTTGCCTTTTAAAATGCTTTGCTGAAAGCCTTTGAGGAGTACAGGATTTCAGGGGGCATGAGCCACCTGTCTCCTTGCACAGCCCTGCAATAAACCTTTCCACTCCAAACTCGGACGTTTTGGTATTGTTTGGCTTCACTGTGCATTGGACCCACGAAAGTGCATTTGGTAGCAGCCACATACAGGCTCCCATGTGTGACCATCTGAAGAGCAGAGGGCAGGAGAGCGAGCTCAGGGTAACGTGCCCCCAGGGTACCAGCAGTGGCCTTGTCCCCACGACCACGGCTCCTTCTGGTACCCTTGGCGCCCTTCTTCAGGGCTCCTCCCTTTGTCCCTTTGCCAGGGAAGGGGGTGGGGGGACTAGACTTTGGGTACCCAAATCTGTTGCTGATTTTTTCACCTCCCGCTTCGGTCGTGAGCCCTTACTGGAAGCATCTAGAGTGGGTTCCCATCTGAAACAGTAGGGATGTTCAGGTGCCCAGGTGCCTGGAAACCCTCTAAACCAGAAACACAGCCGCCCGTCCAGCAGAGGGACGTGCCTTCCTGGTGCTCGGTTGACTCCACATCTGGTCCATTCCCAAGCGCAAAGATGTCTCAGTAAAGAGGAATCACTGCCATGCTCAAAATAACAGCTTCTCACACAGGGTGCGCTAGAAAGGAAATTGTACCATAATAACAGGATCAGCTAAAGTTGGCTAAAGTTAAAGAGCTGACACATACCTGGCTCCGGTACAATCACCTCGAGCCTGAATTCTTTAATAGCAGGAGAATTTTCTAGTTATTATTCCCAGTTCTGCCACCAACACATTCAAAAATATAATTCTTAATGCAGGATTTTACAGTCTTCTTGTCATCATACACAAATCAGGACAACTGATATGTGACAAGGTCTTATTTGTGAGGAATCCTACTTTAATCCTGCCCCTGTATTCACTCGTTTGACATATCTTTATCAGTATTTGTTGCCACTGGAAGGCACTAGGCCAACCTCAGAGAGAATGACCAAGATGCAGTCCTTTACCCTAAAGGAGATGAGATTCTAGTTTTAAGGAATGAGATCAAGAAAACACGCAATTAAATGCAAGGCAACAAGTGGAGCTCAGAGCTCAAGTCAGGAGCAGGGGGCATCTCCAGGAGTAGAAGCGTCTTATTAAGTGTGGAGGAAGGAACAGGGAAGGTTTCTGGACAGACTGAAATCCAAGCAGAGGCTAAGAGATGGGCAGGAGACAGTCCGAGGGAGTCAGGCTGGATCCACATGTGAAAAGTGGAACAGGTCCCATGACACAGCCCTAGGCACTCAGAGTACTGAAGCTGAATGTACCCAGAGGTATGCAGGTGAGGAGGCTCCAGGGGGCGAGTGTGACACCTCGTGAACGACCTGACCAACAGGGAAACTACGGTTTATCATCCCAACCGGGACACGCTGAGGAGGACGTGCATGTGGGGAGACACACCTGAGCTGGGACTGTCCAGCGACCAGACACGGGGTCGCTCTGCTTACACGACACCTGGCACTGCGCACGGACGAGCGCCTGCCTGATGGAGTCTGAGCGGGGGAGGAACATGAGCAGATCTGCGCTTCAGGGAAATCACTGTGGGCGCCTCGTGGACACTAAGCTGGAGAGAAGCTGGCCCAGACCATGAGAGTGGGGAAGCTGCTGCTGCTGCAGAAATTCAGGAAGGAGATGGGCTCGCTGCACAGGGATGGGGAGTGAGCAGTGGTCAGCGTTCACAGATGAAGACAAGACACTGACACTGAAATTTACCATGTGGGAGAGGGGTTAGAAATGGGGGCTGAGAGGAGAGACGCCAGTAAAGGAAGGAGCCCAGCTGTTGACGCCTGAGTGGGGCCAAGAGAGGAAAATGAGAGGCCTCCAGGAGACGAAGGACTTGGCGTGGGAGCAAGGGAGAGGATGGGAGCAGGTTCACTCAGGACATGCTGGGCTTGATTTTTCAGGGACATCCAGGGAACTGATAGATATAGGGGCCAGGGCTTGGAAAGGAGCCCCAGGATGGAAATGGGAGCCTGGGACTTGCCAGCACTCGGGTGATGATCCAAGTGCCCCTGGAATGGGCAGCTGTGACCTTGAGAAAAGTCTCGATGGAAGGCTGGGGCGTACAGGCTGCAGTGAGTGGAGGAGTGAGGGGACAAAGAAACAAACTGGGCAAGTTCTGGACGGTGTACTCCTTCAGGGGCTGGGGGACATCGAATAAGACAGAGGGGACTTGAAGCAGAAGCTACCGATGTACTCAAATAGAGGGCATGTCCCCACCTGGGTGCTAGCAATAGGTCTCCTTTCGTCCAGACACACACCAATCGGGATCTTCTTTATTTCAGTTCCACCAAAAAAAACCTAAAACAACTAAATTAGTCAGGATAAAACATCCATGGCTGTCTGAACAAACCTTAAGGGAAACGTTTCTTATGCTTAAATCTGAGACACTCAACTTGTCATGGCAAGCTGGCTTCAATCTGATAGGTGAGAGGGAGACAAAACTTCTGTCACTGATGCTTCCAGACAAACAGACGAGCTGGGTACCTGGTACTGTATTCCTCAGCATCTCACTCGGCAGCCGAAGGTAACAATTTACTTGTCACAGGGCAGAATTTAAGGGCCTCTCTTTTTGATACAGTTCACTAGTCACTCTTATAATATTAGACGAGGTCCATGAATAGTGTAAGATGAAAACTCTCTCAAGTGCCCAGGAGTACAGGGAAGGGGCATAAATATCCCCCCTCCTTCCTCTGTCATTCTGGACCATAATAACATCCTTGCTTTCTAGATATAAACACGCACTTCATGTACACAAGCAATCCCCCAAAAGTAATAAATAATATTGTGTCTATTTTTGTAAACAAAAATCAGTATATTACCCGCATATTTCCTAGAGAGAGCTCAGAGTGGTAAAACGGTTCCATAAGCCAGAACGCTATTTTCCATTTATCTGTAAGGTCATCTTCTTTTGAAGCTCCAAGCTTCTCTTCCATTTTGGCTGGGTGTTCCCATGGCATGCTGGCACTTGAAATACAGCAGTTATTCACATCCAAGGAACTGCGTCCCTTCTAACACCTGCTATTATGTGGTCATGCCTGTGGGTTTGGGACACCTTCAGTCAGAGCTTGTGAGTGATTTTTTTGATCATTGTGTGATTATCTCATTACCAACGTGGGCTGAAAATCAAGAATAACAAGAGAAAGAAAATATACTTTCTTTGTCCCTCCTGCTACCCATGACTAAAGTACCCTACTCATCCCTAATAGATTTATCTGTTAATCAGTATCTGTTAGTGCTTGAAACCAAGAAGAGAACTTCCATATGGTTTAACTACCAAGTATCAGTGAAAAATCATTCCTGAATACCTGGCTTCAAGAGAATAAAATAAAACCACGGGGGCATGACTGAGACTATCAAAAAATACCCAGGCAAAACGGCCCGACGCAAACAATGGACAGTGAAATAATGCACAAATCAAAGACTGAGGGCAATAGCCAATGTGGGAACCAGCTGTGTGTGGTTTCAATGCAGGCTGGTAACACCAGGTCTTAAGCTCCCTGGGATCCTGACAGCAAGCACAGAGGGCACAGTTCTGCCCACAAAGCCTCTGACCCTAGAGCCATAGCGTACACGAGATGCTTTCTCTGTGGGATTTCACTCTTCTCCCCAGGCCCACAGAGCTAAGTCCAGGCTGATGCAAGCTTGGGAGAAAGTTCTTCCTACGCTAGGACGCGGGCTTCCCTGGTGGCTCAGTGGTAAAGAACCACCTGCTGACGCAGGCAATGCAGGTTTGATCCCTGGTGAGGAAGATCCCCTGGAGAAGGAAGTGGCAACACACTCCAGGATTCTTGCCTGGAAAATCCCATGGACAGAGGAACCTGGCAGGCCACAATCCATGGAGTCGCAAAAGAGCTGGACACGGCTGAGCACCTGAGCAAGCATGCACACGCAGACGTGAAAGTAGGAAGCAGAAGAGGCTCAACCACCGGGAGCCCATGCCTGCCTGGCCTAGAAATTCCTCACCCAGAGGGACAGGCTGCGGCTCCGAAACCATGGTGCTGGTCAGGGCCTCCCAGCTTCCCAGGGAAAGCAGTATGTTACCCTTTTTACATGGAGGGGAAGGCAAGCCTGCGCAGCACACACTACACTGATACATCAATAGAAGGGGCCACCTGCCGCCCGCCCCCTTGTCCAACAGCCAGAGCTCCCACTGTCAGGTTGGCCCGGATCCCAAACTGAGCCGGGAAGAAAGATGACAGCCCCCTGGGAATGGAAGAAAATACACCTGCTATTTTATTTTATAGGAGGCTTCTTAGAAACTTGACATCGGCTGTGACAGTACTGATAGAATCTAATTGGTTTACTGCTGAAATCTTCTGTGTTCCTAGATTGCATGACAGCCCTTTGCAAGAGAGAAGCTGTTAGAAATAACCAGAAACTTCAAGCTGTCTGGATGTTGCACTTTTCTAGGTAACTCCAAAAAACAAAGAATATACTGGACTAAGATTCCCACCAAAAATTCTCGAAGATTTAATTAAATGAATAAGCCTCAATTACCTCAAAAACTTACTAATCCAGAAAAGCCACTGCCAATAAGGCCTTGCTGGAGTTCTAAAAAGAGATATTATAATTTATAAACAATAAAAAGATTAGGTACTTCCCTAGCGGTCCAGTGGTTAAGACTCTACCCTTCTAATGCAGGGGGCCCAGGTCAAGGCATCAGATGCCTCATGCTGCAACTAAGACCCAATGCAGCCAAATGAATAAATATTTAGAAAAAAAAGAATTACATAATATTCATTTGCTCCAAGTGGCCCATCAGTGTACAATATTAAAGGGCTACTTTAATCACGCCTCTGCTACCTCTATCACAAAAGTATTATTTTTTAAATATTCTATCCAATTCTTCATTGCTTACTAAAGGGATTTTTAAAATTAATTAATTTAGTTAGTTAACTGAAGTCAGTGAGAAAGTAGGATCCATTCAGAGTCAAGCCCCAGATGAAACAGCTATCTAGGGCGGTCACTGCTGAAATGCAAAAGCAAACTTTGTTTTTTAAAAACCCAATATACGAAATAAAACTCTAGGAAGCTGAAAATGGTGTTTCCAGTACTAGTATTTTCTGTAGCCTAGAAACAGCGGGAACTCCTCTGGCTTCTCGGTGTCTGTGTATGTGTTCTCTCTTCGGATCTAGGGCTGAATCACTCTCTGGCTTCATTCAGAATAACTGAGGCTCAATGGGGGCTGGTTACTTGTTCCAGTGCTTTATGCCCCAGGAAGCATGGGTCTGACTCACTACTAACGTGTGCCCTGTGTTTTGTTAATAAAAGCTGTGGAAAAGTCAGAAAACAGCACTTGGCTCTCACGTGGATTTTCCTATTTTCTTCACAGTAACTTAGAAAATGTCACTGCTCAAAATCAGTGGGTGTCAGGGAAACCCCCTTCCATTCTTGGAATCTCCAGTAAGTGGCCACAGGCCAGCAAACCTATCACTTTGGGATTAGTTTTCTCAGTTTTTCCTACTCATTAAAAAAATAATAATAATTTAAAAGATGGGCAGGGTTAGGGGGTAAATACTGATGAGATTATATCCGCCAAATTTTCAAGAAAATATATGGTAAAATCATTAACACTTATGAAATCTCCTGTCTCTGGGATTTTAAAAAGCAGGGTGGGATTTCCATTTATTTGAGGTGAGGTTTGAAATGGATGACCTCCCAGGGACCTTTCTAAATTTTAAGTCAAAAATAGACAGAGAAGTCCATTCACTCAGCAAAGTCAAGCAAAAAAGAAGCAGGCAGCCTGTTCCAAAGTTTCCTCTGAGCAATACCCTAACCACAGCCCAGCCTCAGCTGACATCCTTCACCTACAGCAAACCTGTGGACCTCTCCCAGCAGCGGGATCCACCCTTCTCCACCTCCCACTCAGGTCGGGGGTCGGAACCTCCTGGACAAACACGGTAGTTGGGACTTTTGGCCCAACTGAACATGAGGGTTTCTTGTAATACTTTGATTAGCTTTTAAATAAAAGTCTTATTTGGGGAACTTCCCTGGCTATCCAGGGGTTGAGACTCCATGCTTCCAGTTCAGGGAGCTTGGGTTCAATCCCTGGTCAGGGAACTAAGATCTTGCATGCTGCATGTCACGACAAAAACAGATTTTTTAATTTGTAAATAATAATAATAAAAGTTTCAATTTGGACTTGCAAAATAGCCCAAAAAAATTTTTGGATGATAATCACTGGCAAGAATGTGATACGATGGATATGCTCGAACAGTACTATTAATAGAAGTATAAATTAGCAAAAATATTTCTGATAGACAGTATAGCACCATGCTGCTGCTGCTACTGCTGCTGCTAAGTCGCTTCAGTCATGTCCGACTCTGTGCGACCCCATAGACAGCAGCCCACCAGGATCCACCGTCCTTGGGATTCTCCAGGCAAGAACACTGGAGTGGGGTGCCATTTCCTTCTCCAATGCATGAAAGTGAAAAGTGAAAGTGAAGTTGCTCAGTCGTGTCCAACTCTAGCGACCCCATGGACTGCAGCCCACCAGGCCCCTCTGTCCATGGGATTTTCCAGGCAAAACTACTGGAGTGGGGTGCCATTGCCCTCTCCGTTATAGCACCATACAAGCCCTTAAAACAAATATCTATCTTTTAACTTAATTCTCCAACTCAGAATCGATCATGAGACCCATGCTTACTGAAGCATTATTCACAATTCCCAAGATATGGACACAACCTAAGTGTCAGTCAAAAGGATGGAAGAAGACATGATACACACACACACACACACAATGGAGTACTATTTAGCCATGCAAAACAAGGAAATCCTGCCATTTGTGACACCATGGATGGATCTTGAGGGCATTATTCTGACATATATCAGATAGATACTGCATAGTACCACTTACAGGTGAAAGTATGAAAGTATTAGTCGCACAGTTGTGTCTGACTTTTTACGACCCCATGGACTGTAGCCTGACAGGTTCCTCTGTTCACGGAATTCTCCAGGCAAGAATACTGGAGTGGGTAGCCAATCTCTTCTCCAGTGGATCTTCCGATGCAGGGGTCAAACCTGGATCTCCCAAATTGCATGCAGATTCTTTACCATTTGAGCCATGCGAGAAACCTATCACTTATTGGTAGAATATTAAAAAAAAAAAAAAAAGTCCAACTCATAGAAACAAAATAGAAAAGTGGTTGCCAGAGTTGGGGTTTGGGAGACTAGGGAGAGGTTAGTAAAAGAGTATAAACTTTCAGCTGTAAAATGAATAAGATTGAATGTAAAACATGGTACCTATCACTGATAACACCATATTGTATAACTGAAATGTGCTGAGAGAGTAACACTTGAATGTTCTCACATACACACAAAGATGAATTTGTGAATTGATGGGTGTATGAATTAACTAGATGGGAGTTAATTTAATTAACTAGATTAGAATCCTTTCACAAGGCATACATACATTAAATCACCACAATGTACACATTTACACTTTAAATATCTTACAACTTTGTCAATTATACTTCAATAAAGCTAAAAAAAATCAAAAACAGGAGAGAAAAAAGAAAATCAGGATTGTGAAAGAGTTGTATGCATCAGGTAATTCTCTCCATATGTTCTTTAAAAAAAAGGAATAAGCTAAATGTTGAACAACATGAGAAGAGATAAATAAACTAAGGCACATCCAGACACCAAGGCATTAAAATGCCACTAGAAAGCATATTTGCAAACAGCTATGTAATTCATAGTAAATTACTCTAGGGATAATGTGTATGTTGAAAGAAAAAAAACTCAGGTGTAAAGTTATAGACTAAGGATGCTACCAACTTAGATAAAAGCAATTTCACCCATGCAGACAATAATTACAGTAGGTCAGTGATGAAGCAAATCCCTCTCTAATGGTCAAGTAGGTGCATCTTCACCTCTCATCTGTCAACAGCTGGCCAAACTCTTGACCTCCATAGGGCATCACAACGTGATAATCATATGTCTCCCTGGATGGCATGTCCTCTGACACAGCTGACCTATGAATGAGAGCTCCCTGCAGGCAAGGACCGGTCCCAATATTTCTTTGGATACCCAACAATTTATTCTGCTCTGACACCCCAGAGATGCTTATTCATTCCTGCATAACTTGCCATATGTCAGCATGGAATGCCCAGATGGCAGGAAGAAATTGTCTTTTTTTTTTTTCTTTTTTTATTTTGAATTTCTTTTAAAAAAAAATTTATTTATTTATTTTAATTGGAAGGCTTGTCTTTGAGAGAAAATATGCCCAGTGTCCATTTGATGTCAACATTCGAGCGGGGCCACTATATCAGAGAGCCCGAGATCACCCCTTGCACGCTGATCAGCTGCGGCCTGCCCAGACCTCACTTCTGCAGGAACCAGGAGCCAAACAAAAGCCTAGCTGGCCTGCAGTTCTCTGATCCTGAGGCCTGGTTCCCAGCCCACAGCCCTGCAAAGTCGTCCTTCCCTGGGCCCAATACCTCCATCCCAGCCCAAGCCCCAGGGCCACCTTCTGAGCAATCCTCCTGGCCGAATGCCACCCTAAGCAACATTTTCCCACCTCCTGCTCTGCAAGGGATCTCTCCTCTGTTTTCCTTCTCAGGAGTCTGTTTTCTCTGGCATTGTGGCACCCCCAAATTCCTGGCTCTCTCTCTTCAAAGACACAACACTGAAATTCTATTCAAACATCTGCCACATTCCATGAAGTAGCTGTGCTATTTGCAACCTCTCCCTCTCTCTCACATACACACACACAGACACACAAAGAAACTCAAAAGATCACGTCCATCACCCTGTGTTTAGGCAATAATAACAGCTGCTGTTTTGTGAAAACTGATTGTATTTCAGCACTGTGCTAAGTTCTCTCCATGGACCACCCTATGAGACAAGTACTGTGTCCATTTCACAGATGAGGAAACAGGCTTAAGGAGTTTAAACACTTGTCCGAAGTCACACAAATCAACTGGGACTCAGCCCTAAGCAGTCTGACTCGGGAGCTCCAGGAGCGTAATGTTAAGAAACAAGTCCACAGGCCTCAGCAGCCCACGGCACTGCCAGCATCTGGGGCCCGGGGAGATGCTTAGGGACTCTGCTAACAGACCACTCGTACACACCCACAATGAGGCTCACTTCTGGCAGAACATCCAGGGATGCCGAGAGTCCTGGAGCAGGATGCGCTGGGCCAGTAAGGAAAGAAGGAACAGGAAGAAATAGGACTGCAAGAGCAGCAGAGGCCACCAGCAAAGAGAATTTCACTCGCCCTGGAAAAACTGTTAACACGGAATACAGCAAGTGGTTTCCAGCGCTCTCCACTGCCAAGTACTAGTCAGAACCTCCTCTCTGGTACCCACGGACATCCTGGCCTTATGGCCACCCCATTCTGCAGACGAAGCCTTTTCCCCTTCAGTACCGTCCCCCAACACACAGTATGTGAGATCAACACTCCCGCCCCAGACCTGCAGGGTCCTGGCTTAGCTTTATCACGCTCCATCTGAGCAGTTTGGAAATGAAGGCCTCCAGACAGAGGGCCTGTAACAGAAGCAGAAACAGGACTCTGGGAGCCTTGAGTCACCCCTCCACCACCCTTCCTCTGCGTGCTACACGATTTTTCCTTCTCTGAATTTTATGTGCAACCAGCAATCAAGACAGGAAAAACAAGCAAGTCTTACACACACCCGAGAAAATGCTGATTTTTCTATTCTATTAATAACACCAAATCTCAGCAAATGCAAATAGCATTATATGCCCAATTCCATAAAAAGTTCAATCCAAACTAAATGTTTCTAGTTTAAATGACATTGCAAAGACCTCTCCATTAATAAACTTAACACTGATTTTTTAAAGTGACTATCCTGTTTCCTAAGAAAAAAACTATGTAGCCACTAAGAAATCAACATAGGTAATATTTTTTAAATGAATGAAATACTGCCTTTTATTCTGCTACACTACACAAATCTTAGCACAAGAAAAGCTATAATCATATATTAATAAATACTGTGGCCCCCACAGTCAACTGCCTCTCTATTTTAAAGAAGACAGGATAACCATGATTTCAATGTGCTTTGAACAGGGAAGTAATTTCTTAGAGATAATTTTCTAGTTTAGAATAAAGAATCAAAATATGCAGAAGTAAGACCCTGAGAAAGAGCCATGGACATAGAACATTTGTAAGAACATTTGTAAGAAATAATTTTTAGAATATATAGATACTTATACAATAAATGTATCTCACCAACATAGACTCCAAGATACTAAAAGAATTGGCCAGGTAAGTAACTGTATTTTTGAAAGAGAAAAATCAGATACGTTTCAAGTTTAAGGACTAGAAAATCTTAGGAAGCCTGAAACATCACTTTTCAAGAGAGGGTTGTCCTGATGATAATAATGGGACTGAAAATAGAAGGAGTAGTGGGAATCTATAAACATGAGGAGGTAACACCATCAAACAGGGAAACAAGACACATTTACAAGGGAAAATTGGAGTGCCTTACCTTGATGCCTTTTTTCAGTGAAAATTAAAAATGAATGTGAACAGATAATGTAGAGCACAGAAGAGAAACTGACTCTCCGTCATTTATTTCCTGAATCTGAACTGAATTTAGCCATCAAGCAAGACCAGAAAAACTTCAACTAGAATGATGTCTACACAGGAAGCCAAGTGGAGAAATAAGCAAATCAAAGACCCAAAAAATCAAGACAAAAAATCTGGACACTGTGGGTAGGAAAGAAGATTTTGTGAGGAAACAATTCAAATTGAAATTCACAGGGAAGAGCCACTCAAGTTTCCTCTCCGCTTGGCCTAAAATATTTCAAAACCATGGGGAAAGAATATCAAAACACTTCCAGAAACAGGCCTACAAATGGGCATTAGTACTAGATTCATTTAAAAGTGAGACTTGAGAAAGCTATAAAGAGTTCCCAGAAGGCAAGATTTTGTACAAAATGCAGTATCTCCTGCCGAACAGGAGATGATGAGGCGCTGTAGGAAAAAAGGCCAGATCAAAAACCCTCACCAGGTCCTCTCTGTGGCTGCTCCACTCTCCCGGCTACTGCTGAAACCACAGAGGGAAAAGATGACCTCCAGGACAACACATGTCACAGCCAACGAGATCATGTCACAGCCAATGCGTACGACTGTACATGGTCCACTGTCTGCTTTGCACACTGAGCTTGCTGAGAGAGGCAGGGTTTTGCAAAACGAACAGAAAAGAAAGTTTAGTGTAATTATCTCCAGAAAATAAAACAGCCAAGACTCTGCCAAAGTAACAAACGTATATTTATTTCCCCATCCCCATTCTCCCCCCTCCCACTCAAAAGGAGAACAATTTTAAATAAAGGAACTAAACTACACATACATACATTAGATGATCACTGGTGGACTTTCAAGTTTCAGAAAGCTGCAGAGTTTGCCTCCAAATCAAGGAACTGGAGGAGAGTTGTCAACCCTTAATTTTTCCAGCAAGGTCAGTACATCGAAACTACTGATATGGTTACCATTATTTCATGACAGAAAGGATATTTACCATGACAAAATAGGAAAGACAAAATTTCAAGAAAAAAAAAAAAGGATAATCATTTACACTTAACGTATCTGGATTTCTGGAAAGCCCAGTATATTGTTATGAACCTGGGAAAACTCTGTCGTGAACCAGTGCCGAGAAAAAGTGGTCAAGCAAATGGGTGGCTTAATAAGCCCTCCAGCGATTCTGATTCCAGCTACGGTTAGAGGACCACTGGCAGAAAGCATGTGGACTTCAGAACCGGGAAAGGAGCCCCCGGAGCCTGATTCAAAGCGAACAGCCAGGTTTCTCACCATCAAACTCAGAGATTCTACAACCCATTTTTCCCCAAACAATGGCACGATTCTTTTCTGAAATATGCAGTATGACAAAGGAACAGAACATGTGAAATCAGAACTATATCCCATATCCAAGGACTCGTGATCCATAAACACCAGCGAACAACCAGAAACTTCTCTTTCAGGCCTTCAAACCACAGTCGCCTGTCCTTCTGTCCGGTGGCCCTGCAGAGTCACCACCTTCCTCACGATCACCAGACAACACTCACACCCCGTAAGGTGTGAAGGCGATTCCATTTTTATTTTGATCAACCCAGCAACCCTGTGGAGTACGTGTAGTAATAGATACGATCACCCATTTGGCTTGGCGAGCGCATGTCAACTACTTGAGCATTTAGTATTGCTCTGAACAGGAGTTTTATGCTTTTTATTTTCAAAATAGTGATCTTTGGAGAAGGAAATGATAACCCAACTCCAGTATTCTTGCTTGGACATCCCATGGGCAGAGGAGCCTGGTGGGCTACAGGCCATGGGGTTGCAAAGAGTTGGACATGACTTAGGGACAGAACGGCAGCAGCAAAGGAAATTATACCTTATTAGATAATGCACAGTAGAAAAGCTCATGTCACACAGACTGGCAAATTATTTTCCTTAACAGATCTCTCTTCCACTGGGTACGCAGTTTGTCTTAGGTTCCCAATCTTTCCTTCCACTGGGTGGGATTGGTCACAGAGTACGATACTACCACATTCACGTAATAAATGGCCATCATAAGGCACCTTACACTCTTCCTGCCCTGTGTTATACTGGACTTGAGAGACTTCTGTGGCAGACTTGCGCACTGTGTATTAAGTACTGCTGCTGCTGCTGCTAAGTTGATTCAGTCACGTCCGATTCTGTGCAACCCCAGAGACGGCAGCCCACCAGGCTCCCCCGTCCCTGGGATTCTCCAGGCAAGAACACTGGAGTGGGTTGCCATTTCCTTCTCCAATGCATGAAAGTGAGAAGTGAAAGTGAAGTCACTCAGTCCTGTCCGACTCTTAGCGACCCCATGGACTGCAGCCTACCAGGCTCCTCCGTCCATGGGATTTTCCAGACAAGAGTACTGGAGTGGGGTGCCATTGCCTTCTCCAGTATTAAGTACAGTAGAGAGCAAAGTGAAAGAAGCTAGAGGCTTCTGGGTGAAACAATTCTCCACTAACATATCTTCACCAGTTGTTTTTTTGCTTTGTTTTTAAAGCAAGAATTAAGTTTCTACTCTGTTGAGCTCTTACAGATTTTAGTCTGTTGGTTGAATGCATACAGCTTAGCCAACTGTTAGAGCTGGATGAAACCTATGAATATAATAAACATCAGAAGACCTTAAAAAAAAAAAAAGCGTTCCTTCATTCTGTCCCTTGCAATTCAGCACCAGAGTCCTTCCCATGGTACAATCCCCAAATTCATGATTGCCTAAGTGGCTGAGTCTGTTGTGATGAATACAGCACACAGAGAATGCTGTTCTGGATGCTTTCCCAGAAGACTTTTGAGGCAGTTTCAGCCCCTCCCTGCACAGGTGGGACAGGCGTTCCACTCAGAGCCTCAGACCCAGCGCCCTGCATCTCTCCCCTGTGGGCCTCCCTTAGGGTCCCTGGGGACCACCATGTGCTTCCAAGGATCTCCCTGGGTCCCCCTGCACCTCAGTCAGGCTGGCCTTCACCTCAGCCAAAGGTACCAAAGGGCCTTTCTCCCCAGCATTTGAATAATACCTCCCAATACATCTGCCAAGAGACGTGGGCATCACTGCTATAACCTCCAGACAGCCAGTCCCCCTGGAGAAGTGAAGGGGCCTGTCTTCTATCTAAGGAGCTGCTCTCAGGAAGATGGCTGAGCACCTCCTCTCAAAGTCCTGGAACCACCTCTGTGACTCAAGCCAGGATGGGTGAAGGGCGTCATAAGTAGAAAAGGTCAGCAGGGATGTTCATGTCCTCTTTCCAGGGACAGGAAGAGCCCAGAAGGACCCAACACAGATGACACAGGCTCATCTAAAGGAAAGAAAGCGGAAAAAGAGGCTGGAAAATTCAGGCCCAAACACCCCCACTTTACCCGGACCCGCTTCTGTTACATTCAACCCCAGCACCTGCTACACCTTACACTTGGTTTCATTTTTAATAGATGCCATTGCACTTTTCTCTCCTCAGTGGTTATGGAGAGGTGGGCGAGCACTGGAACTAGCTGGGGGAAAAGTACGTGGTGCCTGCTTCCCTCTCGCCTTCCCACCCTGAGCCACCAAGGCCAGACGCTCTGTGAGACACCACAAAACGGGGATCCCAACACGAACTCACACCACTGTGCACAGCCCAAGCCACTGAGGTCAAGCCGAAATTCTTTTTTAACTAGAGCCAGGAACTTGTGAGCTCAGGTTCTTGGCATCCTCCTCACACGCACCCGCCCAAAAAAATAAAACCCAGCCAAGGCTCAGCTATGCCCATGGGATAAGAAAACAAGACACAGAGGCCTGGCCGACGTCATCTCGTCCCGGAGATGGTTACTCGGCACCCAGACCAGCCCAAATAAATACTCTGTGAGTCAATATTTAGTGAGGTGGGCTCAGAGTTTAGTGAAGGAACGAAAGCGCTGGATTTGCAAGCATGTCTTGCAACATGAGCTGGGGTCTACAAGCATTCTAGAAAGGTCACAGCCTCACAGCGGCCACTGCAACAAAGCACGGTGCTCCAGCACATTTGGCAACTGGCGCAAACCCAAGAACAAAAGCACGAAGTATATCTGCAGAGATGGGTTAAGAATAATCAATATAAGCGGGCAGGGGAAAAGAATGTCCTTCCAGATAAAAACAAAGCTCAACAAAGACAAGACCCCAGGCTATCCCTAAGGTCCAGAATTGCCTTGCTTCTGGTCACCTATTAAACTGTGTGTCTTCCCAGCTCAGAGAGAACTGGTATCTATTGTCAAACTTATTATATATTTGCTCCACTGCCTTATCACACTGCATGTGTCCTCCTTGATTTGTGAAACCAGCAACAAAAAAAAATTTATCAATTCACTTTCTCTGGAGAGCAGCCTTCCTGATAAGTACCTTTTTTTTAATGTGTTTCTTCAACCTTCAAGACACATGTATTACAAGGGGACAGATAACAAGCCTGTTTTGAGCAGACTGTAAATCAGGTCACTATCAAGCTTCAAAGAAACTGGCTTTTCCTTTAAACACTTTTGGGGTGGGAGGTAGAGCAAAACTGCTCCAAGTTCTTGCAATTCCACCCCGGCCTCCTATTAGCACCTCCAGACACGTTTACAAACTGGATGACCTCACTTATGAGAGATAGAAAAATACACACATATCAAGAAAGTGCACAGTTACACCCACTCACACCAGGAAATAGCATTTCTGACTTGTCACCACCATCATGTGGCTGGAAACTGTTTGTAAAGTCAGTCAAGAAATATTTACTAGCAATATGGCAGGCAAATTAATCTGACAGTAACCATGGGGAAGCCCTAAGAAAATAAACAGCATATATTAAGATTTCAAATGACCTGGTTAAAGGAAATGTGGTATATCCATACAGTGGCATGGTATTCAGCCATAAAGAAGCTCTGACACATGCTATCATATGGACGGAACATGAGAACTGGTTTTTTCCAACATAAGTGAAGGAAGCCAGTCAAAAAAGGCCAAATATCGCATGATTCCACTTCCATGAGGAACCTAGAATAGGCAAATACGTAGAGACAGAAAACAGATCAGAGGTTCTAAGGGCTGGGGGGTGGGGTAATGGTGAGTTATTGCTTAATGGCTGCAGAGTTTCCATTTGGGATAAGGTAAGAGCTTTGAACCAGGTAGTGGTGATGGTCGCTCAACATTGTGGATGCAGTTAATGCCAGCGAATTGTACACTTTAAAATGGCTTAAGTGAAAAAAAAGGGTTAAAATGGCAAACCTTATGATATACACAAAATACATTAAACACACACACACATATTTACCACAATTTTAAAAGGATTATTGATATACCAAAAACTACTGAATGGTATAGTTTATACATGGTGAGTTGCACAATCTCTGAATCTATATGAATTTATATAGTCTCAATAAAGCTGTTTTTTTTTTTTTTTTAAGATTTCAAGTAGCCAAAGAGAGCTAGCTTCCTGACCATCCTGTCTGAAAGAGTATTCCCTTTTTCCCCTTAGTTTCTATCACAGCAGTCATCATAAGGCGTAGCTGCTTTATTGCTCTATGTACACATTCAGAGCCTCCATCCCATCTCCCCTCCTACTCATGAGTGTAGGGGCCAAGTACATGAAGGCAGGGACCATGCACTGGACCCCTCAGCACCTAGTTTGATGCCTGCTCAGGGAAAGTGCTGATTAAACATTTATAGAATGAGTAAACAAAGTAAGTAAGCAATGAAATGAGCGAGAATGAAACAAAAATCACAAAAGAGAAAAAATACCTATTTTACTTGAAAAGGATGAGCACAGGCAAGTACCAATGACCGGTCCACACCACTGGACCACGCGCTGGGTGATGTCCAAGATGAGGAAGGGAAGCTGCTTACATTTCTGAGTTCCTGAGTCACCAAAGCTTTGCCACATCACCACCCGCCACACCTGCCTGAACCTGAAGGCCCAGTCTGCACTAGACGGAAACAGCTCCGGGAGAAAGATCCGAGAAGACACCTCTCCTTGGTTCACACATGTTCGCGAGCAAAGAAAGTTGACTGGGCCACATGCACACCTGGATGAGTGGCTGCGGGGCTTCAAAGCGGGCGTGAGAAAATGAGAGTCAGCAAACCATACCCCTCGCAATGGGTGGGGGAATCCGTTTTTGCTTTCCCCGGAAGATTTGCTTGGGGAAAAGCACTCAAACCACAAACCATAAAATGCTCGGGAATATCACCTATTTGGATGAAACTTGTCAACTTCTGCCACAGGTGCAACTGTGGCAGGTTGGATCTACCATCTACCTGACCAGATAGTCATTCAACCAGCCATCCTTTGGCCACAGCAGCCCCCTTCCTCTCCTGAAGAGGGTCACCGTCTAGTGGGAAAAACTGTAGTATCGTGCGCAGGTACAGAGATGGAGTTGGAGAGGGGTCTCTGGGAACCTGTGAAATCATGACCTGGAATCATCCACGGAGTGGAAGGAGGGAGCTGGAAAGCAGAGAGACAGGTGGGGAACAAGAAAGGGTTGGGGGAGGAGTGGAAGTGGAGATGGTTCCCATGAACAGCTCCCATGAAGCTAGAGGCAAGTTTCTGTAGGATTCCAAGCTGGGCCACGACAGGACCCTGTCTGCATTTTAGACACTTGTCTCATGGGGATCTCTGCTTGCAGAGTAGGCATTTTTATCTCCATTTTACTCATCAGGCTCGGTGGGGTCAGAGAGGCTGGATTCCACACCAGGCTGCCAACTGCAGGGCCCACGCTTCTTCCAGCAGGCTACAGAGAATGTACTGAGGGATTTAGCCATGACCATCCATAAGGAACAAGGTAGGCTAGCAGATGGTGGTACAGGAATGTGGATCTTAAAGATTTCTTTTAGAATTTCAGGACACCTGAGCAGGTTTAGAGGCAGCATGGAAAAGAGACAGAGATGAAGACAAAATGGAAAATGGCAAAGAGGAGAGATGGTGGTTGAGGAAGCAGCAAGCTGGGGCAGTAAGGACCCAGCAGAAGGCATCTTCCTTAGAAAGAAAGAAGAGATTCTGGGGTTTGGAAAAGTGCAGTTGCCACAAGTTACTGTGGCTGGCCTCAATCTCCTCTGTAAAGAGACAGAGAAAATCAAGAACAAGCAGCATGGAAAAGGGTTGGAATCCTCCATGAGAAAACCAAACAAACTGGAGAGACGACTTGCTAGGCAACAGACAAGGCCTAGGCAGAGTCAGAAAGCAGGACTCCGCAGAGAACCCAATGGCTTAGTTTTGTTTAATCTTTAGTCAGACGTTCATTTATATTTTCTTGTTATTTCTTATGTTTTTATTTCTGTTTAATATTTAACTTTCTAGTATCTGGAATTGATTTTGGTGTCTGGGGAGAAGTGGTGGTCCCTAATCAGGAATGGAAGACAGGGATGCTGAATATCCAGGGATACGAACATTCAGGGATGCCCCAGGCAGGGCTCAGCAAGCAAGAGCCATCATAGCCACAGAACCAACAGGGGCCCCCCACTGAAAAACACTATGTGTTATTTTTCCCAACATTAGCCCACCATACCAGTGTCGAAGATTTATTCACATACAGTTATCCATTTGACAAATGAGCGCTGAGCAGCTCCTGCGTGCCAGCACTGTGTCAAACACATGCAAAGTCAGTACCAGGGCACACAAGTCGCACACTTTTACCTCCCCTTTCCCTGCTGATCTTAAGACATCTGTAGAGAAATGCACTTGAAATGCTCTGACATTCATAAACAACTTGAAAGGGCTGGCAAAATATTCCTAGGCAGAGGCCCTGTAGGTCCTGGTAAGAACTATTGGTTATAAACATTTAATTACATGTGCAAATACTAAGAGCTAAGTGGTTAAACACTGTGACCACACTTGTATGCTCAGCAAACTCCACTTTCATGGATACCAGCCTGCCGCTGCTGGTTATCGCTGGGCATTCCAAACCAATAGGGGTCTCCAAGAATGAGGTCTTACTGGGGGGTGGGGCATGCAGTACATACTTAAAGAGCAAGACAATTACAGGTGTTAACTATTCTGTGTTCAATCTGACTGACTAATGTTTTAAGATAGATGCTTAGGACAAGGGGCATGTGAGTCAATATGTAAGCCAGTCTAAGCAAACAGTGCGGCGGTGTCGCTGGCTTATTGCCTGCCTTCCCACGGAACATAGAAGTGGTGTGCTGGGCTTCCCTGGTGGCTCAGTGGTGAAGAATCTGCCTGCCACTGTAGGAGACATGGGTTCGATCCCTGATCAGGCAGGAACCCCACATGCATCAGAATAACTAAGCCCGTGTGCCACATCTGCTGATCCTGCGCTCTAGAGTCCAGGAGCGGTGACGACTGAAGCCCGTGCACCCCAGGGCCCACGCTCCAGCACAAGAGAAGCCGCCGCGATGAGAAGCCCACACACTGCAACTAGAGAGCAGCCCCCACTTACCACAACGAGAGAGAAAAAAAAAAAAAGCCTATGCAGCAATGAAGCCCCAGGACAGCCAAAAATAGACAAATAAATAAAATTATTTTTAAAAACGGTGTGTGTTACAATGTTTTTAATGGTTACTGGAAAAAAAAAAATGATGTGTATTACAGTTCTCTCATTTCTACAAAGAACACCATCGATCCTCCCAAGGTTTCCTCAGCATTCTATCCACACTGGGATACAGTGTATTACCCTCCAAAATTCCCATGCTTCTGACTCAAGCCCAGGGACCGACACAGATGAGGTCTGTGAAATGAGCTGGCTGGGCGGGAGACGGCTGTGGATGTCCCCAGAGGCAGTGATGGGGACACGGGGCTATCTTCGGTATTTCAGAAGTCCCAGCAGAAACCAGACATCACCCACACTACGCGGCACAGGGTAAGCGTGTTTGCTTTGGACTACGATTATATCAACTCAGGTGCAGTGGGCGTGGTGACACCACAGAGACGTTGGCAGCTAGGTCTGTCCTATATTAACAAAAATACACAGGACATGAATAAGTGCTTCAAAAATACAGTATCCTTGGTCCTCAGGATGAAAAAGTTGAGGCTTAAGATTCCTTTTGCTTGATGATCCTATGATTCTAACTTCCACAGGAAGTTCTTCTTACCAAGAGTAACCCATGCTCAGGGTGGCCCTTTGTCCATTACATAATTAACAGTAACAAACAGCTTTCTCTCTTAATCTCCCTACATGTGTTTATATATTTTCAACTAATTAAGGGCATATTTATTTACAAGGGATATAATATTTCCAAACCAAATTAGATGCAACTATATAATCTCTGAAGATGTTAAGAAACCATTTAGATTTGTTCAATCTGTGGTTTCTTCCTCAATTTATTCCTCTTCAAAAATCTCAAGAAACTAGCTCATTTTTTTCTCTCTGATCTTTTTTCCCCCCCCAAACAAAGGCTTCAGTGCTGTAATCTGACCAACGTCCCTGGTCTCCACGTTGTCACAGTAAAGTCAGGACCACAATGTCACCCCACTGTGGTTCCTATGACAGAGGAGCAGTTGAGATGATATTGGGGGAAAAAATTAAAAGTTCAATGCTTTATATAAATACAGTTTATTATAATTTAATAATCATTAAAATACACTATGATGAGATGGTTCGACGGCATCACCTACTCAATGGACGTTAGTCTGAGCAAGCTCCAGGAGCTGGTGATGGACAGGGTGTGTCCTGTCCTGCACCCTGGTGTGCTGCAGGCCATGGGGTCGCAAAGAGTCGGACACGACTGAGTGACTGAACGGAACGGATGATTTTAAAGCACACAAAATTTTTGCAAATCAAGTATTCTTAGATGCAGTAATAGGAAGGTTTTCTACAGGAATTCTGCGGTGCACCTTTGCATGAATGGAGATTAAATCTCTTAGAAAATCAATCTTGAATCCCAGGTTTATGTTTGTGAATTTACAGTCATTCCATGAGATTTGTTCTTGTAACTATTTCAAGATATGATTTTTCTCAGTACTCACTGTGTCAAGAATTGGGCGAAGAAATACCATCAGCTATCTTGTTTAATCCGCACAAGTAAAGTGGGTTCTATCATCATCATTATGCAAGACAGACGTTTAGTCACAGAGCAGGGACCCGCCCAGGGAAGGGAGGAACGAGGTCCGCCTGAAACCAGAGCCAGCGTTCTGAGCTGCTGGGCAACGCCACAGGGGAACGTAAACACATGATGGCCAGGGCTAACGGTTTGTCCCAGGCCACTTTCAAAAACCAGCCCAAAGCCTCTACTGCATCTGGTTTCGTGTGCCCACACTAGTGTTCAGACCACACCAGTAGAGATTTTTTTTCTTTCCTCCCAGGTAATTTCACACATTCTGCTTCATGCTCTTTTTCTGCTAACAAACAGATCAACATAAATTACTTAAGTAGATAATGCAGGCAAAAACATGCAACAAGACAAAAAAAAAATAACTTGCTTTTGAGATACAAGCCTGGAGCTGAATTTACACATTAATGGATCTCTCCACCCTGGGGTCCCACAGTCCATGCAATTTTACTCACTACATTTTCCCCACACGTCTCTCCTGCGCGTCCTCAGTGGAGGGACGATCTTTTCCAATGCCCAAACATGAAACCTCTTAGCCCTTCTCTCCCTGATGCAGACTGTGAAATCAAAAATGATCCCAGAGACTTAGACTTGACCGCCTCAGCACATCTTCTGTCTGTCCCCCTCTCTCCGTGCCCCCTGCCAATTAGGGCACTTACCTCTTCCCAGAGTCCCCCACTCATGAATCCAAGAGCAATTTAATTGGTCTGCCTGACACCCACCTTCAACTTCCCAACTTCCTCTCCAAAGTGGTCTTTCACACACACAAAAAGACAGATCACGTTTTCCCTTCAATTCCCCCACCTTCAGGATCAATTACGAACTACTCAGTGTGGCCCCCAAAGTCCCTGAAACCAAAGCCCTAAGTCCCTTTCCAGCCTCCTCTCCCACCACTCCCCTATTCTTGCCTGAACCCCCAAGCAGACCCTATGCTGTTTCACCCTCTGGGTCTTAGGACCAGAGAGGACCATCTGCCTGGAAGCCCTCTCTCCTGTGCTGAGCTGGTAAACTCCTACCCATCTCTCAAGCCTCAGGCTAAGCCCAACCTCCTCCTCCTCTGTGAAGCCTTCCCTGATGCTCCCAGGCAGACTCTGAGACACCCGAGCTCAGCTCAGCAACCTCCCCTACCAGCTTCACTGTGCTGCGATACAGATGCTTCTCCCCAGGGGAGAGTGGGCTCCTTGACCCCAGGGCTGAGCACTGGCTGGCTGTATCTCCAGCACCCAGCACGGGCCCAGGCATAACACTGGAGCTCAGCCATATCTACTGATGCCATAAATATGAATAAAAAACAGCACACACAGCTTTACAATTTGTTGGGAGGGAAATCAGACTTGGAATCTGATTTGAGCTTACAAAACACTCCACAAAGAGGAGTTGATGAGCCAGAGACTTGTCACCGAAGGAGGAGGGAATTGCACAAGGACCCTGAATGCTCACATCACACTCTGGGTACAGGCTGTGAGTCTGTCCACTCAAACACCAAGCCCGCATGTGGGGATTCCAGAAGGATAAAGTCACATCTTAAAATACACTTAGCTCCTCAGAATATAAATTTCTCAAAACCATGAGTTATTTTTTATGTACTATTTGGTAGGGATGAGTGATTGTGGGACTCGCTGCTATTAAAAAAAAAAATAGTGGAAGTCAAGTGACATCAGAAGCTAACTGATGGTTCTGAAAGCAAATCAGGAGGTCGGTGCAGCTTCCAAACTCCGGGCTTCTTTTCTGAAGTCTTTTATTCTTCAGATGACAGAAGCTTCAGTCAAATGGTAAAAGAGTAACTAACTCAGATGCTGTTCCCCTCACTCAGCCTCCATCTGACTCTCAGACTTTAAATTCGCAGCCAGAAGTGGGTTCACAGTTAAGTTTAAAGAGCAAAGTCATTTCCCATCATTAGAACATTTCTCCTTTGGGTGAACATCAAAGACTCCTAATGGATGTCCACCTGTGTAACAGAGCCACTTTAAAAGACTGTCTTGTAAAAATAAAGTATGCCATACTCTGAGCAAAAAACTCCGAAATCTTTTCTTAAATTCCTAATGTCATGACATCCACATGCAAGTTATAGTCCGCTCAGTTTCCTGACTGACAATAGTTACGTCCTATAAAATGATCGCAAGGACTGAATTTGCAAATTCTGAGCCATTTCTCCCAGGGGAAATACAGGATTTGGGTTCCTACGAGCCTCTGGTAGCAGCAACTCCCTCCACAGACAAATGTGTCACCTTGCTTTGTGAGTTTCTGTCCAGAGATATCTTATTTAATACATTTTCTGGTTCTGTAACAGTAAACTCAGGACCAACGGGGACCGACGGCACTGAGGGAAGCTTATCTAATACATTATTTTCTCTGTAAAGCAGGTGGCTGCCTCCTTGCACCCAGGAACACTAGGCAGCCCAAGGCACTCTGCTTGGGTGCCGTTTTAAACAGTGAAGTCACTGACAAAATGCAAAAAAGCACAGCCTTAGAAGGACCGTGGATGGAGGAGCCTGGGGGGCTGCAGTCCGTGGGGTTGCTAAGAGTCGGACACAACTGAGAGACTGAACAACAACAACAAATGCATAACAGTAATCAATCATGGCAACTAAATACAGGAACTTTGTATAGGTCTTTACAGCCACAGGAAATTTAATTGACACATATAGACATATTTTTTGCAAGAACAAACATTATACTCAGTTTTAACATTGTCTTTGGGAATAAGATATGAATTTAAACTAAAAAAAGAATGAAGCAGAAATTCCAATGGTTAAAGAAAAGTCCATTTAAGCCTTTTTTACATGGATGATGATAGGTATCAAGTCTCTATTTAGATTCCACTGATTATATTTAAAAGAATGATATAATTGTTTTATTTCAAGATGTCAATATTTACAATAAGTTGGAAATAACATCCTTTGAAACTCTTTTTTAACCTTTTTTTTTAATTAGAGTTAATCTACAACATTGTTATTTTCAAGTATACAGCACAGTGATTCAGTTACACATACACACAGATTGCAGATATTTTACCATTAAAGGTTATTACAAGACATTGAATATAGTTCCCTGTGCTATACAGTAGGACCTTACTATGTATTTTATATTGGGTTAGCCAGAAAGTTCATTCAGGTTTTTCTGTACCATCTTATGGAAAAACCCAAATGAACTCTGGCCAACCCAATATACAGTAGTGTGCATCTGTTAATCCCAAACTCCTAAAGTACCAAAACTCTTAAATTATGATGAAAAATCTTTGCTGTCAACTCAGAGTGTGTGAGGGGGCAGATGGCTTTATCAAATTATTTTGGGGATTAGGGGAGTAAAAGAAAGTGTACAGGCCACCCCGAGGGAGGTTCACCCCTCAGTTCCAGCACACTCTGGGTCTTAACTTTTTGCAAGAGAAGTTGGAAATCTGGATTTTCTATGTGCAATTGATCTTAATATACCAGTTTGGAAATTTTTTCAACAGCATGCAGGCCAAACAAAACATACATGCAGGCCAGTATTTTTTCTACCTTGATTCTGAGCAATACTTAGCATCCTCTGTCAGCGTTTCCATATACTTAAAGGAGATCCACTCATTCAAAAAAACCTCATTGAACAGCGGGGGCTGGGCCAGGCAGTATCCTGGGCCCTGGGGACCCTGAGATGGCAGAAGAAACACAATACCTGCCTTCAAGGAAGAGAGCAGAGCATGGAGGTAGGAGGGGCATCGACCAGGAGACAACCCTTTGCAATACTGTCTATTAAGTCCAGTGCTAAGGGGCTTGCTTCCCTGGTGGTCCAGTGGCTAAGACTCCATGCTCCCAATGCAGGGGGCTCTGGTTTGACCCCTGATCAGGGAACTAGACCCCCACATGCCACAACCGAGAGTTTGAATGCTGCAACTAAGATCAAAGATTCCCACGTACTGCAACTAAGACCCGGCACAGACAAATAAACAAACATTTTTAAAATAAAAATAAATCCAGTGCTAGAGTTAGATCCTGGGTGCAACGGTCACGCATTTTGGCTTGGGTGGGTCAGGAGCATATGGTTCCATCTGCAGAAGCTCAGGGCTAAAGAGAAAGCAGGAAGAGAAGTGTCCCCAAAAAACAACAAAAGTGTGACTTCAGTGCTGGTCATCGGATTGATCACCTTGGGAAGGCTCCTTGTGAGATGGCCAGCCAGGCAGACAGGAGCAAAGACCTTGACAGGACGTCCGAAAACTAAGACCACACAGAGGAGACAAAAACCAGCCCCTCTCCTCACTTGCAGTTCTTCAGTTAAAAACAGGCACAAGATGGAAATAAACCATTGAGACGAGATCCAAAAATAATCTTAACTGGGTGTCCAAGCTCATACAAAAATTCTTGTTTTAATCACTTCTGCAAGGCAGCTGAAAGGTATGCACCAAAGCTCAGCTTGTGAAGCAATCAGTTTAATCTGTTTCTTTGAAAGATTAATTAAAACCGAGATTACCAACAGCGGCAGATGAGTCGGGTCAGCCAATGGGGCACATCTGAGATGAGAAGGAAACAGTTTTACCATCAGACAAACACAGCTGCTGGCCAAGCGCGGAGATGCTACACAAAACCTGCCTCTGCCTGGGCCCGTAATTCAATTCCTGGGGATGACACTTGAGTTAAAAACGCAAACCTTGGGCATGGCTCGAGGCAGGCAATCAGTCTGCCCCGTAGGCAGTGCTGGCCAGCAGACTCTGCGGCCTTGAACTGTGGAATCAAGCCAGCAACAGACGCAGATGGAGCAGGCGGAGGGGAGAGCTGTAAGGAAAGGAATGTTCTCTGATGAAAGACTGCTTCTTTCATAGACAGGAGAGAAGAGATTAAGTAGGAGACCCTTCTGGAAATCCGAGAGGAACCAGAATCTGAACACACTGTCACTGGACTAAGTTATGATACACTGAAAAAACCTCAACCACACTCATCAGGAAAAAAAAACAATGTTGGCAACCATTTCCAGTGTTCTTCATTCCAAGAGGAATGGAGGAAGACTTACAACACGGAGTAAGGTGCAGAGGGTGGCGGCAAGGAGAAGCTGCCTCCCCCATCCCCACCATCTGGGCAAACAGCCCCCAGGGGCTCCAGCATCGCCCCACCCAGAAAGTCCACTCTGGACACCCGTTTAAGCAGCCCTGGTCTGCAGGCTATGGAAGAATTATTCTTCAGGAAGTTTCCCCAAACATAATAGAGCATTGCTCGGTCCACTGGATGTCAGAGCCCTGAGTTCCAGTCCTATCCTGAGGGCCCTCGTAAACCCCCTGATCTCCACCCAGCTCCCCACCCGCACCCACCTCCACCCCGACCACTCACTGAAAAGGCTAGACCCAAATCCTATCTGGTCTTTCTCACTCCAATATCTTCTTGTTCTGGATACATCCACCGTGCAGATTATGTAACAGTGGGCAGGCACTACAACTGTCTTCTTTTAGGGAGGGAAAAGAGTCAGAATCCAGAGAAATGCACCAAAATTTGAATCTCCAGCGTACTATGGACACCAAAGAGAAGGTTAGGCTTCACGAATGGTTAAGAATATAGATCCCAGAGCTGCCTTTATTTTCTCTTCTGTAAAATGGGAAGAATACTAGCCTAATTTATAGGGTGGTCAGGAGGAGGAGACGGGTTTTTGTAAAAAGCACTTAGAACAAAATTGTGACACCAAGCACTAGGTGCAGAACTGCTTTAGCCACTATCAGGAAGCAGCTACAAATCACACCCGAATCAAACTGAAGGCACATCCCCGAAACCCAGCCTGCTTCTCCCAGCTCCCAGGTGAAGCACTCTCCCGAGTCCCCCACTGTGCATCCCGTCACCAGCTCAGGCCCACCTCCCTAGGACCATTGTGCCTGCCTCCCAGCCCCCAATACCCCAGACACTGAGGTCAGTTCCTCATATTCTAATATTAGAATACTATATTCTAATAACTTGTAGCATCTTGGATATTCTAACTGCTTGTGTCAGCAGCTAAAATTATAAACATTTTAGCCTAGAACTCAAGACACACTATGATCTGATCCTTTACCTACTCACCCCCACCCTTTTTTTTTTTTTAACTGAAGTATAGCTGATTACACTGTTAAATTTTTGGTATACAGCACAGTGATTCAGTTGTACATATACATATTTTTTTATTTCAGATTCTTTTCCCTAATAGATTATTACAAAATACTGAGTACAGTTCCTTTCTAAACCATAGGTCCTTACTGATTATTTTATACATAGTAGAGTGTATACGCTAATTCCCACCACCTAATTTATCCCTCCCCACTCCCAAAGAATGAAAAGATATGAGAAAAGTTTAAGAGACCTTTGGGACAATGTCAAATGCACCAACATTCGCATTATAGGGGTCTGAGAAGAAGAGGAAGAAAAAGGGCCTGAGAAAATATTTGAAGAGATAACAGTTGAAAACTTCTCTAACATGGGAAAGAAAACAGTCACCCAAGTCGAGGAAGCACAGAGAGACCCATCCAGGATGAACCCAAGGAGAAACATGCCAAGACACACAGTAATCACACTGACCAAAAAAAAAATATATATATATATATACATAAAAGCAACAAGTAACATACAAGGGAAGCTCCACAAGACTATCAGCTGATTTTTTTCAGCAGAAACTCTGCAGGCCAGAAGGGACTGACACTATATAAAGTGATAAGGGACTTTCCTGATGGCCCAGTGGTTAAGACTCAGAGCTTTCAATGTAGGGGGCCAGAGTTGGATTCCTGGTCAAGGAATCTAAGATCCCACAAGCCACTTGATGTGTCCAAAAAGAAAAAAAAACAGGATGAAAACGAAAAGTCTACAACCTACAACTGCCCCCCAAGAATACTCGCTCCTTACCCTACCTCTCTAAACTTATTTCCTATTGGTTCCTTCATGCGTCCTTCACACTTTACGTGAGTCCCATCCTTTATGCCAACCCTACCATCGCCCATGGTGGTGCTTTTGGCCTGGCATGTTTAACCTGCCCATGGTACCCACCTCCAAAGCTGGACATCCCCCAGGCTTCAAGGACTGGCTCGTGCTTTAATATGACTCCCCCCAGCTCTTCTCCCCCACAGATGGAATTAATGTCTCCATTTTGAATTGACACAGCTTTCATCTCTGAGCAGGGAAGGCAGAGGAGTGTCCTGTCTGGAATCTGAATCCCAGTCCTACCACTTACTAGCTGAATGTCACTCGTTAGAAAATTTAAATCTCTGACAGATAAAAAATATGTGGTGCATGTACACAATGGAATATTACTTGACCATTAAAAAGAATGAAATAATGCCATTTTCAGCAACGTGGATGGACTAGACATTGCATACTGAGTGAAGTAAGCCCGACAGAGAAAGAGAAAGAGAAATATCATATTTCTCTTTATCCCTTATGTGCAGAATCTAAAAAGAAATGATAAAATTGAACTTATTTACAAAACAGAAGCAGACTCACAGACTTAAGAAAACAAACTTACAGCTATTGGTGGGGGATGTATGGGAAGAAGGGATGGTTAGGGAGTCTGGGATGGACATGCACACACTGCTATATTTAAAGTGGATCACCAACAAGCACCTACTGTACAGCACAGGGAACTCTGCTCAATGTTATGCCTGGAAGAGAGAATGGATACATGGATGTTTATGGCTGAGTCCCTTTTGCTGTCCACCTAAAAACTATCACAACATTGTTAATCAGCTATACTTCATACAAAAGAAAAAGCTTTTTAAAAAGAAAATTAAAATCTTGGAAGAGATCTCACCATTGTGAGGGGCTTCCCTGGTGGCTCAGAGGTCAAAGCGTCTGCCTGCAATGAGGGAGACCTGGATTCGATCCCTGGGTCGGGAAGATCCCCTGGAGAAGGAAATGGCAGCCCACTCCAGTACTCTTGCCTGGAGAATCCCATGGACGGAGGAGCCGGGAGGGCTACAGTCCACAGGGTCGCAAAGAGTCGGACACGACTGAGCAACCTCACTTTCATCATTCCGAGGAGGAGAAGTGGGCAAAACATAAAGAAAAATGCCTGGTTTAAATTGTCCTCACCTTCCCTCTCTCATGGAATTTATTACTCCTTTAAATTGTATTATAGTAATTTAGGTTTATAACTTTTCTTATTAATAATATATATTCCATGAGTGCAGAATTTCTGTCTTTCTCAAAGGAATGAGCAGAAGGCCTGACATATAGTGAGAGCTGAACAAAAAAGTTCTGAATGGAGGGATAGGTGGATGGACAATTTTATACTTGCTCTTTCTATTATTTTTAATCATTCCCCAGTTTTACCTATACCGTTGTTAATGACAGCAACCATCCCATAAATTTAGTATAGATATCCAGATGGTTCTGAGGGAGATATTCAAATATTCTGAATCTTGAATGTTTCAATTCCATTCATTCAAATTGGCTTATTTTCTACTGGTTCCTTCATGAACCCCACTAGCAGAAAGCACTATGCCTGACGCCCTGTGGCCGATGAGAAGACAGAATTCTTACTCCCAAATTCACCAACTGGCAGAGTGAGGACGCTTTAACCAGCTTCACCAATTTAACCAACTGGAGTGTGTTGTTTTTCTTTAAAAAAAAAAAAATTTTGAAAATCACCATCCTGAAAAGGAATATTTTATTCATGCTGGTCTAAGTAATGAGGGGGAAAATATTCAGTACTCAAATGGAATAAAAAAAAAAAAAAAAGTCAGCATGAATTTCCAAAGACATCTGGAAAACTGGCAGAAGAATTAAAAATACGAAAGCACCGGTAATCCCAGCTGGGCTGAAATTGCCTTCCTGTGGAAACCCTGAATAGAAAATAAGCTTCTAAAAAGGCCCGCTCAATGCATTTTCTTTATATGCGTTACCAGACCTAAGACTGCTTTAGGAATTCCCAAAGACAATCCTCTGGAAAGTTCATTTACACAGTGATTCCGATTTAATCAGGGGAAGGCAAACCTACAACGTGTCCCCAGGGCCCCATACGGGCTTTCAGTTCACGAACGTATTCGATTCTGCATTGAGAACAAGAATCCAGGCAGAGATCTGACCTAGAACAGAAGTCAAATCTCACCCTCCCCCAACCCCTTTACCCACGACAGTCAAAGACTGAGCCTCTTAGCACACCACACCTGAGAATAGGGCTTCCTCACTCTAAGAAGAGAGTGATGGCTCAACCCACCCATCTGGAGGCGGCCAGAACTGACCCTCAATCATTCCCTCCATCTCCATGCCAGATTTTGAGCCCGCACTGAACCCCATCAATTTAAGACAAACTCAACACTACGTATGACAGCATTCCATTGTCACACACACTGAGTCCATTCAGAATCTATGGGCTGGGAGGACCACCCAGGTGGTAAGGCTGGACCCACACGTCATACCAGGATCAGCAGCTCACTGGCTGTGTGACCCAGGGGAAGTCACTTAACCCCTCTGGATTTCTGTTTCCTGATGTGTCACTTACATACTGGACAAGATGCTCTTGCTCTCATGTAACCTGAGTGTCAGGGGACAAAGAGCCTGTTAATATGTGTCTTCAGAAGTGCTTCTGGAGGCGTGATGGCCCTGGCCTTGCCCTCTTACCCCATTTCATTCCTGCATGTTGGGCTCTGTTCTGTTCCTGACTAGTTGTATATTCCCGAGAGACAGGGTTCCCTTTTTTGTGCCGGGTTTTTTTTTTTTTTTCCTCGACAAAACATGGGGATAAGCTGTATCTCTGCCAAGTCCCTTTTAACTCTAGAATTCTACCTTATCAGAGAAATCTTTTCCATTGGGGAGTAAAACAGAAGCTGAATCACTTCATGGTTCTCCAGCTCCTTGGTGCAAATCACTAGAAGGAAGGCTACAAAAATTCTGCATCACTTTGAAAATGGACAGGGCCATGTGCTTTATAAAAAGTCATGGATAGTGTAAACATTATGTATCTTTCCTCCAGAAAAGCCAGAGCAATCTATTGGTTACACTTGTGACTCAAAATCAAATCCCATTCAGAACCACCATGCACCTCCCCCAAGATCAAGTCACCATGGACCTCAGCAGGGTGCATCCCACGGTCCCTCTTGAAAAAGAGGGACTTTCCTAGCAGTCTAGTGGTGAAGACTCCAAGCTGCCAATGCAGGGGGCCTGGGTTCAATCCGTGGTCAGGGAACTAAGATCCCACATGCTGCTGTGGTATGGCCAAAAGATTAAAAAAAAAAAACCTGTAAGAAACATGTCCTCCTCACTGGGGCTCTGGGAGATCTACTACCGACACAGATGCTGAATTCAACCCCCTCCACATGGAAAGCATTGAAAAAAAGCAGAAGACCACAGGGGACAATTCAAAGCCAGAAAGATTTTGTGACCACTGTGCTCTCGGGCTCTTCCCCAAGAAGGAAAGGGCTTAAGACAGAATAACAGTTGACAAGGACTCCAGGGTCAAGAAGGACAGTTTCCTTATAAATAAAACTTTCAAACTCACGGCCATTAACACTCACCCAAAATAACTGGACAGGAGCCGACCAGGAAAGGGCATGTTACTAAAACTGGCCCTCCAGCCTCCAAGAGGCTCAGCAGAATGATTCTTGCAGTGGGGAGGGGAGAAGGAGGTCTGGTTATTGTGCCAAAGCACTGGAAGGCACAGTAACTAGGTCACGTTCCCACTCGGGTGTGGATGAAGCCACTCGGCGGCTGCTTAGTGGTGCCGGGCAAAGCTGGGTCTGTCACGCTCAGCATCTCTTGGGGAAGCCTGAGGAAGGAGCCTCTGGCCACACCCTCCCCAGGTGAGTAATATCATGACATTTCTCCATATCTTAAAGAGCCTGTCTTTAGAGCAGTGTGCAGAATGTAGCTGGAGGTCTAAACACACATCAAGGACTGACGTGACATGAAACACGCATGCGGCAGCCTCCCTTCCACCCAAAGCCTCAACTCACTCCAGGACCACACAGTGAGTGATGCAATCGTCAGCATGGGAGCTGAATGCAACAAATAAGAGCCCCTTCTCCAGCCAGATGATCTTGCCTCCTCGGCCAGATCCTGCAGAAGGAAACCACACAGACCAGAAGCCCCTTCAGTGGAAATGCAGCCGGGTCTCCCTGGCATGTAAATCACATCAACTTAATGAAAATCTTTGCAATTGGCTTCACAATCCTCACCTTCCTTGGGGCTCATTACGCATTTTCTTCCAACAACAGTTTTCAGGAGAGCCTAGAAGCATGGTAATACACTCCATTCATGCCAGAGCTTGGGACTTCCTCAGGCGTGAGATTCTCCTTTTCATAGCAGACAGACCTCCACGCTGGCACAGCTTATCTGAAAAATGGTTGGAACCTCTAGCCCTGAGCAATTCTAGAGCCGCTGATGAGCCCCTCAAAAGCCTTGCAAGCATGCATTTTTCACAGTGTATTAATTCAAGAGGCTCGTTAGATGAGATGAGTTCTAATTTTTGCTTTTAACTTCTGCAATTAGCAGGCTGGTCCCTTTCCTTGGGCCTCTGAAGAACACACAGCAGAGACACAAATACAGAGGCTGCCAAAAATGTTTCCTGGGGAAAGAAGGCACCCCAGAATATCCCGGGGCTTTCTTCTCCTCTGCTTTTACCCAGTTTTACTTGACACCATTTATTTGCAGACAAAAGACCTGGAAGCTGGAGTCTGGGGAAAAAGCAGTAAGTGACAAAGCTTGTAAGTTTCAAGGCTGACACAGGTAAGAGTCTACCATCACCAGAAGGGTTTAGAAGTCTCTTCCCAAAGCAAAGGGAAAACAACCCGAAACAGTCTCCCAGAATATCAGTGAAGGAGCCATTGTAGACAGACATCGCTGGAAAGTGGACATCTCCTGAGAATTGCTGCTCCAAGAATTGCCTCCAGCCACACAGAGCACTGGTCCCAGGTGGGATGCGAAGTGGTAGGTGCCTACAGAAAGGAGGAATGCTCTGGAGAGAAACAGAAAGGGAATACCTGAGGTTTCTTCTCTCCCACAAGAGACTCCATTGACTCACTCACTATGAAAGTGCTTGTTACGAGAACAGAGGGAGGCAGGTGTGAATGAGAGGTGGTTTTATGGCCCAATGATTCTAATGAATAAAATATTTCAGAACTTATGCTCCAACAAAGATAGCTGGAATTTACTGAGCAACTATATGACACAGGAAGATACATGTATGTAACTTTTAGTAAGAGGTCACAGCATCTGTATATATGTTTTCAAGTTCTCAATAAAAGCTATCATATGTTTCTCTGTGTACATCAAAACATGAAATAATGTATTATTCTAAGAATGGTAATAATTGTAAAGTGAAATATGTGGGGGTAAGGTTATCTTCTTCCTTATTTCATTAGAGTATTAAATCAGTCTTTTATATGGAAGTTGTACATAAAATTTCTTTTTCTGATAACTAACATCTGATTAGCATAGAAAATCTAGGAAACATAGCAAGGCAAGAAGAAGAAAATTAAAGTTATTTGTCATTTCCACACCCAAAGATGACTACTCTCACTATAGTTGATGTAGCTACTTTGGGCTCTCTCCCTATGCATATAATTACAAATGCTCTTTCACAAAATCCAGATGTTACTTGATAACTTATTTTTCACACTAAACAGTATATCATTTACCCATGCCCTTAAATGATATTCTGTTTCCTGAGTTAAAGTCTGCAATGTGTTGCAATCAATTGATGTGTCACGGTTTATTTTGTAAATTTTGTTTCATTTAATGAGCTGTTTCCAACTTATTATAGGAAATCAATCACTATAGGAAACACTAGCAGATAGATAGATAGATGATAGACAAGTAAATAGATTTCTTTTTTGTAAAATCTTTGTGCTGTGTGCTCAGTCACTCAGTCGTGTCTGACTCTTTGCGCCGTGGACTGCAGACCTCCAGGCCTCTCTGTCCATGGGGATTCTCCAGGCAAGAATACTGGAGTGGGTTGCCATGCCCTCCTCCAGGGGATCTTCCCAACCCAGGAGTCAAACCCAAGTCTCCTGCATTGCAAGTGGATTCTTTACCATCTGAGCCACCAGGGAAGTCCTGTAAAATCTTTATTGAACTATAATTTACAATTCACCAACTTATAAGTGTACAATCCAATGGTCTGAGAATACTTACAGAATTGCACAATGATCACCACAATCAATTTGGGAATTTTTTAATCGGCTCCCCCCCCAAAAAATCTCAAGCCCATAGCAGTCATTCTCCATTTCCCTTCAAGTCCTCCCACCCCTAGTCCTAGGCAACCACTAATCTGCCTTGTCTCTACAGATTTGTCTATTCTGGAAATTTCACATAAATGAAAGCATACAATGTGTAGTTTTTGTGACTGGCCTAACATTCTCAAGGTTCGACCTTATCGTAGCATGTATCAGTACTTCATTCCTTTTTAATGGCCAAATATTGTATCACTGTATGGATATACTACACACACACACACTGGACTTCCCTGGTGGCTCAGATGATAAAGAATCTGCCTGCAATGCAGGAGATGTGGGTTCAGTCCCTGGATAGGGAAGATCCCCTGAAGAAGGGAATAGCAACTCTCTCCAGTATTCTTGCTTGGAGAATCGCATGGACAGAGGAGCCTGGCAGGCTACAGTCCATGGGGTCACAAAGAGTCAGACACAACTGAGCAACTAAGACTTCCACTTCCATGGATATACTACATTTCGTTTACCCATTCATTAACTGATGAATTCATTTTCCTCTTTTGGAAATGTGAATACTTTTTATGAATAATGCTGCTATGAACGTTCATGTACAAGTTTCTGTGTGGGCACATATTTTCATTTTTCTTTGATATACATCTAGGAGTAAAATGGCTGGCTTATATGGCAACTCTATTTTAACCTTTTAAGGAACTGCCATCCTGTTTTCCAAAGCAGCTATACCACTTTGCATTCCCACCTGCAGTGTAGGAGGGTCCCAATACTCTACATCTTCACCAACACTTGATATCATTTGTCTTTTCCTTACAGTCATCCTAGTGGGCGTGAAGTGGTATCTCACTGTGGTTTTGATTTGCATTTTCCTGATATCTGATGACGCTGAGCTTTTCATGTGCTTATGGCCATTTGAATATCTTCTCTGGAGACATGTCTATTCATATTCCTTGCCTCTTTTTAACTGGGTTGTCTTTTCATTACTGAGTTGCATTTTAAAACATATTTTAGATACAAATACATTATCAGATTTGCAAAATAAAACCTCCCATGCTTTGGATTGTCTTTTTACTGTCTAGATGGTATACTTGGAAGCACAAATGTTTTTAGTTTTGCCAAAGTGCAATTTATCTTTTTTCCTTTTGTTGCTTGTGCTTCTGTGTCCTAAAAAAATACTGCTTACTCCAAATCATGAAGACATACACCTATGTTTCCTTCTAAGTTTTTAACATAGCTTTAGCTCTGATATTTAGGTCATGGATCCATTTTAAGTTAATTTTGTATACGGTATGAGGGAACCATCTACATTCATTCTTTTGCATGTGGTATCCAGTTATCCCAATGCTATTTGTTGAGAAGACTATTCTCTTCCTCTATAAAATTGTCTTAGCACCTGTGTCAAAAGTCAATAGACCATAAACGTGAGGGTTTCCTTCTGGACTCTTAATTCATCAATCTACATATGCCTGTCATAATTTATGCCAGTACCACACTATCTTGGTTATTGTATCTTTGCAGTAAATTCTAAAATTAAGAAATGTACATATTCCAAGATCATTCTCTTTCAAGATTGTCTCGGCCAGTTTAGGTCCTTTGCATTTCCATATGAACTTTAGGATCAGCTCATCAATTTCTGCAAAAGAGCTGGGCTGACATTTTGATAGATACTATGCTGAATCTGTAGATAAATTTGGGGACTTCTTCTATCAGAGCACCACTAAGTCTCCCAATACATTAATACAGGATGTCTTTCCATTTATTTAGTCCTCTCTGTTCATTTCTTTCAACAATATTTCTTAATCTGCAGCATATAAGTCTTCTACTTCTTTAGTATAATAAATTTATTCCTATTTTATTCCTTTTGATGCTATCATAAATGGAACTGGTTTCTTAATTTCATTTTCAGATGATTCATTGCCACAATACATATATACAATAATTTCCATATACTGATCTTGTATCCTACAGCCATGGTGAATTCACACATTAGTTCTAATAGATTTTTAGTGGATTCCTAAGGGTTTGCCTGGGCTTCCCAGATGGCACTAGTGGAAAAGAACCTGCCTACTACCAATGCAGGAAATGTAAGAGACATGGGTTTGATCCCTGGGGTCAGGAAGATTCCCTGGAGAAGGGCATGGCAACCCACTTCATATTCTTGCCTGGAGAATCCCATGGACAGAGGAGCCTGGCGGGCTACAGTCCATAGGGTCACAAAGTCAGACACAACTGATGCAACTTAGCATGCGTGCATGCAAGGGTCTCCCTCTACAAGACCTTATCATCTGCAAATCAAGACAGAGCTACTTCTTCCATTACAATCTGGATGTCTTTTATTTCTTTTTTTTTTTTGCCTAACTGTCCTGGTTAGAGCCTCCAGTGCAGAGTTAAGTGGAAGTGGCAAGGGGAAACATCCTTGCTTCATTCCTGATGGAGAGGAAAGCTTTCATTCTCTCACCACTAAGTATGATGCTAGTTCTGAGAGCATAATCCTTAAATGTATTCGTTGTGCCAAAATAAAAAGGCCATTTCAGTATAACACCCATTCATAAGAGATACTAGATGCGTCCACTTCCTAATATGCAACATCTTCAATATTTATTTCCCTAAACATATTTCAACATTCTCTGTACTTGTACTAGGTAGGAAAAGGATAGTGATAAGATAAAAGAAAATCTCAAGTAATTCTCAAGTTAAAGGAGACTTGAAATGGACAGATTTAATGAAATTCAACACTTGTGTCTGGTCAAATAAACACATGCTAATATAAAGCCCAAGCAGTGGGCATGAAGTTAAAGTCAATTTGACGTTTCCTGGAGTTGTCAGCCACTCAATTCCCTGTAGAAAGGAAGACTTTATCCTGAGCATGTTCTGAAATTATGTCAATTTCCTTGCTTGAATGTTCCCTGAGTTCTCATTCTGCTGCTCACCAAAATTAGTTCTACCACAAAGGCTAAAAAAAAGGCACTTGGAAAGATCTGTTCTAATTGTATTTAAATCTGTAAATCCCTTAACAAAGAGGGATTTGACAGTTACTTAATTTGATTATTTAGTCATACCAAATACTTTAGATTAAAAACATCACCCTGAAACCTAGATTACCCAGTTTGACCTCTAAACAAATTACATGAGAGCAACATCTTGGTTAGCCTGGACACAGACAGAGGTACAGGGGAAAACAGCTGGACTTTAAAGGACCTGGACTCAAATTCCAGATCTTTCAATTCTTAGCTTTACATTTTGGGCAAGATACTTATCCTCTATGTGCAGACTACTAAGAATTTTTTAAGAACAAAAACTTTTCTGCAGGGAGGTTGTGACGATTACATGACATATTACTCATAAAGCACCTGGAAACAGTAGATGCCATTATTACTAGTGGTAGTAGTAGTATTTCTTAATTAAACTGTTCACGAAATGGAATAGTCCAATCCATTCTGATTTCTGGTTTTCAAACTTTTGTGGCTGAAAAATCCTTCTCAACAATATTACTGTTGTTCGTCTCTCTGTATTACAGTAGACAGACAGGTGAAGTGAAGTGAAGTGAAAGTTGCTCAGTCGTGTCGATTCTTTGCAACCCCATAGACTATACAGTCCATGGAATTCTCCAGGCCAGAATACTGGAGTGGGTAGCTATTCCCTTCTCCAGCGGATCTTCCCAACCCAGGGAATTGAACCCAGGTCTCCCGTATTGCAGGCAGATTCTTTACCATCTGAGCCACCAGGGAAGGCAGGTACATCTTTCATTTCAAAGTATTTCATATGCAACATCCTGTCTCAGGGACTGAAAAAGGTGTCCAGTTCATCCACAAGTAGCTTAGAAGCTGGTATGAATGAAGCAATCCACACCATAAGGATGTGGCGTGCATGATCGTTACATAGTCTAGTAGAGATAAAGGCGGTGGGATATTGTGCTGACTCTTCAGTGAGGGACCTGGCACCCTTCTAAAACATGGTTTTCATTAATAAATCTTTCCGAGCATGAGGGTCTTTTCCAATGAGTTGGCTCTTCACATTAGGTAGCCAAAGTACTGGTGCAAGATTGAGTGCAGGAGGAGAAGAGGGCAACAGAGGATGAGATGGTTGGACGGCCTCACTGACTCAATGTACATGAGTGTTAAACAAACCCAGAGAGATAGTGAAGAGCAGGGAAGCCTGGCGTGCTGCAACTCATAGGGTCACAAAGAGTCAGGCACGATTTAGCAACTGAAGAGCAAAATTAATAAATTCAAAATATGAATTTAGGCTGGTTTTCCTTAAAGGGGGAGCAGAGGAAAAGAACTGAAACCTTTCCTCTCACCCGTATCCCCAAGTTCCCCCAAACGGTCGAGCCTACACTCTGGAAACTAGCGATGGCACTACCAAACCCTTCCCTTCTCCCATGTTAGCATCCTCCCGATCCGAGCTAACTGGCACGTCTGAAACTGTCCAATTAACAGGCTAATGAGGACGGACCAGCATCGCGAAGGGGAACCCAGGCTGCTCCTGGACGCCACGCCACGAGCTTCAGAAAACTCAGGCTGTGATGCTAATCAATTCAGACAGGTTCGCTCTGTCTTCTTTGAAAGCTTGAGATTCTAGCTGTGAAAACTGTAGGCACTTGACAACAGTTCCCATCACAAAAAGCTTAGCATGTTGGCAGGTAGGGAAAAAATGAAGGAGAGGGTCTCTGTCCACTGGGGGGCAGTTGCTAAGAACTAACCCCAAGTACCCAGCTTGTATTCACTTCACAGTCTCAGCCAGGTCACCTCCCACGGTCCAGGTGCCGGGCTTAGCTGAGCCAGGAACTTCTCAGAAGCCAACACAAAACAATTAAACCAGTATAAAATGCCTACCATATGCAACTAGCACACACATACACATGCGCACAGAGGATTGTCTCATAATTAGTAATATCAGCCACAGAAAGCCATTCATCAACAACTAAAATCATCAGGCAATGAGAGAAATAAATCCAACAATAATCTAGCAAACAGAGGCTCCTCCTCCACATGTTTTCCTGAAATAAAATCGGTCCCCTTAGGCACACAGCCAGGCTGAAGGCCACGTGGTCATAAAGCACAAAAAACTACATCCAGGCCCCAATGCACTGCTCACTCAAGTCACGCAGCTCTTGACAGAAGACTTGGCATTGACTGAGCACTTAGTCTGTGGCAGGTGCTGGCTAAAGACTTTATACGTCAGTCCACTTACTTCTCCCCACAGCCAGAGACAGGGGCCCCCAACTACTATACTCCTGGGCCTCCCTGAGATCTGGATAATGAATCAGAAGTAGGACAAGAAGAAGGAAGATCAATTTTTATTCATTTCGCAGGAGAACATACATGCATTTCTCTCCCATAAAGAAGTTTAGCATCTGGAACTCCAGGGCAAACATATAAAGAGCCCCAGTGCACAATGTGCAGAAGTGCTGGGATCACAGAGCAGTGGAGCCACCTCCCTCGCTGTGTGGCCCTGGAGAAGGCCCCCAGCTGACCCAGCCTCTCTTTTCTCAACCTGATCAAAGAACCAGACGTTCGTCAGGCCCTCTCCAGAGCCAAGGTGTTGAAGCTTGAAAATCTAAGATGTCTGTGCATCTGCCCCGGCCACGTGAAGCCTGCAGGACGCAGCCCTGGGCTGGGCCTGGCTACCCAAGGGACGATACGATCCACAAGAAAACTTCATGCTGTTCTAGTTCTTCTGACCGGCCACTGAAGAAACGCTACCCCAGACCCCTCCTTGAGGACCCAGATTTTCATCACATTTAGCCAAGCCCAGCTGTGTGTATACCAGGAAGAGGGCAGCGTTAATTCTGTGACTCCATAAGGCACCTGGCCCATTGTTAGTGCTCCACATCTCTACAAACCTGACCTCCTTTTACAATTATTGTAGAGGCACAGCCGGTTCTTTTCACTTCCACCTCCTTTTTATTTCTTTAAGTCTAATGGGAAAGGGAAGGCTTTCAACGAAATCAAAATGGGCAAAACTCAGAAGATGCACCAGCCACTTACACAGGTAGCGCCTAGTTTTGTTTTCATTGGAACCTCAAACCGTTCATTTTAATCGCAAAGAGAGGGGTAAATGGCCAACTAGCCAATTCTATCACTACTGACAGTGTGAGCCTTCAATTAACTGAGACATGCTCCCTTAGAATACGCTGATCCAGGTGCAAAAGTCAATCCATGTTACAAGAGCAGCAATCACATGAGAGCAGATGTGCCATTATCTTATCTGCTTCATAAAAGGAAGGATTTTTTTGGCCTCCTTTCTGTTGTCAAACTGAATCATTATTACATAAAAGAGGTGACAAGTGTGACTGAAGCCTTGCAGCATCAGTAACCGTAAGCTCATATTTGAAATCGTGTATCCATTTAATCAGAAGCTGGAATGGTATCACAGTTTGTGTTCTGCAGGATTCAGATCCAAGGAAGAAGAAGTTCATCTGAAACCCTGAAATCAGAGCTGCCTCCCCCTCTCTTAGCCCTGTTTCCATCCCACCTTCCGTGACAGTTATCGAGGCCAGACACACTTCTTTATCACGCCCACCCCCTCCCATCATGCCTTGCAACCAGAGCCCTAGGACCCTGCAGGTACGTGAGAGAAAAACCTCAGGTGCAAATGTCTCCCTTCTTCCAGTTCTGAGGATCCATGTAGCAAATAACATTAAAGGGTCCCTTCTAATTCCTCCTTGAAAAGAGAACTGATTGTGAGTTTTTCATTTTAGTTTTCTATTTTTATTTTATATTGGAATATAGTTGATTTACAAGGCTGTGTTAGTTTCAGGTGGAGAGCATAGTGAATCAGTTATACATATACATACAGCCACTCTTTTTCAGATCTTTTCCCAAATAAAATATTACATAATATTGAGTAGAGTCCCTTGAGCTATACAGTATGTCCGTGTTGATTATTTATATATGGTAGTGTGTATGTGACTTTTTCATTTTGTATCCACAGGGTCTATAATTTGGTAGACTTGCGTGTGTGTCTGTGTGTACATGAGCTGCATTCTTATCTCCTTTCAAGTTGAAAACAGTATTTCTCGATACTCTGGCTTATCAATTTCCAGGAAACTTAGCAATCCCTGCCCTTCATATGTAGGGAATGACATCTTTTTTTTCAAATTCTCTTAAAGGATTTACACTGATCCATCTACTTATGACACATTGTTTTGAACAATCTCTAACTAGGAGTTAGAGGTAATATTTGGCCATGAATCGGAGTGGCAAAAACTGGCCCCAAATGAAGCGATGTCAGCTAACATTTTCTGAGCACTTAGTATATACCACATACTAAGCAAATTTAAAAAATGTACTTAAGTCATCTCATCAAAACCTCAAAGCAATTCTATACAATGTGGGCCATTATTATCCCCATTTTATGCATAATAAATACAGGCTCAGCACTATACACACACACACACATGGCTGGTGAGGTGGTGAGCTGGGCAGAGAATGCTGTATGCCCATCCACAGATCACGACCTCCTTACGAGATCCTTGATAATATCAAGACAGCCAGCAGACCAGAACATACTAGGAGCACCACAAATTTTTGCAAAGCAGTGCCTCAGAGATTTTTTGTACTAAAGAATGAATGCCTGTGCTGCTGTTCAGTCAGTCATGTCCGACTCTGTGCGACCCCATGCACTGTAGCCCAACAGGCTCCTGTGTCCGAGGGGATTTTCCAGGCAAGAATACTGGAGTGAGTTGCCATTTCCTCCTCCAGGGATCTTCCTGACCCAGGAATTGAACCACAGTCTCCTGTACTGCTGGCAGATTCTTTACCACTGAGCCATCTGCCCAGATGCCCATACCCAGGTCGTGTTGACTACCCAGTATATCACAAGACTTTCCCAAGAAACCAAAGAACTTTAGTATTCGATAAACTTTAACAAGTAACCCTAAGAAAATGTTAATCAATCAGTAAAAGATCTTGGCTATTAGGCTGAAAGGAGAGGAGACGAAAGTGTTATGACTATGAGGGATCAGAACTGCTAAGTAACTTGTAGAACCAGCACCCAAAGAAAATGCTTGTGGTGGGGGAGGGGGCCAATCCTTGTTCAAAAAATTTTAAGACTTTCAAGACAGTGGGAAAAGCTCATTAAATGAAGCCTGGGGCCCTCTGAGCACAGGGCCCCATGTGACTATGAAGCTTGCACCCTCAGGATGCTGGTCCCAGAAGGGATGGGAGTTCAGGGCCCCAGAGGTGACCCTGGACTCCAGAGGAATGAGGCCAAAAAGAGTATGAACTGGTCTGTGAGCTCAGCTACAGGTGTCAGATGCTTTCTCCAAAATTAACCACATGCAATATCGGAATCTCAAACTGGAATGTTACACAGTTTGGCTCCTAATACCTCTGGATGTGGACGCAACACGAGATCCAGTGTTATCTGCTTCTTATGCTGAGAAGTTGCCTGTGACAGCAGGAAAAGGGCATCTTGCATATAAATCATTAGAGAAACAGATTTGAAAATACATCCTGAAGAGAAACAATGAGTAACGTGGCGTATCATGCTGCTATGTCTGTCTTAACAGAGCAGGTGTTCAGCATCTTTAATATTCCTATTGGCTCTCTGCTGGTGTTTTCCAATTAATAAAAATATAAAGAAACCATTTAAGGTCCATCATATATGATGAGGTCTTTATTGCACAACTAATAGTCATTTTTTAATTAATAAGCCCTGAGAAAAAATAAATCTTATCTAACACATTTTTGAAAAGCACTTACAATACACTGCAATAAGAAAACTAATTATTTTAGTGTGAGCAGAACATCAACAATTAAAAAAAAACCCTTCAGTGAGAAAAAAGCACTGAACTGTGAGTCAAGAATATCTGGCCCCTTGTCACTTAACTGCCACTAAGAACCAGCTCAACGCCAGCTCATAAGAAGAGCCGGGGATAGAGATCATGCTCCTGTATGTATTTTAACCATTTGGGAAAATAAACCAGACGTGGTCTGAATTTCTGGCTATCTGCCTGTATTTTCCATGACCTTTTGAATGGATACCTACGCTATAAATGATGTGTATTTTTTTAAGTTCCAAAACAACATTTCGTTTGCCAGAGCCCTGAGGTGACAACTCTGGTTTCGTTTTCTTTTTTTGCAAACAGTCTGATTTAAAATCTCAGGGTTCTCTCGATGTTTTCAATATGATTTTCTTCATTTTGCCAGTCTGGAAATAGCCTGGCGATAACAAAATCTATCCTCAGCCTGTAGCATTTGATGAAGCCCATTTCTCTCTCAGCACAGAGGCTTCTGACCAGCCCGAGCAAGGTCATGAATTCTAAGTGGCAGCATCCTCACCTGCAGACTGAAGATAATTCAACTTCCCAGCTCCAGAGCAAGGCTCTGATGGGCCAGCAGAGAGGGTGGCAGCGGCAGTGTTCTGGAGATTCTGTGACAACAGTTAAAACACACAAGCACACAGGTCTCCTCTCAGAGCCCCCAGGACCACGCCAGGACACACCCCAGGGAAGCCTGCTTCACCTCAGCAGCACAGCTATGAGCTGGGCACAGCCTTCCAGGAGCTTCTTCAGATATATCCAGATCTAAATCACTGTCCTGCAACTTACAATCTTGTGCCCTGGGGTCAATCAGGTCTCCTCAACTGCCAAACAGTACTTAATTCACAGGGTTACTGACAGATTAAATGACCCTTCAAGTGACCAGTGAAGGATCCCAGCAGATATTCAAATATTGGTGGCCATTATTAGGCTTTTTTTAGTTACCTCCACACCTCCTCAGTGACACCAGCCCTGCCAACCTTCTCAGAAAACCTTGTTGTATTTTCAGAAAATGTGGTTTAGTCACTAAGTCGTGTCTGACTCTTTTGCAACCCCATGAACTGTAGCCCGCCAGGCTCCTCTGTCCGTGGAATTCTCCAGGCAAAAATACTGGAGTGGGTTGCCATTTCCTTCTCTAGGGGATCTTTCTGACCCAGAGATCAAACCCAAGTCTCCTGCAAGAGCAGGCAGGTTCTTTACACTGACCTACCAGGGAAGCCCCTTTCAGAAAACAGGTGTTGGTAAAAGAAAAACTGCACATTTTTGCACTCAGGAGGTTTGGCCCAGATACCTAGAGCAAAGAAAACTTTTACGTCCGAGTCAGTGAGTCTTGGACGTTGAGACAGAGTTTATTGAATTTTCAGGGAAAGAACATCAGAAAAAACTAGTATACTTGCCCACAAAGTTCTCATCCCACCATCAGGTCTACAGACACCTCATCTTCAAAAGAAAAGTAGCACAGCTGATAACTACACCTGGACCACCCTCGATCTGGACAGACTGGCATGCAGGAAAAAAGTCATAAAACCATGAAAAGCCTGACTGGAAAGGGAAGGGTGAAAACTAAATAGCATTTCTATGAGTACCTCAAGACCGCAACAAGCTGTGTTTGAGGGAGGAAATCCCAGGAAGGAAAATAATAGAAAGTGGAGGTATTTAACACAATACCCCAGGACACAGCCAGCCACGGCCACCCAACGAATAGAAGGATGTGATAATCCAAATATCACTTCTGTTTAGCTTCGGACTTCCTATTGAGGAAGACTCTGCTTTGGAGCCTGACAACTAGGTTTCTTCTTCTAAGCGCAGCCAGATAGTGGCCAAGAGAAACAGCCTGCCAAAGGGAGGAAGCAAGCAAAGCCCCACAGATTAAAAATTCACTGCAGCTAATCCACCGAGTGAGTAATCCACACGTGGAAAGTGGTGACGATGTGAAGATGAAATCCAGAGGGGGAAAATACGGGCAGAACATTTGGAAGAGCCTGTCAGTAATGAAAACATTTAGAAAATCAAGCTTCCTAAGAGACCAAGGAGACAATTTTATTACTCGGGATTTTCAACACTGAACCAAACAAACTCTCCATCTATTACTCAGGGTGCAAGGCATTGTGGGAAACACCCAAGAGGGAAACCACGTGGGTGAGAATGTCCCCAGCAAGCACCTCTGAGGTGCACCAGCTGGAGACAACTCTCACAGAGGAAAAAGCCTGCAACGCTGACCCTCAACAGTAGGATTCTAACACTGAAAGCACAGAGGCAGAGAAGCCCACAGTGGGCTGCTCATGTCTGGGGAAACCTGAGGGAAGAGAGCCAACTCAAGTGATCTTGAGACCCTGGAGAAGTGATGGGGAGTGATGGCAGCAGGAAGACCCACACAACATGGGCAAGATCACACAGGCAGGAAGGACACAGAGGCTGGAGCAGGTCTAGCCTGTCTGGAGGACACAGCCGGGACCATGCCTCTCATCTGCCCTGAATCTCCAGTTGGTACAGCATCAGCCATAAGGGAGAGCTTCACCAGCACTGGACACACAGCTGCCATCTGAGACACGGGCCACTGGAGAAGCCCGACAAGGAAATCCATCAGTCACCAGCTCTTATGATCCATCTCCGTCTACAACTTCTGATAAAATTACCTCTCTTCCCTTGGAAGCCTTAAAACACTTTGCACCATGTTTATGTCATCATGTGCTGCTTTGCATCATGGGTCTACGGGCACGTGTCCAATTTTTTCTGTTAAAGAGTTCAGGGGACCAAATTTACCAACCTATGAAGTTGGTATAGTGTTGGTATAATGATGGTTAAGTGCACTGGCTTTGGCCACAGACACATAACCTAAGCTCAAATCCCAATTCTTCCATATAGTTCTGTGTGATCTTGTCCATGTTATGTAACCCCTCTTGGGCTCAGTGTCCTCTTCTCTAAAAGGGTGATAACAATGGAACCTATTTTACTGGACTGCTCTGCAGATTTACTGTGAAAATTCATGTAAAATACTGCAGTTGGCACCGTGCCCGGCACCCAGTAAGTGCTCAGTAAATGGTTGCTATTATTATTACTAAAACTATGTTTCCTTTGTCTTACAGAAGCCAGCACTCTCTTTGGCTAGAGCGGAGCTCATTAAATACTGAAGAATGCTAGGTCTGTTCCACGTCTGGAATTCTCTTAGGCAACAGCCCAGCTCACCACCCCCGAGCCCCAGCCCTGGTGAGGTGCCCTCTCTGCAGCTTCCACACTGTGTCCCCTCAGTGCAGTGTGATAGCTGAAGCATAATTGCATGTGTGTCTCCCCCAAAAGTTCCACAGGGACAAGAACCACACTCTGTCTTATCAACACTTTCACAGTGCCTGGCACAGAGCAGACTCTTGGTCTAAAATATCTGACAGGGACATCCCTGATGGTCCAGTGGCTAAGACTCCACACTCCCAATGCAGGTGGCCCAGGGTTCTATCCCTGGTCACGGAACTAGATCCCACATGCCACAACTAAGAGTTTGCACGCTGTAACTAAAGATCCCGCATGCCGCAACAAAGACCCAGTGAAGCCAAATAAATAAAAATTTTATTTAAAAAATGTCTGATGAATTTTTTAAAAACCGTAGAATCAGTCTCACCATTCTCCAAAGTCCTACCTGAAACCTGACCGAGGGGACTAAATGAAGGCACATTTCCAGATGGCTTCTGGCCCCAGGACCAGATCAAGTTTCTTTCATTCCAATGGGATAGACCTGGCTTAGGGGACCCAGTCTACTCAGGATTCAAAGAACCCAAGAGCTTTCTGCAGGGATAGGGCTCAAACCCCTGACCATGCTAGGAGCCCACCAAACAGACCCCCAAATCCAAATTCCTGGAGAGTTTCTGAAGGACACTCAGCTCTTAGGACCTTTGGGGTTAACCAAGCTTTTTAGAGGTCCCTGCATCTACCCGGGCCATTCCTGCAATCCTAGGATAAGGTCACACTTATGGAATGTATGTTCAGGAATTCCTTCAAGAAAGGAAGGGGTGAGGACAGCACACTGATCTGATGACGCCAAGGCTGCCCCATCCATGCCCCATAAGGACCCCACCTGCCTGGGAGCCTGACCAGCCAGGCAGGGCCTCAAGCTCAAGGTGTAGGCATGGGCAGATTTGGTGTCTGGTAAGAGCCCGCTTTCTGGTTCACAGGTAACTGCCTTCTCACTGTGTCCTCTATGGCAGAGGGGGAAAAGGAGCTCTCTAGGGTCTCATTTACAAGGGCTCTAATCCCATTTAAGAGGGCTCCACCCTCATGACCTAATCACCCACCAAAGGCCCAAGGAAGGCAATTCTGACACACGCTACCATGTGGATATGCCCTGAGGATATCATGCTAATATCCATCTCCTAAATCCATCACACTAGGGGTTAGATTTCAACACGTGAATTGGGGTGACATAAACATTCAGTCCACAGCAAACAGTACTTATTTCATGCCATGAAGTGACTGAGAATCTAGATTCCTGTGCCCTACCCCAGGAGTCAGCCACACTCAGATATGAATATTTTTTACCTCCTTCTCCCTGCACGGGTAATTTGCCCACTGGAAGCCTGTTGGCATCTGTTTCTGTCCCACTGATGACTCCGTCAGTGTTTACAGATGGTGATGAGAGGAAAGAGGATAAACATGACAATAATCCCAACAATGCCATCACCACCAGCACCAAACTAACACAAAACACCGGCACCCTAAAAAAAAGTCAGACGTCCACCACATTCAACAAAGACCAACATCCCTATTTCCAGAGCCAATACTCAACCTATAGGCAGTGGTTCAATCAGACTGGTTCGTAAAATACTGAAATATCTTCATATCAACTGATGAATAACCACAGCCCCACCCCAACCCCACACAGCTGACCTCTCCGATCTCTGTTGAGATCTCCCTGCCCACTAGAGGAACCGAAGACCTAAGATTCATCTAGCCAACTAGTTGATGATTCTCATCATCTTCCTTATACACTTCCTTATTTTTAAATTCTCTACCAAGATGACATGTTTCTTTTATAATTTTTAAAGAATTTTTCTGACAGTACCAATCACTGAAACACTGAGAATGAAAACAACACATACCTTAATCAGCCCAGATAAAATATACTACGAAACTTCAGGTTTTGTGTTGATGGTTTCAGAGTTAAGGCTGATTATGGCCCAACTGCTTAGGAGCCCTGCCCAAAAGATGATAGCTAGGTTCCAAAGAGTATGTATGACACCAACGTTTATGAGAAATGACTATTATAAAGCTATAATCTTCAAAACATAATAATACCCTCTATTTGTGTAAAGCCTTGCTACACATACCTTACCCCCCTCAGGACTTACAACAGGGCTGTGATGGAAACAGGTGTCATCATCCACATTTAACAAACAAGGTAATCCAGACATAGAGAGGATAACACCAAGGGTCTATATTTCTCTCTTTGGCCATGACACACGGCATGTAGGATCTTAGTTCTGCAATTAGGGATTGAACCCTTGCCTCCTGCAGCGGAAGCACGGAGTCTTAGCCACTTGACCATCAGGGAAGTCCTGGATCCACACTTCGGAAATGTCAGAGCTGGGACTGAACTCAGAACTCCTGATCTCAGCTTCCTCCAGAACTGTGCTGAGTCAACTTACACATGCTCAGAAGAACCTCATTCAAGAATTGTGCAGTCAGTTGTTGAACCAGGGGTAGCCTGAAGTGGTTCAGGGATACAAGCCAGAGCTGGCTGACCAACACCCAACAGGCTCCAACGGGTCCTAACCACACCACATCCACAGAACGGGGAGGTATCTGTTCCCACGGCCTCCACTAACCAGCCTGTAAGCAGCATGACATGGGAAGAAGAGAACTGAACTAGGAGTCAGAAGATGCTCCAATCTCCACCTACCACTTAGCAACCTTTTCTCTAGAATCACCTCACCTCTTGAACCTCCATTTTCTTTTCTGAAAGATGCAGCACATGATTGCTCCCTACTACATGGTTGTCCTAAGATGCAGAAGGAATCATGAATGCAAAGTTCAGTTCAGTTCAGTCGCTCAGTCACGTCCGACTCTTTGCAATCCCTTGAACACCAGGCACACCAGGCCTCCCTGTCCATCACCAACTCCTGGAGTCCACCCAAACCCATGTCCATTGAGTTGGTGATGCCATCCAACCATCTCATCCTCTGTTGTCCCCTTCTCCTCCTTCTCCTCAATCTTTCCCAGCATCAGGGTCTTTTCAAATGAGTCAACTCTTCGCATGAGGTGGCCAAAGTATTGGAGTTTCAGCCTCAACATCAGTCCTTCCAATGAACACCCAGGACGGATCTCCTTTAGGATGGACTGGCTGGATCTCCTTGCAGCCCAAGGGACTCTCAAGAGTCTCCTCCAACACCATAGTTCAAAAGCATCAGTTCTTCGGCACTCAACTTTCTTTATAGTCCAACTCTCACACCCATACATGACTACTGGAAAAACCACAGCCTTGACTAGATGGACCTTTGTTGGCAAAGTAATGTCTCTGCTTTTCAATATGCTGTCTAGATTGGTCATAACTTTCCTTCCAAGGAGCAAGAGTTTTTTAATTTCATGGCTGCAATCACCATCTGCAGTGATTTTGGAGCCCAGAAAAATAAAGTCAGCCACTGTTTCTACTGTTTCCCCATCTATTTGCCATGAGGTGAGGGGACCAGATGCCATGATCTTCGTTTTCTGAATGTTGAGCTTTAAGCCAACTTTTTCACTCTCTTCTTTCACTTTCATCAAGAGGCTCTTTAGTTCTTCTTCACTTTCTGCCATAAGTGTGGTGTCATCTGCATATCTGAGGTTATTGATATTTCTCCCAGCAATCTTGATTCCAGCTTGTGCTTCCTCCAGCCCAGCGTTTTTCATGATGTACTCTGCATATAAGTTAAATAAGCAGGGTGACAATATACAGCCTTGACATACTCCTTTTCCTATTTGGAACCAGTCTGTTGTTCCATGTCCAGGTCTAACTGTTGCTTCCTGACCTGCATATAGGTTTCTCAAGAGGCAGGTCAGGTGGTCTGGTGTTCGCATCTCTTTAAAACCACAAAACACCACAGAGCTGTGGAAAACTATATGCGTGTCCCTCAAAAAATGAAACATAAATTACTACATGATCCAGCAATTCCACTTCTGGGTATGAAATGAAAGAAGCAAAAGAACTGAAAGCAGGGACTTGAGGAGGGACCTGTACATCCATGTTCACAAAGCATTGTTCACAAAACCCAAAAGCTGGAAGCAGCTCCAAGTGTCCATCAAGAATGAATAAACAAAGTGTGGTCTAGCCACACAATCAAAGACTATTCTGCCTAAAAAGGAAGGCAATTCTGACACATGCTACCATGTGGATAAACCTTGAGGACCTTATGACAAATAAAATAAGCTAGACACAAAATGACAAAAAATATCTGATTCCACCTATAGGACGGACCTAGGGTAGTTGAATTCATAGAGACAGAAAGTAGCATAGGGGCTGCTGGGAGTGGGAGGGAGGGGAAATGGGGAGTGAGTGTTTAGTGGAGATAAAGCTTCAGTTTGGGAAGATGAGAAGGTTGAGATGGGGAAGGCGGAGGCTGCACAACAGCGTGAATGTCCTTAGTGCCACTGGACTGTCCACTTAAAAACCATTAAGATGGTAAATTTTAGGTTATGCATTTTTTTAGCCACAGTTTAAAAACACACACCTGCAAACATAAGGTCTTCTATTTCCCAGCTGTCAAAGGAGCCAAAAGGGCCCTAAAAAGTCAACATCAGCTTTTTATAATGATTAGGACCACAAACCCCATCGATACTGGCCGCAGAGAGGACCCCAGCAGCAGCATCCCCATATAGGCTGCCCCAACTTTTATCCAAGGTCTGCCCCAGAAGTTCGCTTTCAGCTTTTGGTTGTGGTAGTTCAAGGCATATTTTCAAAGAAAAGTGAAATCTCTCATGGGACCCTGCTCAAGCCTAGAGAAGCCTTGAGTACCAAGGCCCCGTGAGGCTAAATTACAATGTGAACAGTCGTGGCGGGCTCCTGGGAACATGGGCTGTGCTGGTGGAGGAGGGGGGTGGGGGGGTGGTCACAGAGGCAGCACCACAGTCGCATCTCTTTTAGGGCCCAGGCCAGTCTAGGACCCAGTTTTGTTTTTTGTTTTATGGATATGTGTGTGTGACTTGAATCTTAGTGTCTGTGTGTGGTTTGAATCTTACTTCCCTGAATCCTTGACCCTTGCAGTGGAAGTGCAGAGTCTTAACCCCTGGACTGCCGGGGAAGTCCCTAGGACCTAGTTTTTTATCAGTCAGTGGCCTAGGATGTCTCTTCCACCTTGCCACTCTTGGCCTTCAATTTTCCAGTTTTTAACTCATTTGTGCCTCCCCAACCCCCACTCAACTAAAGATCCAAAACCACAATTACCTACTTTCCTCCTGTCTTCCAGCCAAACTGCTAGTTCTTATCAGTTTGGCGTGGGAAGAAAAAGTACTTTCTTTAAAATCACTTATACCACAGATGGCTGATCTCTGAACCTATTTCAAGGCATTTGTATCTTCTAATGTTTTAAGGCAAATTTCAAGCAGCCATTTTTATCAAGGTTAAAGAAACGGGAAAAGCCCTGGGGGTGGGGGGCATGGGCCCTAGGGTGTCTGCCATCCCCATCACCCCACCAGACCTCTCAGCTTAGCCCAGCTTCATTTCCTTCTTGCTTTTTCCCCACAACACTATGGGTCTTGGCAGGAGGGGACAGCCTCGTGCGTGGGGCAGGCAGGAACATCACTTGAAAATGGGGCTGTCCGAGATTTTATTGAATATGGTAGCTTTAGGATTCCATTTATAGCCCCAAATCCGATTTGGTGTAAAAGCAATTTCAGTGATGGGAGCCGTGGTTATAAAGGTCCAAGAGGAGGGCCTCTCACCAGTAAAACTGTTGACACTGTCCAGCTGAAAAGCCTTTTCTGTCCCCGCTCACCATGTTGCAAAGATACTAATAAACTGTGACCCCAGATCCAGTTTGGCCATCAAAAGGGCTAACAGAGAAGTTAAGATGAGGGATTTCAAAGAAAAACAAATATCATATATTAACATATATATATGTGGAATCTAGAAAAATGGCATAAATGATCTTATTTGCAAGACAGAAACAGAGACACAGACATAGAGAACAAATGTATGGATACCAAGGGGAAAGGGTGGGATGCACTGGGAGATTGGGATTGACATATATATACTATTGATACCGTGCATAAAATAGATAACTAATGAGATCCTAATGTATAGCACAGGGTACTCTCTACTCAGTGCTCTGTAGGGACTTAAATGGAAAGGAAATCCAAAAAAGAGTGGGTAGATGTATATGTATAGCTGATTCACTTTGCTGTAGAGCAGAAGCTAACACAACACTGTAAACCAACTGTACTCCAATTAAAAAAAAAAAGATGAGGAATTTCACCTGATTCAGACATGAGCTCTCCAACTGTTATACCTACATCCTGCAACCTGGGGAATTAACCTTCTGAGATCATCTCCCATCCCCCATCCAACAATCCCTGATAAGGATGTTGTTGTTCAGTCACTAAGTCGTGTCTGACTCTTTGCAACCCCAGGCCTCTTTGCAGCATGCCAGGCCTCCCTGCCCCTCACCATCTCCCCGAGTTTGCCCATGTCCATGTCTAAAACATCCTGATAAGGATAATTCTGAATAAACTGTTATGTCTGTTCATGTGGTATATACCTAGAAATGTTCCTTTTTGTTAAATTCTCCAGCATTAAAATAAACTGAGTACCTACAGAATTTAAACTTACAAAACTCCCTGATATTTTGGAACACTGTAATCGACCAGTTACTTCATTCTTCCAAGCCTCATGTTATTTTCAATAAGAAAGCAAAGCAGAAAAGACTGAAGCCATTCCCAGAAAGGAGAAGCACCTTTCAGCTGCAAGAAGGGCCACAGCTGCATCAAGATCTAAGAGCTGCTGGAGAAAACAGAAACTGCAGTTAGAAGAGGCTCTTGCACAAGCTGATGTAGAGATAGATTGAAGAAAAAAAAAAAACAGCTCAGGGTGCAGGGAGAGGTGCAGAGACACAAAGCTGATGAGATAACCCAGGGAAGGGATGAGTCTGTGTACACAGCAAACTAGGTCACTCAACACTCGAGCTGGCCCAGAACACGCTGGGGGCTGAGTCTCTTGCTGAACAGGAGCACCAGGTGAACCAACCAGCCTCCTGTGGGAAGCAAGTGTTGGATGGTGCAATGCACCCTCCAGATGTGTGCAAGTGACCTCTGAGGAGCAGTGTGTCAGCACCACAGAGGTTAAAGAGACAGAAGGAGCACTTACTGCACACAGATCTACAGCCATGTCCTGCCCTGAGTGGTTTTCATACACCCTCATCTAATGTTCACTGCAACCCTTAGACTGGGTGCAAGTCTTACCCTGTTGTGCAGATGAGGGCACAAGGCTGAGAATGGCGAAATAATTTTTCCAAAACCATATGGCTGGAAAGCAGGGGACCCAGGATTTGCACCCCTGTCCTGGGGACTTAGAGCCTCCGTTCTTAGCAGCTCAGTACTGAGCTGGGTGGAACATCCAGCGAATGTTCCCCCCTGGTTGACTGAGGACTTGCTGTCAGTTTCTTAAATCAACTCAAGGGGGAGGTTACGTATACACCGTTCTGCATTTATACGCCAGGAGCTTCCAAAAATCAATTTCCAACAGACAGGGACTTCCCTGGTGATCTGGAGCTAAGACTCCACCCTTCCAATGCAGGAGATCCAGGTTTGATCCCTGGTCAGGGAACTAGACCCCACATGCCACAGCTAAGAGATCGTGCACCCAAAATACATAAATATTTTTTTAAATTTCCAGCAGATACTGACATGTTTTTCACAGCACTGGCCCTGAATATCCAGTCATCCTCCACCACAGCTGCTAAAGGCAACTGGAACTTGATGACAGTTGCTGTTTACTCAATCCCACTTGTGCCAGGCACCTCACAGGCATCACTGAATCCTTACAGAAATCCCACCAGGCAGCAACTTCCATCTCCATCTTAACTCAGAAAGTTGAAGGATGGGTACCAAGAGGGATACAGGTATGAACGGCCGTGCCGGCGCTGCCTTTCTATCATGGTTCACTGCCTCCCCGTGCCTCCCGGCCTGGCCTCAGTCAGAACGCTGTCTTATAGGCTTATCCTCAAGGTTTGGTGTTAACTAGAAGTGGAATTCCTCCACCTCTGAATGGATTTGAAATATGAAGAAAAACAGCACAAGACTCATAGCCGACCACCGGAGACAGGGAATGGACTTGGCATGGAATGAAGTTGGCCTGTGGCCTCCATTTGGTCTGGTTCGAACATGAGGAATCCACATACTGCATAACAAACATCTTAAAAAATCAAGCAGGATCTAAGAAAACTAGCCCAAGGAAAAGGTGACCTCCTGCATCACAGGGGGTCAAAGGGAGGTGCCCAACGTGAACTGAGAAAGAAGGTCACGTTGGCATGTCTCCCAGGATCCACGTTTCTTCCCGTTGTCACATGTGCACTGAACGGACCATCTTGAGTCAGAAAACAAACTTGCATCTGTTGATGAGGGCTCCAGGCTTCATGCTGGCCACCCATAAGCGGCTCCTTCTTCAAATGAAGGAACATGTCCCAGGGGCTGTGGGCTCTCTGGCTATTCCTGCAAAATCTGATGAGGACTGGAGGTAATATGAGGTCCTCGGGTCTACCCTTGTGGGTGTAAGTTGACCAATAACGTGACAGTCCCTTGCTTAAGCAATGCTAAGCCCTCCCAGAGAGGAGAGGAGGAGATGAAGGAGAAAGATTGAAGGGGATTTATGGAGATTTATTTGGGGAAAGGAAGGATTAAAGGGATTTATGGAGACCTAGCCAAAGAAAAACTCAACAAGTTAACCCCTAAAATCCTCCCCTGAGAGAACACGAATGTCCACCTGCCAAGTCTAATTACTGTCCACTCGGTTGCCAAGTTTGAGCCGGAAATTTCTACCAGAGACAGTCTTCATTAGCCCCTCCAGGAACAAGCTCTAAAAAGTTCAATTTCCCAAATTCCACCCTACTAATCTGTAAAGCCATGAGAGTTTGTTATCTTTATCGAAACAGAGGAAAAACTTCTGGCTTTTCCTCTCTAAACACAAAACATCCTATCAAAGAAAGAAGTAGCAAGAGTTTCTCATGTTTATTATTTTTCATAGAATGTTTGGGCTTTAAATTCTCAAATCAGGGAATTCCCTGGTGGTTCAATGGTTAGGACTTGGCGCTTTCGCTGCCCAGGGTGCGGGTTCAATCCCAGGTCAGGGAACGAAGATCCCGCAAGTCACATGGTATAGTCAAAAAATAAAGTTGGAGATTTAAAAAATAAAAATAAATACATTCACAAATCAAGTAGCAGAGTTGTAGGTTATAGGTCCACCTGTCAGAGTGATCTTCCTATTGATAATTCTAGAGGCAAAACATGGCATTTTCACAGAAAGTTAAGCAATTCATCCAACTACTCAAATGTCAAGCCTATCATGACCTCCTTCCGTGACAGAAAACGAGACACTTCAAGAGTCATCCCAAATACAAGCTCTTGGAAAGAAATAGATTAGCCTAAAAACCTAAGGGACCCAGGGAACCTCCCTGGCGGTCTACTGGTTAAGACGCCCCTTCCAATGCAGGGGGCACAGGTTCCATCCATGGTTGGGGAAATAAGATACCACATGCCTTGTGGCATGGCCAAAACATTTTTTTTTAATTTCTAAATAAACAAATCCAAGAGTTCCTCACAAGAAAAACCCAGGAGCCCAAAGGATGTGAGCTTTCCCTCCAAACTCTTTCCAAGAGCTTCCCAGAACACAGACAGCCCTGCTGTGCTCAGAGAGCAGGTGCTCAGAAAATTCTTGGAAAAAAACTGACCAAAACCAACAAGTGGTATCTCTCTCTCAACCCCAAATGCCAGGCAAATCTCACAGCCACACCCAACCCACCAACGACTCCTATTGGCTCTCCTTCCATATGTTTCCAGAATCCAGCCACTTCTCATCACCTCCAGAGCTGCCCCCTCTCCCCGCCCTCCACTACCATTCTCCACCCTGCAATTGTTTCCATAGCCTCCAAGCTAGTCTCCCTGCTTCTTCCCTTGAATCTGCCTGTCCATTCTTAACACAGCAGCCGCGGCCACGATGGAAACACCCAAGTTATGTCAAGGTACACCTCTGTTCAAAACCCTTCAACATTTCCTATTTCTCTAGAGCAAAAGTAGAGTCTATTACCAAGAACTTCCCTGGTGCCTCAGACAGTAAAGAATCTGCCTGCAATGCAGGGTTCAATCCCTGGGTCAGGAAGATCCCCGGACAAGGGAATGGTAACCCACTCCAGTATTCTTGCCTGGAGAATCCCATGGACAGAGGAGCCTGTTGGGCTGCAACATGGGGTTGCAGAGTAAGACACGACTGAGCGCTAACATTGTCACTTTCAAGGCCCTTTGGCAACCTTGACCAACCCTCCCCCAGCTCCACACCTCACACCTGTGTCCCCTCAGCTCCAAAGCTCCTCCTGATGCTCACTCACTTTCAGACACACAAGCCTCCTTGAAGCTGGGCCTTGAAAACACCAGGCCTGCTCCCACTCAGGCCCTCAGCCCTTGCTGTTCCCTTCAACTGGAACATTCTACCTTCATCTCTTCAGGTCTTTATCCACAGATTAGCTTCTGGGCCAGGCCCTCCCTGGCTACCCTATTCAAGCTCCCATCACCCCACCCCACCCTACCCCTGCTCCCGCCCTAGAAAATCCCATTTCCCTGGTTTATTTCTCTCCCTAACGTGTCTACTATGTAACATACTCTTCATTTTCCTGATTCATATTTTTCATTTTCTGGCTTCCTCACCAGAGAATGAGAAAGAAATGTGAGCTCCAGGAAAGCAGGCATTTGTGTCTGCCTGTTCTCTGCTGTACTCACCCCCATCAGTACCTAGAATATAGCAGGTGTTTGATCAATATTTTTAAATGTACAACAGGCTGAATTTATATCATGCCTCAAACAGAGGGCTGAGACATGCAAACTTCTAACCAATACTGCATCTGGAATACCCTCTAGGAGAACTCTCAGGGTTGCCCACCCCTCTCTGCTCCTCTTGGAGGAGCATTCTTTCAAATGCTTCTCCCAGACTCTACAACTGTGAGTAGTCCCAGAACAAATACTCTCAAAACAGCCAAATACACAAATCACCAGGAGGAGATCTGCAATCTCCCCCTCCCCCAATATCCATACACCACCACTCTACAACCCGAAAAGAACAGGTGAGTCTGTTTTCTACCCAGGCCTTCAGATAAATCAATCACGTGTCCTCAACAGGTGTATTGACTGAGCAATTTCAGAAAAAAGCATGTAAGTATGATACTAGTGAGAAAAGACAGTGCTGGCCTCACAGGAATTTCTATTTATACTCTTCCTAAAGCAGCACCCAGCAGGCACTCATTTCATGAAGAAGCAAAGGCATTGTGCTACTGACATCAAGTGGGGTAAGAATTCCTGCCCTGAGCTATGTCACTTTGCTACTAGCCTGGGCATAAAAATGTCCCTCCAAATGGACCAAGCTGTCCTAGCTACACATGAAAGCTACCAGAAAATTATAGTGAGTGCCTCTCTTACCCAGACAAGCCAAAAAACCTTAAGGTTGTAAGAGCACTTGAAAATCATCCCATCTTCTCTGCCCCTCTGATTTGACAGGTGATGAAGCTAAGACCCGGAGAAGGCAATGGCACCCCACTCCAGTACTCTTGCCTGGAAAATCCCATGGATGGAGGAGCCTGGTGGGCTGCAGTCCATGGGATCGCGAAAAGTCAGATAGAACTGAGCGACTTCAATTTCACTTTTCCCTTTCATGCATCGGAGAAGGAAATGGCAACCCACTCCAGTGTTCTTGCCTGGAGAATCCCAGGGACGGGGGAGCCCGGTGGGCTGCCGTCTACGGGGTCACACAGAGTCAGACATGACTGAAGCGACTTAGCAGCAGCAGCAGAAGCTAAGACCAGTCATGTGGACAAATGATCAAGTAGCTCACAGGCCACACACCTGACCAGTGGCTGAGCCAGACCTTGAACCCAGGCCCAAGACCTCCCTGGTGCCCGCTCTAGCCCCCTCAAACAGCAATTATTTCAACACAAAATGTTTGGTCTGTAAGAAAAGCATGTATTCATACCCTGCAGAGATGAATGTCTGTTTTCTAGGACGTGCCATTTCTCTACTCCAGGGGAAAGAAGGTGTACTGGAAGAACCATTCTGTGCCAACTATCAAGGTCTTTTCTGTTCAGATGCCTTTCATGGTATGGAAATTATAGAAGCCACCTCCATAAGTCTGGGGTAATTTCTGCACACCATGGTCAAAGCTTTCTTCCCATCCATATCCTTCTTCAGATGGCCTATTTTCATTTTCTTGGTTTAGAAGACGTGGAAAGACATCTGCCTATGGTAGAGATGGCCTGAATGGCCTCAGCAAACACACCACAGAAATGTTTATCACTCTTAATGTTTAAAGAGTGATAAAAAAGAAATGTTTATCACTCTTAATTGCTGTTACACAACATTTATGTGGTCTCATTTATTTGGGGTACCAGGGATCTGAAAACATGGCGTTGATTAATAAACAGTATTTAAGACGTCCCACCTTGTTTGAAGGTAGGGTTAGGCCCTGGGATTTCCTTTCAAAGGAAGACACACCGAAGGCAACAAGTTAAGAGGTTTCTCCGGAAGCCTGGCTCAGGGGTGTATCAGAAAACCCAGGTCCAAACCACCCAGTGGGTCCTTTCCCCTACACTGACCTTTGCTTCCTCCAGCTCTTTTCCCACCCTCGAGGCCAGCCTTCACTCTCATTTGCCACTCACCCTCCAACAAGGTCCTGCTAACCACACAATCTAAATGGCGTGACCCTTTGGCCTTCAACAGTAAACCTTCTGCTCCACAGGGAAAGGTACCTGAACCAGGCAGCCAAATATCAGATTACAAGATCTGGCCAAGTGGGTGCTCCTTGGGTCTTTACAATGCTTTTTCAAAGGCATTTTAACAGCTGACAATCTGTCTGCTGGAAGGGCTTTCCTGCCTTAGGATCTTAAAGGCATATGGTAAAAGTGTGACAAAATGGGCTTGCAGAGTACCTTGGAAATGAATTCCAATTGTTAGTGTTGAAGCCCTTGACTGATGCTAGGTTTCACCGCAAACAAGACCCCAAACTCAAAATTCACACTGATAGGAGTAGAAGTGACATCTATTTAGACTCAAGCTAAGGTTGCTGGACTTGGCCCCAGGGGGAAACAGGAACCCTGAATTTTGGACAACTTCTAGAAAGTCCAAGAGACAAAAAGATGTTGATAATCCAAAAGCTTTGACAAGTTACATGTCTGGATGACAGGTTACCCTGTGATTATGTTTTAACTTAATATTAAAATTAATATAATTCTTTAATGTTAAAATTAGCCTTCTAAATACAAAAGTTAGTCAAATTATTAACATTTGCTGTTACATAATCCACAGAGTGGCTCAATCCCATATGCATAATCATAAGTTGTTCTGCCTAGATTTGAGTATCAGCTCCACTTAATAAGTAGCTCCTGTTTAGCAGGTCACTTAATTCTCTTTGCCTCAGTCTTCCCATCTGCCAAGTGGGGATAACTGTACATACCTCATCAGGTTATCATAAGAATAAAATGAGTTAATACCCATAAGGCACTTAAGGTATCAACTGGTACTTGGTATTCATTTAATAAAGTCACCTACAATTACTACTACTATTATTATTATCACCATGCTATTGAGTGAAAACATTTTGATCATTTTATTGTTTGTGTTTTGCTCTTAGAGAACTCCTGCCAGCAGGAAGGAACCATAGCCTGAAGCTCCTCTTCAAAGAACCCTTTCTAAGACAGAAAGCAAAGCTTTGGAATCCTAACAGAGACCCATCCCCAGGTTCTAAGGGGAACTTGGCCAGAGTTCAAGAGGCTGTTTTGCAAGAGCTCTATGTTCTTTTCGGCACCCATCAAGCAAGTCCCCATCCTGCCCAGAAGTGGAACCACCACAATCATCCTCAAACAGTGCCGACCACAGTAGAGCCACTCAGTGAAGCCACAGCTCACTGGGCTGAGCATCCCAGACCACTGAAGAGGTACAGCCTCAGGGCTCTCCTGGGGAGCAGGAGACAGTCAGGGGAGGTTACATCTGTTTGTCTGGAAGCTGCAGGCGGAGGGACCAGCTCCAGGAGTTCCGGTGAGGATGCGCCAAGCAACGCATTTTCCTACCTTAGGACTCCTCTCTCTCCAGCCCCCTCATCCTCAGCCACATGAGCATTCTCAGGATGACCACAAAGGACACGCTTCTTCTTTCTCAGCAACTTAACCATCTCAAAGTCACTGCCCCAAACCCAAATAAACCTCAAGGGTAATTTTCTAAAGTCCTGACCAAACCTCACCCCTTACCTGCCCGTGCTAAGAGGCAGCACCAAGCCCCTCTCTATGAAAACGCAAAGCTCTGTTTTCTTTCCAACAAAGACAAAAAGCCTACACCCACAGGTAGACTGGGTACCTGAAGTGAGCACAAAATCTGGGAGACCCTATTCTCATTCTAGGTAAGTGTGCATACCCAGGATCAGAAGCATGGAGGGATGCTTCAAAACTTGGCTTTGGGGGACCCACTTCAGATATTGGGGTGGGGAGGGAAAATGACCAAACAACTCAGTGGATCCTGAGTATGGGGCAGAAAACAATCTGGGTTTGAAAATATGGTTCTGGAAAAGCAAACCAACCACAATGACAAGTAAAAGGGGATTAAGAAGGCAGGAAAGAAGAGCACCCTAATTTGTCTTATGAAACACCTCCTCTTTCTCTTATCAGCTTGACCAACACCTCCATGAACCCCTGCAAAATGTTCGGCTCATACAGCACGTATGTGTGTGAATATATATGCTTACATACTGATCACATGAGGGGAGGCAATAACTCCAACTCCAGGTTCTTCCAGCGGCAACCGATCCTCTTTCAGTATCAGTCTCCCTACCTATTCTGAGGCGCTTCGAAACAAAACAAACAAAAACCAACTCTTGGGCAGAAAAGGAACAGCAGCTGAATGGAGCTGCACATGCTTGAGCCTTCCTGACATCGACTTCTGGTTATTTCTGCTTTCTTGAGATCAGCCACCAGCCTCGGACTACACACAGCCCTGGAAAGGAACCGTGGGTACAGCGACCCTCGCGGACCCTCCTTGGTGACCCGCACTCCAGCGTGTGCTGCTGAGCCTGGTGAAATGGACTGACGCTCAGGTAAGGCTCGGCCCACACGTGACCCTGCACACTGCGAAATTCCTCCCTTCCCTAATCGCGCGGCCATCCAAAGTCTTGCCTACATCGAGTACGTGCGGATGTCAATTCTCTAAGAATACATGATGTTAGAACAGAAATGGGAATGCCCGGAGCCGGATTTCCTCGTGACCACGTCTCTCGCCGACACGGTGCGCCCGTGCACACGGTGAGTAGACGCACGCAGCCGGTAAACAGGAATATCCACCATGCTCAGCCCACAGTCACGCGTGGGGAGAATGAGTCGAGAGGGCGGCGGTGTCAGGGAAGTGAAAAGTGAAATCCCAGGGTCCCCCCCGCCCCCGCGCGGCGCCCACTCGTGCACGCGGGGCGCAGACCCACGCGGCGGGCACGCGGGGGGCTCCGGAGAGCCGAGAACTGGACAATGAGGACGCGGCGACCCTCTGGTTCCTGCCGCGGTGGCGGCGACGGCGGCGGTGGCAGCGAGAGCCACCTCTGCACCCGCGGCCGCTGCCACCTCCACCCTCTTCTCCCCGCTCCCCACTTACGTTCCGAGGGTCTCCTTGAACTCGAAGATTTTCTTGATGTCTTCAGCTTGCTTTTTCCAGGAGGAGCTGCTCTCGCCGTTCTCCCGGGCCATGGCAGACGAGGGCGGCGTGCGCGGAGGGCGGCGAGGCTGAGCGGCCAGGGGCGCAGGGGGCCGGGGTGGGCGCGCGAGGAGGGGGCACCGGGGGGCGGCGGCGCGGGTGCAGCGGAGGCGCGGGCGGCGGCGCGCCGGTCCAGGAGGGCTGGGCGGGCGGCGCGGGGATGCTCGGCGCGGGAGCCGAGGAGACTTTGTGCTGCGGCAGGGCTTCCTCTTCTGCAGTTTCCTCTTTCACTCTCGCCGCCGCGGTCCCTCCCTGGCTCTTATTTCTGCGCGTCTTGGGCACAGACTTCCTGCCGCCGCGCGCCGGGCTCCTTTGCTGCCGGCTGCCAGCCTCACTTTCTGCTACTTTCTTGCCTCCCTTCTCCTCCCTCCCCGCCGCCCGCCCTGCTCCCTCCCCCCTCCTCCTCCCGCGGGCTCCCCGCCCTCTCCGTGCTCCCCGGCCGCCTCCCGCCTCCCCGCCTCCCGCGCGCTGCCGCCTTCGGGGATGTCCTGCTCCCCGGGAGCGCCGTGCCCCGGGCGCGGGGGCACCGCCGTCGCCGCCCGGTCACACTCCCAGCCGCCGCGCGAGCCCTGGAGCCCGGGAAAGGGCAGGTGCAGGGAACCCGGGCAGGTGTGGAAGCCGAGGAGCTTGCTGAAGGACCCCGGCCCTCCGGGGCTGCCTAATTAATTCTGCCAAGTCAAGTCTCGGGGGCGCGAGGGCTTTCCTCCCTAGCGGCGGGAGGGGGCGCCTCTGCGCTGCGCTTGGACGCGGCTGGAAGGGGGCGGGGGTGCAAGGCCGCCCGGATGCGGGGCGCCAAGGGCGGGGGCGTCCTCCCCGGGCGTCCCGGCGCGGCGCGGGGCTGGGCGGGGGCCGGTTGTTATGGCGACGAAAGGCGGCGGCGGGGATGCTGGCGGAGGTGGGCGTTGACTCCGGCCGCGAGGCGCCGGCCGGTGGCTGACGCTCCCGGAGCCTCACGACTTGGCGACTGGAGCTAATTCGCATTGCACCAAAATCGGCGCTCGAGTCCAATTACGGCCGGGGGAGGGGGCCACGCAGCGAGGAGGGAGCCGGGAGCCCTGGAGCCGGGGACGCGCAGGGCGTGCCAGGCGCTGCATCGTTTTCCCTTGGGGAGCTTTACTACCGGGGTTATCTGGCGGCCGGGCGGCGGGTGGATTCGGGCTCCGTGCACCGCCCAGGCTACCTCAGGCCTGGGGCTGGAGCGGGCCTGGGCGGGCCTGGACCGGCCTTTGCTCCAGCTCGGCTTCTCTTGGTCTCTCTCCAGCGGCCAAAACCTAGAGGAAAGGGAAGCTTTGCCCCACACCCTCCTCGCCAGGAGGGCTGCCCCTCGTACCCCGGCTGCGGCGGGTTTAGTAGGGCACCCTGTCTTAGGGCGTATACCTGGAAATAGCTTTTCCAACAGACTGGAGAAACGCACCCAGAGCTCACCACCCGCCTCCCCTGGCCTTTCATGTCCGAGTTGCACTCTGACTGCCCATTCTTCCGTGTCCACCTGTCAGAGGGCAATCCACGTGCGGATGCCCATCCTCAACCTGCGGGGACTATCTCTTGTTTCCAAAAATTGTAGTTTTCTTCATATAAAGACTATCACTCCCTGAGGGCCCCTCGACTGAGTTGGATAAACAGCCTTATGTCTTGATTGCTGACACCTGTCCCATTTTCCCAGGACTGTTCCAATTTCACTGTGAAAGGTGGAAAAATTCTACTGCCTGAAAACTTATCTAGCACCTTCCTCCTCGTTCTGACAGGCTGGATGCAGGCCTACTGCCCTCCCAAAAGCCGTCTGGACTCCACCCCGGCCTCTACCTTTTCCCTCACCCAAGGAGGTGGGAAGATAACCTGGCCTGCCCAGTCCCCCACATCTGTATGCTGGATTCTGTCTTTCAGGGGCTGTTAGCTTAAGGCTCCAGAGAAGGCAATGGCAGTACTCAAGAGTACTCCAGTACTCTTGCCTGGAAAATCCCATGGATGGTGGAGCCTGGAAGGCTGCAGTCCATGGGGTCGCTGAGGGTCGGACACGACTGAGCGACTTCACTTTCACTTTTCACTTTCATGCATTGGAGAAGGAAATGGCAACCCACTCCAGTGTTCTTGCCTGGAGAATCCCAGGGACAGGGGAGCCTGGTGGGCTGCCGTCTATGGGGTCGCACAGAGTCGGACACGACTGAAGCGACTTAGCAGCAACAGCAGTAGCAGCTTAAGGCTCTCCAGGCTGGGGAGAGCAAATAGGGGATCTTGCTATTAGAAACTGACTAAATCGACAAACCCAAATTCCACCGTGAATTACTAACCTCTCAAAGTTGGGGCCTGTCACCAAAGGCAAACAGCACCACGCCAATAAGAAATATGTTTAAAGAACTATACTATCGTCTATTGGGGTCAAAGGTTAGGCAGTAAGAAGAGTAGGAGCCAGGCATGACTAAGATCCCAAGGGACATATCCCTTACCCGCCCTATACATGTGTTCATCCTTTTTCGCTCTTTTCCCGTCCTGGCACTTTTTAACCAGTTCTTCCCTGTTTCACTCTTGCTCCTTGCCTACAGATTATCGTGCCACAAGAGCGCACGGGAACAATCCTCAGTCTCAGCTTTTGTCCACAGAACTAAAGAAGTGGTGATGCTAAAGAAGCGTTGTACCATTGGAAGTGCTATAGGGAGCTTTATGTTTATTTTGAATTTTCCATGTGCATGCACGCTAAGTCGCTTCAGTCTTGACTGTAGCCCGCCAGGCTCCTCTGTCCATGGGATTGTCCAGGAAAGAGTACTGGAGTGGGTTGCTGTGTGTCTTCCCCGGGATCTTCCTGACCCAGGGATCGAACTCCCATCTCTTAGGTCTGCATAGGCAGGCGGGTTCTTTACCACTAGCGTCACTTGGGAAACCCCTGAATTTTCCATAATGATGTTCATTCAGAGCACCAAGTTATCCTCAGCTGGACTAGATCCTACAGAAAAAAAATCAAAAGTGTAATGGGAGTTGAGGTCAAACCAAAGGAATGATACAAAGAAGGAGGTGGAAATGCAGAAGACAAATTCAGTCTGGCTTTAGCATGGTCATTCCTCCCTCACTGGACACCATGTGAAATAAGAGATCTTGACCTTGGGAACCACAATAGAAAACAAAACCACCGTTCCCTAAGAATGATTAAACCTTAGCCTGTAAATGGCTTAATTCTGTTTGCTTGAGGACCCTTGATTGGATGACCATTTCCTCCAGCTACCATGTTTTTCTAGAGGACTAGGTGATGACTGTGAACTCTTCATTCCACTCCAACTCCCATCATCAATCGGTTATTACCTATCAGTCAAAAGCTATCCATTCCCTAACAATTCCACTGCAGAAAGCTCTGCTAGATATTCTAAATTACTAACCTTCAGGTCCCAAGTCTTTTTATTTCCTTAAAGCCCTTAAAAATTTTATTAAAGAACCCGAAGAACAAGTTGTTTAATAACCCATCATTAAAGACTTACCAATTTTGTGCCTATCAAACTGTTTCCAACCAACAGACCTGCCAATAGATCAGGCTTGTGTGGCCCAGATTCAGAATTGGGTGGGTGGTGTGGGGGAAATATCTAGTATCTAAAGCAAATGTGTAGATTATAGCTGAAAATCTCTGCTGCTAAGTCACTTCAGTCGTGCCCGACTCTGTGTGACCCCATAGACGGCAGCCCACCAGGCTCCCCTGTCCCTGGGATTCTCCAGGCAAGAACACTGGAGTGGGTTGCCATTTCCTTCTCCAATGCATGAAAGAGAGAAGTGAAAGTGAAGTCGCTCAGTCGTGTCCGACTCTTAGCGACCCCATGGACTGCAGCCCACCAGGCTCCTCCATCCTTGGGATTTTCCAGGCAAGAGTACTGGAGTGGGTGCCATTGCCTTTTCTGCAAATCTCTAAATTGCCTCTCTTCAGCCTTTGGGGCTTCCCAGGTGGTGCAGTGGTAAAGACAGCCTTTAGTACCTAAAATGATGAACCAGGAGCACAAGCTGGGGTGGTAGAAAGAACTAGAAAGTCTGGGAAACTAGGCTCAAGGTCCAAGTCTGTTCCTAAATTTTTCTTGTTTTATTTTTTTGGCCCAACCAGGAATCAAACTCAAACCCTCGGCAGTAAATATATGAAGCCCTAATCACTGGACCACCAGGGAATTCCCTCAAAATTTATTTTTTTAAATTGTATGTGACAAGAACTTGCTCATGGAATACAGGGCAAGATGATAAAAGGAATTAAAACTGAAGCTGGAATGCTCAGGAAAGAATCAGGAAACAATAAAATCACAGATATAAAGACTAGATTGGAAATGGAACAAGGAAATTGACTTCAAAAAACTTTTTAAAGGATATAGAAAACAAGAATAGTGAAAAAATAAAATGGAATGGGCAAAGATGAGCTAGAAAGTTATATGAAACATGAAGTTCAATATATTCATAAATGCCTTCTGAAGAGACTGCAATAATGGAACAAAAAATATTTCAAGATATTATTCAAGAAAACTTGCCAGAAATGAAGACCTTAATCTACAGATTGAAGGGAAACATGTATTTTAAAATATATGATCAATAGGAAGACATGTCCTAGTAGAACTACTTATCTCCAAAGAAATAATCCTTTGATTTTCTCAGAAAAACAAACAAAAAAAGTCAAGTTACATGTAATGGGAAGTATATATATCAGCCTTTCATAGGCGTCAATAGCCACATCCAATGATAGAGGCTATGTTTATAAAGTCCCTAAGGCCATTAATTGTGATAAAAGAATTTCATGATAATAACTAATACTTACTGAGTTCATATTATGCATCAGGCTTTGCTCTAAGTGCTTTACCATGTTTATTTAATAATTCTCATATCAACTATATGAAGTAGATAATATCTCTATTCTTATTTTGTAGAGGAGACCAAAATTTGAAATGGTTTAGAAGCACACATGAAGCATGAATGAATAAAACCCAAGCAGCCTGGCTTCAGAGCCCTGGTCTTAAGTGTTGCACCGTAATCCTGCTGTCAAAGTGTTGCTCAAATAAAAGGCATCAGATGAACAGTGAGAAATTGTTACTGAAGAAGGAGGGAGTGGATGTTGAGCAGGCAAAGGTGATAGATGCCCCCTACAATGTAAATATCTTTTTAATGAAGAAAAACAGGAGAATGATAGTTGTTCAAAACCAAAATAGGGTAATCAAATGACTGCCAACTCCAGAAATGTATCTGTGTTTACATTTGCTTGTTTTAGTTCCTTTTTTTTTCAAACCTCAAGGAACTTTTAAGTGAACTCACTCCCTTGGGTCTTTCCCTGGTGAACATCACCTCTATCTTCCTACCTTAGATCTGAAACAAGTCTTTGGGTTGTTTCCCAATGTTCTCCCAGACCTGGATCTTGCTCTTTTACAGCTGACATTGAAACACAGTCTTGTCGGTTCATATTAGAATTAAGAGTCTATTCTTAGTTCTTAAGAGTCAAGTGAAGTGCATTTGACAATACACACAGGTGCATTTATAAAATTGAGGACACTAAAAAAAAAAAAGAAAAGCTAGTGGTCCAGTGGTTAGGACTCAGTCCCTTCACTGCCAAGGCCCCAGGTTCAATCCCTGATCAGGGAGCGATGATCCCAAAAGCCATGCAAGACAGGCAAAAAATAAATAAAAATAAAATTGAGGACACTGAAAACAGTAAACGCTGAAAACAGTTCCCTCTTACATGGGGAACCAAGTCTAAACAAAAATGGCACCTCCTCTGATTTTCTACCCAGATCAGAATCTACAACAGACATTGAAATGGAATCTCATTAATTTGTATTTAAACGTAATGGTATACTCCAAACAACTGACGGAAGTACACTGGATGATGCACATAAATGCATTTACAAAATTTGAAGGCATTTAGTCAATAAATACACTGTTTCACATAAGCAAAGCCAAGCCTACACAACAACCACAATGGCCTCCAAAAAAAAATTGCCCAGGAAAGTTGATTTTTCTCCAAAACCCCAAATCTTTTAAAAAATCTTTTCCTGTAAAGATGAGTAATTATCAAAAGATGGGAGCCTAATGTAAGATGTTCTTTCTTCTTTTTTAGTGATTTGAACCACAAATGCTTAAATTGAACCACAAACATGTTTAGAATATAATAGTCAAATAAGGAGAAAAAACAATCTTAAGAAACATCTTCCAAATAGGCACATGAAAAATTGCTCATCGTTGGTAATTATTAGAGAAATGGAAATCAAAACTATAATGAGATACCACCTCACACTGATCAGAATGGTCATTATTAAAAACTGAATAAATGCTGGAGAGGGTGTGGAGAAATGGGAACTCTCCTACACTGTTGGTGGATATGTAAATTGGTGCACCCACTATGGAAAACAGTGTAGAGGCTACTTAAAAAACTAAAAAATAGAGTTGCCAAATGATTTAGCAGTTCCACTCCTGGGCATTTATCCAGAGAAAAACATGATCCAAAGAGATACATGCACTCCAGTGTTCATTGTGGCACTATTTACAATAGCCAAGACATGGAAACACCCGAAATGTCCACTGACAGATGGATGGATAAAGAGGGTTTGGTACATATATATAATGGAATATTACTCAGCCATTAAAAAGAATGAAATAATGCCATTTGCAGCAACATGGATGGACGTAGAGATTATCATACTAAGTAAGTCAGAAGGAAAAAGACAAATACTGTATGATGTCACTTATATGTGAAATCTAAAATACAAATGAATAAATCTGAAAAACAGAAATACAGACATAGAGCAGTGGTCCCCAACCTTTTTGGCATCAGGGATCAGTTGCATGGAAGACATTTTTGCCATGGACCTGGGTGGAGGGGATGGTTTCTGGATCATTCAAGAACGTAAATAAAGTGAATGTAATTCACATTACATTTATTGTTCACTTTATTTCCATTATTATTTTATCAGCTCCACTTCAGATCATCAGGCATTAGATCCTGGAGGTTGGGGACCCCGATATAAAGAACAGATTTGTGGTTTCCAAAGGGGAGGGGACGGAGGGGGGAAGGATTGGGAGTTTGGAATTAGCAGATGCAAAGTATTATAGGATGGATAAACAACAAGGTCCTACTATATAGCACAGGAAACTATACTCAGTATTCTATGATGATAATAGAAAAGAATATGAAAAAGAATGTGTATATGTATAACTGAATCACTTTGCTGCATAGCAAAAATTAGCACAACATTGTAAATCAATTGTATTTCAATACAATTTTTAAAGAAGGAAATGTCTTCCAGTGTTTCTAAATCACCAGTTGTAGCTGATGAATTGTAACACCACTGGGCTGATACTAACCATGTTCCGAGTGCCCTAATTTCTCTGTGAGACATTTGTTGAGCTTGTACTTTTTGAAATAGACACATTCAAAAAATGAACAAAGCACAATTCCTGCTTCAAAACATTCCAAGTCTAAGACACAAAGACAGACATGTAAATAGGTACATGCTCAGTTGCTCAGTCGTGTCCGATTCTGTGAACCCATGAACTGTAGGCCATTAGGCTTCTCTGTCCATGGGATTTTCCCAGCAAGAATACTGGAATGAGTTGCCATTTCCTCCTCCGGGGGATCTTCCTGACCCAGGGATCAAACCTCCTGCATTGGCATGCAGATTCTTTACCTCCGAGCCACCTGGGACTCCCTATGTAAATAAATAGCAAGAATAAAATGTGATTGAGGCTATAATGGAGGTTTGCACAGAGAGTACTGGGGAAGCATAGAACAGAAAGGGCCTGGAAGTGTCAAAACAGACTTGGGAAAAAGGAAGACTTTTGAACTGGGTCTGGAAGGAATATCCATAAGAAATTGCCAAGGAGAGAAGGGAGGATGCATGCAGATTTCAAGCAGAAGAAAAAGCATGTGTGAAGGAACAAAATTCAGAAAGAAATATCCATCAGAATAGCCTGGTGACAATCCCCAAGTCTTGGTGCCTTATAGGAACCAAGTTTTGTTTCTCACATTCATCAGTCGGTTGGGGAGCCTGCTGGCAGAGTAGTCGCCATCTTGGATTTGACTGGTCCCTGTGGCAGAAGGAAATCAAGCCAGGTTTGCAGAGCAGGTGGTTGATTGCTTTGTCCTGGAAGTGACACACATCACCTCCACTCTGGCCAGAACTAATGACACAGACTCACCCACCGAGAGGACCTGGAAATGAGAGCTGAAATGATCTGGCGGATAGCGCTAATGCCTACCCCAAAGGCACTGCAGAAGGCTGCACATTCAGGAAATGGTGCTGAGGGCAGGGTAAGCAGGGGCTGGACATTGGGAGTTAGAAGGCAGTGAGCAGACAGGGGAACACAGATTAGACTGCAAGAAATTAAAGGGTCTGTTTATGAAAGGCCTCGACTGTCCTTCCTTTGGGCCCCAAAATAAAAATTTTAAGTGATTCAGTAAGTGAAACAATCAGAGTTGAAAACAGCCATACTCCGCCTTGCAGTTCAGGAGTAACTGTCACCCACAGAAAGTAAATGGGCTTGTGGCTGCTTTGCTGATCCTAGTAGAACACAGCCTTGACCTTGACAGAACCCTGGACACCTTTGAAGGAATTCCAACCAACAGCTCCAGAGAAGACTGCGGTGTTGCTTCCAATATTGCTACTTCTGACGTTAGTATATTTCAAGTTCTAGTCTTTAAGAAATTTTAAGGCCTGGGTGAGGTCCTATGCGCCAAGGATGAACTGATTAGCTGGGATTCTGAAATGCAATCTACTTTAGGGGTATCTCTGCAAGCATGTCTCGAGACAGTCAGGGGCATCGCTGAATCTTACCTCCAGTCCAGCAGAGTCCTGGGGTCCTGTAATGGTGAGTGGGTGGGTACACCAAGTAAAAGTGACTTTGCAAGCAGCCTGATGCAGGAAATAAGCAAACGAGTAATCAAGTTTGTCAGCCAGTCTGGTAAGAGCTGTTTTGCAAGTTCAGTTTGCAAGTACAGCAAAACAGTGGAGTATGTACAACAGTGGATTTCAACACACACACACAGACACAGCTGGAGTGAATGGCATCAAGCTTGTGTTTCGATATTGGTACACTGAATGCAGGCACAAACCAGAGCCAAGTGTTGAAATGAAAGAACCCAGGTCTCCTGTGACATCTAACCCACTCCCTGACTTTAGGCATTTTCCGATCCTTTCTCCAAAAAGGGGGACCATATGGGTATGGAGGAGAAAACACCAGCAAAGAACTCTGGACTTCTCAGAAGAAAGTCAGAAGGTACACATGAGGTGTTAATAGTATGCACCTTTTCTTTTTAATAGCTGTCATATCTGGGGACTTCCCTGGTGGTCCAGTGGTTAAGACTCAGTCTTTCACTGCTGCAGACCTGGGTTCGATCCCTGGCCAGGGAACTAAGATCCCACAAACCTTATGGTGCAGGAAAAAAAAAAAAAAAATAGCTGTCACATGTGTCTCTTTGTCTTTTACCTGGATTATAAAATGAATGTTTTAAAAAGAAAAAATAGTCTACCCAAAACATAGCCACCCACAAGATTTCCACTAGATGGTTGCATTTTATATTCAATGTCAATAATCTGGGAATGCCTTGGATTCTTGTTTCCAGGAGGGGTTTTCTAGCTGCAGGAAATAGCCTCATTAGCCAGATCCTGCCAATACCTTATTTCCTAAGAGTGTCTTGGCACTGTGGGCATTAACTCTTTGAAATCAAAACTTTAAAAAAATCTATAAACAGGAACATATTAGCATTTTTGTATAAACATAAATGTACACGTGGAGACCACTATTTTTTTAATATATAAAAGCAAATGATTTTTTTAAAAAAAGAAGCAAATGATTTGTCAGTTTTTAAGAAGGATATGCTCCTTCGAGTTGACAGTGCCCCTGGAGGCCTTCATGGTTCTTCTATTTCTCCAAAGTGCTTCTAAAAGCAGAGGAAAGGTAGGGGGAGTCACCCAAAAATTATGAGGCAAAAAAAAAAATCATTAAAGTACTTCTCAGCACTCCTGGTCCAACGGCTTTTTTCCAGAGTTCACAGACTGAGGCAGCCATGGCATTTATACCCCAGATGGACATAAACCAGACTGTGGAATTATTGAGGCATTAACTACACCCATGAAGTGTCGGCTCTCTAGACCTCATGCAAACGCTAGCCTAAAACTCACACATTGAGGCAAGACATTTAAATTACCAGCCAGAAGAAGAGCCTTTCTTCTAATTGAATTCACACAGGAAGTCAGAAGGGGGCCAAGTCAGAAACTTGGGCCTGAGTAGCCCTGGAGCACTCCCTCCTTCCTCAACACTCTCCTCCCAAGAAAGTCCAGGCTTCCAGAGCTCAGACAACTCGGTGGGCCCCTCAAGGTTAACAATGCTATTTCCCGTTGAACCAGCCAGAAACAACACTGGAAGTGGGTTTATTTTTACCCCAGGCTTTGTCATCTATCATTACTAAAATACTAAGAGACAGGTTTTGGCTGAGTATCCTGTAGAATATTCAAGATCTCCGTGTAGGATCTGGCTCTCCATCTCCCACATTTGTCTTCTTTGGAGTGTACTCCTTCTCCCTGCCAAGGCTCCTCATTAGCAAGGATGTCTGTGTTCCAAATGAGACGCTGTCTCTCTTGGTTGGACGACTGAAAGGTTCTGTGATGATGTCATAATGTAGCCCTTGTGACATCACCACTCCTTTCATGGAAACAAATCCTTGGTACCCTGGATGACATGGTGTATTTAACCAGAGGGATGGGGGAATAGGTGTCAACATCTCTTGCAGGTTTCTTCAGCATGCAGACATACAGCAAAAACTGACTTTATTGAGGGGCCTTCTCTCCAGATTCAGGTATATTTCATGGAGAGTATCTTTTCCTTGATCTTCAAAATGGAAATTATATCACCTGCTGGTGTGATGCCTTCCTGAACCACAGACCCAGTTGTAAGGTAAATCCCCCGTATCTTCTACATGACATTCAGACTAGACTCTCTTGGTTTGCAGAGTACTCTGTTTATGGAACTGGACATCTCCTTCCTCATCTTCCTTTCCAGCCAAGCAAACTTGTTGGCTCCTCTTAGAGCAAATCCACAGTCAGTTACTGGGCCCAGCACTGTGCTGAGTCAGCCCAGTCAATCCCTTTGCTCTCGTTTCCTCTTTTAATTTCTGGTTCTTTCCTATTTTCAGTGGACTTTTTCCCAAGCACCAGACTACCTGCCCTTCTCAAACCCAACAAATACTTCTTTCAGTATTTTTTTGACAGATGTTCCCAAAGGCACAAGTCTATGCAGAAAAGAATGGAGCCCACAGTTCATTTCTATCAAAAAGCTCAGAAGTTGTACTGCCTCTGAGCAAATAATTGAAATGAGGGCTTAGGGTGAAAGCCAAGGGTCACCATCTATGACCTTTATATTTCTCATTACATGACAACTCTCATGCAAAAATCCTGGCAGCAAAATCTATGTTTCTCACATCCATACACATTTATAAACAAGCACCAAAGCCAAATTCAGAAACAAAGTGCCCTGGAAAGGGTTTAAGTCCTGTAGTGGTCTCTATCTGGACCTGAGGATGAATGGCTCTGGGGCCGGGCTCCTGCCAGTTACCTGAGGGCTCTATGCTGCCTGCTTTATGTTGAGAAAGTGGGGTTTCCCCAGATCTCCCATATGCACTCCCCTCACACCTGTAAAGACCTTATTTTGGCCATGGCATTCCCAAAGGAGATTTAAGTCACCAGGCACTTAAAACCCGAGATGCTGGGTTTGAAGCAAGACAGCCTTCACCACACCCACTTAGAACTCCAAAATCCAGCCTTGTTCTTGAATCCCTGGGGTAGCTTTGAGATGTCTCCTGCATGACCAAGCACAGAGCTCCAATTCCTTCCTCATCACCATACTACCATACTTCACCCCAACAACCACACTGTAAGAATTCTATATCAACCCTCCTACAGATCCCTGGCAGAAGGTCAGTGTGGGGGTTTTCTTCTGTTGCTTGGCTGACTCAGATCTCTCCTCTCCCCCTGCTGCCTTGAGGAGGCCAAGGTTCCAGGTTTTCTGGTTTCAAAATAAATTGGCAGAAATCTGAAATGATGCCAATAACGCCCTCCTGCCCTCAGGCATCTGGGTCCCAGTGGGAGGTCTCTTAGCAACCAGGCTCAAATCAAATATTTGGGCATCTGGACACATTCAGATTGGGATGAGCTCATCAACAAAAACTTCTCTCTTTCCCTCAGCCCAGCTACTGAGGGTTAGGAAAGAGTGCTGAGCCCCCTCAATCGCCTCCCTGCACTGGGAGAAGCTGTGACTCATGATGAGTGTTCGATCAGAGGCAGCCCTGGGCTGGCAGGCCAGGTATCTGGCTTCTATTTCTGTCTTGATACTTATCGTTGGATGAGACTCGTGAACTTTTTTGCTGCTGTGCTGACACAAAGCCCAGAGTTTTCATCTGACACTCCACATGCATCTTTTCACCAGAAATCAGAATACTCAGGTCACAGAGGGCGAGCTTGTTCAATTCAAACGTGAACCCAGAGGGAGAAGGCTTTCAGAGGCCTCTTCCCCCATCTGCATCCTCCCTGCAAAACTCCCCGCCTGTGACAAATGGTGAATGGGAGGGAGAAGGGGGCCTATTGGTGCTGGCAAGAAAGTTCCACATTTTGACTTTTCCAGTCCAAACCCCCAGGTTTATGCTGCCCTGTATACTCCAAAAAGATCACCAAGTCGCGTCCAACCGTTTGCGATCCCATGGACCGCAGCATGCCAGGCCAGCTACTGGGAGGTGAAGGATAGGGATATCCTTCACCATCTCCCAGGATTCGCCAAGTTGTCCTTTGAATTGGTAATGCCATCCAACCATCTCATCCTCTGCTGCCCTCTTCTCCTTTTGCCTTCAATCCTTACCAGCGTCAGGGTCTTTTCCAATGAGTCGGCTCTTCGCATCAGGTGGCCAAAGTGTTTGAGGTTCACCTTCAGCATCAGTCCTTCCAATGAATACTCAGGGTTGATTTCCTTTAGGATGGACTGGTTTGATCTCCTTGCTGCCCAAGGAACTCTCAAGAGTCTTCTCTAGCATCAGGAAAGACTAAACACACCAAATTTGGCTTTGGATGCTAGTTCAAATTAATACCTTCGTGTACAAGGGAGGCCTAGCTCAGGTTTTGTGTCCCTACAATGGAGCTTTTAAATCCTAGTCTCCTGAGAATTCTCTGGTGGTGCAGTGAGTAGGACTCTGCATTCTCACTGCTGAGGGCCCAGGTCCGATCCCTGATCAGGGAGTTAAGATCCCACAAGCCGTTCAGTGCAGCCAAAAAGAGGCATTATCTTTTGAGAAATGGGCTGGTCAGGGCTCCCCTACCTCAACCAGCATGTACTCATCATAATTATCCATTATACCACCCCCTGGGCTTTTTGAGTTGCTTATTTCTGTGTGCACAGATGTCTAACCTCTTCATTGAGTCCCAGAAGAAAAATGCATGTCTCATATTCCCTTATCACCTTTTAGGTCACCTCACCCACAGCCCTGGGGGCAAACACCACTAGGTCCTAAAGAAACACTGAATGTAATGAGCACCCAGACCCTGCAAGCCTGAGGATGCTCCAAGGTGGAAGCTTGAAGGGCTCTCCCAGCAGGAAAAGTCATCTCTTCCTTCAGTGGAGGCAAGAAGTTGGAGGGCAGTGAAAGGAGCTGGGCTCTGGAGTCAGCACCCTGGTTGGCCTCCCCGCTCTCTAGCCGTATGGTCTTGGGCACATTGCCTAACCTCTCTCAGAAAATGGAAGGCACAAGTAGTACCTGCTTTGCTGGATTGTTTTCAGACAATTAAATCATCACTGTAAAGCATGTAACTCAAACATAGTCAATAAGTGGTGGTTCTTATTGTCATTTTTTTACCCAATCATTTAATCATTAAATAAAATGATTGGGTTACTTAGCTTTCTGATTACAAAGTATTTTAATTATTTATCTAAAAAGCTGCAGAAGAGTATGGACTGAATAGTCAAGCACATCAGCTTCAAAGACCTGAGTTTAAGTCATATAACCATTTTTAAATCACTCCTTGGTCTTTTTTATTTTTTTTAAGTATTTGTAGCAACAATAATTGATAGTCCATTTATTTGATTAATTTTTGTATGAGGAACATACAGAAGTTGATCTTTAGGATTCAGTGGTGACCCTGACTTCTGTGTCATACAACCTCCTTCCTTAATCTTCTTTAAAAGCTGCCTGAACTGTTCTCTGCAAGGCTCAAGGATCAATTTTTGTTGATTTTGTTTATACTGTAGAAGATGATGCCAGACTTCAAGCACTGAAAGACATGCTTCTTTTGAAGAGAGCCCGAGCAAGACTTCACAGTAGACATAGTTTATCCTTTTTACTGTCATCAGCAAATAAAGAAGCCAGCATTATCTCCAATAGCCTCAAACTGGAAACAGCCCAAGGGTCCAACAGGTTGGGACCAGTTTTCACAAAGCAATGGAATATAATTGTATTGATCCAACCACCAGAGGTTTATAAAATAATAAAGAGGGATAGGATCTTCTAAATTGTAGCTGTTATAAGGATTTGAGCTTGATCCCCAAGAGTACACTTTTTCAATATGTTTTGATTTTAAAATACATGTATTAATATGTGGTATTTGTTTTTCTCTTCCTGACTTACTTCACTCTATATGACAGACTCTAGATCTATCCACATCCAGAAAAACGGCACAGATGAACCTATTTCCAGGGCAGGAATAGAGATGCAGACATAGAGAATGGATATGTGGACACAGTGGGGGCAGGAGAAGGTGTGGGACAAATTGGGAGGTTGTCATACATTCACTACCATGTGTTAAATAGATAGCTAGTGGGAAGTTCCTACAAAGTACAAGGAGCTCACTTTGGTGCTCTGTGATGACCCAGAGGAGCAGGATAGGGGTGGGGTGGGAGGGAGGTCCAGGAGGGAGGGGATGTATGTGTATATACAGCTGATTCACTCTGCTGTAAAGTGGAGACTAACACAACATTGCAATTATACTCCCATGAAAAATAAAATACATGCAATAGCCCTTCATTCTATTCAATGTCTACAGAGCATCTGCTATGCACCTGGCATTGCTGGGGAAACAACACTGAAAACAATTCACCATCCTCATGGAGCTTACACTCTGGTGTGGGACACAGATAATAAAGAAAAATGCTATTGTACCACTTTACCAAAAATTTTCACATTTAAGTTGTACAGACAAGTTGTCAAGTAGCTAGGATTTCCTGAACACATCTGATAGACGGGGGAACATACTTGGACAATGTCAGTAGCTAATAAGGGACAGACCCGGGATTTAAACCTAAGTCATCTGGTACTTCCACTCCTGGCAGTAGCAGACTAAGCAATTCAGACCAACCCTCCTATCAAAGGCAACTTTAAAAGCTTTGATGAAATATTTGTTTAATTTTCTTAAAAGCATCAAAGCAATAATAAGATAGTGAAGGAACACCTGCCAAAACCTAGGAAAGGACAAACCCCAGAGAGGCTGGCCCAGCCCACAAAGCTTTTATCCAAAAGTATTTGTCAATCTGGGGAAAAAAAAAAAAAAAAAAAACTTTGAAAATAAGCTCTTGCTTTCAGAGCTTCACAAGACCAAAGTCCAGAGCTGGTCAAAGTTGGGGATTCAGATAAATACTCACCATTTTATGCTGGGTCCCTGGGGTGAGAGAGCAGAGGGTAGCCCTCGGGCTTTTAATGGGCTCACATCAGGTTATACAGCCCTCAGGCTTTTAACAGGTTCACACCAGAACTGAGTTCAAGGAATCACACGCTTTGCACTTGGACCAAGGTGGCTTCAGACAGGAAGTGAATACCTGAATATATTCAGTGCCTTTTCTGTGTACACACGTGTGTGTGTGCTCACTCACTCAGTCATGTCTGACTCTTTGCAGCCCCATGGACTGTAGCCCTTCAGGCTCCTCTGCTCATGGAATTTCCCAGTCAAGAGTACTGGAGTGGGTTGCCATTTCCTATTCCAGAGCATCTTCCCGAGCTAGGGATCAAATCTACATCTCTGCATCTCCTGCATTAGATTCTTTACCACTAGCGCCACTTGGGAAGCCCCATGTATACACATACATATATATATAGGTGAGATAAGAAAGCCTTCCTCAGTGGTCAATGCAAAGAAATAGAGGAAAACAATAGAATGGGAAAGACTAGAGATCTCTTCAAGAAAATTAAAGATACCAGGGAACATTTCATGCAAAGATGGGCACAATAAAGGACAGAAATGGTATGGACCTAACAGAAGCAGAAGATATTAAGAAGAGGTGGCAAGAATACACAGAAGAACTGTACAAAAAAGATTCATGACCCAGATAACCACAAAGGTGTGATCACTCATCTAGAGCCAGACATCCTGGAATGTGAAGTCATGGCCTTAGGAAGCATCACTATCAACAAAGCTAGTGGAGGTGATGAAATTCCAGTTAAGCTATTTCAAATCCTAAAAGATGATGCTATTACAGTGCTGCACTCAATATGTCAGCAAATTTGGAAAACTCAGCAGTGGCCACAGGACTGGAAAAGGTCCGTTTTCATTCCAATCCCAAAGAAAGGCAATGCCAAAGCATGTTCAAACTACCGCACAATTGCATTCATGTCACACTAGCAAAGTAATGTTCAAAATTCTCCAGGCCAGGCTTCAACAGTACGTGAACCGTGAATTTCCAAATGCTCAAACTGGATTTAGAAAAGGCAGAGGAACCAGAGATCAAATTGCCAACATCCGTTGGATGATCAAAAAAGCAAGAGAGTTCCAGAAAAACATCTATGTCTGCTTTATTGACTATGACAAAGCCTTTGACTGTGTGGATCACAACAAGCTGTGGAAAATTCTTAAAGAGATGGGAATACAAGACCACCTGACCTGCCTCTTGAGAAATCTGTATGCAGGTCAAGAAGCAACAGTTAGAACTGGACATGGAACAACAGACTGGTTTCAAATCGGGAAAGGAATACATCAAGGCTGTATATTGTCATCCTGCTTATTTACCTTATGCAGAGTACATCATGAGAAACGCTGTACTGGATGAAGCACAATCTGGAATCAAGATTGCCAGGAGAAATATCAATAACCTCAGATATCCAGATGACACCACCCTTATGGCAAAAGTTAAGAAGAACTAAAAAGCCTCTTGATGAAAGTGAAAGAGGAGAGTGAAAAAGCTGGCTTAAAACTCAACATTCAGAAAACGAAGATCATGGCATCTGGTCCCATCACTTCATGGCATATGGATGGGGAAACAATGGAGACAGAGATAGACTTTATTTTCTGGGGCTCCAAAATCACTGCAGATGGTGATGGCAGCCATGAAATTAAAAGACGTTTGCTCCTTGGAAGAAAAATTATGACAAACCTAGACAGCATATTAAAAAGCAGAGACATTACTTTGCCAACAAAGGTCCGTCTAGTCAAAGCTTTGGTTTTTCCAGTGGTCATGTATGGATGTGAGAGTTGGACTGTAAGGAAAGCTGAGCGCCAAAGAATTGATGCTTTTGACCTGTGGTGTTGGAGAAGACTCTTGAGAGTCCCTTGGACAGCAAGGACATCCAACCAGTCCATCCTAAAGGAGATCAGTCCTAAATATTCATTGGAAGGACTGATGCTGAAGTTGAAGCTCCAATACTTTGGCCAGCTGATGCAAAGAACTGACTCATTTGAAAAGACCCTGATCCTGGGAATGACTGAAGGTGGGAGGAGAAGGGGTCGACAGAGGATGAGATGTTTGGATGGCATCACCAACTCAATGGACATGAGTTTTAGTAAGCTCCAGGAGTTGGTGATGGATGGGGAAGCCTGGCGTACTGCAGTCCATGGGGTCTCAAAGAGTCAGACACGACTGAGCAACTGAACTGAACGGAACATATATATATGTATAGACATATATATATTTGTATGTTCATTTCTATGTACACACATGCACATATATATTTATTAATAACAAATGCCTACCAAGAGAATTGAAACACCCAAGAAAACTGGTACTTATGAGCAAAAAGAGCAGAAACAGTCAAGGGTGAGACCAGGCCCACAGAGACGTCAGAAATGGGAATTCTTAGATAAGACTATTAAACAACTTAGTATATTCAGAAACATATATGCCATACATGAAAATTGTGACAGAGAATTGGAAACTATAGGAAATGACATAAAAGATTTTTAAAAGAGCCATATAGAAATTCTCAGACTGAGAAATATGATCACTAAAGTTAAGAAAAAAATCAATGGCTTGGTTAATAGCAGATTATCACAGCTAAACTAAGAATTGTGAACTGGCAATAGGGCAGGAAAAAAAACTATTCAGAAATCAGTTTGAAAGGGGGATAAATATATTTTACATTTATACACACACGTTCTATATATATGATATGTTCAAAAGGCTTCACATACATTTAATTGGCATCCAGAGAGGAAGGAAATATTGGAACAAAACCAATGCTTGGAGAGATGGCAGCCAAGAATTTTCCAGAATGAATGGCAAATGTCAATTCACAGTTTTTGAAAGCCTAACAAATCCTAAATAACATGAATTTTTCGTAAATGCACCCACTGATGCAACATAGAGAAACATAAACAACCACACACAGAGAAATTCTGAACCTCCACCGCCTGATGCAAGTTTGGCTGTCTCCCCACTTCATGAAGCCCCTTTTCCGTCGAGGCCCAAGCTGCTCTTCCCCTGTCCCACCCGCTCCCCCTGGGTGGGTAGGTGGCCAGTCTTCAATCTTAAAGTGGCCCTGTTTCTGCATAAGCAGAAACACTGCTGATTTCTAGAACACTCCTAAAAATGCTACATCTAGTTAGTAGTAATCACAACGAAACACACGATTTAAACTGGCAGGCTCAAAAGAGTGAGTTTGTAACTCACACAAAAGCAGAAGCATCAGCAGGGCCAGACAGGAGCAAGATGAGAACAAAAGTGTTTCCTCCTCCTCTCTGTGGCCAGTTACCTATGTGATCCAACGATCCCTCAAAGGCCAAGATAACAGGGATTCAGGACTAGGTGTGGCGATGACCCGGGAGGCAGTGATTTTACACTATCCTTTACAGGTGCTCCAAACACCAGGGACTGTATGTCATTCCTCTTATTTTTCCAGCATCTGAACAGGGCCTGGATAACAAGAGGAAGTCATACATTAATTTATGAGTGAATGAAAGTGTACACCATGTGAGGCAATCCTACCAAGCCAGCATCAGGAACCTTGACTCCCAGGAAGGTTTCAGACTGACAGACTCTCCACCTCCCGAGAGAAATGAAAACTTCATCTTATGTCTTTCATCTTCTCCTCTCACACATTACCTGCTGCAGTTTCAAACACAATAAAGATTTTTTTTTAATTTATAGTGTAATGGACTGATAGAAAATAGTACTGAAGCTTTTAAAGAAGTACAACAGCCTGCTGGGTACCATGGACCAGCAGTACAGGGCATGGAAAAGATGGCCATGACCCTGAACTAGTCACAGCTTTTTGGCAGGTCACATGCCACATCCAAACAGCCTTCTTGGGGTCTCCAGATCTTGTCCCCAAAGCCTGTCCTGCTCAGGGAAGGGGGAGGATAGAGTTGAAAGGGCACTAGGCTAGAATTCAGGTCAGGAGGTGCTGGACCAAGTGATCCAGGCTCAGTAAATCACTCATCTTTCCCCAGCACTCACCCAGGGCCTGGGACCTGAGCTGTAAGACAAAGAGCTTAGAATAGAGCAAACCATGCCTGGGATGCGGGGGAGTGGGGATAGGCATGTTTTGTCAAAATCTCCAGGTAGTCACGAGGTGTGTGGATCAAAACTGCCCACAGCCAATTCCCTAGGGCCTTTTCCCAGAAGAAGCCCATGCATGAGAGGATGGTTCCCAATGTCCCAGTAGAAGTAAATATTTCACGATTCCCCCTTTCCTCGTGGTCTCCTGCCTCCCCCCTCTCCCACTCTGTTTCTTAGAATCAGGAGAGGTGTAGTTTAGACAACAGATCCCTCTGGCTCTGGCCCCATGTTTGACAAGCTTAGTCACCACAATAGATTAATTGAACACCGAGCTGTAGTCCCCAAAGCCACTCTGTGGCAAAGCAGATCCCACAACAAGCTAATTAGCAATCAAAATGTAACCACTGGAAGCAGCTTTATCACCCATCTGAGCTGACAGCACAGGGACGCCCACATGGCTGTCATGGGCCGTCCTTGTTCCCGTCAGCCTGGCCTCTCTCTCTCCTAAAGCCCCAACTGCCGTGTTCTGCCCCCAGTTCTAGCCCGCAGCCCCATCTCATGTCCCTATCACATCGGGAGCTAAGAGCATCCATGCGCTGCACAGGAAGTGGTACCCAGAAGTAATTCATTTCATTTTTAGAGAGGGGCACTATTGAGACTACAGAGTGTTCACACTGGAGAAAGTCTGCAGTTTTGGAACGCTGGACTGCATAATCTCTGGAGGATTGGGGGATCCAAAGAAGTGACTTGCTTTCCATTTGAGCAATGATGTAAATCTTCCCTGAAATAATTGGCTGCCACCCTGCAAAGGAGCACAAAGCAATTCCTTATTCCCCTCCAAGACCCATTAGTCTCCAGGGAAGTATAATAGCCACCTCACTGTCTTTGGACATTCACAAGGTGACTTTGCTGCCACATTACTGTCCATGGACCACATGTTTCAGCTGGCTTTGCCAGTTGTCGGGATGAATTTACACCCATTCATCGATCTACACCCTCAGTCAGCTCCCTGCCCTATGACCGGTGGCAGACACTTAGGCAATGTCTGGCTGTTGGCTGCAGCCATGGAAAAGAGCAAAGCTCACTGGTTTAGACCTGGTCTGACCTGTTCTTAATAGGCAGAGGACTAGGAGGGCAGGCATACCTGCTATAGAACCATTCCTGGCATCTGGCAGTTCCGTCATTCCTTCTGACTCCAAATACCAGAAAGCACAGTCTGGTGGCCCATGGACTCAATCAAGCCTCTATATATGATTTGTTTTGGCCAGAGAAAGCTTGCTTTTTGTTTTTAAGCTGCCAACATCTAAAATGTAAGAGATGTCATAAAAAAAACCTGGGTTTCTTGCTGCTCTTGAAGAGTCAGAAGCTTTAGCAAAACTTCTAATTAGCTCTCATCACTTGGAGCTGAATAGCCCCGCCTATTTAGGTAAGGCTCTCCAGCCATAGTTCTACCAAACATGGAGCCAGGTATCATGGCGCCTGAAGCTTGTGTAATTTGGAGTGACCTCTCTAAGAAAAATAAATAAAAATTTTAACTAGAAAATTGCTAAGGTCCCTGCAAGGGCTTCAGCATGTGACAGCTCAGGAAACTGAAAGGTCTCCAGCCTCCACGGTGAAGCGAGCTCAGGCGTCCACCCACGGCTGCTCAATTCACACCCAGACCAGAGTCTGCACCAGCTGCCCATCCAGCCTTGCTGGCCTGTGAGACTGTGACTTCTTGCCTGTGCATTGTTGCCATAGGCTCCTGCCACCATTTTTCTTTCCAGGCTTGATTTCCAGCATAAATACAGTTGGGTCCTGGCCCTGGACATCAGACCCTGCTCTCCCTAAAACTCCACGAAGACAAAGGGTAACTTCATTTCTTTTAAAAGATCAACAAAAGAAGTCCTTAGGCTTTATAACTGTCTCTCCTTTGAGAGGTTAAAAAGAGAGGAGATCCTAAGCGACAGTCTGGACTTCATATAGAAGGTGATTCCTTACAGCACAGAGGTCTGTGAAGAGCTACACGAATGGGAGGAAAGGGTGGGGACCAACGTCTGCTCCGTCTACAAATGAGTTTGTAGACCGTCCATCTGGGATGCTCATTTGGCTCACAGATGGTCCATGGGTCGCTAAGTGATCTTGTTTTGAGAGCCAGGTGGAGGGGAGACATGCCCCCCAATAAATGTTTTCCAAATCAATGGTGGACTGTATTACCAAAATTAGATTAGGAAGGAAATAGTCTGCAAGGCTGATTGAGCACCTACTTGTCCTAACCCTTGGTCTTGTACTAGAGGTACACAGGGCTGCCCTGCGGGGATCTGTAATCAAGTTGCAGAAGCAGACCCACAGAGAACGTCAGGTCACAGGGAAGATGTTCGTGGGGTACAGGTGACCCCCAGGGACACTTGATGTGCAGAGATCAGCGCCAAGAAAATTCCAGGTGGTGAGAAGGGCTTGGAAGACCAGAAGGTTTGAGTTCTGGAGGGCTAGAGGGATGCTGGGGACAAAGAGAAATGAAAAGAAGGCAGGGAACCTATCCGGAAGGGATGTGCTGCTGCTGCTGCTAAGTCACTTCAGTCGTGTCCGACTCTGTGCAACCCCATAGACGGCAGCCCACCGGTTCCGCCGTCCCTGGGATTCTCCAGGCAAGAACACTGGAGTGGGTTGCCATTTCCTTCTCCAATGCAGGAAAGTGAAAAGTGAAAGTGAAGTCGCTCAGTCGTGTCCGACCCTCAGCGACCCCACGGACTGCAGCCTTCCAGGCTCCTCTGTCCGTGGGATTTTCCAGGCAAGAGTACTGGAGTGGGGTGCCATTGCCTTCTCCGGAAGGGATGTGAGCTCTAGGTAAAAGCTTCTCGATTGTGTGGCTCGGCTGTAGAGCACAATACAAGTGCCTGTGCGCAGTGCTCTTCAGTTTACTGAAAATAAACACTGCGGCTGATTCCCACTCGATTCCTAGGTATGCTCTGCATTTGATAATACACGTCTATTAGAAAATCCAGGTGAGAGCAAAAACCAAAAACTGTCATTCTGTCAACCAGCAACAACCACTGTTAATATTTTTCGTGTTTTCTTCCTATTTTATTTCTAAATATAATTTTCTTTCAGAAATAGGATGAATGTCTATTTTTCACTAAACATCGTTTTATGAGACTTTTCCTCATGTCAGTGAATATTCTTTGAGGACAAAAAATGTTTACCAACTGCATGATATTCCTTTCCTTGGTGTACCAAATGTGATTAATGATTGTTCTTTGTTCAACTTTTAAGTCATCTCCTATTTTTCATTAGTATAAATAATGCCTCTGAGAACATTCCTGTATATAAATATCAGTCTGCACCTCTCTGATTACTCCCCAGTATGAAATTACTAGAGCAAAGGGTATAAATATTTTGAGAACTCTGAACATATACTGACGAATTGCTTTAAAAAAATATCTTACCAATTTACACTTTCATCAGGAGTACGTGAAAGGGCTTGTTTTCCTACAGATATACCCTAGAGCTGAATATTACTTTTTATTTGATAAATGAAAAATGGAATCACAGAATTGCCTCTGAAGAATACTTTTTTCTAATTATGAATTTGAAGCTTTAATGTATTTTTCATTAATGTGTACCTTTATTTTCTAATAAACCTGCACTGTGTTCACTTGTCTTTCGGATTTCTTATGGCTCGATTTTTATATTTCACTCTTAATCCATCTGAAATTCATTTTGATATGCCTTTAGTGCCAGTGGTGAAAATCATGCAAGTTGATACGTTTTCCAGATAGTTTGTTTCTCTACCATTACTCATCAAATAATTCATTAAATAAATTCAATAAAAAAATATCTTTAGGAATGATTTATAAAGCTCCTTTGTCATATACCCTTATGCGTTCTGAATGAGGGGAGCTTCCCAGCTGGCTTCTCTGTCCTAGTCATCTGTGTTTTACTGTTATGCCAATAACACACTACTTTAATTACTGTGATCTTATGATGCACATACAGAACGTTTTGCTGTTTCAGAGACCTTTCATGTGTATCCTTTTATAAACAATAATAATTCTAAGATTTATGTAAGTATACACATGAGAGAAATGAAATGGAAATAAAGATAATCCATTTCTTGCACTTCTTTTCTCCTAGTTACTCAGGTAAAAGACAAATAGTTATATAAAAAACAAATGCTCTGAGAAATGGATAGCTGGACTAAACCTAAAAAAGATCTTGTAATTGTGTGCCTTTTCTTTGGGGAAAAGTGAAGTAAAAAGCATGGTCTGGTTTTTAAAATGGAACACTTACTGAATTGGAAAGACCAAAACAAAATCATAGTGAAATTTGAAAATAAGTTTACTTTTACTTTTCTAAACTGAGAAGGGGTCTATTGACCACAAGGAAACCTGGATCTATAAAGGAAGTCAAGCCTCAGAGGTAGAAAGTTATGACGCTTTGAGCTCTGCTTTCCTGAACAGAAATCTCTTGGGATGAGAATTCATAAAAATAAAACTGAATTCACTTACTCTGCTCTTTTTAGAAGTGATGCAAGAATCATTGGCTGTACACTGAACTTGGTCTTCTGGTGCTCAAATTCTTCTCAAAAGCAGGTTAATAATAGGTACCTACCATCAATACAGCACCCTCAGGGTAGGAATCAACTGTCAAGAATTTATATACAACTGCTTCATTCATAAAAACTTGTAGCCTTTGCTGTCATCATGAATCACACCACTGCAGAGTCCAACCAGTCTACTGGACCAAGAACATGGTATCAATGAGGCCCCGGTCACTGATTCTCCTCACATTCTGAGACTTCCTTGAAACCCTCAACTCAGCTAGCCTGATTCACAAGCAAACTCTGGGTGGGCTGTGCTCAGTACAACCTAGCTCCATCACGAGCAAGCAGTCAAGGTATTCACCCTCTTAGAGGTAAGTCAGTCTACCTCACCTTCTGGGCTGTGAGCTTCTGAAGGACAGGGTCTGTGATTTATTAATCGTTCTGCTATCAGTGGATGGCATTCAACAGTCAATCAGTACATGCTTCTTGAACGAATGAATGAATGGCGACATTCAAGATACTGTCAGCAATGAACTGTGATCAATAGTAGTCAATAAGAGTTAAACTCATGAATCTTAGCCATTTGGAAAATTTTTACATGCTCTGAATATCCATGCAATTCTTCTATGTATCTATCCAACTAGCTAAAAACAATGTCCAAAAAAAGGTATGTGTGATGAACAGTGTCCCAAGCTTGTCTTCTCAGAGCTAAACAGGCTGCCTTGCATTTTTTTCTATAGGTGGGGAAATAGAAATGGGATTACAGGGAGAGATAGGCCTGAGCAGAGGAGCAGAGACGCCATTAAAAACAAACACTTCATGGATCTGGGAAGTCAGACCCACGCTGCCTCTGATTTTCTTCTCATTTTCTTGGGCTGTGTTTTTAAGGAAATGGTGTTCCTAAGGAATGACTGACAATGAGGGGATTTGCCACATTTTCCAGCAGTCATGTATGGATGTGAGAGTTGGACTGTGAAGAAAGCTGAGCGCAGAAGAATTGATGTTTTTGAACTGTGGTGTTGGAGAAGACTCTTGAGAGTCCCTTGGACTGCAAGGAGATCCAAACAGTCCATTCTGAAGATCAGCCCTGGGATTTCTTGGGAAGGAATGATGCTAAAGCTGAAACTCCAGTACTTTGGCCACCTCATGCAAAGAGTTGACTCATTGGGAAAGACTCTGATGCAGGGAGGGATTGGGGGCAGGAGAAGGGGACGACAGAGGATGGATGGCTGGATGCCATCACCGACTCGATGGATGTGAGTTTGAGAGAACTCCGGGAGTTGGTGATGGACAGGGAGGCCTGGCGTGCTGCAATTCATGGGGTCGCAAAGAGCTGGACATGACTGAGCAACTGAACTAAACTGAAGCTCCCTTTTAGCCCTAAAATTACATGAATCTAGGAAAGCTTGTCTTTTCCAAAAATGACCATGAGAAAAAAAAAAAAAAAAGAATCCTGAGTGAAGAAACTAACTCCTTTCTATGATAATTAATTGGTTTTCCTTCACGCACAACGATTTCCTCTCTTCTCCTGTACTCGTGTGTACACGACAGCGCTGCATCCAAATATTGACCGTAGCTAAAACACTGTGGGTGCAGAAATGGACATTTTCAGACAGAGTCAAACTTCATCAAATCCAAAGGAAGACTATTCTCAGTCTGAGACCAACTTAAACCCCACATCTTCTAGAAAAGAATGACAACTGATAGAAGGTTGCCTAATAGAGGGAATAATATTCCCTAATGGAGGGCTCTGTGGGGAGCACTTTAGTAAACTGGGAATAAGACATGTACTTAATATTTATTGTTATCTAGAAAGAAATGGTTCTAAGGCACCAAAGACTCAGCACAATCAATTTACCTTGAACAGCTCAGCTCCTCATTTCTCTTATTCATGTGTACGATCTTCAAAGAGGTTGTCTGGCTAAGTAAACACAGGAAATCTTCAACTCAGCTGCTGCCCAGTCATCGTGAATTCCAAATTAGAAGTGTCTGAACTTAACGAAACTGCATTACATGTGTCAATATTGGGTCATTAATTTTAACAAATGCACCATAGTCATGTAAGATATTAACCTGGCAACTGGATGCAGGTATATAGGAATTCTCTGTACTATCTTCTCAAAAGGAATCAAAACAAAGAGGGGACATATGTATATGTATAGCTGATTCACTTTGCTGTACAGTAGAAACTAACAACATTGTAAAGCAACTACACTCCAATAAAATATTTTTAAATGTTTTTCTGTAAATCTAAAAGAAAAAGAAACTGCATTGCAGTTTGAAATTCATCATTTTATAACGTACCATAAAACGTGGGCACAGAGCCAGCCAACCTTAGTTACCTACTTCTACAGCTGTTGTTTATTGGTACCAGGAGGCTAATTTTTAACCTCAACCTGTTTTTTTTCCCCCCTGATTCTCAGGCTCCCAAGCTGCAGTCTCATCCTTCCACACCCTGGACTGCAGTACACTCATAAAATGCAAACTAATTTTCAATATTAGCCTAAAGAAGACAAATAAATCCCATGAATAATGGATTACGGAAGCAAATGGGAATTTTTTTAAGTTTCTTGTTTGGATTAGCCATACAGGCACCCCGCTTATTACTGTAAAGACTGCAAGGCAGCAGTAGGCAAGAGACCCGAGTGGTTAGGCAAACGGGCTTTGGCACTGGACAAAACACAGCTCTGCCTGTGACTGAACTTCTCTGAGCCCCCTTTTCCTCATCTGTGAAATTAGGGAGAATGTATGTACATAAGAAGCTGGGCCAACTTCCCAGGACACAGAAGAGACTCATGAAATAGAGCTATTATAAGCATCAACAATAAAGAATTCCTTCTCAATTGGCACTAAACAGAAAAGCAACAGAATAGAGAAGATGGCTGGTCCACCTCCCTGCTGCCAGCATGTGAAAAGAGCCTAGAAACCGTATTCTTGCAAGTAATAGTTAAAATATTTGATAACCCAGCGATCCATCCTGTAAAATGCAACCTCCTCCTGGGAGCTGGCACTTGAAGCAGCCCGGCTGTCTCTGGAGGGTTCAGTGTAGGGAGCTACAGAAATTAGGCCAGTCCAGGTGGATTGTCCAAACGCACAGTCATCGCTGGAAGCCAGCCAGACCCACTGACTTAGAGGAATGACACCCGATGTGTGGAAAATGAGCATTTGAGTTAAAGCTCTGGCTGAGGGTGGACATGACCACCTTTCAGCACAGCTCAGCACAGACAGACAGCCAGGGGCGCCCCTCCCCACCCCACCTCCAGCAGCCCAGACTTGACAAAGGAACATCGTTCCAAACATTCATGGATACATTAGCTTGTGGAACTCAAAACACACTTTCCTCAAAGTATTACAAATAGTTGTTAATTTTTTTTTCCTGATCAACTCCATGGAAGACTCCACAGTTAAAGTTGTCACTGAGGGGACACCCCATAGTCTGACCCCCCAAGGCCAGTGGCCTACTCTCTTAGTTGCAACAGCTAGGCAGCAAAATAAAAACATCCCCATGCCTCAGCTTCTCAGGCATAGGAAGTAATAATATTTATATTTTATAAATATACAAATTTATATTAAAATATAAATAATATTCCTTTCTCTTATTATTAGAAATAATAATACTTCTGTCTGGTTGCATAGTTGCAAGAATGAAGTGAGTAAACACTTACTTATAAAACATTTAGATCATACCTGATAATAATAGGTGTTCAATTAACACTAAAGCTGTCATTACCTTTACTATGAAGGCTATGAGGTCTCGGAATAGGATTCCCAGGCACAATGGGGGATTGTAACCTCTGATAAAGTAATGAATTGCACAAGAGCCCCGTGGCAAAGAGAAACAACTGAGGGGAACCAGATCCCAAGGCAGCTATTCACTGAGCACCTAGTATGTTCCAGACAGGGCGCAAAGAGCTTTACATGCAGCATCTCTTACTCCCCCCAACAGGGCTTTAAGTTAATTATTAGCGTGATCACTGTCTCCTCTAGTCTGTTCATGAGGAAACTGGGACCCAGAAAGACAAAGGAACTCATCAAACACCACAGGGCTCATTCTTTTTCCCACCATTACATCTCTTTCCACTGCTTCACTTCCAGTGTCCTACCCAAAAAAAATATGAGTAGTCTGTAAGAAGAATGTTCCTCAATAGTGTTCATGCTAAGAAAAAAAGCCAACAATCTCCACAGCACTGTAGGAGGAAAAGGCTGAAAATCTGAGCCTCAATGACCATCCTTTCTCTCTCCGAGAAATGTTCATTCCCTAGAACATGTAGGCAGCATCTCTGGGGAAGGGGTCTATTTTGCCCTCTTCTTTTCTAGAAAATTCTATGCACACTGCCACTCTGTCTCATTAATTCCTAGGTCCCTTTTCAGTGGCAAAAGCAATGGGAACTCTGCCAAGGGCATGGGTGGGGTGAACTGTGAGGTGTCAGATGGGAAATAGATACTGAAAATTATTTATGCTTATGAAAACTGCGTCTACTTCTACTTCTGAAGATAACTCAGGAAGGAAGAAGCTTTCGTTTCACAGGCATTTTCAGGGGAATAGTCATCAATTATTTCTGTATTAAAAGACAAGATGTAAGTGAACCAATGCCAGGAGAGAGGTAGAAAGGGACACCTATGGGTGTTCACCATGATTTTTTTTTAAGCAATCAGGGCTGGGAAGTTCAACCAAGAAAAGTTGAATGGAGTTGGATGGAGAGATGGGCAAGGGCATCTGAGTGTACAGGAGGAGTCCTGTCAACTGTAGGGGAAGCAGGCTCAGCCATGCCCTTGGGGGTTACTGTCAGCAAGAATTCCACTGATCAAAGAAGAGAGAGGATAAAGACAAAGGACCAGCAGATCCATTGAGATGAAAATGCATCAACAGCTGGTTGAAATCCCAAAAGTTAAGAAAGTAAAATTCCTAGCTTTTTTGGTGTCACACAGGACAGTTGGATTACCTAAATTAACAAGTATTTATTGAACACAGACCAATGCTGAGCACTTGGAGTGCTGGGAAGTTTATTGGCTGTAAACATTATGATTCATTGAAATGTCGTCACCCTGGGACAGAGGTACAATCTTCTTCACCGGCCAAAACAACTTATCTCAAAGTCAAGTTTTGCTTAGAAACAGAGGTGCCCTGGCTGGTCAAAGATTCTCCAGAGTTAATGATTTTGCTGTAGGGGTTCTAGTCTCAAACTACAGATTCTGAGGGGATTCAAGTGCTGACAAATGGAAATATTTTTCTCTTCATGAATATAGTATTATGTTTCTCGAGGTTTAATTTGCTTTTTAATAGTTTCCAGTTTTGTTCATTGCCATGGTTGCAAAGAAAACATCTTTAAATCCTCGAGAATCAAATTAAACTCAAGTCAGGAAACTTTTTTCCTACTTAATATTATAAGAACATTTGTCAGAGAAGTATCCTGGCACTCAGTCAGAACACCTCCTCATAAATCGGAGAATTTTCTCGAGGCAGATTTCCATGTGTTAGATAATAAAATCTCTACCTCTTGCAGGGTGTTGTTTTTTCTTAATAAGAAATTCGGTGTTCTGAACTTATGGTTACCTGGAGGGAGGGGGGAAGGTACAGTTAGGGAGTTTGGGATGTTCATGCAAACACTTCTGTATTTGAAATGGGTAACCAACAAGGACCTACTGTATAGCACAGGGAACTCTGCTCAATGTTATGTGGCAGCCTGAATATGAGGGGAGTTTGTGGGAGAGTGGATACATGTGTATGTATGGCTGAGTCTCTCTGCTGTGTGCCCAAAACTACCACAACCTTGCTAATCAGCTATACTCCAATACAAAATAAAAAGTTACAAAATGAAGAAAAAATTAAATAAAAAAGAAATTCTCTGTTCTTTGATGCACTTTACAAAAACTACAACCAGTTTTGCAGGCATAAGTGCACCAAAAGTCCTATGCGTGATACTATGTATAAAGAAGTTTTTGCTTTTCAGTAAAAAGAGCATATCAAATATGTACCAAGTTAATTTAGGATCATTTCTATTGGCAAAATATTTTATGTTAAATTAACTAATTTAATATACAATAAAAGAAAAATCTTTTTTTTTTTAATTTGTATTTTAAATAGTCAACATCTCAAGATTACTCTTATCAAATCACTTCATAGCATTTGGGTGAGGAAGGGGCAAAGTAAGGACTAATCCTTGCCCTCAAGAATCTAGATTCTGTACTTGGGATCCTAATTATTCTAATAAATACAGTAAAATAATTTTAAATTTTAAAAACTTCCTACATTAGTCTTATTAATAAAGCAAACAGGAGGCCTGCATGCGTGCTAAGTCACTTCAGTCATTTCCAACCGTTTGTGACCCCATGGACGGTAGCCCGCCAGGCTTCTCTGTCCATGGGATTCTCTAGGCAAGAACACTGGAGTAGGCTGCCTTGCCCTCCCTCAAGGGATCTTCCTGACCCATGGATCAAACCCACATCTCTTACATCTCCTGCATTGGCGGCTGGGCTCTTCACCACTATCACCACCTGGGAAACCCAAACAGGAGGCTTACTTGGCTTAAAATTGTATTTGTTTTGAATCTTCAAGCAGTTGTCCAAATGGATCCCCTGGGCATGTTTGGTTGGATTGTTGAGTAGATAATTCATCCATTTATCTACTCAACATTTATTGAATCTTTACTATGGGCAAGGGATCACACTAAATGCTAAAGATTTAGCAGCAAAGGAGTCATCCTACAGCATGTTCTAGTGGGTGGACTGTGCCAGCTTTCTTGGAAATGACGTGAGGTTAATACCGTGAGAGAAGAAAATAAAATAATATCAGGATAATTTCTCTTCTCTTTACCTTAAGTCAATATCTATCTGAAGGATGCTCAGGTGTCTGAAATGAGACCGTTTCCTTTCATATCACCTTTCTCCGGTCTTCTGTGACAACCTCTGAACACTGAAAGGATCTGATCCTGCTGCTGCCTTTTAAAGCTCCACGTTTCCTCCTGGTGTCTCCAAGCAGTGAAATTTCTCTCTGAAAACTGAACATCCATTAATGAAGTCTGAAGCAGACCAAGTTTAAGGTTCTGCAATTTGGAACCTTCTGAAGAGAGTAGTGCTCCCGTGGGAGGGCAGAAATGTCCTGAAGGAGCTGTGCCTGGAGACGGTAGGCTACCCTGGTTCACCCTGGTGCTTTCTACTTCCTGGTGTATACAGCTCTGGTCCTCTTCGCCACTAAACCTGATAGCACTGGAACATTCTAGAGCACATGGTACTTATTAGGACTCCTCCTCTGAAAGTGAGTTGGCTACTTAATATTCTTCAAGGTCAGTGAAGGAGGGGTCCTGATGGGAGACTATGGACATAAGTGACTGCCTCTCTTAGGACATGTGTCTGATCTATGGTTCCATTGGAGCTTTCATCACAAGCCCTAAGCTGCATGTTATCAACTCCAGGCAGCCGATAGTACCTAGTGTGTGCAGGACCAGCAGGGTGACAAATAAGAGTCCCCGATAATGAGCTGGGAAAATAATCAGGTGGAATTTGGATCAGTTCTGTAATAGTGTCTATGCCAAGTTCTGTGGGAGTGCAAAAGGGTAAGACCTTTTGAACGAGTCTTAAAAGGTAAGTGATAATTCTACAGGTGGGGTTTGGGGTAGCAAAATTCCAGGCAGAGGGAACATTAAGAGCAAAGAACAAAGATGAGAACCAGCGTGACATTGGCTATTATAATAGAATAACATGGACTGGGCAGCTTAACAACAGAAATTCACTTCTCACAGTTCGGGAGGCTAGAAGTTCATGACCAGGGTATATACAGTAGATTCTGTATCTGGTGAGGGCACGCTTCCTGGTTCATAGATGACTGTCTTCTTGCTGTGTCCTTACATGGTAGAGGGGCAGAGAGACCTCTGGGGTGTCTTATAAGGGAACTAATTCCGTCATGGGAGCTCCACCCTCATGACTTCATCACCTGGCAAGGACCCCGTCTCCTAACAGCATCATTGAGGGTTAGGTTTTAACATATAAATTTTGGCGGGACACAGGCATCCCATCTTTAGCTTACTGTGACCATGTATAATGTGCTGGGGGGACACTGTAAGAGACGAGAGTGAAAAAGAGGATGGTGACAGATTGAAAGGATCTGTGGTTTGTGGTCATCACATTTATCACCTAAGGTCACTCTCACCAGAACAGGGTTTGGGTTGAAATCCACCTTTCCCTTTCCCACTAGGGCAAGAATAAGCTAAGAGGGAATACCCAGTGGTGGAAAAGACTGAAGTCGTGGGTGATGAGCTGTATGGTCACCCCCTTGCCACTGCAGCTTGCTCTTTGCCCCCCAGAATGAGAGCAGAACCACCTTTGAGGGATTTTTGTTCACACATAGAAAAGCTCCATCACCAGAATGGCCATAAACCCAGCTGCTTCTCACCATAGTCCCCGTGTAGCTAAACTGGTTCACAGGTTAAAGCTCATCTGTATCCTCTACATCATCAACTTTCCACCCTGGGACCTGGGAGGCACTCTCGGTAGATTGTTGGCAGCGTGCAGGGCATGACTTTGCAGGCTGGAACCAAAGAGAAGCACTCCCCCTGTGCTGACCCTCATTCTGGGAAAATGAATACTTATTAGAATTACAGAAATCCTCCAGGATCTCAACCACACTTACAACTGAGTTGTGGCTAGTAACCCACGTGACCGGTGAGACCCTTGAAAACAGTTGAGCATGACAGGTTAGTGAGGTCAAACAAGAAGTCAGAACCCAAGTAGCATTTATATGTGGGTCCATTCCATAAGCAAACTTCTTCTTGATTTTACCAATACAGTTTTATAGGGTCTGTGACCACCAAGCCACTTCCTGCCCTGGATGGTTGAAAGCACAGTGTTCAAACCTTTACTCCACCACTTTAACAGATTTCTGTAACTTTAACAGATTACTAAGTGTTCTGGGCAAGCACGTATCCTTTCTGAATCCAATGGGGGATGCTCCAGTGGTTTTTTCAGGACCACATGAGATGATTTAAACAGAAGGGATTCTAAAATGTCAAATATGATGTAAAATGCTAGTTATCATAGGATTAATTACTATTGCCTTTGGCTCAAGTCTCACCTGGTGTTTTCAGTCTCATGTGAAGGAGAGGACCCATCCTCATTCTGACCCGTGGAGTCTATGAACAGTACAGAAGAACTTGTTTCCAGGTAACTGTTCCAATCTCACATTGGATGGCGTTGCCACAGGGTTTTCTGGCAGAACTTCTGAATCAAAAGGGCAATTCAGTATAAACAAAGACCTGGCTCTGACCCAACATATAAAATAAATGAATTAATTCTTCCCCTATCCTTAACCTTGGGCCTGAAGCAGTGACTTAGCATTGGAGGAATCACAAATCCTCAAACTACTTGAGATATTTTGAGGACTAGCGGAAAAAGAAAAAGCAGGTAGCCCTCAGTCTCCTGAATAAGGAGTGGCCAAAATAATTATGACCTCATGGCTATCTGGCCACCTTAGTTTTGTCTATTCTTCCAGCAGTTTCTGTAGATCAAAATGATGAGAGAAAAAAGGACACGGAGAAGAAACACAAATGAGAGAGAGAGAGAGAGACGCTGTTGGTACGGTTATATTCTGGATACAGGTCAATCTAATGCTTCATTTTAAGCATTTACTTTCCAGATATGTGTTCCTCTCCCCCATCCTTCCTTTCTTACCTTTCTCAGACTTTTTTTCTTTTGTAATGTGGTTTCAAAAAGAAACTACAAAAATACATAATATGAAATTGACCATTTTTAAGTGCACAGTTCAGTAACGTGAGATATAATCACATCGCAGAATAACAAATCTCCAGAAATTTTTCAACTTGCAGGACTGACACTCTATACACACTAAACAACAAATCCCCACTTCCCAACTCTCCTTTCGCAGACTTTCAGATCTCTAATATTTCCTTCCAACCATTTTTTTTTTAATGACATCTTCCACCAATACACCACTCTGGCCTTATACTATAGATAGCCTCATTATAATTTACTTGTCTTACAGTTCTATAGAATCATCTCTATTTGACTTAAAAACAAAACAAGCATCTTTTTCAGTGGTGAAGCTGTCTCTTTCACGGAAGACAGACAGGAAGCTGACATCAGTGTTGGTGTGTGAAATCAACATACCAGCTGTGTGCACCTCTGAGAGGGGAGGGCCATTGCTGGTGCTCAGCAGAGACCGCTGTGATTGAGCACACCCCTTTGCTGATTTCTAACAGGCCCTGTTCAAAAAGTAAAAATTAAAAGGGAGGGGTCCCATGCTCAAATTGGCTGAGAAACCCTGGAAAACTCAAAATTGAAAAAGATTCTTCACTGGGAAATAGCTGAGAGCTGTGGCCACACTAGTGTGACGGGCGGTGTTTCACAGAACTGCTCGGACTCACGTCGTCTTGCTACGGGTCTACAGAGGAGCTCGCCCACCACAGTGAGAGCATGGTGATGGGCAGGATTTGTCAGCTCTTCCCTTCAGTGTGAGGAAGGATCTCACTTTCTCCTGGGACGTTTGTAAACCCAGGAAACTGTCAGAAAAAGCCACAGAGACCAGTCCCCCGTGAGTGTGAAAGTTAGACTTGCCCAGTTTTAGAAATCTGCCCTATGTTTCCCCTTGTCAGAAAAAGAGCAGCCAAAACAGAGCACTGGGTACACAGCAGGCACCCACAGACACTGTTTGTTTCAGCTCAGGCTGGCATCACTAAATACCATTGACTGGGCAGCTTAAACAACAGACATGCACTTTCCACACTTCTAGAAGCTGGAAAGTCCAAGATCAAGGTGGGGGCCACTTCGGTCCTGCATGAGATCTCTCCTCCTGGCTTGCAGATGACTGACTGCCTTCTCGCTATGTCCTCACATGACCTTTCCAGGGTGTGTGCAGGTAGAGTTCTCTCTCTTTCTCTCTTTCTTCCCTCCCACCACCCAGCACCCATCCCTTCCTCTTCTTGTGAGGCCACTAACTGCATCAGGAGGGGGCCACCTTTATGACCTCATCTAACCTCCTTTTAACCCAGTCTAACCCCCCTTCATCACCTAATCTAATTACCTCCCACAGGTTCCACCTCCAAATACCATCATGTGACGAGTTACAGCTTCAACCTATGAATGTGGGGAACACAAGCCTTCACTCCATGGTCGTGCTGATGACTATTGGTGGCATGGTCAGCCCTATGCTGGTGAAGGTAGAAGGGAAAGGAGCCTGAAGTCAGAGGACGAAAGAAATGATGGGCTGTCATACAGAGTGAAGTCAGAAAGAGAAAAACAACTGACATTAACGTATATACATGGAATCCAAAAATATAGTACAGTTGAACTTATTTGCAGGACAAGAATAGAGATACAGGCATAGAGAATGGATGTGCGGACGCAGCAGAGGAAAGGGGGTGTGGGATGAGTTGAGAGAGTAGCATTGACTATATACGTATAAATAGCTAGAGAGGCTCCTGTGTAGCACAGGGAGCTCAGCTCAGTGCTCTGTGGTGACCTAGGAGGGTGGGATGTGGGGTGGGGTGGGAGGCCGGCCCAGGAGGGAGGGGACATATATATACATAGAGCTGAGCCACTTCACTGCACAGCAGAAACTAGTAGAACATTGTAAAGCAACTATAGTCCATAAAGAAAGAGAGAAAAGAAATCGGGAAAACTGTGTTTTGAAGTCCTTTATTAGTCTACAGCTTTGGATGAACCAAGAGAAAAACTATGTCTCTTGTTAGTATAAAGATATCTAACAAATCGCTCTCTGTTTCATCTATTTTTTGCTTTGTCGTGTACTTCCATAAAGGACTTAAGGCACCTTAGAACAAAAGCCAAGACACCAGAAACTATGGAGAAAAAGGCAGTTGCAACCCCAGGAACCAAGGGTGGGCAAGTATTGTTATTAAATGCTAAATTTGGTTCATTCTGACATCTTAGGGGCTAAAGAAATGTGATGGCTCCCTCAAACGTGATGGCTCCCTCTTCAGATAATAAAGAGTTTTTCCCCATGAAAATTAAACTCTGAAAGAAATTTATTATTAAATCTAAATATGAGCAAACACATACATTTCATATGGCTGGTTCTTGTGTGTCTTAGTTGCTCATTTGGGTCCAACTCTGCAACCCCATGGACGGTAGACTCCCAGGCCCTTCTGTCCATGGAATTCTCTAGACAAGAATACTGGATGTGTTGCCATTTCCTACTCCAGAGGAACTTCCCAACCCAGGAATTGAACTCGGGTCTCCCACACTACAGGTGGATTCTTTACCATCTGAGCCACAAGGCATTTGATAAAAGCCAAGGGCATGGACTATCGACTTGCAGCTGAGTGAGGAGGACTCTACAGGCCTGAACATACTCAGGTCTGACAACCAAATTCAGCAGAAGGGTGAGGGTCAGAGGAGGCGAGACCAGGGCCTCCAAGTGTGTCTCCACCACCCCAGAATCAGCACCACATTCAGCTGCACTGTTAATAATATGTAGATTCTTGGATGGACCCAGACCTACTGAATCAGATTATTGAGAGCAGAGGACCAGAAATCAACACTGTTGAAACTCCCTTGATGGCTGTCATGCCACCAAACTGGGAGACACCATGATCTAGAAAAGGATGTGTGTCTGTGACCTCACAAGAACTTTCTTTCATATTGTCTCCATTGCTAGACAGAAAGAGTTCCCTATTTGTCAGTTATGTGGCGCCAGAATTGACACAGTGCTGTGAAAATTAAGGGGCCTGAAATATATTCTCTTTCTCAAAGAAAAGCTACTGCTCCTAAAGCAGCAAGACCCTCATTTTTCTCATCGAAGAACTGTGACCCTAAAACCCCAGTGAGCATCTAGACACAGCCAAGTGTCATTAACCATCAAATACAGAAGAGATGATGTAGCCTCACATCTCAGACAGGCGTTAGCAGTCCACTGCGGCAATCACAAAATGATTTCATAAGGTGTCTAACATGTATGTAATATTGAGAGGCAATTCCTCCAGTGTGTGCATGATAATAAACACAGGAGACAGGGGTGGCCCCTGAATACAGCTTTAAAAGAAGATCCAATTGTAAGAGCAACCATTGAGACTTTCATAATGAAGATGATTGTTAAATAGTCAGGAAAATGATGAGCCAGTTAAACTGTTTAGTAGCTTGAAATCTGCTGTGGAAATCAGCAAATGCTACAAATCAGGCTCATTTTGCCCCTCTGAGAGCTAGTTTACCAGGGGACCACCAGCACAGACTGAGGAATGGGTCTGAAACACACAGAGCAGTCATGTCACTTCTCTGAAACCTGTGGCAAGGAAACTCACTCATCCTTCCCACATGGTCCCTCTCTCTCTTGTCTCTTGCATGTGAGCATGTTAAGTTGCTTCAGTCATCTCCAACTCTGTGCAAACCTACGGACTGTAGCCCACCAGACTCCTCTGTCCATGGAATTCTCCAGGCAAGAATACTGGAGTGGGTTCCCATTTCCTTCTCCAAGGGATCTTCTCAATCCAGGGATCAAAACTGCCTCTTATATCTCCTGCATTGGCAGGCATGTTCTTTACCTCTAGCACTCCTGGGAAGCCCTTTCTTATCCCTTGCCCAGCATTAACTTGGGCAATGATCTGTGTTCCCCAGGCAGACAGGTGCATCTTAATTCTACTTAGACAGACTGCATGTAATTGCTTTGTGCTGCTGCTAAGTCGCTTCAGTCGTGTCCGACTCTGTGCGACCCTGTAGATGGCAACCCACCAGGCTCCCCCATCCCTGGGATTCTCCAGGCAAGAACACTGGAGTGGGTTGCCATTTCCTTCTCCAATGCATGAAAGGGAAAAGTGAAAGTGAAGTCGCTCAGTCGTGTCCGACTCTTAGCAACCCCATGGACTGTAGCCCACCAGGCTCCTCCATCCATGGGATTTTCCAGGCAAGAATACCGTAGTGGGGTGCCATTGCCTTCTCCGAATTGCTTTGTACAGGTTGCTAAAAAAAAAAAATCAACCTTTCAGTTCATATATTTATTTCATTAAGAACAATGCTGCTTTTGCACTACTAGGGATAAATTTTAAAAGCAAGCAACTAGGAAGAACGGGCTTGTTGATTTCAATTTATACTAAGTGGGACTGATTGATACCCGATCTTTGCCTGAATGTAGGTTTGTAGAGGGAAAGGATGTGAAATGCAGAGTTTGGGGTGTGAAGAAAGTGATGGCAGAATGGACAGGTAGAAACAAAATGCTACAGAGTAGGGAGACTGGGATGTGGGTAAAATGTGATTGGCGGCTTCCTTACATCCAGAGCATCTGTTTTGAAGAAGCTGGTCTTAAGGGCACGAAGCACAAGTCAGACACTGATTCCCAAAGCTTTGCAGCCTTCTATACTTTTGGGGTCCAAAATCACTGCAGATGGTGACTGAAGCCATGAAATTAAAAGATGCTTACTCCTTGAAAGGAAAGTTATGGCCAACCTAGATAGCATATTCAAAAGCAGAGACATTACTTTGCCAACAAAGTTCTGTCTAGTCAAGGCTATGGTTTTTCCTGTGGTCATGTATGGATGTGAGAGTTGGACTGTGAAGAAGGCTGAGCACCAAAGAATTGATGCTTTTGAACTGTGGTGTTGGAGAAGACTCTTGAGAGTCCCTTGAACTGCAAGGAGATCCAACCAGTCCATTCTGAAGATCAGCCCTGGGATTTCTTTGGAAGGAATGATGCTAAAGCTGAAACTCCAGTCCTTTGGCCACCTCATGCGAAGAGCTGACTCATTGGAAAAGACTCTGATGCTGGGAGGGATTGGGGGCAGGAGGAGTAGGGGACGACAGAGGATGAGATGGCTGGATGGCATCACTGACTCGATGGATCGGAGTTTGAGTGAACTCCGGCAGCTGGTGATGGACAGGGAGGCCTGGCGTGCTGCAATTCATGGGGTCGAAAAGAGTTGGACACTACTGAGCAACTGAACTGAACTGAACTGAACACTGTCTCCAGGGGGGTGAGACACATCATAGTTTTCTCTCTTGGGAGTGCAAACTAATGCCTGGCTATTCTGTAGTTATTACTGCTATAAAAACACTAGCTTGTATCAAAGTAAGAATGTGTCAGATACAGTAAGAATGTATCAGATTGAAAACATGAATAGTTTCTTTACTGTTAGCAAGGACCTTAGGAATGGACACTTAGAGCATTTTGGCAGTTTGCAGGATAAGTCTTAACAGAATGCACACTTTGACCTAGTAAGTTGGCTTGTGAGGAGTTATCCTAAGAAAATCATCACACTAGTATCCAAAGACATCTGTATGTAAAGCATGTTCACTAAAGCTTTATTTATAAAAAAAATTTACAATCCTAAATATTAAAAAAAAAAAAGGTTAAAACATTTTGGTACCTCCAGACTAAGGCATTATTATTAGCTGCTAAAAATGAAGATGTAGATGATTAATTATGTGAAAGTAGAGAAGGCAGTGGCACCCCACTCCAGTACTCTTGCCTGGAAAATCCCATGGATGGAGGAACCTGGTGGGCTGCAGTCCATGGGGTCTCGAAGAGTCGGACACGACTGAGCGACTTCACTTTCACTTTTCACTTTCATGCATTGGAGAAGAAAATGGCAACCCACTCCAGTGTTCTTGCCTGGAGAATCCCAGGGACGGCGGAGCCTGGTGGGAGGCTGTCTATGGGGTCGCACAGAGTCGGACACGACTGAAACAACTTAGCAGCAGCAGCAGGATCAAAATAAATAAACTGTGAAAAACTTTATATCACATTAATTGTGATACCACTCTTAAAAGTTTTCATGTTTGTGTATATATATTCATGGGACAAAAAAAACCTGGAATGCATCTGGCAAAAGAGTAAGGGTTACCCATATTTTTAACTCTAAGTGTCTCATCCACCTGCCCTGCCCCTTCTGTACTGGCAAGAGCCTTCCAGCGTCGTTAGTGTCCACGAGAGGCACTGTTATCTGAATGACCAGCTGAAAGCACAGGACAGTAATGGACCACAGCTGTGACCCCAACAAACGGACTGGAAACGGCCAAGAGAGAAAAACTGAGTGCGCTCAGAATGTCAAACTCTCTTTAACTCCCTCCTCTTTGTGGGTCTTCTTTCCTCCCCTTTCAGCGCGTTTTAATTAAGTTATTCCTCATGTTTCCTTACATACTCCCCTCAATGGACAAAGCATTGAAATTTAAAGAGCAAGAATAATAAATACGCCCTTCTCCTGTCCTGTTTGAACAGTTGTCTTTAACTGGGAACAACACTGGTAGCAGGAAGGAGCTGCTGCCCCCGGGGGTGAGCACTGCAATCCAAGATGGTAAAAGTCATAAATATGGTGGCTGGAACCACGAACATCATAGCCAGCTGGTGTTCCCTGGAACACAGCTGAGAACCGCTCATTTCAGTTCATAAATGCCGAAAGCACCAAATCTCTACTCTAGCAAACAGCGATGCAATATGTTTATTTTCCCTGCGACTAGCCCCAAACCTATTCTCATGGAGAATCCAAAGGAGGTTGATTTTAAGTTTCCTTCCATGGAAGGAACCAGCTAGAGACCAATCAGTAAAAACCACAAGGCAGTGTCTATTTAGCCACTAAATTAGCAATAGAGCCTACAAACACTGGAGCTGGAGAAACAACAGTCTAGTGTGAATTAGGAGGTTCTATGTCAAGAAGGCGGAGAAGGAGATGGCACCCCACTCCAGTACTCTTGCCCGGAAAATTCCATGGACGGAGGAGCCTGGTAGGCTGCAGTCCATGTGGTCACGAAGAGTCAGACATGACTGAGAGACTTCACTTTCACTTTTCACTTTCATGCATTGGAGAAGGAAATGGCAACCCACTCCAGTGTTCTTGCCTGGAGAATCCCAGGGACGGGGGAGCCTAGTGGGCTGCCGTCTATGGGGTTGCACAGAGTCGGACACGACTGAAGCAACTTAGCAGCAGCAGCAGCAGCAGCAGATCAAGAAGGATGAACAGTTTGACTCAGGGAAGAGAAAGGCACTATAGGAAGGCAAACAGGCTGAGCAAGGGCATGGTGGTGAGCAAGAGGGTGGTGTGAGCTGAAAGACTTCCTGGAGGAGACACCGCTGGTGTTGGTAGGAATTCTGGGATGAGCTTAGAAGGGTGGGATTGGGCTAAACTAAGAAAGGAAGTTGAGTCTAGGAAAGAGCCCAGACCTGAAGCTGTAACAAAAAAAAAGGCAGGCTTCACGTGGCAGGCAGGAGCTAGCTGATGAGCAAGAGATCAATGCAATGAAAGCAATGCTCCACTAGGTAGAAAAAATTTCTCAACAAGACTTTTTAAGCCCAGTAATCCCTAGGAAACCAGTAAACATATGAGAGTGTGTTCTCTCTCTCCTGGACAAGCCCACACTCCTAAAACTCCTGTTTTACCAAACCTACTGTGGTTTCAAACCATCTAAAATATAAAGACTCTTTTTACTTTAACCATTTACAAGCTTTTAAAAATCCACGTATGTTTGCAATTGCTTGATAGAAGCTGGCTCTATTTTCCTCTGACTAGAGAAATACCTCCATTTTTTGTTGAGCCTCATGTTCTCCCAACATTACATGCTGTTTGCTCCAAACCAGGTCAGCCAAACCTTCCAGACTGCTCAACCAGCCTCCTGGAGGTGTGGTGACCACACTCAGGCCACCACTGAGGCAGTGGGTTCCATGAGAGCCTAGGGGATAAATATGAACTCCTAATGTGAATGCTGCTGCTGCTGCTGCTACATCGCTTCAGTCGTGTCCGACTCTGTGCAACCCCATTGACGGCTACCCACCAGGCTCCACTGTCCCTGGGATTCTCCAGGAAAGAACACTGGAGTGGGTTGCCATTTCCTTCTCCTTCTCCAATGCATAAAAGTGAAAAGTGAAAGTGAAGTCACAACACCAAATCTCTATGCATACTGAAGCCGGTGTGACTGCAAGGCGGCTGTCTGGAGGCGCTCTGACCTTCAGAGAACCAAAGAAGCTGCTTGGTCTGGAGTGAAATAATCTGGAGAAAATCCTTGTCTCGCTTCTATGCCATTTGGTTCTTGCCTCCATCTTCCACTTTTCAAAACAACCCAAACACCATCCAAAGAAATTCCACTCTCTGAGTGACCACTTTCCAATATTGTTTGGTTTGTTTTTTTTGGCCATGCAACACGCCATGTGGGCTTTGGGATCTGTCCCCAGACCAGGGATCCAACTCATGCCCCTTCCAGTGGGAGCTTGGAGTCCTAACCACGGGAATTCCGATTTTCAGCGTAAAAGCAGAACACCCGCCTCTGTGGTTTGACTGTGGCGTCCTCCCCCCTACTCTGAGCCCCGTCACATGTGTCACACTCCACACCAGTGCCTCTCTGTCTTGAGTGAGCACTGTCATCACCTGGACCTGCCGAGCTTGTTATGCACACAGAGCTGGGCCCCACCCCCAGCCTTTCTGATTCAGTGGGTCTCAGATGGAGTCAAAACTTGGCACTGGTGAGGCATTTCTAGTGCCACTAAGTGGCTTTGCCGTGTGATTCTCCACCCATGCTACTTTGCACAGATGCTCTTTCTAGTTCAAAGGTACCTTCCTCCTGAGACAGGGGAATAAAAAGGACCACAAAAATGAAGTCCTTCTGGGAGGGTTAGTGGCAGCTGTCTGGTTGCATTAGCAAGGGAAATCACCCAGGCAAAACTGCTCGAAAGTAAATGGGGGACTCAGACAGCGGGACTTTGAAGTGAAAGAGTCAAAAATTTGGAGTTCAGCACCTGTGCTTGAGTCTGAGGAACAATAACACTTTATAATCATAAAATCTCCTAATCTTAGAGCTGGAAAACACCTATTCTAAACTTCACATCAAATGAGGAAAGTTTTGAGGTTCAGAAAAGTTATGTAACTTGTCCAAGATCTTGGAGCTAACAAATAGCAGGAATGGGATTAAAACCCAGATTTTACAACTTTTGAAAATCACTTTGACTTTTGTTTTGCTGCATCGTAGTCATGGCACGTGGAGTCTTCATTGCATCATGCAGCATCCTCCGTTGTGGCACACAGATTCTCTAGTTGTGGATCACATGCTCCATGGTTGTGGCACTCGGGCTTAGCTGCTCCAAGGCTTGTGGGATCTTAGTTTCCCGATCAGGAATCGAGCTCATGTCCCCTGCATTGCAAGATGGATTCTTAACCAGTGCACCATCAGGGAAGTCCCCCACTTGACTTATTAATGTAAAAAAAAAGAGAGAGAGAGAGGAAAGGAGAAGTTCTGCTACCAATAACCTATATGAAACTCAACTTTCTGCCAAAACGCTCAGAGCAAACAAAAGTTACCAGACAAGAACAGATAAAGGAAAAAATGTACTGACTCCAAAGGGTTACACTACCCAACTTCAAGACTTACTGCTGTAAAGCTACAAGACAGTGTGGTATTGGGGCAAATACAAAGATAAACAAATACATCCACAGAAAAGAATAGGGAGTCCAGAAATCGTGTGTGTTTGTGTGTAAAATGCAATCTATTGGTTTGCAACAAAGGTGCCCAAGTAATTCAGTGGGGAAATTCATTTCAACACATCTTGCTAAAACTACTGAGTATCCATATGAAAAAGAATATACCTTGACCCTGCCTCACACCACATGCAGACATTTTATTTGAGCTGGACCTTAGAAGTAAAAGCTAAAATTTTAAGACTCCTAGAAGAAAACATAGGAGGATATATATATATATAGATATATAAATAGATGACCTTGAAGTAGGCAACAGTTTTTTAGTACACAAAAACCATGATAGAAAAGATTAACTGGCAACAATCAAAATTTAAAACAATTTTGGTCAAAAGACACAATTTAATAAAATTGAAAATGCAAGCCATAGGCTGAGAAAAATGCACAATATATACATCTGACAGGGGTCTTATGTCCAGAATATATAAAGTACTTCTACAAAACAAAAATAAAAAGACAACCCAGTTTTTAAATGGACAAAAATTTTAACAGACATGTCACAAAAGATGCTCTACAGATTGCTATCAAGCATATAGAAAGGTGCTCAAAATCATTAGTCAGAGGAAAATGGAAATTAAAACCAGAATGACACACTACTCTATACCCATTAACAATTAAAATTTAAAAGACTGACCATATTAAAGGTTGGCAAGAAGGTAAAGCAATTAGAATTCTCTTGCAGTGTTAGTGAGAGTTTAAAATGGCACAACCACTTTGGATAACAACTAAGCAGTTATCTAAATCCAATTTTTAAGGTTAAACATACACCTGCCATATAATCCACCAATTCTACCCCTAGGAATTCTGTCAACAGAAATGAGAGCATAGGTCGCTGAAAGAGAGAGAGAAGTATAGTTGTTGTAGCTGGGATGGATTCTAAACTGGACAGGATGGAGAAAGGGGAGTAGCTGGGGCGGGGGGCTAGGGAGGGGATGAGAGGTGGGGTGGGATATGGATCTTTGTTTGTTTGCTTGTAAAACACCCTGGAGCATGTTAGACATCTGATCACACCAAAAATCAACGTAAACCCCAAATGGTGTTAACTACACAGAAAGATTACAGGAAAATAAATTATTTTTTAAGTATCTGGAGAAGAGTTTGGAAAGAGGGTACTTTGTCTAGAAGCAGTATATTACATTAAATAGTTAGAAATGGCTATATCTCACTAGACAAACTTTTGAAAACATGTCAAAGTGAAAAAAACAAAGTGCAAACAGACCAGGAAAAATATTTCCACCAAATCTGACAAAGGGCTTATATCTTTATTACTATAAGAATAGTCCATATTAATTGATTTTTTAAAATGTCTCCAATGGATAAATGGAAAAAGTACATAAACTATGACTCAAAGAACTATAGCCATTGGACAAATACATGAGGTAATGTTTAATTGTTCAAATAATAAAAGAAGTTCAAATACTAAATTTTGAGGAGGGGCAGATGGGGAGGGATGGCTTGGGAGTTTGGGGTTAGTAGATGCAAGCTATTATACACAGAAGAGGGGAACAATCAGGCCCTACTGTACAGCACAGGAAACTATATTCAATATCCTGTAATAAACCATGATGGAAAAGAAAAAATACTAGATTTTTTTTAAACTTTTAGTTTTGTGTTGGGGTGTAGCCGATTAACAAACAATGTTATGACCGTTTCAGGTGAACAGTGAAGGGACTCAGCCGTACATACACATGTACCCATTCTCCCCGAAGTCCCTACACTAACTTTTCATTTTGCTACCAAATTAGTGAAACAAAATTTTAAATTAACATAACTAATGCTGGCAAGGATATAAGTTTATAGGTAGATGGATAAATAATATGTGTATGACTTATATACTCTAAAGTGGGATAGTTTTTCAGAGTTATTTTGGCGCAAGGCAGCAAAGTGTCCATATTCTTTGACTCTCCTTCAGAGTCAACCATATTATATTGCAGATGGTCTGTGGATAAAGTTGTTCATTGCAGGGTGAGTTCTAATAACAAAATAAAACAAAAGGAAGCAATTTAAATGTCCAACTAGCAAGAGAACTGCCCTGGAATCATATCTGAACCAAACCCCACTCATGGGCTGTGCTACCAAGAGTTACCATGCTAACTCTCTCCCAAACTCATCTGAAAAAAAGAGGTAAATAATATCACCCACCATCCTGTAGCTGTGGGAAATAAACAAGATAAACATTGAAAGCTCAGGGTACTCAGTTTAGCATATAATAAACGTAACACGTTAGATATTATTTTCCTTGACAAAATACCATTTAGCCTCAAGAAGCTAAAAGTGTGAAATGAAAGTTGGGATAAAATATGCATATGATACACTCAGTTGGGAAAAATAATCCAATTACACACATCACATTGGCACTATGACCATCATAAACCATCCCTCTCTAATAAACTATATGTGCCTGCAAGGAGCCCGGAAGGTATTAAACTGACTTGAAAAAGTCATGATAAGATTATGGATGCATTGTTTTCTTTTGCATCTTCTTATACACCTGTAATAGTATTTTGGTACATAAAAATAAATTCACAAAAAAGGAAATATCCTCTATCAGATCAGTTTTTGACTCAGAAACCAGGAGAGGCGAGGGCAGTCGGCCTGGGCTGCTGGGTCCCTTCCTCGCTCATTGCCCTTGGCTGTCAGCTGGCCCCACAAGCCTGTCTCCTCTTGGAGTTCACTTTGTGATGCTTATGTGGGCAGCCTCTCTGAATCCTATCTGAAAGGCTCCATCTTTTCTCACTTTCTCAACCCAATAGATGGGCACTGTGTCTCCATTGTCCCCCTTTACAGATTCCGTCCCTCACCCACCACACGAGCAGGCGCACAAGCGTGGCAGGTCTCCTTTGACTCTGACGGACGAAAAAAGCTGTGTTTTCCAGGTCAAGTGCTGCCTGGAAGCCTCTTTTCTAGTGTTCAAAAGCCCTAATCCAGATGATTAAGTGGGGCTTTGCTGTTTAACTGCTTGGTGTCCTGCATGTTGCTTCTGTCTACACAAGACCAAGTTTGTGGTAGGGCCATAAACACTTCAAGCAAGAGAGTGCTTAAGACCAAAACTGAGTCCCCAGCTCAAGCTCCACTCACTGTTTGTCAAGAATAGGGACTCTTCTACTAATATTTCAATATACACAGCTCACAGTAGTTGCAAATTGCAATGTACAGGGACTTCCCGGTGGTCCAGCGGCTAAGACTCTATGCTCCCAATGCAGGAGGCCCAGGATCCAGCCCTGGGCAGTGACCTAGATCCCACATTTCTCAAGTAAGAGTTCACAGGCCACAGCTAAAGACCCCACTTGCCACAACGAAGATCCAAACTGCAGCCTGCTTCCTGTGGACTTACTACAGCAAATGAAGACATGGACATCAGGCACCTCAGCAGCTCAGGCGTGCTGAGCTCCACAGACATTCTGTTTAGCATTTATTGGCATCCACTGTGCGCCAGGCACACTTAAGCACCGCAGACAAATTCTCGTGATTGAGAAGAACTTGCAAGCTATGCATTCCAACCACCCAGTAGGCTCTTGTATCCCATTTACACCCTCTCCACTCAGAATAACTCTTAGGAGCAGCTCAGGATTCGTAAAGCTGTCCATCCCACTTTTGGTAAGGTTCTCCCTGAGGTTATTTCATAATCCATCAGTTATACAGAGGGAACTGTTGCCAGCTAACACCTCTTGCTAAGAACATGAGTTACTCCCGTCCCTAAATGTCCCAGCCGCCTCTTACCCTGTGACTCAGCAAAATGGCAGATGGGGGACTTTCCTGGTGATTCAGTGGTTAAGATTCTGTGCTTCCAATTCAGGGGCTTTGGGTTTGAACCTTGGTCAGGGAAATAAGATCCCACATGCTGCAGTCCCCTCTGGCCAAAAAAGGCAGACAGTTTGTTAGACCTGAAAGTTGACAATTCACCAAACAGATCTTGTGTATCGTGATATCAATCAGAAATAGGTGGTTTCCAGGTTAGTTGAAACAGTGTCTAGATGCTAGATTTTAGATGTTCAGCTGATGTTCAGCCTGTGCAATCAGGGCCCAAGAAGAGCAAATTAATCTTTTAGGCTCTTGGATGATGAGTCACAAATTCCATAAAAGGCCCACTTCCAGCCTCTGGCACTAAAGATTAATAGCTCTTCACCCTGAGTGTTTAAGTGTTTGATCCTCTGGAGACAGACGCATTCTCACAGGGAGTCCTGACCAAGAGTTCTGACCCCACCCTGGTTATGAGGAAATGCTTTGCCTAAGAAGCAGAAGTTAATAGGGGTGGAAAGGCTTGATGGCTGAAGCAAACAGCTTGAAAGAAAAATCTTATTTAAATTTTTAAAACTTAAAATAATTATGCTAGAAGATAAAGCAATGTGTTCAAAATGTTTATGGGAAATGGCTTTGAATTTAGCGTTCTCTGCCCACTCAAATTGTCAGTCAGATGTGAAGGGACAAAAAGACACTCTTGGGCATGCATGTGTGAACTCAGAAGGTGGTTGCCCATGTCTCCACCTAAGAGATCACTCAGAAACTACATTGGCAAAAAAAGAGAGAGAGAGAAATTTAATAAAAGGAAAGAAATGGGATAGAACCCAGAATGTGTGCCATTAGGCTGGAAATTCAGAGAGCCTTCTGTCAAGCAGTGAAATTATAGCACCAAATGACTGAATATCTGCCTCCATAGGTCCATTCACACTTTGAGAGGGTTCTTCCTGAGTAACTCAAAGCTCTCTAAAAAAACAAAAAGTACCTCCACTGAGCCTGGCCTTTGATCCATCTCCTCCTCCTCGGTGACTCATTCACTGATACATCCACAATAGTGTTCCATTGGGGTTGACCCAGGCAATGTCCAGCCCCTGGCCAGGCACTGTTCCAAGCAGTCCACCTCTGACCATCTGTAGGGGATTTCCTACTGCAAGAAAGGAAGGATGACTGAGCTCAAAGTTCTTGAGTCTGTCATTGATGGCTAATTTTCTGAGGCCAAAGTCAGGACGTAAGACTTGAGTGTCAAGTTAAAATATACTTACCTGAACTGAATGGACAGAATATTCAAAACCAGGCAGTTCTTGAAAAGTGGGATATATAACTATCATTATTGTCTTGAGATGTTTGTCTGAGAGACAAGGCAGATGTGAAATTCTGAGGTCCTGACCCAGTGGGCACGTGGATAATAACACTTTGACATGAATCTCTTCTTTTTTTAATATTTAGTTTATTTGGCTGGGTCATATTTGCGGCACTTGGAATCATCAGATGCAACAATGCAAATTCTTAGTTGTGGCACATGGGATCTAGTTCCTTGGTGTTGGTGTTGTTCAGTCACCCAGTCATGTCTGACTCTTTGTGACCACATGGACTGCAGCACACCAGGCCTCCCTGTCCCTCACCATCCCCTGGAGTTTGCCCAAGTTCACGTTCATTGCATCAGTGATACGCCAGCCCGACTAAGGATCAAACCCAGGCACCCTGCATTGGGAACTTGGAGTCTGAGCCACTTGGACCACCAGGGAAGTCCTTAAATGCCTTCTTATTTCTCTTTGAGGAGTCCTCCCAGTGACACTCTCTCACCTGGGCAGGGGAAAGATATTTGGTGCTTTAACAGGCTTATACCTGGGCACTCCTATAAATCTACAGTCTTTAGAAATTTATTTGATGATTATAAGGGCCTGTTGATTGGGGGGTGCAGGGAGAGAGAAAGTATTTGATAACTCAGACTCTTCTCTTTTGTCCCTAAAAACGGACCCCAAACTGTGTCTCCCACTTAGCAAACAAGTTCCTCCATTGGAAGGCAGTTAGGTAGCTTGCTGTTGTTACTCTAGCATTACCTCTAGGGTCAGGTGGGATCATCTTTTTTTAAGATTTATTTATTTTCTTTATTTATTTGGCTGCATCAGGTTTTAGTTTCAGCATGCAGCATCTTTAGTTGTGTCTTGAGGGCTTAGTTGTCCCTCAGCATGTGGGATCTTAGTGCCCCAACCAGGGTTTGAACCCACGTCACTTGCATTGAAAGGTGAATTCTTAACCACTGGACCCCCAGGGAAGTCCCTGAGGTTGGGGATATTAACTTCACTTAAACAACTTATTGAACAACTTGTTCTTCCTACCCCTTAGAATATCCTACCTCAGAACAATTCTGAAAAATATGACTTTCTATCTCACCACTTTTCCATGATATATTAATGTCTCTTAGCAATTGATGCCACTTTGGCCACCTCATGTGAAGAGTTGACTCATTGGGAAAGACTCTGATGCTGGGAGGGATTGGGGGCAGGAGGAGAAGGGGACGACAGAGGATGAGATGGCTGGATGGCATCACCGACTCGATGGACATGAGTTTGAGTGAACTCCGGGAGTTGGTGATGGATAGGGAGGCCTGGCGTGCTGCAATTCATGGGGTCATGGAGAGTTGGGACACAACTGAGTGACTGAAGAACCATATAAGCTAACTGGTCTACCCGTCAATGCCTTTTGAACAGGAGCCCTGAGGAAATACTACAACTCCAGGAACCAGTATTGAGAAGATGAATCTCTGGGCCTACAACTCCAGGAACCAGTATTGAGAAGATAAATCTCTGGGCCTACCTCCTCTCTCCAGGGCCCCTGCAAAGGACCCACTCGTCTTGGCCTCCAGATGCCCTGGTGCCAGCTGAGAGAGAAGGTAAGAACCAGGAGGACTCTCTTCCCTCTGGAGATTGTATCATCCTTGGTGAACTCTACCACAAGAGGGAGATAAGGGCTGAGAGGCTTATTTCCCATAGAGTTTGTTTCACACCCAGTAGGCACATGCCCCAAATCCAGAGAGGCAGTAGGCACCTTGCAAATATTTACCTGGCTACATGGCAACAGGGCAGTACTATTTAAAAGAAAAGGCACATGCCCTGCACTTCATTCTCTCCACACACATAAAAAAGGCCACATTCTTTTCTGTGACTATCTTTCCATGTTAAGATCGCACCCCTTTAATTTCCAAATCATCCAGTTATCCAGGGTTTGAACATCCAACAGAGATGATATCAGGTTTGCCTTCACCTGTGAAGTGGCCATCACTCGGCCTTGGAGTTCAGACTCATCCTCGTGTTCTCAGAAATGAGAACCGCAGCACCGCACACTTTCTTTGACCTGCTGCATATCTCCTACTGATAAATTAAGGACACCCTGGTGGCCCAGATGGTAAAGAATCTGCCTGCAGTGCAGGAGACCCAGGTTCGATCCTGAGGTTGGGAAGATGCCCTGGATGAGGAAATGGCAACCCACTGCAACATTCTTACCTGGAAAATTCCATGGACAGAGGAGCCTGGCAGCCTGTGTCACACACACACACACACACACACACACACACACACACACACACAAGCGTTTGGTGCTTACAGAAGTCCATAACAGAGCACAATAGAGAAAGGAACCAGAACATGACCTTCCTTTCCATAAGGAGCTGAGGGAAAAAATTAAGCGCTTTCAGAGACCCACCTAACTGAGCCACCTTCTCCTCAAAACACGTAAGCAAAACTGTGGGCTTGGTACCATGGCAATAGCATGTTACCAGAAAACTTGTTGAAAGGTCAAGCTCATATGAAGAACAAGGGGAAGACCTTAGTCACTGAAAACTCACACAGCAAGACAGGCACTCGCCTCTGTGTAAACAGCATTCTCAGATGTGCCATATGTCACAGCTGGTAAGTACAAGGGCCTCCTGCAAGAGGAACAGTACACGCGTTAACAACCATTTTATCAAGTAGCACTTGCATGGCACCATCTTGTGGTGAATCCATTTAGCAACTTGAGAGAAAGAGGAAGCCCATTTTTTCCATTTTATTAATTTCATGATGTGCAGTATTTATACTCTTTTTGATAAATTTAAACAGATTGAGCTTCTACTTCCTAATGATACAAAGGAGTTCAGGATACATTTTCCATTGGATCTAAGAGTGAATAAATACTGATTGAGATTTCCCCACCCCAAAGTCAGCGATTGTAAAATTCAGGAAACAGATACACACTACTATATAAAAAATAGATTAACAACAATGACCCACTGTATAGCACAGGGAACCAGATTCAATATCTTACAACAACTTAAAATGGGAAAGAGTCTGAAAATATGTGTGTGTGTGTGTGTGTGTGTGTGTGTACACATATAGAGAGCTGAATCACTGTGCTGTACACTTGAAACTAACATAACATCATCAATCAATTACAGTCCAATGAAAACTAAATACATAATAATAAACAAAAATCAAGGAAAATTTTTGAGGAAGACATTTGTTTCACAGAAAATTATTTTTTAATGACAATTACCTTTCTTTATTTGAGAAAAAAACTTCATCCCAACGTTTGGGTGATTCCATTGTACAACCTCATTTCCAGGCAATTTCAAAGATAAGGGAATTTTGCCAGATTCAATCATTGATGGATTGGTTTCAAACAACCTGAAAGGAACATAAGGGCCTGAGCACAGGGGTCTATATTTTTCTATTTTCCTTTTCAACTTGGGAAAGGGTTAACCAGTGGTCTCCCTAAAATTTACATATCAATGATGCATCCTGTTTATGTATGAAAACGTCACATGATTGAATGTGCACCTGCAGAACCAGAGCTGAAACCCAGGTCCCTGAATTTCTAGGCTTGTGGTCTTTGCTGAAGATCTCAGAGCTTTGCTTAGCTAGTGAACCCACATGAGTTAGGAGTGAAGTTCCGCATTTGTGTGGTGAAGAAATCAGTTGCAAATCTGTGACAGAGTAGTCATGGGGAAATACATGAGCAAGACAGCCAGCCCTGTCAAGCTGAGGACTAGAAAAGCTCCAGGCCACAGTCAGGATTCTTTATGTTGCTAGCCCAGCCTTACAGCAAACACCGTCGCCCACCTTCCACCCAAAACTCACCAGCCTGTAGGATACCCCTGCTCCCAAAATCTTCTCAAGTCCTGCACTTAAGGTAACATGGTGATATCACAGTGCCAAGTTCACAGAGGGCACTCAGTGACTGCTCTTGACCTGTTAACTGATGACATATCCTTTGTAATGAATATCAGAAGATCCCCAATGTCTGAAACATATTGGCCATGAAATAAATACTTTGTTGACTGCATTTTTAAAAAGTTAAATCAAAATTCTCTCTGAAGCCACTACGGAAAACAGTATACAGGTTCCTTAAGAAACTAAAAATAGAGTTACCATAGGAACCAGCAATCCCACTCCTGGGCATATATCCAGAAAAGAGGAAAACTCTAATTCAAAAACTACACACACCCCAATATTTATATACAGCAGCACTATTTACAATAGCTAAGAGATGTGGAACCATAAGTTTATTGGATAAATGGATAAATGGATAAAGAAGATGTGATATATATATAGACATATACACACACACACACACATATATTGTTGTTGTTGCTCAATTGCCAAGTCATGTCTGACTCTTTGCAATCCCACGGACTGCAGCATGCCAGGCTTCCCTGTCCCTCACCATCTCCCGGAGTTTGCCCAAGCTTATGTTCATTGAATCGGTGTATATGTATATATTTATACATAAATGTATATGTATAGATTTATATAATGGAATACCACTCAGCCATGAAAAATAATGAAATATTACCACTTACGGCAATATGGATAGAACTAGAGATTGTCATACTTAAATAAAGTCAGACAGAGAAAGAAAAATATCATGATACCACTTATATGTGGAGTCTAAAAAAGTGATGTAAATGAAGTTGTTTATGGAGCAGAAATAGACTCACAGACATAAAAAATAAACTTATGGTTACCAAAGAAGAAAGAGGTGGGGAGGGATAAATTAGGAGTCTGAGACTAACATGTAACACTACATGTAACATACAGCACTACAATATATAAAATAGATAAACAATAAGGACCTATTGTATAGCACAAGGAACTATACTCAGTATCTTGTAATAATTGAGAATGGAAAAAATCTGAAAAAGAATGTATATACAGAACTGAATCACTTTACTGTACAGTATACTTAAAACTAACACATTGTAAATCAACTATATTTCGATTCACAATAAATATAAAAAAAAAGAATTCTCTCTTGTTCAAACTCTGAGTTATTTTGTTCAGATTAAGATTAAGCAAATGTTTACTGACTGCATTGGTATGGGGCAGGCGTGGTCACATACATGCTTCATTGTGGCTAAATCTGTACAGTCAGCCTGCCTGAAGAGGCTATCCCTCAATAAACTTGCATTGTTGTGGTAGGAAGTCCCTCTACTGGAAGAAATAAGCAGGGATGGGTGAGAATTATCGCAATTAGCTTGCAAGCATTTGGGAGGTGGAGGTGCCTGGAAATGCTGTTGAGGTCAGGAGGGCATCTAACTCAGTTCTCTGGAAGCCAGGTGCCGGGCATAACATGAAAGACAAGACAGAGAAAGCCACAGACAATGCCATTGGCCAGGTGAGAGTTGGAAGGAGGATGTGGTTGGCGAAAACGGAGATCAAAAGCAGTGCGGTTGGAAGTTGGCCCTCAGATTCCAGGAAAGGAGGACCATCAAAGGAAGCCACAGGAGCCCAGGAGCAGAAATCATTTTGGTGAGAGTCTTAAAGTGGAACAAAGGAGAAAACAGGAGATGGGAGAGTGCCTGGACCAAGGGTTTGAGGATTTTGCAGCTCTCCTTCCTGTCCTCCCTATACAATTTCACTGCTCACTCATGGAGGGGAGAGATTAAGAGTTTGAACTGAGAAATGTTCTTTTTTTGCTGGTCTCAGCAGCCAACATAAAATGTTAAAAGGAAAAGAAAATGAACACATGTGACCAAGGGGAGTAGGGGTACCATGGTGACCAAGTGTGGATTGCAGTGATCTGTTTCCTTCTCATTCTGTTCCCAAAATACTCCAAGGACATGTTTGTGATGCACTAACCTGGCAGGAAAGGAAGAGATCTGAGAAGATACAGATACAGATGGAAGGAGAGATGCCTAGGGCATAATTAGGCAGTGGGAGGCAAGCTGAGGAAGGGAAAACAGATTTGGAAGAAGTCGTAGAAATAGCTGCAAGGCCCTAGAGAGGAGTTGAAAGCACTTACAAAGTCATTCTGGGAGAGGAGGGAGGCAGCCGTGCAGGAGGACCGTGAGGGGTGGGAGGGGGAGGATGAGCAGGCATGGAGTTACGATGAGAGGGCACCATTGCACCCGGGTGGGAATCTTGACACTCTGAGGTGACCCATTCCAGCTGCCCCCATCCTCAGATGCCCCTCCTTTAACTGCAGGCAGGACCCTTGCTGCCACCCTCATCAGGTCAGGGATTAAGTCACAACTCAGTTTCAGGTGGAGTAGCTGCAGTGGAAACAGATGACAGATGACACACCATAAGAGGAAAACATGTAAGGACTCTGCTCCTTTAAAAGGATTCTGCTTGCTACTCTCCCACCTTCATCCCCCCAAAAGAGAATACCCATTATCCTGGGGCCATCTTGAATAACAAACTCTGAGGAAAGAAAAAGGGAAAACACAAGCAAAGAGGTGAATTTTCCACGAGGTGACAGCTACTCCTTTCTCTACTCCCCACAGCCAACCATGTATTACACATTTCCTCCTGGTCTGGTGGCAGAAAAGCCTCTTGGGATGGAGAGCTGGCTCTCCCTGGTCTGTTAAGGTCAAGGCCACTGGGGCTGAGCATCCTTTGGGAAGTTCCTTCTCTGGGGCCTCCCTACTTCCTCCACCCAAACCTCCAACTCCACTCTGATGGAAAGACCCACCAAGGAATAAAAAGAGAGGGAATAGATAATAAAAGTGGTCTCTTTATAGAAGTTTCTCGCACACATGTCCACAGATATGAAAGAATATGTTCAGGAAAGATTATGGAGAGGATGACCAAGTAAAGAGTCTATGAACTTCAGGAGAAAAATATCCAACCTGAAGAATAGAGATAAAAGATGTTTTCTTAAAAATGAACAAAAGCACCCAAGCCATAAAATAATAACTGAAGTTTTGATATCTGTGTCATTGAAGTCCAGAGGAAGAGGAGAGATAGATACAGAAAATATCTTTGAAAAAAATAATGTCCCCAAATTTGGTGAAACATATGAAGTCGCAGATTCAAGAAACTCAGTGAATCACAAACAGAATAGATGCAAAGAAAAGCACGCACAGATGCTGAAATTCAAACTGCTGAAAGCCAAAAAAGAAAAGGAAAAGGAAAACATTTTCAAAAGCAGCTAGTGAAAACCACCTTAGCTATCAGAGAACAGTGATTGGAATTACTGCAGAGTTCACCTCAGGGACAACGGAGGACGGAAGATAGTAGAAGGACATCTTAAAAGTTGTGAAAGGAGAGAACTCTTAATCCAAAATTTCATACCCATGAAAATATTCCTCAGGAATGAAGGCAAACACTCTCAGATGAAGAAAAACTAAAAGGACTGCTAAAGGAAACTCTTCAGACTGAGAAATTATACCAGAGGGAAACTTGAAACTTCACGCACAAAAGAGCTGCAGAAATGACTGGGTTTCTGGGTCTACACAATTCAGGTTGGCTGCTTCATATGCAATCTACACAAGCCTTCCCCATTCTTCCAGGTATAGTTGTATGTGCTGAATGTTTCTCCAAGGTCAGCAAATGCTTTATAATTATTCTTGTATTCACCTACAGTGGCTCCCGTTGTCCTGTGTATATGATGTAGGAAATTGGTTCAAAGACTCTGGAGACATAATATCTGGATTCAAAGCCTACAACTTCCACTTACTAATTGGGTGTCCTTGAGACAGTCACTTAACCTCTTTATGCCTCAGTGTTCTTATCTTTAAAATGGGAGTGTAATGTATCTCCCTTGCATGTTACCAAGAAGATCAATTAGTTAATGAAGAGAAAGTGATTAAAACAGGCCTGGAAACCTACTATGTGTTATGTGTGTTAACCACTATTGCAAGTGCTTGGAAATTACTAAATAATTACGCCTAGCATGGACTGATACATCATCAGCCTTCAATTTCAAACCCAACAGTTATCTAAGGACTAAACTAATCTCACAGTAAATCCTACGCTACTTGTATTTTTGTAAAATCTATATCAAAATATTTCAAAAATTGGAGTGGTCAAGACTGTTCTCTCTCTTTTTTTCCAGGTGCACCTTCCCTGACCAGAGACCCAATTCCCTGCCCCCACCCTCCACCAGGAAGCATGGAGTCTTAACCACGGGACAACCAGGGAAGTCCCAAGAATGTTCTTTGGATAAATCAAATCTCAATTGTAATTGATGTAAAACAGAACATAAGTTGACAGTAGGATTTTGCAAATGAATAATATCATCTGGCACATAAAGCTTAACCATGTCTCTTCACTCAGCTAAACAGAGTATTTTTATCACACGTTCTTTACTAGTCCTTACCTTGAACTTTCCTCTGATGGTTGGTATTTGAAGTAGATTTGCAAAGACACATGTGTCCATTCACATTTCTAGGAAATAAAAACTCCAATCCCTCTGTCAAGTTCTGTCATCAGAAACTTAGCTACTTAAGCCTCCCATAGAAAGCCCTTCAAAATTCTATTTTGATATGTCTTTGATTTTTTGGTCAAAGGTCAATATAAGAAATGGCCATATAAAGACTATCCTTGCATTTGCTGTAAAACTGCTAAAATATAGACATTCTTCATTATACAAATTTTACAATAAATCCCCAAAGATACTCTCTCCTGATAAATTACTATCATTACTTTTGTTTGATAATAAAAATTGTATTCAATGGTTTGCCACCCAGGTATCATACAAGAATAGCCTTGAGTAGGTTTTAACCCCTCTTTGTCCTCAGGCCTTACCTTGTACCATTTAAATCAGAATCCTGGGGAATGAAGGGCTTCCCAGATGACTCAGTGGAAAAGATTTCGCCTGCCAATGCAGGAGATGCAGGAGACTACGGTTCCATCCCTGGGTCAGGAAGATCCCCTGGAAGAGGGAATTGCAACCACCCCAGTATTCTTGCCTGGGAAATCCCGTGGACAGAGGAGCCTGGCGGGCTACAGCCCATGGGGTTGCATAGAGTCAGACCCGACTGAGCACACACACACCTGGGGAACATGACTCAGACTTGATGATTTTTTAAAAGTTCTACAGGAGTTTGTCTGTCTGTTTGTTTTTTAAAAATTTCTTGATGTAGACCATTTTTAAAGTCTTTATTGAACTTGTCACAGCATCATTTCTGTTTTATGTTTTGGTTTTTTGGCCAAGAGACATGTGGGATCTAAACTCTCCAACCAGGAATTGAACCCGAACGTCCTGCATTGGAAGGCATAGTCTTACCCACTGGACTGCCAGGAATGTCCCCTCCAGGATCGGGCCCAGGTATAGGTGTTTCTACCTTTGTGTGCAAGTGCACTTTTGAGTGTTTCTAAAACCTTCTGTGATGATGCCCCAGCAATTATGTGAGTGCATCAAGCTATCCGCCATGGTGGTCTCTGACTCTTAACAGCAGTATTTGACAGCTCAGAATTCGTTAAGTATAATTTAGGTGATATTATCCAAACTTGGAATTTTCATTTGCCCACACCTTTACTTCATATGTGAGGTTGCTCAGTTCAGTTCAGTCGCTCAGTCGTGTCTGACTCTTTGCGACCCCATGAATCGAAGCACACCGGGCTTCCCTGTCCATCACCAACTCCCGGAGTTCACTCAAACTCACATCCATCGAGTCAGTGATGCCATCCAGCCATCTCATCCTCTGTCATCCCCTTTTCCTCCTGCCCCCAATCCCTCCCAGCATCAGAGTATTTTCCAATGAGTCAACTCTTCACATGAGGTGGCCAAAGTACTGGAGTTTCAGCTTTAGCATCATTCCCTCCAAAGAACACCCAGGGCTGATCTCCTTCAGAATGGACTGGTTGGATCTCCTTGCAGTCCAAGGGACTCTCAGGAGTCTTCTCCAACACCACAGTTCAAAAGCATCAATTCTTCAGTGCTCAGCTTTCTTCACAGTCCAACTCTCACATCCATACACGACCACTGGAAAAACCATAGCCTTGACTAGACGGACCTTTGTTGGCAATGTCTCTGCTTTTCAATATGCTGTCTAGGTTGGTCATAACTTTTCTTCCAAGGAGTAAGCGTCTTTTAATTTCATGGCTGCAGTCACCATTTGCAGTGATTTTGGAGCCCCCCCAAAAATAAAGTCTGACACTGTTTCCACTGTTTCTCCATTTATTTCCCATGAAGTGATGGGACCAGATGCCATGATCTTCATTTTCTGAATGTTGAGCTTTAAGCCAACTGTTTCACTCTCCTCTTTCACTTTCATCAAGAGGCTTTTTAGTTCCTCTTCACTTTCTGCCATAAGGGTGGTGTCATCTGCATATCTGAAGTTATTGATATTTCTCCCGGCAATCTTGACTCCAGCTTGTGCTTCTTCCAGCCCAGTGTTTCTCATGATGTACTCTGCATAGAAGTTCAATAAGCAGGGTGACAATATACAGCCTTGACGTACTCCTTTTCCTATTTGGAATCAGTCTGTTGTTCCATGTCCAGTTCTAACTGTTGCTTCCTGACCTGCATATAGGTTTCTCAAGAGGCAGGTCAGGTGGTCTGGTAATCCCATCTCTTTCAGAATTTTCCAGTTTATTGTGACCCACACAGTCAAAGGCTTTGGCATAGTCAATAAAGCAGAAATAGATGTTTTTCTGGGACTCTCTTGCTTTTTCAATGATCCAGAGGATGTTGGCAATCTGATCTCTGGTTCCTCTGCCTTTTCTAAAACTAGTTTGAACATCAGGAAGTTCATGGATCATGTATTGCTGAAGCCTGACTTAGAGAATTTTCAGCATTACTTTACTAGCGTGTGAGATGAGTGCAATTGTGCCGTAGTTTGAGCATTCTTTGGCATTGCCTTTCTTTGGGATTGGAATGAAAACTGACCTTTTCCAGTCCTGTGGCCACTGCTGAGTTTTCCAAATTTGCTGGCATATTGAGTGCAGCACTTTCACAGCATCATCTTCCAGGATTTGAAATTTCTCAACTGGAATTCCATCACCTCCACTAGCTTTGTTCATAGTGATGCTGTCTAAGGCCCACTTGACTTCACATTCCAGGATGTCTGGCTCTAGGTGAGTGATCACACCATCGTGATTATCTTGGTCGTGAAGATCTAGGGCTGTCATAATGAAAGTAGTGCAGGCTGCATGACTTAAACGATGGAAACGAACTTTCTGACAGTGCTGGAGGCTGGAAATCCAAGATCAAGGTATTGGCAATTTGGTTTCTCCTGAGGCCTCTTTCGGAGAAGGCGATGGCACCCCACTCCAGTACTCGTGCCTGGAAAATTCCATGGACGGAGGAGTCTGGTAGGCTGCAGTCCATGGGGTCGCTAAGAGTCAGACACGACTGAGAGACTTCACTTTAACTTTTCACTTCCATGCATTGGAGAAGGAAATGGCAACCCACTCCAGTGTTCTTGCCTGGAGAATCCCAGGGACAGGGGAGCCTGGTGGGCTGCCGTCTATGGGGTCGCACAGAGTCGGACACAGCTGGAGTGACTTAGCAGCAGCAGCAGCAGTAGAGGCCTCTTTCCTTGGCTCACAGATGCTCTTGCTGTGTCCTTCCATGGTCTTTCCTTTGTCTGCCAAATCTCCTCTTCTTATAAGGATTGGTTTAGGGTAACAGAAGTGCCTCATTTTAACTTGATGACCTCTTTAGAGGCACTACCTCCAAGTTTAGTTCCATTCTGAGGTCCTGGGGATTAAGGCCTTAACATAAGAGATTCAGGGAGGATGCAATTCAACACATAGAAAGTCTCTTTGCACTTACTGCTCACTTGTACAGTCATTTGAAACATACCTGGATTCATCTCCATCTATTTTATATTTCATTATCTGCAAAAGCTTACTGATTGTCTAAGCCCTTTTTTCCCTGCCCTCGAGGAGGGCCCTGGGAGCAGGACTGGTTTATGCACACTTACATGAGGCCTGAAGTTTGAATAACCAGTCTAAACTTCAGTGTGCTTCCCTGGTGGCTCAGATGGTAAAGAATCTGCTTGTGATGCAGGAGACCCAGGTTCAATCCCTGGATGGAGAAGATCCCCCAGGGAAGGGAATGGCTACCCACTCCAATATTCTTGCCTGGGAAATCCCAAGGACAGAAGAGCCTGGCAGGCTACAGTTCATGGGGTTGCAAAAAGTCAGACACAACTGAGTGACTAACACACTGTAGCAGGAAATCGGAGTTACCCAGGGAGTTTTTAAAATGCTGTCATTCCAGATATTTCAGTCTCATGATCTAGCTGGTTCCTCTGCATTGGTAATTCTAAAAAGAAAGGAAAAAACATAACCCTCTCCAGGTGATGGGAATGTGTAACCAGGGCTGAGAGCTACTGGTTTCAATGAATGGATGAGATTGACGAGAACTTTTCCAGGTGAGGATGAGGAAGAGAAGTATGGGACATGAAAGCAAGATAACCCGGTGTATTTGAAGGACAGTGAGAAGACTGACTCACAGGAACCAGAGATCAAATTGCCAACATCTGCTGGATCATTGAAAAAGCAAGAGAGTTCCAAAAAACATTTACTTATGCTTTATTGACTATGCCAAAGCCTTTGACTGTGTGGATCACAACAAACTGTGGAAAATTCTTCAAGAGATGGGAATACCAGACCACCCTACCTGCCTCCTGAGAAATCTGTATGCAGGTCAAGAAGCAACAGTTAGAACCAGACATGGAACAACAGACTGGTTCCAAATTAGGAAAGGAGTACATCAAGGCTGTATATTGTCACCCTGCTTATTTAACTTCTAATTAGAGTACATCATGCGAAATGCCAGGATGGATGAAGCACAATCTGGAATCAAGATTGCTAGGAGAAATATCAGTAACCTTAGATATGCAGATGACACCACCCTTATGGCAGAAAGCAAAGAGGAACTGAAGAGCCTCTTGATGAAAGTGAAAGAGGAGTGTTAAAAGGCCGGTTTGAAACTCAACATTCAAAAATCCAAGATCATGGCATCCAGTCCCATCAATTCATGGCAAAGTGATGGAAAAACAATGGAAACAGTGACACTTTATTTTCTTGGGCTCCAAAATCATTGCAGATGGTGACTGCAGCCATGAGATTAAAAGATGCTTGCTCTTTGGAAGAAAAGTTATGACCAAACTAGACAGCATATTAAAAAGCAGAGACATTACTTTGCAGACAAAGGTCCATCTAGTCAAAGCTCTGGTTTTTCCAGTAGTCATATATGAATGTGAGACTTGGACCATAAAGAAAGCTGAGTGCTTAAGAATTGATGCTTTTGACTTATGGTGTTGGAGAAGACTCTTGATGGTCCCTTGGACTTCAAGGAGATGAACCAATCGATCCTAAAGGAAATCAGTGCTGAATATTCCTTGGAAGAACTGATGCTGAAACTGAAGCTCCAATACTTTGATCACCTGATGCCAAGAACTGACTCCTTGGAAAAGATCCTGATGATGGGAAAGATTGAAGGCAGGAGCAGAAGGGAATGACAGAGGATGAGATGATTGGATGGCATCAGCGACTCAATGAACATGAGTGTGAGCAAGCTCCGGGAGTTGGCGATAGACAGGAAGCCTGGTGTGCAGCAGTCCATCAGGTCACAAAGTGTTGGACACAACTGAGCAACTGAACTGAACTGAACTGAGAAGACTGACAGGCTGGAACTGTGGGTGTGACTTAGAAGTAAAGGAAAATAAGATCACAGAGGTCAGAGTGAAACTACTGTAAGGCTTGTAGAACCTGTGTACAGACAGGAAAGACAGGAGGAATGTAGAAACCAAGTCAGCAAGCTCAGCTAGTTGGTTATTACAGAAAAATAGGTGTAAGATAATGAGGACTTTGCCAAGCTGTGGCACTGAAACAGCCACGCAGGAATAGGTATAAGGATTGGGAAGGAAGGACTGGGAGGATTTGCTAAATGGATGAACTGGTAAGAGATAAATGTTAAGGAGATTAAAGTAAAGGTTGCACTATAAACGATTCCAAGGTCTCAAAGCTGATGGTCTAGGAATATGCTATTAACAAAAAAAAATGAATATAAGAAGCTGTTGTCATGGAATAAAGAGCATAAATTTGTCTAGATCATAATCTTGTCTATGAAATTTTAACCTTCTTAAGTCCAGTTAGAATTGGACATGGAATAACAGACTGGTTCTAAATAGGAAAAGGAGTACATCAAGGCTGTATATTGTCACACTGCTTATTGAACTTATATGCAGAGTACATCATGAGAAACCCTGGGCTGGATGAAGCAAAAGCTAGAATCAAGATTGCCGGGAGAAATATCAGTAACCTCAGATATGCAGATGACACCACCCTTATGGCAGAAAGTGAAGAGGAACTAAAAAGCCTCTTGATGAAAGTAAAAGAGAAGAGTGAAAAAGTTGGTTCAACATTTAGAAAACTAAGATCATGGCATCTGGTCCCATCACTTCATGGGAAATAGATGGGGAAACAGTGAAAACAGTGTCAGACTTTATTTTTTGGGCTCCAAAATCACTGCAGATGGTGACTGCAGCCATGAAATTAAAAGACGCTTGCTCCTTGGAAGAAAAGTTATGACCAACCTAGACAGCATATTGAAAAGCAGAGACATTACTTTGCCAAAAAAGGTCCATCTAGTCAAGGCTATGGTTTTTCCAGTGGTCATGTATGGATGTGAGAGTTGGACTGTGAAGAAGGCTGAGCGCCGAAGAATTGATGCTTTTGAACTGTGGTATTGGAGAAGACTCTTGAGAGTCCCTTGGACTGCAAGGAGATCCAACCAGTACATTCTAAAAGAGATCAATCCTGGGTGTTCTTTAGAAGGAATGATGCTAAAGCTGAAACTCCAATACTTTGGCCACCTCATGCAAAGAGCTGACTCATTGTAAAAGACTCTGATGCTGGGAGGGATTGGAGGCAGGAGGAAAAGGGGACGACAGAGGATGAGATGGCTGGATGGCATCACTGACTCGATGGACGTGAGTTTGAGTGAACTCCGGCAGATGGTGATGGACAGGGAAGCCCTGTGTGCTTCGATTCATGGGGTTGCAAAGAGTCGGACACGACTGAGCAACTGAACTGAACTGAACTGAAAGTCAGGGATAACATCTTTTTTATTCACACATGGCATGATGTCTTATGTATAACAGCTGCTCCATACACTTCGGTTGGCTAGAGTTAAATGAGGTAGAATCGTAACACCTAAGTAGACATCCAGATATGAAAATAAACATGACAGAGAAGAGAAATTAACATGGAAGAGATGAGCAGGAATTGAGGCTTCTCGCATGACAGAGCCCTCTGGGAAACACACTGAATGTCTAACAAGGGTTTTAAGCATCTCTGCAGAACCTCTCCATCCTGCATCTTTTTCTTCTCTCTGGCTCACCCACTGTAAGAGACATATGTTGTTTTCATCATCCAGCATTCACTCCCTTTGCTGGTTCCTCAATTTCCCTTTGGAGAACTTCCACCTCCCAGGGCATGTGGTCTGGTTGGGACTGTCAGAGTGCCCTGCCCACTCTAGCAAGCATGTCAAACTACTATTTAAACATCAGGACTGTTCATTACATTCAACCTCTCCTCTTCCTGGAGGCCTTCCTGGACCACTGTGCCTTCCATTCCCCTCCTCTTTTGAATTTCTACAAAGTTAGAGTTCATGAAATTCAAACTAGCAGCAAGTGCCCTTTTTACCTAAGCTGGACCAACCAGACTCTCTCTCCTGGATTCTTAGTGTTGAGTAGAGTAACCAGCTCAGAAACCAGAACTTCTTTGGTGGCTGAGTCCTGGTAACACTGCCCACCAGGTCTGTGAAATTGCTGAGGTCTCTGTCCTCTCCACAGCCTGTTTACTCAACCTTGCTGATAATTACCCTTCCACTACATCCCCTTTCCGTAGTTAACCAGAATCAGTTTCTGTTGCTTGCAAATAGAACTTAGCTGACTGCATTATTTCCCATTGTTCAAATTTTGCACAACTTTGCTTTGCATTCAAAATCCAGAAGTGAGCATACAATATCCCATGGTCTTTCTCTCCCCCTTTTTAAGGCTCATCCCAGGGATTCTCATCTTTATTTCAAAGAGGCAACTTCTGACAGCACATGGTGATGGGAAGCAGACAGCTGACATGTTTATACCTTCCACGTCTCACACCTACTAACTCATTGTCAGAGGTGCCTGGGACCCTTCTGCCCTGGATTATAAATTGTCTGGTTAAAATATTGTCTCTCTTCCTACTCCATTTATTTCCCAAACTCTAAACCCCTCCTAGGGTATGTCAGATGCCTGTCAGGAGTATCTGAGAATATGTTTCTCCATCCCTTCTTCTTTCCTGTCTCTCTATCCAATATCTTCTTTTTTTTGAGGAACCACTTTTAAAAAAAATAACTAAAAACTGAAGTGCTCCCAACATCACTAACATGCATAAAGGAGGCTCTGCTTCTCTCATGTGTGGGAGAAATAGATGTAAATTCTGCCTGTGGAAGTGTGGGCTTCCATCAGATCCAGGGATCAATGCCGTTTACCAGGCTCAAAACAAACAGCCCTCACAGCAATAATGTTACTTGGTATTTCTCCGAGCAATTCATAGACATGAAAGAATTAGCTGTCAGTTCTTCCTAAAAGAATGAGTGTGATTCTGGATCTGATCCTGTCCTGTTTCTCAGACTTAAACAAAGGGCCCTGCATGTAGACTGTGCTGAACAAGATGACTTCTCACAAGGAAAAGAGGGGAGAAGTGAAGAGTGTAAGAAAGAGAGAGAGAAGACCTACCATTCATCCAACAACTATTGTGAGTTTGGGATGACAGACTCACATCTGTCTGAGATGCCCTGATTCTCCCAATGTCAACAGTTTGGAGAAAAACACCCCAGCGTTCTGGCTGAGCTCTGGCTTCATTTATCATACTCGATGACTCCACAGAGGGGTTTCCACAGAGGTTGGGCTGTCTCCAGCCATCCCTCAAGCTGTGATCTTCTGTGTTTGATGATTCTTCTCGTGTGTTACTGGCCCTCTTCCTTATACCAAGTTCAAGTGTTGCCTCACTTATCAAAGCAATTCAGTTTCAAACTAACGCCTGTAACTTGTGTATGTACAAACACATATACACATAACATCTGTACTCTTTTTTTCTGTTCCCCGTTCTCGTTTGGGACCAGGGCCTGGGGAGGCAAGTAAAGAAAGAACCATGCCTATTAGCCCAATGTTTTGCAATGATGTGACTGGAAAGAATGAGATTAGGGACTGGCTTATTCCTTTTCAAGAAATTCTGTCATCAAAAGGAAGACGTGCCTTCACCTGCTCAGAGAAATCACTGGCTGAACTTCTTCACAGAGAGACACCCTGTGAACACCAAAAAAAAAAAAAAAGAAATGAAGGGCGTAAAAGCAAGAGCCAAACCTTTCCATGGCTTTACACACTGGTCTACCTTAAGATTACTGTGTTTCAGAGTTTTGTCATGCACAGAATGCTCTCTTGTGCCCTGAGTCTCCCAGTGTCAACAGTAATCACTCACGTCTGAGTCAGGGAAGGCTGACACAGCAAGTACAATCCCCTCAACAAACCGCCTTCTCTCACCTCTCGACTGTCACCCTGGTGTGGACGAAGCTGTTTGGCATGAAATAAAACATACGCAACAAACCAAGTTCAGCACCAATCATCTGGAGGATAGGTATTTGCCTAATGGCACAAAATGGATTTTTTTTTTACCGTATAGTCTTGTTCTCATAAATTTGATAAATTATATTAAAGCAACTTTTAACTTATAAAATTCCTATAAAATTAAAAAGGTTTTACATGTTACAAAACCAGCTATAAATCAAGGCACCTCTTTATTGTTGATTGCCTGTCCACACATATGTGTATTCACCTATCTTAGACATTCTATTTGTGTGTGTGTATTTCACCACTGGATTGTAAATCTCCTCAAGGCCAGAGACCATTGCCTCCTACCCATCCAGGGCTTTCAAAAACCTAAACTAAGGAATTAAAGAATCAGGAGAGGAGGCAATCGGAGGAAATAAATGTGCCAGCCTACGACTCAAACACAGGTGAGACTTCTAAAATACCGTGCTGCTCCTGGTGCCCCTTCCCTCAAAGATGCTTTGTGGTTATTACACTCCAGGAGGGAGACGAGCAATAAAAGTGTACCCGCCCATCAACACATCAGCTTTCAGTTTTTCAAGGTTTTTGGTTTTTTTTTTTTTCAGATTTGTAGTTATTTTCCTCCAAGTGTAATAAAAGTTGAGTGACCTATTCAGAGTCTGCATTGAGCAAGAATGTGCGGGCACCAAGCCCAGTCAAGTGGCTTAGCTCTTGCTGTAGCCAAAGGAACCCCATTAAGCCAAAAGCTCAACTGAGGGCGCTGGATAAGCACACACATGGAGCCTGGGAGCGTCGGCCCTGATCTGAAGAGGCAGCACAAATCAGGAGATGCTCAGGCGAGCCTGGAGCAGGAGCACACACTCTTTCTGGCAGCATCTCATGGCCCACAGGAAGGAATGGATGGCCTCTCAGAATTCCACTCTGGAACAAACGCAAACCAACATGACTGACTTAAGTGGGTGGATGATCAAATGGTGAGAATCATTACCTCTTGAAATGGGACGATGAAAGAAACCTGTTCTTGAAGTAGGAAGGAGATTCCAAGTTTTATTTTCTATGCTTCCAAGTTTGTTCGTGTATTTGGTCTCCAGTTCACGAAAATAGGTCTCCACCAGAATTTTCTGAGATGGCTATATATATATATATATTTTACTTATAGGGAAAATTGAAAGCATCACAGATTAATTGAATACAGTCCACATAAACCCGCATAGATTTCAGGTTGTTTTTCTGTGGATTTTGAAGTCGAATGATATCTAGGGTAAAGAGTGTAGGCTTTGGACTTGGACAAATCTGGGTTTGGGCCCCACTTCTGTAATTTACTGTTTGTTACCTAGAGCAAGTTATCTGAGCTGCAAATTCATCTTCTGTAAAATAGGAAGAATTACTGCTTAATTTATCTAGCTGTAGAATTAAAAATCAGGTAATTTGCATCAGATATTTGGCATTCCCTATTCTATAATTTTTTCATTACCAGGTTAGTCATTTCTTGTGTCTCCTCAATGGATACATTTTTTCCTTTCAGTCCCTAATTTATTGCTTTAATATAATTGTATTTGAAACATTTCTGATATATTGGGTTTATTTTCAATCTTCAGGCTGCTCCCTCCCTGTCCCTGGTCAAGTGGAGTGGCTCTGTACTGCAAAGGCACAAACTGTATCTCAGGCAGGAGGAGCAAGTCTTCAGGTGAATGTTGGTTTCACTACAGACTATGCTGTGGCAGAGCCAAGACCAGGTATGCAGGTAGGATGGGGAAAATAAACACAGAGGGGTCTGCCATTAGAACCCTCTCCATTAATACAGAAGGAAGAAGGAAGAAGATAAAACTCTGTTTTATCATAGAGGCAGACAGTTCACTGAAATCACACATAGGAGGTAAGAGCTTATATTTACCGAACATTTACGATGATGCCAGGAGCTGTCCTACATTGACTTTTGGCAGCAGCCCTGTGACACGGATAATATTGCCATCTCTGTTTTACAGATGAGGAAACATGGCCCAGAGGGATGCAATACTGTGCCCAGGATAAAGCCAATTGTAACAGGTTACCTGGCTCTGGGTCCCTGTGAGAAGCCTCTGTGTGTGTTAAGTCGCTTTAGTCATGTCCAACTCTTTGCAACTGTATGGACTGTAGTCCACCAGGCTCCTCTGTCCATGGGATTCTCCAGGCAAGAATACTGGAGTGTGTTGCTATACCCTCCTCCAGAGGATCTTCCTGACCCAGGGATCAAACCTGTATCTTTTACGTCTCCTACACTGGCAGGAGGGTTCTTTACCACTAGCCACCTGGGAAGCCCGAGAAGCCTCTAGGCCATGCTAATTTGCGACAACGGAAGAGCCACATTTTCCACTTACACACAAAATGAAAACAAACCATTCAGAGTGATTTGGACATGTAAGGGAAACAGTGGTCCTGTCTGTGCCTGCCTGGGATGGAGACTGTTTGCTGTGCTGGGAAGGGGCAGGAGAAAGGAGGTGTGTCTGAAAGATGAAAGGCAGGCAGGCAGAATAGACTGAGTTTCATAGGACATTTTTAAAACAAGCAGGCAGCAGTAATAATTGGAGTTTATTCTCAGTTGAGAGGCATCTACATGCTGCTAAGTCGCTTCAGTCGTGTCCGACTCTGCATGACCCCATAGACGGTCTCCTACCAGGCTCCCCTGTCCCTGGGATTCTCCAGGCAAGAACACTGGAGTGGGTTGCCATTTCCTTCTCCGAGGCATCTACATGTTCCATCACAAAAGGTTGTGCAATAAGATAGCCACAAGCTGTGGATGGTTTGATTCAGTTAAAGAAAGACAAGAGCTCCTTAATAACCTTTTTGATTAGAGGTTCCATAATGTGACTAGAAAGGACAGATTAGCATATGTAACGGAGTGCTGTGTTAGTCAAATTGTTTATGTTGAGAGTGATGCATTAGTTTTGGTGATGCTGCCCATGCTGGAGAGTGTTTGGGGGATTCCTTTAAGACAAGTATTTAATTTAATTCATTAAATTAAGAGTCTTACAACTGTGGCATGCAGGATCTTTAGTTGTGGCATATAGTCTAGTTCCCTGACCAGGGATCAAACCTGGGCCCACTGCATTGGGAGTGTGAAGTCTTAGCCACTGGACCCCCAGGGAAGCCGCTTGGCAGACTCATTTTGGGTCTCTTCTACATCACAAGGCCATCCTTGATGCAAAAATCACGTTCATTCACCCCAGCCTAAGAAGGCACCACACCAACCACTGGGAGAACAAAGCTAGGACACCAGACTCGCCTAAAGTCACAGTTAGCAGACAGATTACAGTTCCAACAACCTACACCACTGAGTTCCCAATGTAAAAGGATTAGGGTTAGGGTTAACCCTAACTCTAACACTGAGTGCTATGGAAATCCTGGCACAGAAGGAACTCTGTGCCACTTGAGCCAGGCCTTGATGGCCGGCTTTTAACAACCAGAAGATGGGGTCGGGGGTGAGTGAGGGTGAGGGGGATGACGCAAAGCCAGAGGAATAGGAGAGGAAGATACAGATATCCTTGACTCCCTCAAGTGACCAAGGCCAGCTCCCTCAAGAGGCCAAGGTGAGCGGAGCATAGTACGTGCTGGTGGGGATGGAGCCGGGCTGTAGAGACAGGCTGGGTCAGCTGCTCAGAGATTTGAATGCCCATCGCAGACGTCAGCACTTCAGCTTCTAAGGGGACGACCCAGAGGGATGGTATGGGGAGGGAGGAGGGAGGAGGGTTCAGGATGGGGAGCACATGTATACCTGTGATGGATTCATTTTGATATTTGGCAAAACTAATACAATTATGTAAAGTTTAAAAATAAAATTAAATTTAAAAAAAAAGAAATGAAAACTTCTGAGTGACTTTAAGCATTAGAATAACTAAATTGTGCTTCAGGAAGACTCATGTCCTAGTGGCACATAAAATGGACTGCTTCTTAAAGCCGACATCTGAATTTTGGAAGAATTCTGAACCAAGTTTGACGAATAAGAAAGAAAAGTGATAGGGAAGTGTGTGTTGGTTTCTTCAGAAAACAAGGTATTGAACAAAATAGGATAGACAGATTATAAAACAATCTATAGATTGTAAAACAGATTTTCTTCTGTGGCTTATAAATGGATCAGAAGGCATTTCCAAGAAGATTCAAGAAAAGATTTTGGAGTGAAGGAAACATAATAAAAATAAGTGTACAGTCGTCCCTAAAGCATCCACTTTCAGGGACAACAATGCTGGTGAATAATCAGTGTACTCTTTTTAAAACAAGTGGAATGATTCAAGTTACTCTTGAAACAGATTATAATCCATCCCCAAAACCAACTTCTGTAATCCCAGGGAACCTTCTTCTCCACCTGCAGTGGCTCCTGATGTGCCGGCATAGCAAGGGGCCATCCTCAGTTATTCACACGCTGACCAGGTCCTGCTGTGAGGGAATTTTGCAGATGTGATGAAAAGTCCCCAACTGTTAATTCTAAGGGAGAGTATTCTGGTGGGCCTGACTTCATCAGCTGCAGGGGAGGGGGAGGGCTTTAAAATAAGGGCTGAGGCTTTCCCAAGAGAAAGACACTAAATTCTACCTGTGGACAAGAGCTTCATCCCATGCCTGGAGTCCCAGCTTGCCCTAAGGCTTCAGACTTATGCAGCCAGACCCCCTTTACTGAACAAATCAATCCCATGTAATAAATCCCTTATTGACATGCACACACACAAGTGTGTATAATGTGTACAGGGATACATAAACATGTAGTAGGGTGATTTTATATACACATACATGTGCATGTACATATCTCATACTAGTTCTGCTTCTCTGGTGGGGTTCTAACACACAGCTTACTTTGAGAGCTGACAATGTGAGGGGAATATCCTATAAAGGAATGAATTACAGAAACCCCATTGCTGGAAACAACTTGAGTTAAAAGTGAAGCTGTTGCATATGTTACTTCTCTGAGCATGCCACACACTGTGAAATGGTTCCATTCTTACAACTACAGAAGCTTTGACTTCTAATCGGATCCCACAAGACTTGAGTGCAGGGATCTTAATCTGCAGTCTATAAACCCTTGAAACTGTGTGTAGTTTTTCCTCAGGTGAGCCCATATCTTTCACCAGATTCTCAAAGAAATCTGTTTCTCTTCATGCTTGCTTTGAAGGTTATTATGTTATTGATACTCAGGTTCCCCAATGATTAACTGTCCATACAGTATGAATGAGTAGGTGATCCCATGGCTGCCTGCCTTGTTCCAAAATTAGTCCTGACATTTCACAGATTTTTTTTTGTTTGTTTTTTGGGGCAGGGGGAGGCCACTTGTAACTAGTAGGAGAAATTCAGTTTAAGTCTTACCTGGATTAAAAGTTCATAAATACATGGTGAGACAATCCACCTAAGAACTCCACAGTAAATATGAATATCTAATAGTCAAGAGAATCAGTGATGCAGAAAACACAGTTTGTCACCGTAATTCATTCTGAAACTTTAACAAAATTAAATAATGATCAATTACAGAATCTCAAAATAATTATATTGCTAAATATTAACTTCTATTGTGCAAAGAGAGGTTTATATCTTATACATGAAAATCAGTAAGAGTAACCAGTCTAGATTCACCTTAAAAGCCCATGTTACAGGATTTCCCTGGCAGTGCAGTGGTTAATATTCTACCTGCCAAGGCAGGGGACATGGGTTCGATCCTGGTCCAGGAAGTTTCCACATGCCTCAGAGCAACTAAGCCTGTGCACCACAACTACTGAGCCCCTATTCCGTAGAACCTGAGCTCAACAAGACAAGCCACCACAGTGAGAAGCCCGTACACTGCAACTAGAGACTAGCCCCTCAAGCAAAGCTACAAAGACCCAGTGCAGCCAGAAATAAACACATAAACGAATACACAAAAGAATTTTAAAAAGCCAACATTAAGTCTTCCAACGAATTAAAGGATTTCAGCCTATAACATGTAAGAACTTCTTTGTTGTCTTATTAAATTTCTTACCAGTTTCCCATGTTCCGTTCAGTTCAGTCGCTCAGTCGTGTCCAACTCTTTGTGACCTATGGACGGCAGCACGCTAGGCCTCCATGTCCATCACCAACTCCCTGAGTTGACTCAAACTCATGTCCATCGAGTTGGTGATGCCATCCAACCGTCTCATCCTCTGTTGTCCCCTTCTCCTCCCACCTTCAATCTTTCCCAGAGCATTAGGGTCTTTTTCAATGAGTCAGTTCTTCGAATCAGATAGCCAAATTATTGGAGTTTCCGCTTCAGCATCAGTCCTTCCAATGAATATTCAGGACTGATTTCCTTTAGGATGGACTGGGTGGATCCAGTCCAATGGACTTGCAGTCCAAGGGACTCTCAAGAGTCTTCTCCAACACCACAGTTCAAAAGCATCAATTCTTCAGCACTCAGCTTTCTTTATAGTCCCACTCTCACATCCATACTTGACCACTAAAAACCATAGCTTTGATTACATGGACTTTTGTTGGCAAAGTAATGTCTCTGCTTTTTAATATGCTGTCCAGGTTGGTCATAACTTTTCTTCCAAGGAGCAAGCATCTTTTAATTTCATGGCTGCAGTCACCATCTTCAGTGATTTTGGAGCCCCAAAGAATGAAGTCTGACACTGTGTCCACTGTTTCCCCATCTATTTGCCATGAAGTGAGGGGACCAGATGCCATGATCTTTGTTTTCTGAATGTTGAGCTTTAAGCCAACTTTTTCTCTCTCGTCTTTCACTTTCATCAAGATGCTTTTTTAGTTCCTCTTCACTTTCTGCCATAAGGGTGGTGTCATCTGCATATCTGAGGTTATTGATATTTCTCCTGGCAATCTTGATTCCAGCTGTGCTTCATCCAGCCCAGCATTTCTCATGATGTACTCTGCATGTAAGTTAAATAAGCAGGGTGACAATACACAGCCTTGACGTACTCCTTTCCCTATTTGGAACCAGTCTGTTGTTCTGTGTCCAGTTCTAACTATTGCTTCTTCACCTGCCATACAAATTTCTCAGGAGAAAGGTCAGGTGGTCTGGTATTCCCATCTCTTGATGAATTTTCCACAGTTTGTTGTGATCTACACAGTCAAAGGCTTTGGCACAGTCAATAAAGCAGAAATAGATGTTTTTCTGGAACTCTCTTGCTTTTTTGATGATCCAACGGATGTTGGCAATTTGATCTCTGGTTTGCTTGCCTTTTCTAAATCCAGCTTGAACATCTGGAAGTTCATGGTTCACATAACTGTTGAAGCCTGGCTTGGAGAATTTTCAGCATTATTTTGCTAGCGTGTGAGATGAGTGCAATTGTGCAGTAGTTTGAGCATTCTTTGGCATTGCCTTTATTTGGGATTGGAATGAAAACTGACCTTTTCCAGTCCTGTGGCCACTGCTGAGTTTTCCAAATTTGCTGGCACATTGAGTGCAGCACTTTCACAGCATTATCTTTTAGGATTTGAAATAGCTCAACTGGAATTCTATCACCTCCAATAGCTTTGTTCATAGTGATGCTTCCTAAGGCCCACTTGACTTCGTACTCCAGGATGTCTGGATCTGGGTGAGTGATCACACCATTATGGTTATCTGGGTCCTTAAGATCTTTTTTGTACAGTTCTTCTATGTATTCTTGCCACCTCTTCTTAATATCTTCTGCTTATATTAGGTTCATACTATTTCTGTCCTTTATTGGCCCATCTTTGCATGAAATGTTCCCTTGGTATCTTTAATTTTCTTGAAGAGATCTCTAGTCTTTCCCATTCTATTGTTTTCCTCTATTTCTTTGCACTGATCACTGAGGAAGGCTTTCTTATCTCTCCTTGCTGTTCTTTGTAACTCTGCATTCAAATGGGTATATTTTTCCTTTTCTCCTTTGCTTTTCACTTCTCGTCTTTTCACAGCTATTTGTAAGGCCTCCTCAGCTAGCCATTTTGCTTTTTTGCATTTCTTTTTCTTGGGGATGGTCTTGATCCCTGTCTCCTGTACAATGTCGTGAACCTCCGTCCATAGTTCTTCCACGCACTCTATCAGATCTAATCCCTCAGATCTATTTGTCACTTCCACTGTATAATCGTAAGGGATTTGATTTAGGTCATATCTGGATGGTCTAGTGGTTTCCCTATTTTCTTCAATTTAAGTCTGAATTTGGCAATAAGGAGTTCATTATCTGAGCCACAGTCAGCCCTCAGTCTTGTTTTTGCTGACTGTATAGAGCTTCTTCATCTTTGGCTGCAAAGAATATAATCAATTCGATTTTGGTGTTGACCATCTGGTGATGTCCATGTGTAGAGTCTTCTCTTGTGTTGTTGGATGAGGGTGTTTGCTATGAGCAGTGTGTTCTCTTGGCAAAACTCTATTAGTCTTTGCCCTGCTTCATTCTGTATTCCAAGGCCAAATTTGCCTGTTACTCCAGGTGTTTCTTGACTTCCTACTTTTGCATTCCAGTCCCCTATAATGAAAAGGACATCTTTTTTGGGTGTTAATTCTAGAAGATCTTGTAGGTCTTCATAGAACCATTCAACTTCAGCTTCTTCAACATTACTGGTCAGGGCATAGACTTGGATTACTGTGGTATTACATGGTTTGCCTTGCAAACGAACAGAGATCATCCTTTGGTTTTTTATATTGCATCCAAATACTGCATTTCAGACTCTTTTGTTGACTATGATGGCTACTCCCTTTCTTCTAAGGGATTCCTGCCCGCAGTAGTAGATATAAAGGTCATCTGAGTGAAATTCACCCATTCCAGTCCATGTAGTTTGCTGATTCCTAAAACGTTGACATTCACTCCTGTTTGACCAGTTCCAATCTGGACATAAGGCCATCTTCAGGCTTTTCTTCCTGATTTTCCAGCTCTTTTGATCTATTCCTACTGTTCCACACAAGTTTTAAAAAAATATATTATTTTGACTGTGCTGGGTCTTCACTGTGGCACACGAGCTTCTTTCACTGTGGCAGGTGGGCTTCTCTGGTTCTGGCACATAGACTTAGTTACCCTGTGGCATTTGGGATCTTAAGTCACCGACCATGGATCAAACCTCCATCCCTGCATTTGTTGAGGTGATTGTTAACCACTGGACCACCAGGGAAGTCCCCCTATAAGTTCTAATTGTTTTTTGCTATTTGTTTCTGTTTTAGCACACTATGCTGCTTTCTGGATCTTAGTTCCCCGACCAGGGATAGAACCCCAGATCCAAGGCAGTGGAAGCACTAAGGCCCTAACCACTGGACCACCAGAGACTTCCCCAATCTAATTGTTAAATCCAACTATCTCTAGATATGTTTATTTCGCAAGTCACTGAAATCTCAAATCTTCATGTCCAAGGCCAAAATTTTAATTTTCCTCCCTAAACTGGTTCCTCTTTCTTTCTCATTCTTAGAAAACTGCCTCACCTCCACCCAGCAGCTCCACAACCTCCTTTTCCTTCAGGCCCGACATCCATCAGGGCTTCGCCTTGGCTGTATCCCCATCTTTGCACCTCATGTCCTCACAATGCCTCCTCCCCAGCACAGCGCCCTGTGATGGAGGCCACCCTGACCACCAGTCATCATCCCCTAACTGGCTGCTCCACTTCCCACACAGAAGCCAGAATAACATTTCAAAGCTCTAAATTAAATGACATCTCTCCTTTGCTTAAACCTCCCGATGGCCTCTGGCCTCACCTGAGAATGAAATCCCAATGTCTCACCTGCACAAGGTCCTGCCTGTTCTTCCTGCACCCACAGTGGTCTCTGCGGTGCTGCAAGTCATCACACCCTGCTTCTTTGTTCGTGTCTACCCTGGTGTCCTGTATCCTGTTAGGTCTCAGAAGGCAGGACATCCAAGATGTACACACGGCACCTAACACTGTCCTGGACCCAACAAACATCTGCCAGAGGAACGAGTTGCTGTCTCAGCATCCTGACTTTATTGTTCCACCTCTGTTAGTTTTTGTGTCTATATGTATTTAGAAGTGTCATTTTATTTTGGTTTTCTCTGGTTTAAAAAAATAAAAAAAGACATTTTAATACTTTCTCTCTTCAGGTAACTAATGCCAGACTCACTGCCCAGTCTCATAACATGGGGCATTTAATTGCTGCTTCAACTGATTTTTTGTTGAGGTGTCCATATGTGTGCATGCTCAGTTATGTCTGACTCTTTGCAACCCATGGACTGCAGCCCAGGTGGCACCAGTTGTTTTAAAAAAAAAAAAAACCCCGCCTGCCAATGCAGGAGATGTAAGAGATGTGGATTTGATTCCTGGGTCGGGAAGATCCCCTGGAGAAGGAAATGGTAACCCACTCCAGTATTCTTGCCTGGAAAACCCCATGGAAAGAGGGTGGGCTACAGTCCATAGGGTAACATAGAGTCGGACACGACTTAAGTGACTTAGCACCGCACTGGACTGTAGCCCACCAGGTTCCTCTGTCCATGGAATTTTCCAGGCAAGAATACTGGATTGGGTTGCCATTTCCTATGCCAGAGAATCTTCCTGACCCAGGGATGGAACCCATGTCTCTTGTGTCTCCTGCATTGGCAGGCAGATTCTTTACTACTGAGCCGTATTGCCATTCCTCAAACTCCTTCTTAATGGTATACATAATAGACCTGCACTGCCTATAGAGGCTGAGCTTATCACTATTTCCTTAGCACACTTACTGAAACTGTTTTCTATGAGCCAAGACAGCACATGAATAAAACAGTTAAATAGGAATTTTGTCTTTAAAATGTATAAAGATGGCTAAGTCACCTCTCAACATCAGCCTAGTTAATACAAATAAGAAATTGAATTAAATCTTTCAAAGACAGTTATTCCTTCATTTAATTTCTGTTTGTATTTTTTTAATTCCCCTGCACACAAATGTATGAAATGCATCTGTACCTACTTATGTTTAAAAGACAGTTTGGGGGAAATTTTTACCATTAAAATAATAATTTGTCCTGATTGAAACATCTACAAAAAACATTTGGCTAAAAATTCTTAGAAGACATCATTAAACTAGAGGTTCCTTTGTGGTACTGATTCTGCTACAATTCTGGGCAGGTCTTAATTCTGAGCAGTTTTCTGCTAAAAAAAAAAAAAAAAAAAAGGAAGGAAGGAAAAAAGAGGAAAGGGAGGCAGGGAAAAAGGAAAAGAAACTGGACTGAATGATTTCTGAAGTAACCCTTCCCACTCAAAATTTTACTGGTTCTGTTAAGAACTTTCCTTTAATCTACAGAGGTCTGCAAAGCAGAATGGTAGTAACAGCTACTGTTTCTTACGAACCCCCTAAGCATACAACATGCTACATGAAAATCTTTACCTGGGTCAGTTCAATTAATGGAGTTTTTGATTATTATCCTCCCAATTTACAGGTAGGAAAACAAACTTAAGCTGGAAAATTCAGTCGCACACACAAGCTTTGTTTGCTTTTTAACAAACATGATCCTCAACTGCCAGAAAGAGAAAGGGCTGAGTAGACAGGAAGGATTTATGAACTCAAAAAATGCAAATCACAACGACATTGCCTTAAACAGGTCTCTTGGCAAAGTCCGCGATTTAGGAGGCCTGTGCTACATGCCACTGCCTGTAGGACAAAGTAAACATGTTTATCTCAACCTACCAGAATCAACAGCTGTAACGTCTTTTCTTCCAAAGGTAGGATTTCAGTACCAAACTAAGGAATCACATGGGTATTTATTCTCATAAATTCAAGTGCAAACCTGAGGTACCTCAAAGAAAGGACAGATAATGCCAATAGAATAAAAAGATAATTCGAAACTAACATTTAGGCAGGCATCAGTGACATCTGAATTTACAACATTTCCTGAATGTTATCCTATATGTAATATTAACATCAGGATAGTCAACTAAAATTAAATATACCATGAAAACTATGTACCAAATCACATTTAAAAAAATTTTATTTTTCAATTTTTTGGCCACCCAAGTAGCATGTGGTGATCTTAGTTCCCTGACCAGGGATTGAACCCAAGCCCCCTGCACTGGCAGCACGGAATCTTAACCACTGGACTGCCAGGGAAGCACCCACAAATCATACTTTTACACAGAAAATTATATCTTCAATCGTATCTTCAGGAAAATTAAAGTAAAAATTTAATGAGTTTTACACTGAGAATTGTACCTTTTATAAACTATTTGCTAAATTTTGCTTGAGTCTTTTTTCTTATATATAGTTTGAACTTTTTCCTGCCAAGTCACTTCAGTCGTGTCCAACTCTGTGTGACCCCATAGACGGCAGCCCAGCAGGCTCCCCCGTCCCTGGGATTCTCCAGGCAAGAACACTGGAGTGGGTTGCCATTTCCTTCTCCAATGCATGAAAGTGAAAAGTGAAAGTGAAGTTGCTCAGTCGTGTCCGACCCTCAGCGACCCCATGGACTGCAGCCTACCAGGCTCCTCCGTCCATAGGATTTTCCAGGCAAGAGTATTGGAGTGGGGTGCCATTGCCTTCTCCGTTGAACTTTTTCAATTAGTATCAAATACATTTCCTTTTTTTGAGTGGTCAGGTGCCATCTTGGCTAAGACAGCTTCAGAGCTCAGCTGAAATAAACTCAGAGGAATAAATCTCTCAATTGTGAGTTAACAGATACCGATGAGCAGTTTAAAAAACAATTTTTGAAGCACTTATACCTCAGTTGGCCTCAGAAATGGCATTTGACAGACTTGATCTTTGTACTTAAAACACAAACATCAAATGATTTTAACAGAGAAACCACACAGCAAGCTAGAGTTTGAGATAACCTAACAAGGAATGTATCTTCCATCATGACAGGTAAGACAGGTAACCTGTCTTAACTACACAGGAAGTGGTTTTGCCCCATTTCTGTGTCTTTCTATGAGAACACTCACACACTCTCTGATGCTGAGAAATATACCTCCAACTAATAAAATATTCTTTGATACATTAGTTACCACGGGAAGTGGAACATCTATTTCCTTAAATTGCTCCATGACACAAAGTAACACATAAAGAGCATTTAGTAAGTGCTGAGTAAATCAGATGCCACTGATAAATCATCATCAGTCCAAACACTGAAGAATCACTACAAAATTGGCATCCTAAAAAAGTGAATCTCAAATACCTCCCTCAAAATTCCAGGAATTGTTTAAAAGGCCGAATTATAAATAAATCTGTGATAGTTTTACTAATATATATTAAGGTGGCTGTACTGTACTAAAATTTTCGTGGCTGACAGTTTGAGAAGTCTGCATTTTAACTGTACCCAAACCAAAGTTTAACTGATAGAAAAACTACATGAAAATCCTCAAAGCAGGAAAAACATTTTCTATAGTGATGTGTTTCCGAAACACTAGCCCATGTGCCTGTCGCAGAGGCCAACCACCTCCAAAATGTCAGAGTTTGGAGCAGAGAAAGGTTTACTGAAGGGCTGCACAGGGAGATGGGTGGCTCAAGCCCCCCAAAACTCCAAACTCCTTAAGAACTCTCTGCAAAGCCTCTTCTAGGAAAGGGGAGCGAGGGGCGGGTGAGCTGTTGCCAATGTCTTGGTAGCAGATCCTCTTTTTAAAAAATTGACTGTGCCAGGTCTTAGTTGTGGCATATGGGATCTAGTTCCCTGACCAGGAATCAAACTCCGGACCCCTGCTTTGGGAGCTCAGAGTCTTAGCCACTGGACCACGGTCATAGTCAGGGAACAATGCTCCTGTAAACCTCCACCAAACAAATGTTATTCTCAGTTCTGACAACAAAGGACATGGTCCCCAGGCACAACTGTCACCCTCCGAGATCCAGTCCTGGCTGAAAGGAGATCTCAGCTGGCGGCTCCCTCAGGGCCAGGTCTCCAGATCCTATCCAACCATCATTCCTGAGGGAGCCAGCCACCCAGGGCCCAACCAGCCCTCAGACCACCCTATCGCAGGGGAAGGAGAGTAGGTTCCTCAGACGGTGACACGTACAGACAGCTGCTGCCATGAGGTTGCAGAGGCAGGGATGGGGGAGAGGGTCGCTGCTGCCTCAAGGCCTGGGCCCAGCCAGTGAGCAGCCTTGGTGAGGGCTCTGGAACCTGCAAGACACGGCCTGGCCTGTTTCTTGGGCCATCAGTTCACCTGCTGGCTGGAGGCCGGGTGAGCTGGAGAGCTCCAAGGAAGAAGGCCAGGATTCACCTCTTACCTTACTCTCCACCTGATGATCACCACTGTGCCAATCATTAGCTGAGCTGGACCCCTAACAGTCGCTCACTGACAGTTGCTCAGTTGGGGGAGGGGCCCACTCCAGCATGGACCAATGGCTGAGCAGGACCAATAATGGTTGCTCACTGACAGTTGCCCAGTTGGGGGAGGGGCCTACGGCAGCATGGACCAATGGCTGAGCAGGACCACTGGCTGTTGCTCGCTGACAGTTGCTCTCTTGGGGGAGGGGTCATTGTGGCACCAACCAATGGCTGACAGACCATAAATGGTCTTATAGAACCAGCTGCCTAGTAACAGGGTGGGGGCTCCTAACCTCCTGCAGCCATGACCGTGTACTAAGGGTTGCACACGGCTATGTTACATTACATAGGGTTCTATTTTTTCAATGGAAAAGTAATGATTAAGAAGGAGCTGGATAACAAAGATACACTTGCCCAGCTAAGGTGACAAGTGTTAAAAAAAAATAGCCACAAGAAACAGATACCTCTAAACAGACTGAGCCAAAAAACAAGGTATTTCATACAAAGTATTTTATCATCGGAACAGGACAGTTTCCTGTTTAAGATCTATTTATTGTGTTATTTTTACAAGTAGCAAAGTCCCTCCATTTACCTCAGCTTTATACATGAATATAAAAAGCTACTGATGTCCACGCCTCCCACCCCCCCGCCCGGGTTAACAGGAGCTTGTGGACTCTTCCTGGCCTTCAGAAGCAGCTGTGGTTTCCTCTGTGACTTGGCCTGGAGCTCTAGCACGCTGATCAGTCATCCTCTTGCTGATTCCTTTTCTGTCACAGGAAACCAAGATACATTACAACAGCACATTCTAATTTGTTCAGCCAAGATTGCTTTTTCTGTCAGCAAGTATAATTTCCTAGAGGCCGCTGGCAAAAGATGTGGTTGAAAATTATCAATGAAAAAATATGCCTTAAGTAGTTCATTAAAGTAGTTTATAATTTTGGCTCCTGGGCACATTATCCTCAAGACATTTGAACATTTTCTCCTTTTTCTTCTTTACACTTCTATATATGTAGGAGCACAAATACTCCTACATAGAAATATAAATACAGTCACCCCAGAGTACCCATGGCAGAGATCTGATTTGCTCTCAGGCCAGTTGACCCTTAAACAACAAGGGTCTGAACTGCACAGGCCATTTTCATGCAGATTTTTTTCAGTAGTAAATACTATGGTACTGAGGACCCACTGCTGGGTAAATCCGCAGATAACCATGAATGTGAAGTGCTCACTATATATATGTGGATTTTTCCCTGGCTGTTTGAGGGTCAATTATATATACTTTCCTCAAGATTACAAGTGTTAAGAAAATTACTCAAAAGCATATATTGTGCTATGTGCTGTGCTAGGTCACTTCAACTGTGTCCAACTCTTTGCCACCCTATGGACTATAGCCTGCCAGGCTCCTCTGTCCATAGGATTCTCCAGGCAAGAATACTGGAGGGGGTTGCTATGTCCTTCTCCAGGAGATCTTTTCCACCCAGGGATCAAACTGGCATCTCTTGCGGCTCTTGCATTGGCAGGCGGGTTCTTTATCACTAGCGCCACCTGGGAAGCCTCAGGAGCATGTACTCAAAAGCATATGCATATAAAAGTATTTTCTATCATTTTTATCAATAAATTATTTTTTCAGTGTACTTGGTGTATATCATTATGAAATGACCTCACTAATTCTGCCCCTTTAATTCCCAATCATCATATAGAAGTCTACGTGGGAATATGACTAAAATGAAATATTAAAGAATCAATTCAAAAGTGGAGATGGCCAGCATACTAAATACACATAAATGTTACCAGTTTAAGAAAATCGATGAGTTTGTGAGCGTCTTCGCCCGTCGACAGGTCCACAAAGTCCTTGGGCAGCCGGTAGCTCAGGTAGGGACTCGGCTGGACTGTGACCTCACTGTTGGTACAACGGAAGGCCGGGGCATCCTTCGTGAAGAAAAGAAAGCAGGAGCAGAAGTTGGTGAGAAAGTTTTTTTTTTAAAGTCAATTCTTCAAACTGAAAAAGATCCTGGTATAGAATTTTCAACTCCTGTTCTGTACTAGGGAGGAAAGAAAATCAGATTCCTAAGTGAAAGAAAACACCAAGGTTTTTAAAAAACTTTCACATGTTCACAAGAAAATACACATCTAAGGTATCTGAAGACAAGAGACCTTGGGGGGCAGGGCTAGGTGGTCCCCGAGTGGTGGCTGCATAGCTGCTGTAGCTGTGAAGGGCTGGGGGTTGAGGGAGTCTCTCCAGGCTTGAGGCTGCCTTAGGCAGTCCCACACAGGCCAGCATGCTTTATAAACTCTGTCGCTTTCCACAGGTACACTGCAGGAAATTACTGCCTTAAGAGAATAAAGCCAACAGTGAGGGCGAAGGAGAGCCCCAAACCCCTAACACTGTTGCACCTCTCTCACGTCACTTCAAGTACTCACTCACAGATTTCTCTCAGCACCAATGTAAAACTGTAAATTCAAGGGTCATATTTAACAGGTCTTCACATTCTTTATTGCACGTGCTTAGAGTCTTGCATGGAATGTTCACATATCGCCTGCTGCCGAAAAGGGTTCCAGAGTCAGAGGCCATGGGTTTGGGCTTCATGGGTGGCAGATACTGAGGTGAGGGATGGATGGTGTCCAGCAGGTGGAGACATGCTCGGAACCTGGCTGGAACAGGACAGTGAAGCCCTAGAAAGCAGCCCATGCCTTATGACAGACAGCCCAGCCATGGTTCAGACAGTAAAGAATCTGCCTGCATGCAGGAGACTCAGGCTTGATCCCTAGGTCAGGAAGATCCCCCGGAGAAGAGAATGGCAACCCCCTCCAGTATTCTTGCCTGGAGAATTCCATGGACAGAGGAGTCTGGTGGGCCACAGTCGATGGGGTCACAAAGAGATGGATATGACTAAGCGATTAATACACACACACACACACACACACACACACACACACACACACACGAAATACCTACTGTCTGCTGGACACTGTTCTGGGGAAGGGAGAAAAACGGGAAAGCAAGAGGGTAGGGAGTCACTGAGCAAGCAAATAAACAAACAAGATCATTCCATAGAGTTCAGTTCAGTTCAGTTCAGTCGCTCAGTTGTGCCCAATTCTTTGCGAGCCCATGAATCGCAGCATGCCAGGCCTCCCTGTCGATCACCATCTCCCGGAGTTCACTCAAACTCACGTCCATCGAGTCGGTGATGCCATCCAGCCATCTCATCCTCTGTCGTTCCCTTTCCCTCCTGCCCCCAATCCCTCCCAACATCAGAGTCTTTTCCATAGAGTAAAAAGTTATAAAAACAGGACAGCAAGGAGCTATGATAAAAGGAGAACCATATAGATTCCTCTTGGGGGTGGGCTGGGTGGGTGGGACCTTGCTTAAGGGGGGCCATCTGGGCTAAGAACTGAAAAGTATGATGAAAGCAGCCTCATGAGGTCTGGGAGCAAACTCAGCTTTGGATGCAGTAGAAACAACCAGTGCAAAGACCTGAAGGCCAGGCAGGGCTCTGCAGCTCTGAGGAATGGAAGGAAGGCAGGTCTCTGTGCACTGGAGGACAGGCAGGAAGGGGTGCCGAGAAAGGCAGGAGCCAGTTCCTGTTGCTCTTTTGTCATCCCTAACCTCCAGCACAAGACTGTTTATATTAAGAAGAAAGGAGGGAGGGAAGGAAGGAAAAAAGGAAAGGAAAGCGGAATGGATGAACGAATGAATTTGGATCATACTGTGATCTTATACAACTGTTTCTATCCAATAACTCCGTTCCTCATATTTAAAAATAACTTTGTGCCAAATAATTTGCATTCTTCTTCCCTGATACTCAGATTTTACCAGCTCACAACTCTTAAGATGCCAGCAGGGATAAGATCCCTTCATTCATTAGTTCAACAAACCGTAGTTGTACCTGGCACTGTAACCTGACAGAAGGAGAGGGACGGGTGGGACCCCACTCCAAAATAATGGGAGTCTGTGCATTTGAATATACACAAAAAATGCCCAGAAAACCTTAATGGGCGGCCATTTCTAGGTGGCAGGATTTCAAATGTTACTTCTTTCTAATTCTCTCTCTTTGAGAGATCATTTTTAAATGATCATATGAAAATAAAACTATTTTGTAGAAGACAGAAAACACCCATGAGAATATGAAATGAAGAACCCAGCAGACAAGGACTACAGATGCAGTGCACTTTCATTTACTTTAAAAAGGCTCGTGTTTACGTGTGCAAGCGCCTTATGCACCAAAATACAACAGTGGTGGTCAAGGAGCTAGGATCAGGGGTGGTTTTACAATTTCCTTTAAAATTGGGCACGTATCACTTTTATAGGCTGAAAAGAGCAATACACAGTTGTCTAAAGAAGGAGTGGCCATGAACATGAGGAGAAAGCAGAGAGCAGCTGGGTGGAGACGGACCTGAGGGAGGCCGTGCTACTAAGACTGAAGGCGTCAAAACGTGGTGAACTACTTTCAGAGAAAGAAAGAGATTGGAGAAAGGAAAGAAGGCAACGGCAGCCCCGGGAATCTGGTGAGACGCAGGGCAGAGACAGGACCCAGAGGAAGGAGGCAGTGAGTCTGTAGGTTTGATGATAGTTAAAGGGAGCAAATTCTCAGCGATGATTCTCTCTTCCCATGAGGGGAGCTGTGAAGGTACCCGCTGAGGAGGACAAGAATGATGGACAGAAGCTCCCAGGAGCCTGGAGGGCGTGAAACGGCCACTGTGGCCAATGGAAGGGGACACTGGTAGGATGACAGAGCCTGTGGTCAAACGCCTGGGGAAGCCAGGGGTCCTGATTGGACAAGCCTCTGTCCACACGGCTGGGCAACATCCCTCTGTGCATGTGCAGCAGCCCAGGGCTGGACCAGAATAAACAGACGCATGACCCGACCCACAGCCAGGACTCTCTTCAGGTGGGAAGGACACAGGAGCCAAGAAAAAGAAAAGTAACTAGAAAAGAACCTATCCGGCAATCACTTCCTTAGGTGAAGTGTCAGTTAGTCAGTTCAGTCGCTCAGTCGTGTCCGACTCTTTGTGACCCCATGGACTGCATGCAGCACGTGAGGCTTCTCTGTCCATCACCAACACTCAGAGCCTGCTCAAACTCATGTCCATCGAGTTGCTGATGCCATCCAACCATCTCATCCTCTGTCATCCCCTTCTCCTCCTGCCTTCAGTCTCTCCCAACATCAGGGTTTTTTCCAAGGAGTCAGTTCTTTACATTAGGTGGCCAAAGTACTGGAGCTTCAGCTTCAGCATCAGTCTTTCCAATGAATATTTAGGACTGATTTCCTTTAGGATTGACTGGTTGGATCTCCTTGCTGTTCAAGGGACTCTCAAGAGTCTTCTCCAACACCACAGTTCAAAAGCATCAATTCTTCAGTGCTCAGCTTTCTTTATGGTCCAACTCTCACATCCATACATGACTACTAGAAAAACCACAGCTTTGACTATATAGACCTTTGTCAGCAAAGTAATATCTCTGCTTTTTAATACACTGTCTAGGTTGCTCATAGCTTTTCTTCCAAGGAGCAAGCGTCTTTTAATTTCATGGCTGCAGTCACCATCTGCAGTGATTCTGGAGCCCAAAAAAATAAAGTCTGTCACTGTTTCCATTGTTGACCCATCTATTTGCCATGAACTGATAGGACTGGATGCCATGATCTTAGTTTTTTGAATGTTGAGTTTTAAGCCAGCTTTTTCACTTTCCTCTTTCACTTTCATCAAGAGGCTAAATCTTTAGTTCTTCTTTGCTTTCTGCCATAAAGGTGGTGTCATCTGCATATCTGAGGTTATTGATATTTCTCCCGGCAATCTTGATTTCAGCTTGTGCTTCATCCAGCCCTGCATTTCGCATGATGTACTCTGCATATAAGTTAAATAAGTAGGGTGACAATACATAGCCTTGACGTATTACTTTCCCAATTTGGAACCAGTCTGTTGTTCCATGTCTGGTTCTAACTGTTGCTTCTTGACCTGCGTACAGATTTCTCAGGAGGCAGGTAACATGGTCTGTCTGATATTCCCATCTCTTGAAGAATTTTCCACAGTTTGTTGTGATCCACACAGTCCAGGCTTTGGAGAAATCAATAAAGCAGTAGTAGATGTTTTTCTGGGATTCTCTTGCTTTTTTCAATGATCCAATGGATGTTGGCAATTTGGTCTCTGGTTCCTCTGCCTTTTCTAAATCCAGTTTGAACATGTGGAAGTTCACAGTTCACTTAATTGTTGAAGCCTGGTTTGGAGAATTTTGAGCATTACTTTGCTAGTGTGTGAGATGAGTACAGTTGTGCTAGTTTGAGCATTCTTTGGCATTGCCTTTCTTTGGGATTGGAATGAAAACTGACCTTTTCCAGTCCTGTGGCCACTGCTGAGTTTTCCAAATTTGCTGGCATATTGAGTGACGCACTTTCACAGCATCATCTTTTAGGATTTGAAACAGCTCAACTGGAATTCCATCACCTCCAATAGCTTTGTTCATAGTGATGCTTCCTAAGGCCCACTTGACTTTGTACTCCAGGATGTCTGGCTCTGGGTGAGTGATCACACCATCGTGATTATCTGGGTCATGAAGAACTTTTTGTATAGTTCTTCTGTGTATTCTTGCTACCTCTTCTTAATATCTTCCATACCATTCCTGTCCATTATTGTGCCCATCTTTGCATGGAATGTTCCCTTGGTATCTCTAATTTTCTTGAAGAGATCTCTAGTCTTTCCCATTCTATTGTTTTCCTCTATTTCTTTGCACTGATCACTGAGGAAGGCTTTCTTATCTCTCCTTGCTATTCTTCGGAACTCTGCATTCAAATGGGTATATCTTTCCTTTTCTCCTTTGCCTTTAGCTTCTCTTCTTTTCTCAGCTATTTGTAAGGCCTCCTCAGACAACCATTTGCCTTTTTGCATTTCTTTTTCTTGGGGATTGTTTTGATCACTGCCTCCTGTACAATGTCACGAACCTCTGTCCATAGTGAATGATGAAGTGAATAAATCACAAAGCACACGCACCCTTCTTGATCACCACTGCGGGCAAGGATCACAGAGTTAATCTGTGTTGGGTGCCTGGGAACCAGGAGGCAATTCCTTAGGGGACTGACAAGTTTCCTGGGGACCTTTCTGATCTTCTTACCTGCTCCAGAGCTTCTTCACTGAAGTCACCCTTTAGGTTTGTTCCAGATAACAGTTCATCCCAAGTAAACAGCAGTGAATCTGTGACTTCACCAAATGGATTAAAATCAATCAGCCACACCTTCCCCTGCAGAACAGAGAGAAAGCCCAGTAAGGATAAAATCAAGTCTGTAAGCTGGCTTATCAGAAAGATGATCTTGTTTTACCCAAAATCATCTCATTTCATCTTAAAAATCGTATCACTGATTACAAAAGATAGTTCCTCCAAGCCCCATCTGTGAAGGGCTGCCTGTCTAAGTAGAGCGGGCACAGAGCCCCAGGAAGTCCACCCAAGAATGCAGAGGAGACAGGAAAAGAAAGCCTGACAAAGACATGCATGCCAACTTCTGCTTTCAATCAATTTTACATCAAAAACCGAAGCGAGCAGTGGAAGAAAATGCTTTGTTTTGCTCTGAAGATTCTGAAATTATTCAGGTGTATATTGTGGTTCATGGATTACAAAGAATAAGGCTAGTTAAATGCCAATGATCTATTTTTACTTTTTATATGAAATATACAAATTCCAGGGGGCAATGGCGGCAGTGGAGCTTCTTACAACCTTATGTAAGATCCCTGAACATCCTCATCAATGACGCCATCATGTTTAATATACTGCCAGTGTATTTCCTCAAAGTCTGTTTACTTAAAACTGTATGGAATAATGTAGTAAGTAATAAAACTCAAGCAGGCAGAAGGGAAATCTCACAAAGTGGTCCCACCAAAGCAGCATCACTGGAATGCTCTCATGGGTTCTTTAATGATCTTTCAGGAGGAGGCCAGCAGTTCTCAGCACCAGCCCCCACCTCTGAGAGGCTGCTGCAAAGGCTTGAATTTTTTAAAACTTACTAAAGATGTAAGAAAGGGCTTCCCCAGTGGCTCGGCAGGTAAAGAATCTGCCTGCAACGCAGTAAACACTTCACTGCAGTGGAGACACAGGCTCAATTCCTGGGTGGGGAAGATCCCGGGAGGAAGGCATGGCAACACACTCCAGAATTCTTGCCTGGAGAATCCCATGGACAGAGGAGCCTGGCAGGCTATAGTCCAAAGGGTCGCAGAAGAATCGAACATGACTGAGCAAAGATATAAGAAAATGCTCAGCTGTCTTTCATTTCAATGTACTAGATTGGCCAGAAAGTTTGTTTGGGTTTTCCATACCCTCTTACAGACAAACCTGAACGAGCTTTCTGCCAAGCCAATAATAACTGTTTTCTCTGCATGATAGAGTTTGATGGTACATGAAAGGGAGATGCAAAATAAAAACAAATCAACCTTTCTAAGAAACTGCCATCTTCTCCTCTTCTGAGAGCAGTGATGGCCAGTGTGACAGATTCCAGCCTCAGGGAAGGAACACCTCTGGCCCAGCCAGATGAAGTTTGCAAGAGGCAAAGTGCTGACATAAAGGAGCTGGGGAGCCTGTGAAATCCTGCCAGGAAATTAACACCAACACATTTGATCATGGGGGTGTATGTGACATTTACCAGATAAATGTTTCCTTGCAACTTTTATTTTTGCTCCTCTTGACTTTTCTCACTGAGACACTCAGCATAATTGCACCCTTTTGTTGGTAGTTTTTTCTGTAAATATGTAGCAATCATGTCTTGGGCAGACATGCGTGTGTAAAATGACAAATGCCTAAGGAGCTAGACTGCTGAGCCAGCATTACTAATATCTAGCGTTGTTTCTCATCTGTTTTCAAGGAAAAGTTTAAGAAAGACAAAGCATTTTATTAGGACTGGCTGCAAACTAGAAAGCTCGACGTGGCAAAGAACCACTATGGGAAGTTTCCACCATGCACCATTTGGCCACGTTTCCTGGTTCACACAATCCCTAGCAGCAATCCTGCTGCAATTCCTTCTTGCCACTTGAGTTATATTCTCACTTCGATTTGGTGCCTGCTCCTCCTCGCTTCTCTGACTGTGTGAAATCATGTCCGCCGTCAACCCATTCCTTGGTAGGACAGCAGCTTTGCTTTTTTGGTGATTACTCAGATGTCTCTAATAAGTTGTATGTTATTTTAACAAAATGAGTATTTTCTAAACTTTGAACCCTTTCAACTTGAATTTTTATAACCAGTAAAATCATCTCATTATCAAAAGAAAAAAGAAAAAAAACGATTGCATCTGTTAGCATCAGAATATTTAGCTCTATAAACTAGAAGTATGCCACACTGTGAAAAAAAGAAAATCACCGCTGTTAGGACTGACAGCTGGCAGAATGTGTTCTGTAGTTTGGAAGCCATCCTCTAGTTTAAAGAAAAACAGACCAGGTGGAATCAGGCATAAAACCATCAAGATGGGGTTTTTACACCCATAACATGTTTTTTATGTCACACCTCAGGAACAAGACATCCTGAGAAACTGTTTTTAGGCAACCTATCAGGTAGGAGTGGTCACACCGACCTTCCTAGTATCTACCAACTGACCTACCCCGACTACCCCACCATCCACCTAAATGAAACTCTACACACCAAACACCGTGCTACTCATGGGGGCATAAAGGTCAGTAACAGAGAGTCTGCTCCCTGAAAGAGTTCTGTCCAGACCAGGACACGTATACACACGTGTACACCGGTACATGTTCACCACAGCACAAAGCAGAAAAGACTAGAAACAAGCTAAGCATTCATCCACAGGGAAATGATTCATCAAACCATACAGCACATCCACATAATCAAATACCGTGTCCTTTAAGAAACCAGAAAGTTCTCCAAGATACACTGCTTTTAAAAAGTACATAAAGCAAGGTGCAAGTGCTTTATCATATGCTAACCCATGTGTTAGTAAACAAAGCTAGTGGAGATGATGGAATTCCAGTTGAGCTATTTCAAATCCTAAAAGATGACGCTGTGAAAGTGCTGCACTCAATGTGCCAGCAAATTTGGAAAACTCAGCAGTGGCCTCAGAACTGGAAAAGGTCAGTTTTCATTCCAATCCCAAAGAAAGGCAATGCCAAAGAATGTTCAAACTACGGCACAACTGTACTCATCTCACATGCTAGCAAAGTAATGCTCAAAATTTTCCAAGTCAGGCTTCAACAGTATGTGAACAGTGAACTTCCAGATGTTCAAGCTGGATTTAGAAAAGGCAGAGGAACCAGAGATCAAATTGCCAACATCCGTTGGATCATTGAAAAAGCAAGAGAATTCCAGAAAAACATCTACTTCTGCTTTATCAACTATACCAAAGCCTTTGACTGTGTGGATCAGAACAAACTATGGAAAATTCTTCAAGAGATGGGAATATCAGACAGACCACGTTACCTGCCTCCTGAGAAATCTGTATGCAGGTCAAGAAGCAACAGTCAAAACCGAATATGGAACAACAGACTGGTTCCAAATAGGAAAAGGAGTACCTCAAGGCTGTATATTGTCTCCCTGCATAACTTATATGCAGATTACATCATGAAAAATGCTGGGCTGGATGAAGCACAAGCTGGAATCAAGATTGCTGGAAGAAATATTAATAACCTCAGATATGCAGATGACACCACCTTTATGGCAGAAAGTGAAGAGGAACTAAAAAGCCTCTTGATCAAAGTGAAAAAGCTGGCTTAAAACTCAACATTCAAAAAATGAAGATCATGGCATCTAGTCCCATCAGTTCATGGCAAATAGATGGGGAAACAATGGAAACAGTGACAGACTTTATTTTCTTGGGCTCCAAAATCACTGCAGATGGTGACTGCAGCCATGAAATTACAAGAAGCTTGCTCCTTGGAAGAAAAGCTATGACCAACCTAGACAGCATATTAAAAAGCAGATATTACTTTGCCAACAAAGGTCCATCTAGTCAAAGCTGTGGTTTTTCTAGTAGTCATGTATGGGTGTGAGAGTTGGACTATAAAGAAAGCTAAGCGCCAAAGAATTGATGCTTTTGAACTGTGGTGCTGGAGAAGACTCTTGAGAGTCCCTTGGACTGCAAGGAGATTGAACTAGTCCATCCTAAAGGAAATCAGTCCTGAATATTCACTGGAGGGAGTGATGCTGAAACCGAAGCTCCAATACTTTGGCCACCTGATGCAAGAACTGACTCATTGGAAAAGACCCTGATGTTGGGAAAGACTGAAGGCAGGAGGAGAAGGGGACAACAGAGGATGAGAGTTGGATGGCATCCTGACTCAATGGACATGAGTTTGAGCAGGCTCTGTGTGTTGGTGATGGACACAGAAACCTGGCATGCTACAGTCCATGGGGTCATGGAGAATCGGACACGACCAAGTGACTAAACTCAACTGAACTCTTGTGTAAAGAAAGATGGGGAAAAATAAGTATGCTGCTTGTTTTTGCATCAAGAAATACTGGAAGGATACATAAGAAATTAACAATCTAGAATGCAGAGGCGGAAGGGTTAGAATCAGACCTTCCATGTATATTTTCAAAGCAATAGCATTAATAAGCTTAATCTAACGAACGTCAACAGAATACTTTGCACTTTAGATATTGTACTTTCTTTCTCAATCATACATAAAACAGAAGCAAAAAAGTGATTAGGCTGCAGATTCATTCTGAACAATATCAAACACTAGATCATATTTATCCCAAAAAGCAAGAAAGTTAATAATAAGAAAATAACCCAAATCCTTTTTCAAATATCTAAAGTAGTTACTCTAAATTCTAGTTAAGCATTACCATCACTTGTGGAGCTTCTTAAAATACACATTCCAAGGCCTCATCCCAGACCTCCCGCATGGGGGCAGGAACCATGGCTCTGACACGTAGAGCGGTTAGACTCTCAGCACTGAGTCCACCTGTCCAGCAACTGTTCTGACAGACATTCAGGGTCGCCAAGCCCAGACACACTCCACTTGTACTTCAGATCAGAGATCACCATAAAAAGAGTCAGTTTTCTCCCAAGAATAGCCATAAATCCTGCATTCCAGACAGTGTCTGAGACGGTGACTCAAGTGCCATTGATTGAAAGCAAATGAATTTCACATCACGGTCAGCATCTCTTCTCAGAGAGCGTCAGTATGTTTACACTGGCCTGGTTCCCACTTTAAAGGCACGCAACTGCTTTTGGTGCTGTCAGATCACAGCCGTAATTACTTACATTCATGTCCCACTTCACTTAAGACATTCATATAACTGTCTCACCAAGTCACACGTCTGCACTGACCTGCTGGCCCTACTGAACCACAGCAGACCTGGACATGTGCTGGGGAAGTACTGAGACAACCCTGGCAGATCCCGAATGTTCAAATGCCATTAAGGAGAACTGCGTTAGAACATAACGGCTTCAGACTGAACCTCTGTAAAATGGGAAGAAACAGCACATACCCCACAGGGTTGCATGGACTAAGGGAGACAATGAATTAAATAAGAGTCAAGCTCTTCTGAGCTGCACATTCAGGACAATGGGCTCAGTTTCCTCCCTCACTGATTTGATCCACGCCAATCCTGGAATGCTTTAGTCTCGAAGATAAGCTCCTTGATGGTCTCGAGATCACCTGGATGGAAGCTGCTTGTTAGAAGCACAGCATCTAACACCCGACAGGCTCTGGATAAACCGTGGTCTGTGAGTGACTGGACGTGGCTGGCATTTGGCTGTTAGAAGCTGAGACTGGCCCTCAGGTTCCTGTCCGCTACACCCTGCCAGCTCCCCATCCTTTCTCTAAGGTTTGCTTCCAACTCTGCCAAGTAGCATCCCTCTTCTGTACCACATACCAATTTATAAGTCCTCTTTCCTTCTCTTTTTTAATAGCTCCTCTTTCTAATTCTTAACAGATGCCATCAACCTTCAAGACAGGTGAAAACAGAGTAAGTGATACCTTTGGCTTGAAAGAGGTGACTGAATGGTTAACAGTTACCTTGGGTCATGAATACATGGGCCCCATCCTTTTGTCCAAGAAATGACTGAAAGGTATCACAAGCATCACTACGATTAGGTGATACAAGTGTGGAGAGGGAAGGAGAAAAATTTGAGCGACGCTGAGGAAATATATGGGTCACATATTTAGAAAACACACCTGCTGTCCTCTTAAGAGCTAAGTTGTTAAAGCACTGTCACAGGACACCTAGTGACACAAATTTCTCTGAAATGATTGCATGTCTTGATAGTGAAATCTCTGCTGCAGGATTTATTAGGTCCGGTTTTTGCTATTTATTACAGAAGTTTCCATCTTTAAGATTACAAAATAAATACAAACTACTCAATTCCTCATCTTCATGAAAGAAAGTCAAAGTGTTAGTCACTCAGTTTTGTCTGACTCCTTGCGACCCCATGGACTACAGCCTATCAAACTCCTCTGTCCATGGGATTCTCCAGGCAAGAATACCAGAGTGGGTTGCCATTTCCTTCTCCAGGGGGTCTTCCCAACCCAGGGATTGAACCAAGGTCTCCTGCATTGCAGGCAGATTCTTTACTGTCTGAGCCACCAGACTCAAATCATGCTAAGGGCCTTTCAGGTAACCGAAAATAATTATCTAAATAGCCAATGACAAGTTCCTGGCCACACTGAAGAGTGAAAACTGAACTGTTTTAAGCAGGCCCAGACTCCTGATGAAAGAGGAAAGGAGGGGGACACAGGGTGGCCTTGGCCATCTGTTAAATGAATAACTCCTGAACTTGTGACACGTAATGATGGGAGATATCATGTCTCCTAGTGTTAAGGATATTTCGAGGGGACAGTCTTGACCACTGTGAATTTCAGTCACCTTAGTTGCCTTGGGAAAAGACTTTTTGAGCAGTGAGCGCTTCACATAGAGAATGACTATGTATTTAGAGTATATCAAATATCAAGTTTACTTACCCTACTGTCTCTGTATATATCAAATACAACTGCAAAGGATAAAAAACTCAGAGTTAGTAATGAACTACTATTTGCATGATCAAAGCCTCCTTTTGATAATTAAAATGCATTTTATTATCAGTTACTCAAACAGCAGAATATATTTAGCTTTGAGGACTTCATGCTTCTGCCTCTCAAAACTTCAAACATAAAAAGGCATCCTGCAATGTTTTACTTAATGTAATTTTGCTTTCCTTTTCTCTGTCCTCAGCCATAATCCCTTATATTTAAAAATTCAAAAACATAAATGAATAAAAATTCAAACCAAACACCAACACTGTCTCAACCAATTCACCATTAGAGACAGGTGATCTGTCACAGTGAAAGGAGACCACTTACTATCTGATGGAGAATAAAATAGGGAAAACCTGTATTACGAAAGCACAAAATCTAAGCATGCTCAGGGCACAAGTCATCCTTTTTAAAGTCAAATCTGCCACAGGTACCAGGCTTGGCAAGTAGAAAAACGTCAACCAGGGCAGATATAATCTGACAACGCATGAATACTCTGTCTCATACCCAATATACTTTCAGTTCTTTAAAACACAAGTGATTACTTTGCAACTGGTGCTATCTGATCACTCAAATAAAAAAAAATCTAGAAAGGTAGATCAGTCAACTAGCTAATTTAGTCCTAATAACAGAAGCGTTTGGTTCTCTGTAGACAGACACTTTGAAATGTGTAGAAAATATCTCAAATGACAGGACAGAGAAATTGTCTCAGTCTTAAAAAGGGATTCTGGTTAAATAAGGTAAAATTAACATACAAACCCATCAGTACGATCATAATATAGTAAAATGCTTAAAAACAGAGTGCTTCGAATCCAGTTTTAAAATATACACCACCATGAAATGAGGTCCAATAACATTATGCATTTCATTTCACTAGGTCAATAAAAAGATACTCACAATCTTCATCTAAGAATTTATACTGTATGTGTTTCTTGAAAAAATCTTGTATGCATCTGCAAATCTCTTCTTTTTGTTTAGAAATATGATCATAATATTGTGTGTAGTCCCTCTGAGAAATACCTGATGAGAAAATATTTTATATTCTGTTATTACACAATATTCTTTCCAAAAACACCAAAATGTGATTTTAAACCTCTTTTTTAGGGAACCATTAAAGTAGATCAGAAGACCAATCAGATGAATGGAATCACACAATAGTCAGCATTTTATATAAAGCTTATCAGCTGTAAAGGTTCCTAAGGCCAGGTGAGCCCTAAAATTCCATAGTGCCATGCTTACTTCAGAAACGGCAGTTATTTTTATTTAGTACAATGGGAAGAATTCAAGGTTATAAAAATGTTTACTATGTAAAAAGTGAAAGAAGCGATTTTAAACCTACCCACATAGTCTAACTGCTTCTTCTTTGATTTTTCCAATGGCCTCTCTAAAAACTGGCCTTCTTTTCACTTTCTTTGGGAAAATGTGAAACAGCCCTCACCACGTCTTCCATTTTCATACTGCATCTCACAGAAGCATCTAGAAGCAGCATTTTCCTTGTTCATACATGCTGTCCTTCCTTCACAAGCTTCATGTTTCAAATCATGGAAAAGTAAACATTCCTTTCCTCAGAGTAACTTGCTGACATTATTCAAAACACACTAAAGGGAGCATTCTAAGAACTCCTTCAATCGCTGTAGGACTACGAGAAAGTTCTCTACTCTGATGAAATGCCTCCAGCTAAGTACCTCTTCCTTAGCTGCACTTAGGATTTTGGTGTTTCCTTCAGGGATACATAATGATACATTAAATCCAAACACACCCAGGGTTAAGTTAAACATGGATATCTCATTCAATAAATAAATAGTGTGGATCTGATTTTGTTCAAATCATACTCTTCGTGGTTGAAGGTCAATTTTACCTCATGGAAAATGTGCTTAGACAAAATAAGGGCAAATTAGCTTCAATATTTAACTTGAATAGATCACAGCAGATAAAATGATAGCCTGAGAGCAAAGAAAATGGGTGGCTTTTACAGTAATGCCCTTCTTTGTTCGCATGTTTTCTCTTCCTAGGATAATAAACACTGCTTCAATAATATAAGTAAAGGTTTAAAAACTGGGCTTTTTACGACGATTAAAATCAGCCATGTACTGTGAGTAGCACTTAGGCCAGCCCCAGAGAGAAAGCAGGTACACGTATCCTAAGTGGGATCAGCACAGGCCACTGCTTTCACTGCTGGAATCCAGACAGACATGATTCATCGAGACTGTCTTCTGTGGAAACAGAATCTGGCCCGAGGACCCTTGTCAACACAGCATTCCAGACAGTCAGTGCCCATTGGCTAGAGGCAACATCTGAGATAAAAACTGATTGCTACCCTTGACTTGGAGAAGGCAATGGCACCCCACTCCAGTACTCTTGCCTGGAAAATCCCATGGTCGGAGGAGCCTGGTGGGCTGCAGTCCATGGGGTCGCTAAGAGTCGGACAAGACTGAGCGACTTCTCTTTCACTTTTCACTTTCATGCCTTGGAGAAGGAAATGGCAACCCACTCCAGTGTTCTTGCCTGGAGAATCCCAGGGACGGGGGAGCCTGCTGGGCTGCTGTTTATGGGGTCGCACAGAGTCGGACACGACTGAAGTGACTTAGCATAGCATAGCATACCCTTGACTTAATTACTAAGCAATCTATTTCCATCAAATGCTTGTCTTTTAATAATTAAAAGGTTTAAAAGAAAGAAAGAAAACCTCACCAATAAGCTTATTTTCCTTGACAAAACATCGGAACTCGGCCCCAGGAATTAATTCACACCATTTTCGAAGAACAAGCTGCAGACAAAGGAGACACGTAACACAACAGGGTGAAAAGAGAGGATATTCACCAGGCTGATACACTACTTCACGTGCAGGCTGCGTCTTAACAGCTGCCATGATCAAGGGTTTGTTTTTTAAAGAAGGCATAAAACATTCTTGACATGAGATGTAGAGAACAGAGCTATGATCTATTAGTCTAACAGAACTGTTAAAACTCTTCATGACAAAACGCATCTTTATCATTTATTTATCATTTTGGGAGTTCTGACATAACATACAACTCAAAAGGTGATGAAGTCACATCGTATTACTGCTGGGCCATAAGTTACCCTATAATTCATATCAATTTTATCAAGATTTTAAAGAAAAGATTCTTACCTCATATTCCATACATGGATCTGGAGAATCATCGGTACAATGAATAAATCTTTGAGGGGAAAGAAAGGCAATTAAATCTTTATTTTATGGTGTCACTTTATGCAAACATATTACTTATACTTAAAGGGAGAGGAAGGTTTTACGAAAAACATGAATTAGGAGATTAATTCAAATTCAATGAACATTTATAAAGCACCATTCAATGTCAGGCATTAGCCTAAGCACCCTGAATTGTTATTTCATTTGTCCTCAAAACCACCATATGCGCTACTATAATCTCTGCTTTTCTGTTAAAAAAAAAAAAAAAGGAAAAAGCTAAAACCCAGAAAAGAACACACTGAGTGACCAAGCCAGGACCGTGGCGCAAACTAACTGCTGACTCCAAATGAGGGTGTGACGGCGCTGTGTTTTATTTCTCATTGTCTTCTTTGCCACATTAACTAGAAACAGAACCTAGTTCTCTGCTGATATTAACTCTGCCACCTAAAGCCACGCAACATTCATCTAATCCTTTTCCAACATCCCATGTAAAAAGCATTCCTCCATTAAATATATCGCGTCTTTCTCTAAAAACCCTCAGTTTCATGGACAATTTTTTATATTCTTTATTAAATGCCCACCTACGCCAGGGGCGGGTAACGTACTAGAAACATTAAAATGAGGTGAGTCCCTTGTCCTTTAGGAGGTTAGTCTGGTGAGGAGAACCTAACAAGTAGACCAAGAATCTCAAAACTCAGGCTTTAGGATATCCCAGTGGCAGTGCTGCAGAGAGCCTGGGGGGAAGGGATGTTTACCAAGTTAGTTGCTAAGTCATGTCTGACTCTTTGTTACCTCATGAACTGTAGCTGGCCAGGTTCCTCTATCCACGGGATTTCCCAGGCAAGAATACTGCAGCTGAGTTGTCATTTCCTTCTCCAGGGCATCTTCCCAAGCCAGGGATCAAACCCGCATTTCTTGCATCGGCAGGCGGATTCTTTACAACTGAGCCGACTGGAAAGCCCTTCAGTTCAGTTCAGCTCAGTCGCACAGTCGTGTCCAACTCTTTGCGACCCCATGAATCGCACAGCACACCAGGCCTCCCTGTCCATCACCAACTCCCGGAGTTCACCCAGACTCACGTCCATCGAGTCAGTGATGCCATCCAGCCATCTCATCCTCTGTCGTCCCCTTCTCCTCCTGCCCCCAATCCCTCCCAGCATCACACTCTTTTCCAATGAGTCAACTCTTTGCATGAGGTGGCCAAAGTACTGGAGTTTCAGCTTTAGCATCATTCCTTCCAAAGAACACCCAGGGCTGATCTCCTTCAGTATGGACTGGTTGGATCTCCTTGCAGTCCAAGGGACTCTCAAGAGTCTTCTCCAACACCACAGTTCAAAAGCATCAATTCTTTGGCACTCGGCCTTCTTCACAGTCCAACTCTCACATCCATACATGACCACAGGAAAAACCATAGCCTTGACTAGACGAACCTTTGTTGGCAAAGTAATGTCTCTGCTTTTGAATATGCTGTCTGGGTTGGTCATAACTTTTCTTCCAAGGAGTAAGCGTCTTTTAATTTCATGGCTGAAGTCACCATCTGCAGTGATTTTGGAGCCCCCAAAAAAAAAGTCTGACACTGTTTCCACTGTTTCCCCATCTATTTCCCATGAAGTGATGGGACTGGATGCCATGATCTTCATTTTCTGAATGTTGAGCTTTAAGCCAACTTTTTCACTCTCCTCTTTCACTTTCATCAAGAGGCTTTTTAGTTCCTCTTCACTTTCTGCCATAAGGGTGGTGTCATCTGCACATCTGAGGTTACTGATATTTCTCCCGGCAATCTTGACTCCAGCTCCAGCTTGTGTTTCTTCCAGTCCAGCGTTTCTCATAATGTACTCTGCATATAAGTTAAATAAGCAGGGTGACAATATACAGCCTTGATGTACTCCTTTTCCTATTTGGAACCAGTCTGTTGTTCCATGTCCAGTTCTAACTGTTGCTTCCTGACCTGCATACAAATTTCTCAAGAGGCAGATCAGGTGGTCTGGTACTCTCATCTCTTTCAGAATTTTCCAGTTTATTGTTACCCACACAGTCGAAGGCTTTGGCATAGTCAATAAAGCAGAAATAGATGTTTTTTTGGAACTCTCTTGCTTTTTCAATGATCCAGAGGATGTTGGCAATTTGATCTCTGGTTCCTCTGCCTTTTCTAAAACTAGTTTGAACATCAGGAAGTTCATGGATCATGTATTGCTGAAGCCTGACTTAGAGAATTTTCAGCATTACTTTACTAGCGTGTGAGATGAGTGCAATTGTGCCGTAGTTTGAGCATTCTTTGGCATTGCCTTTCTTTGGGATTGGAATGAAAACTGACCTTTTCCAGTCCTGTGGCCACTGCTGAGTTTTCCAAATTTGCTGGCATATTGAGTGCAGCACTTTCACAGCATCATCTTTCAGGATTTGAAATAGCTCAACTGGAATTCCATCACCTCCACTAGCTTTGTTCGTAGTGATGCTTTCTAAGGCCCACTTGACTTCATATTCCAGGATGTCTGGCTCTAGGTCAGTGATCACACCATCGTGATTATCTGGGTCGTGAAGATCTTTTTTGTACAGTTCTTCTGTGTATTCTTGCCATCTCTTCTTAATATCTTCTGCTTCTGCTAGGTCCATACCATTTCTGTCCTTTATCAAGCCCATCTTTGCATGAAATGTTCCCTTGGTATCTCTAATTTTCCTTAAGAGATCTCTAGTCTTTCCCATTCTGCTGCTTTCCTCTATTTCTTTGCATTGATTGCTGAAGAAGGCTTTCTTATCTCTTCTTGCTGTTCTTTGGAACTCTGCATTCAGATGTTTGTATCTTTCCTTTTCTCCTTTGCTTTTCGCTTCTCTTCTTTTCACAGCTATTTGTAAGGCCTCCCCAGACAGCCATTTTGCTTTTTTGCATTTCTTTTCCATGGGGATGGTCTTGGTCTTGGTCTTAGAAAGCCCTTACTACCATTTTAATTGTCCTAAAAATTGTTATTATTTATTTATTTAGCTATGCCAGGTCTTAGCATTGCAGCATGTGGGATCTTTCACTTGAAGCAAGCAGAATCTTTAGTTGTGGCATACGACCTCTTAGCTGTGGCATGTGGGATCTAGTCTCCTGATCAGGGATCAAACCTGGGCCCCCTGCATTGGGGGTGCAGAGTCTTAGCCACTGTACCACCAGGGAAATCCTACTATTTTAATTTCTGAAATGTGATTTTAACCATGTTAATGGTTTTTATAAGTCTAATAACAAAGAATAGTACTTAATACATTACTTTATAAAGAACAGGTAGGATTAAGGTTCTCTAAGGTGGCTCAGAAGGTAAAAATCTGCCTGCAATGTGAGAAACCCAGGTTTGACCCCTAGGTTGGGAAGATCCCCTGGAGAAGGGAATGGCAACCCACTCCAGTATTCTTGCCTGGATTCCATGGACAGAGAGGAACCTGGTAGGCCGCAGTTCACGGGGTCGCAAAGAGTTGGACATGACTGAGTTACTAACACACACAAATACAAATTAAGGTTCTATAATATACCTGTTTTTAAAATTCTACAAGAAAACCAAAAGGAACACTTCCAAAATACAAGTCTTCATTATCTAAATTTTTTAATGCTTCTATTTTCCTACAAATATTGATTTCAACCTTTGGTTACTCCTCATTTGTTACTTTAAAATAAGTTAACATTTCAATACAGGTTTGCATCCTACAATCCTGTAACATTATTTTTTAACTGGTGATTGGTTTAACATTTAACATTATTTAAAAACCTTGACTAGTTTCAGAAGGTAGACATGAGAACATATGTTTGCATGAGATTACTGTACAAGGCTTTTTCTTATTAAGATGATTAACCAGATGGCCAAGTACAATTTCTGAAAGGAGAAGTAAGTGTGCAGCCATCTAATTTAAGACCGAATGTGAAGGTCAGCAATAACATTTTCAGGAGCTCATATGAAAAACTGTAAAAAATATTGCATATGAATATCTAAATTCCTTTTATACTCTGGAAGAAGTAGGTGTAAAAAGTAAAAATCCATTAAGATGGAGTATTAGCAACACCTCAATGTTTACAATCCTTACACAAATTATCAGTCTAAAAATTACAGGTCCCAGTGAAAAAAGGAAAAGAAACAAATCCTTAAATCAAGCAAGGCTGCTTACTACACTGAGACTCCTAGAAGAAACAATACAAACAGAAATACAGAAGAAACAATACTAGCATGAGTATCCTAACAAAAACAATAAAATATCTTCAATCATACCAAATATAAAAATATCTGTATTATTCCCTTAATTAACTAAACCAAGAACATAGATGATCCAAAAACTTGCATCTATAATACAGGGGAAAAAAACCCTGATTCTCTCATTTCCAAAAATAAGTTTCATATTTGCAAAAAAAAAAAAAAAAGCAGGACCCCAGAAATAACAGCAAGTCACTGATTCAAGGAAAGCAAGTTACAGAGAAAAAACATTGAATTGTTCAATCTACTTTAGCTTTTGTCTCTATGAACATAATTTAAAAGTCATGGTAAGAACTAGTGTAAATTCTCAAATCCCAACTCAGTATATAATGTAAAATTATATAACATGTTATAAATTTGTGAGCAAAAGCCAAGAAATATGTCATATACCTAACACTTCCACTGTGTTAACCAATACATGTAAATAACACTTGGAAAATTTGTCTGAATTATGAAAAAACATGAAATCATTTGTGATCACTTTGGAATCTGGGCACCTGTTACAGAGTTCCTCAAGTTAGACCTGAAATGAGTCTGGGTCCAGACAGATCAGGGTCCCACATAAAGGAGAAACAATCCAGGCACGTGTTCTACTTTCTTCTCCACCCACCAGGACTCAGGCCCTCAGAGAAAGAACTGATGAAACAAGCTTCCTGTCGAGAAATCTGCTGACAGTTCTACTGCTGTTTCTCTACAAAATTTGCCTTTGCTCTCCGGTTGTTTTTAAGAACTCCTTTTGTCTCTAGTGCTCTGCAGGTACACTAGTCAAATGCTGTGAGTTCTCTAGAGCGGGCCAGTCAATGTGGCAGGAAGGAAGGAAAGAGAAATCATACAATCAGTCAACCGGGAGAAGAGTAACTGTGTGAACTGACTCTAGACAACTCAGGTATTGACTAAATCCACTCGCTGCGATGAAAATTTGATCATTTTCATAAGAGAAGACATCATCATTAAAGTTTTATGGGTGGCAGTACACAAAATCACGAATACTTTAAAGTGGAAGACCACCTAGCTATTTTACTAGGGCACAATCCTCTTTCGTAAGCTTCCCTAAAACACTGGAAGATTACAACGTTATACGTCACAGAAAACAACCCTTGAATATCAGGAAAAAAAATTATGCCAAGGATAGAAATAAAAGAGAAAAACATAGCACCCACGGAAAACTAAGCACCAAAATGGTAGTGCTGACGACTTTACTGTTCATCAGGATCCAAAATAAGAGTTTAGGTACAGAGATTCCATTGCTTTGGGTCACACTGGTGGTGGAAAAGCAAAGACAAAAAATGTTACTAAATTAAGGGAGACTGGGTGTGTTCATTCGCATTATCATAAATTCTTCTTCAAAAAGAGATAAAATATGTTATCTAAAATTGTAACAATCTAACATTGTCAATCAGCCATACTTAAATTTTAAAAATACAATAAAATAAAAAAATACAATAAAAGCGGTATAAAGTGGAAAAATTGTCACCTAAATCAGTTCAGTTCAGTTCAGTCACTCAGTCATGTCTGACTCTTTGTGACCCCATGAACCGTAGCATGCCAGGCCTCCCTATCCATCACCAACTCCCAGGGTTTATCCAAACTTATGTCCATTGAGTCGGTGATGCCATCCAACCATCTCATCCTCTGTCGTCCCCTTCTCCTCCTGCCCTCAATGTTTCCCAGCATCAGAGTCTTTTCAAATGAGTCAGCTCTTCGCACCAGGTGGCCAAAGTACTGGAGTTTCAGCTTCAACATCAGTCCTTCCAATGAATACCCAGGACTGATCTCCTTCAGAATGGACTGGTTGGATCTCCTTGCAGTTCAAGGGACTCTCAAGAGTCTTCTCCAACACCACAGTTCAAAGCATTAATTCTTCTGTACTTAGTTTTCTTTATAGTCCAACTCTCACATCCATACATGACCACTGGAAAAACCATAGCCTTGACTAGACGGACCTTTGTTGACAAAGTAATGTCTCTGCTTTTTAATATGCTGTCACCTAAATAAATGGGCCTAAAAAAATTATAAGGTATAGGTTCTGTTAAGTCTAACTTGGGCAGAAAGTTTTACTCCTGAAACTATTTGCTGCTGAATTTTAGGGTTAATAACCAGTTCCAATAATCTTAAGAACAAAATGTATAAAAATTATGCTGATTATAACTGAGCTTAAATTACTAAGAGAAGTGAACTTTCCTGACCTCTAGTAACTCTTCCTTCCTTAGTCATGCATGACCTTCTCAGAGAAACAATTAATGGAATAATTTTTTCACTCACTCAGCCCTTTCTTCTACATGCCAACTGAATACCAGATTTTTCTTTCTTGCCTTGGTCTACTGAAGTGACACCCCCATGAGTAAAATAATCAGTGAAAGCAGCTTTCTGACTCAACAAGCCTAATCACAAAGAATGTTTATATCTGGGCAAATAATTCACTCAGCAAGTAAAATGTGACAGATGATGCTGTGTCACATTTCAACTTCCACTTTCAAAGCTTCTTGTACACAGTAACCATCTGACTAACAGGAAAAATAAGAGTGTACTTACTATTCCATGTCAATTACAGTGGTGACAGACAGTCCTGGTCGTCTACCCTCTAGCTGTTCCCAACCTTCATCCTTGCTAACGGAACTGCGGTTGTTCAGCTGAGGACGTGTGGTCCCCTGGCACCCCGGGGCACACATGTACAGCTGACCGCAAAGCCCTTGAGCTGCGGGCCCGCACCTGCAGCGCCAGCGTCACCTGGGAACGTGTCAGAAATTACTTTCTTGGGCCCCAAGCCCAGCCTAGTGAATTGGTAACTTGGGAGGGAGGGACCAGCAAGCTGTGTTTTACCAAATTCTCCAGATGACTCTGATCCAAGCTGAAGCTGGAGAGCCTCTGTTCTAAACCAATCACGGCATCTCTGTTCCCTCTGCCAACAACTGGATGAGGCTGAGTAACTGTGTGACCGTGAGCTATCAGGAAGTCTCAGGGAAGGTTCCAGACTGCTTTACTTGCTCACAGACAGAGAAGAATGAGAGGCAACAGAAGCACCCCTCCTATTTTCGATTAAGATATTGTCATCTTCACACCGTACCTGCAGGACAGCAGCTACCCTGTAACCATTCTGTGATGTTGGGTGATAAACCCAAACACCAGGCCCATTCTGTGATGTTGGGTGATAAACCCAAACACCAGGCCAGTAAGCCAAGGTGACAGAGAGAAAGGCTGAAAGAGCCTGGTCCCTGCTGCCCTGACGAGCTGCTGACAGCCCTTGAAATATTCCATCTCCAGGCTCCCCGTTAAATAACGTATTTTTTAAAAACCCTGTGTGAGAACTCTTTCTGGTTGGCTTTCTGTTAACCTGTAAATGTAACTATGACATCCTTGTTTCTTTTGTTGAAGCAAGCTCCAAAAGAGTGTAATGTTACATAATTTTCATAATGTTATATAATTCTACACATATAATTATATACTATAATATTCCTTCTTAGATTCTATAATATTTTACTTTGAAATATTTTAGAAAAGAAGGAATTTATAACTTCATCAAATGAAAACACAGAGAACATTTAGAATGACATTATTGAAATTACATTCTGGTTTTGGTTCTATGAACTATAGGGATAAATTACTGAACAGTTTTGGGCCTCAACTTTCTAAATGATGAAAGGGTCAAATTAAATCACTGATAAGATCTTGTCCTACTTAAAGATTATACTCTTTAATTTTTAAGGGATCTGGAAAGACTTCTATGACCAAAGTTCATCTGTATTGACCCAATCAATAGGGATTTTTCTAGACTGATTAAGACTTACAAGTTGTTACACAAGTGACGACTGACAAAGATTTCTGGAAGTACTGCCTGTCTGAAAGTTCAGCACTTGGTATCTGTCCTGCCAACCCAAACTATTTACACAGGGAGAAGGATGGTATTCTGCGGATAAACACTCCAAACACAGGGCCTCAAATGCACCTGCTGATTTAACCTCTTCCCCATGCAAAAGTCAAAAAGCATAAAACACAAAATGACTGGTATTTCTACCCTTCACTGGAATCATAGCTAAATTCGCTTAAGATAAAAGGAGAGGTGTGCTAAGGGAAGCCAGTAGGTCACTGGACTGCAAAGATGGTTTTAAACACCATCAGCCACAGAGCATTAAAAGTGGTTTATATTCTGTGGAAAGGAAATGATATCCTTATATATTCATTGTAACTAATAGCAAATGTGCATAAAAATCCATATCCAGTGAATTAACAGGTACAGAGTATTTCTGATGCAATATATTACAAGGCCTCTTTACAAAAGCATTTGATGACAAAAAGCTCTACAATGGCAAAAAAAAACACAAAACCCTGAAAGCCACAACATCTTCTAAACAGAGGGTATCTTTCAGAATGAAAATGCTGCCCATCACCCCCAAAACAAACACCTTATCACACCTGTGCCAACACAACCAAAAAAGGTCGACACCTAAATATCACAATAACTAAAGTTTTCTCTGTAAATGAACCAGAAAAATCAATACAGCTAAACTCCTTTTATAATAAATTGGCAATATGATCATACTTACTTATTATTACTTAACTTTGCTTTCTTTAACATAGTACTAAAACCATATGCCCGAGCTTCAGAACCAGACGTAAAAGAGATGATGCACAACTGACTTGTAGGGAATGTTTTTTTTCCAAGCCAGGCTGCTCTTCAAAAAAGATTTGAGGCTAACGGGATGAATTAGCAAACTGAACTAGGGAAGATGTGGCAGGCACACACAATATGTTCATCTGTGTATCTACTTAGTTTCTAGATTTTCTGATATGCTTTATCTTAGAGATTAAAGATTAGTTTAGTTGAGATTTGGGGTTTAAAAATGAGGTAGGCAAGAAATCTAGAATAACTGCTGTTTGAGGACAGAACAGAAGTATGAAGGGATCAGCTACAGCTCAGCAGTGCAGGTGTCCAGTCGGCCTCCAATGAAGATTAGCTATAGAGTAACTGGCAGAGGGGAGAAAATGCAAGTTCATGTCTAGGAATTTTTTCCTTTTGGCCAAAGCACATGCCTTGTGGGATTTTAATTCCCTGACCAGGGATTGAATCTCAGCCCTTGGCAGTGAGAGCACAGAGTCCTAACCACTGGATCACCAGGGAATTTCCCATGTCCAAGAATTTATCCCAAGGAAAAAATCAGAAAAGCACACAAAGATTTAGCTCAAGGATACTCACTGTATATAAGGACATAAGAAGAGAGAACCAGTGAAATAAATGATGCTACAGCTGTCCAGTGGAATACTCTGAAGCAAGTTTAAAGTAATGATGCATTTAATATTTAATGACATAAAGATTTTTTATATATATTAATGAGTGTAAAAGCAGCCTAGTAAGCAATATGAATTATATGATCCCATTTGTGTTGTAAAAACTGGAATACAGTTAGAGACAGGTGTATCTATATTAAACCTATGCAAAGACAGAATTCTGGAAGTATTACATAAAACCAACTGTGCTGAGATCATGAATCCGCTTTCTTCCTGTTTTTGTTTAGCTATAGTTCCTGCTTTTATTTTTCTATGATAAGCATATATTGGCCTTATAATAAGAAAAACATTACCATCATATTTACTGGGAAGAATTCAGAAAGCCCTTGGTATCTAGGGATATTCACTGTATAGCATTTGCTGTCAATAGAAAAGAAAGGTTTGCTTTACTAGATCATTTCAGAAAATCAAACAGCCTTGTTATGTGGATCTGTCATGTACAACAGCACTAGAACTAAAGGAATTTCATCTGTAGCACAACTCACAAGCACTGAAAACTACTGATGTAAGAGAACAAGAGACATACTTACGGCTGGGTGAAGTCACGAGTGATGAAATCAGAACTCTTGAACAGTAGGAAGATGTCGCTGAGGGTTTTACATTTCAGAGAACTGTTCATTGCTATCCAGTAGGCATCCTAAAGAATAAAGCATGTGCTGCTTAGTATATATTCCAAGTTAGCTGCTATGAATGAAGTTCATAGCCTATATGCAAAATCAATAATGCATGTAACTTCAAGGGTTTGAAGAAAAAAATCAGGTAAGAAATTTTAGCTATACTGTCAAGTGTCAAGCGACGCTTCTAAACAAAGAATAAGGTCACTGTTGCATGACAGACAGTTTTGAGCTGAGATGTTCAGGTCCTCGTCTTGCAGCTTAGGCCCAAGACACTGTCCTGTGTCCACCTCACTGATGATGAAAGAAGGGGATAGACATCAGAAACGCTGACACTTCAGCAAGAAGATCCAGGTAGAAAGAAACATCCTGATCAGCTACTAAGAAAACAGAGAGCCTTTCTCTCTTTCTATTTCTGGAGAGAGACAGCTGCAACACTGAAGTCTGATGACTGCAGCAGTTAAGACTCATGTCCATCAAAGCTGGGAGAGAGGAGATGACATATTCTCAACCGTTCCAATTTTAAATGGTGCAAGTCTCAAACGTATGAACCAAAGGAAAAAAAAAGTAAGAACAGCAGACATAAGAGACACAAACCTCAGTGAAACAAGCCTAAAAATGACAGAATAAGTTATTTTAGGAAATACACTTCTCCCATAGATCAGACACAGGACAGTAATGTAATTTTGAGAAAACTGATGACTGCAAAACAAAAATGTCCAGTTATCCACACTGCACGAAAGGAAGCAGTGGTACACAGTTGACACTCAATAAGTAAAAAATAAATGAATAAAGGAATAACTTAAAATCACAAATAATCTACCCATCTTAACTGGAAAGCCTCAAGCCGTCAAAGATCAGCTGTCAACAATGACCCAATTTACTGCTCACAGATAAACTAAAAATGAGTTCTAATAATTTTTTTTAATAATAACTTCTTTAAATTTTCTCCCAATGAAAAAAGATGATGAACTTTTGGTTAAAGATGATATACTGAACACAAAGATTTAACGCCACTGAAACAACAGTATATATACACAGAAAACCATGCAACTGAATAAATAAGACAATTATTAAGCCTAAGGAAGACAAAATGTTGAATAAGAAAACATAAGCAACACACACTTTATAGATGTGTATGCAATGTTTGCAAAAATGCAATATGAGAAACAGCTTCCCTGGTGGCTCAGTGGCAAGAAATTCACCTGCCAATGCAGGAGGTGAGGGTTCGATCCCTGGGTTGGGACGATCCCCTGGAGAAGGAAACGGCAACACACTCCAGTATTCTTGCCTGGAAAGTTCCATGGACGGAGGAGCCTGGTGGGCTACAGTCCAAGGGGTTGCAGAGAGTCGGACACGACTGAGCGGCAAAGCACAGTGAATACTGATGGAATCAAGGTGTGCTAGTCCTGTGTGAGGACAGTGAACTACAACACAGAGCAGTGAGAGTAAGAGATGAAAAGGTGCTGCACCTTTCTGTCCTAAAGCAGAAAGCTGGTAACGAACGCTTAAGATGGAAGAATAGAGACATTGAGGAAAATAACAAAAGGTGGTACTAAAATATACACATGCAGTCGCCTCCGAGCAGTGGGAAACCGTGAAGAAAAACAGGTGTCAGGACCGGCTGACTTTTATAGCAAGCGTTCAGAAACTTGAACTATGTATATATGCCACTAATTTCAACAAGTAAAAATAAAAGATTAAGTACAATGTATCATTCATGTTAGAATGAGAAAAGATAAAAGCACACAAAGATGGTTTTCGAAAACACAGATAAGTCTTGAATCCTTCAATGAGCTTTGCTGACATTAAATTGTTTTCTACTGGAATAGAAAAAATGATGAATTTCCCTAGATCTTAACTTAAAAAATCTTATCAATGCAATGTTGAAGCAATAAAACACAATTTAAGAAAACGTCAGTTGATTTGTCAAACCACTCTATTTCTAGATCCTGCAACATTCTAATTTTTATTACTTTTCAATAGAGAAAAATTTCTCTGTCAAACTGAAGAGCTGAAGTTTTGAAAAGGGCAGAGGAACATTTTCTGAGATTTCTAGTGTAATGAGCAACACAAGAGGCTGAAGCTTCTGCTGGCAAAATACAAAGTATTTCACAGGCCCAGGGAAATAAATGCATTGCCAAATCAGGAAAATAAATAACAGGAGGAAAGCAAAAATAAATTCCATGATATTTTCCCTAGAATTAGGAATATAATTAGACCCTCATGGGGATATAAAATGAAATGGAATCACAAGACAATATCCACACAGTGAGAGATTTACAGACATGCTCCTACCCTTGGGGCACTCCAGTTAAGCTTAGGAAATACACTGCCCCCCAGGGAATTGATCGCTTCCTGGACTTTCGTGGTGAACTCAGGAAATTCTGGTGCCTACAGAGAGAAGGAAGAAATCATTTGGGCAAGTCAGTATCAGCACGATAAATACAGAAAACAAGATTAAAAAACTCAAAGTTCAACACTTCAGGGTATTAAAAATAATTTAGAACACAAATTACTACTAGAATTTCTGAACTCAGCCAAATAAACTCAATGATCAGATAACATTCGTCAGGAAGGGAAAAGAATAACAAGCGCTCAGATGACGTTGTCCAGAACGATCAAGCCCCACAAAGCTAAGGAGACTGCTGATCTTTCAAGGCACCTGGGGATGTGAGAAAAGGAACGAACGGTTCTCTGACACCAACATAAAACCAGTGCCTATTAAATGAAAAGAGATGACGGAGTATCACCTGTGCACAGACTCCAGTTCTCAGAAGTAATACCTCACATTTAAAGGACCAGAAGCCTTTCCATTTGCAGGAAAAGAACTTACCCCCAAAAGGCTTCAAAAACGAGAAATCAATCATGTGGCTAACTGCATTTAAACATGGCTATTTCAAGACAGGTTTTAATATAAACAAAACTCAAAAATAGGACCTTGATGAAATTAAAATGTTCTTTCTTTTTTGGTTGATTTAAAAATGATTATATCAGCAAGTAACCAAAACATTGTGCTGTTTCAACCAGGAAATAAGCAGAAATACTTATTTCTGATGGGACGTAAACGTCATTACGATTATGCTCTTCCTCGAGTCTTCTGTCACCATCAGGAGCACGGGGACAAAAAGTGGAGAAAAGGAGAGAAAGAGGGATGGAAGTGGGGCCTGCAGGAGAGCAAGAATACAAAAAAACGCTGATGCGTTGCAGTCATTTTAGCCCTTTATATCTGCTGCCCCCTAGTGGACAACTGCAAATACTGAAAGTCCCATCATGACAAGCTCTTCCCTAAGTGGGAAAAAACTAGAATAGGTCTACAACAAGCTAATGGGCTTCTCTAGTAGCTCAGCTGGTAAAGAATCTGCCTGCAATACAGGAGACCAGGGTTTGATCCCTGGGTTGGGAAGATCCCCTGGAGAAGAAAATGGCAACCCACTCCAGTATTCTTGCCTAGAGAATTCCATCGACAGAGGAGCCTGGTGGGGTACAGTCCCTGGGATCCCAAAGAGTCCGACATGGCTGTGCAACTAACTTTCACTTTCACTTCACTTCAGAATAAGCTAAAGGAGTGGGAGGTACAAACTATTGGGTGTAAGACTACAAGGATATATTATTGTACAACATGAGGAAGAAGGCATTTTTTGTAATAACTAAATGGAGGAGAACCTTTAAAAAATTATTTTAAAACTTTTTAAAATGATTATTATTGTTTCAAGTCATGAAGTTTTAGGATGACTTGTTATTCAGTCATCCTAAACAAATAAACACCAAAAGAAAACAAAGGCTTATGCTGATTCCCAAGATCTAGCCCAGTTATGACAAAAAACTGTGACTCAAGGCTGAGAAACAGACCAAAACATGAAAGTTAAAAAAACGGGCAGGTTGTACTTCCTTTCTTTCTGCTGCAGACGCATGTGACTGCTGCAGATATACCCAACCTCCGGACGTCTGAAGTGTCTTTTAGTTACTTAATTTGACAGCATGCTACCATCTCCATCTTCTGCATGTCTTCTTCAGCTTGTTGCTACTGCTGCTACTGCTAAGTCGCTTCAGTTGTGTCCGACTCTGTTCGACCCCATAGACGGCAGCCCACCAGGCTCCCCCATCCCCGGGATTCTCCAGACAAGAATACTGGAGTAGGTTGCCATTTCCTTCTCCAATGCATGAAAGTGAAAAGTGAAGTCGCTCAGTCGTGTCCAACTCTTAGCGACCTCATGGACTGCAGCCTACCAGGCTCCTCCGTCCATGGGATTTTCCAGGCAATAGTACTGGAGTGGGTTACCATTGCCTTCTCCTTCTTCAGCTTATACACGTGAAATTAATGCCTTTCAGAGGCTTTCAAAACAAATAACCGCCTTGAGTTTCTTTATCTTCCATTCTCCTCTCCGCGGCAAAAGAAATTATGCTTTCTGTTAAGGCAAATTTCTTTAGAATCCCCTGAAGATGCTGGTTTGGCAATCAAACCAGCTTCATCTATAAACACACTCCTCTAAGACCTGCATTAGCTATATTTTCAATAAATGACACAGTTACAAAAATATTAAAACATGAAGGATTTGATCTTCAAAGACAAAACAATTTCATTTTCCCACTGAACTTCACATATAAAGACTGCTTTATATTTCTGTATTACATTTTTTCTTTATAAGTTATCAGTTCAGTTCAGTCGCTCAGTAGTGTCCAACTCTTTGCAACCCAATGAACTGCAGCACGCCAGGCCTCCCTGTCCATCACCAACTCCCGGAGTTCACCCAGACTCAAGTCCATCGAGTCAGTGATGCCATCCAGCCATCTCATCCTCTGTCGTCCCCTTCTCTTCCTGCCCCCAATCCCTCCCAGCATCACAGTCTTTTCCAATGAGTCAACTCTTTGCATGAGGTAGCCAAAGTATTGGAGTTTCAGCTTTAGCATCATTCCTTCCAAAGAACACCCAGGACTGATCTCCTTCAGAATGGACTGGTTGGATCTCCTTGCAGTCCAAGGGACTCTCAAGAGTCTTCTCCAACACCACAGTTCAAAAGCATCAATTCTTCAGCACTCAGCTTTCTTCACAGTCCACCTCTCACATCCATACATGACCACAGGAAAAACCGTAGCCTTTCCTAGACGGACCTTTGTTGGCAAAGTAATGTCTCTGCTTTTGAATATGCTATCGAGGTTGGTCATAACTTTTCTTCCAAGGAGTAAGCGTCTTTTAATTTCAAGGCTGCAATCACCATCTGCAGTGATTTTGGAGCCCAAAAAAATAAAGTCTGACACTGTTTCCACTGTTTCCCCATCTATTTCCCATGAAGTGATGGGACCGGATGCCATGATCTTCGTTTTCTGAATGTTAAGCTTTAAGCCAACTTTTTCACTCTCCACTTTCACTTTCATCAAGAAGCTTTTTAGTTCCTCTTCACTTTCTGCCATAAGGGTGGTATCATCTGCATATCTGAGGTTACTGATATTTCTCCCGGCAATCTTGATTCCAGCTTGTGCTTCTTCCAGCCCAGTGTTTCTCATGATGTACTCTGCATATAAGTTAAATAAGCAGGGTGACAATATACAGCCTTGACGTACTCCTTTTCCTATTTGGAACCAGTCTGTTGTTCCATGTCCAGTTCTAACTGTTGCTTCCTGACCTGCATATAGGTTTCTCAAGAGGCAGGTCAGGTGGTCTGGTATTCCCATCTCTTTCAGAATTTTTCAGTTTATTGTGATCCACATAGTCAAAGGCTTTGGCATAGTCAATAAAGCAGAAATAGATGTTTTTCTGGAACTCTCTTGCTTTTTCCAGTGGATGTTGGCAATTTGATCTCTGGTTCCTCTGCCTTTTCTAAAACCAGCTCGAACATCTGGAAGTTCACGGGTCACGTATTGCTGAAGCCTGGCTTGGAGAATTTTGAGCATTACTTTGATAGCGTGTGAGATGAGTGCAATTGTGCGGTAGTTTGAGCATTCTTTGGCATTGCCTTTCTTTGGGATTATAAGTTATTGGTGTACAATACAGTGATTCACAATTTTTTAGAGGTTTCACTTCACTGTAATTATTATAAAATACTGGCTATTCTGTATTACATTTTAAAAGAGGTGATAAATCCCCTCAAATCCTCAAATTATTCAACTTTAAGAATTTTCTTAAGAACTTTAAGAAATCCTGCAATCAAGATCCTAAAATAAATTTAAATGACAAAAAGTTTATGTATTGCACAGAAAAATTTGTGTTTCAGTGGAAGACTATGTATTGTATACATACAGCACTTTTCTGTTACCTGATTCTAGCTGGGTCTGCAAAGATGCTTTACAACTTGGTAAATAATAGGTAAGTGAAAACAGTATTTCTTACAAACATGAAAATTCTACTCTGTCTGGTAGAAACCCAGCTGTCTTCTGTCCCCCCTTGAGGGACACATAACCAGCTTTGCCTTGTTTACATATTCATTTTTTATGTAAATACAATACATATTTACATAGTCCTACTCTATAAATGTGTGTCCTTTGAGTTCTCTTTTGAGCCAGTTATAACGTCTGCCTGGTTCCCTCGTGAGTTAAAGGCTTCAACGTGTGTTAAGTCATGATTCCACCTTTTCCTGAAAATGATTTTTTAACAGATTTAGCTAGTAATAGGATTCTTTTAAGCTCATAGCACAATGAGTTGATTTTAAATACACCTAAGTCCTTAGTTGTCTAAGAAACTCTGCTGCTGCTAAGTCACTTCAGTCGTGTCTGACTCTGTGCGACCCCATAGATAGCAGCCCACCAGGCTCCCCCATCCCTGGGATTCTCCAGGCAAGAACACTGGAGTGGGTTGCCGTTTCCTTCTCCAATGTGTGAAAGTAAAAATCGAAAGTGAAGTCATTCATTCGTGTCTGACTCTTCTCGACCCCATGGACTGCAGCCTACCAGGCTCCTCCGTCCATGGGATTTTCTAGACAAGAGTACTGGAGTAGGTTGCCATTGCCTTCTCCGTGTCTAAGAAAAGGTTCATGCTTTAAGTGGGATGAAATCTGCAGTTTAAATCACATCCGTGGACTTTTATGATCCAAACTCGCCTATCTTTTCTACTTTACCCACCACAGCCCTACGGTATCATACTCATTCAGAAAGAGTATTTCTTTAAAAATTTTTAATCATCAAATAAATGTTTTAAACATATAAAAAATATATACCCTGATTCATACATTCAACAATTTGATATGCTTGATCCAGATCTTTAAATTTCTTAAGGAAAGAACATCACAGATCCTCAAGAAACTCCTAACCTCCCTGCTCTCCTCCCTAGTCCTTTCTTCTCGCCACAGGCAGCCATCATTACAAGACTGGTCACAATCTTCTACAGTCATGATTCTATACTTACAGTGCATGCGTCTGCCCATAATACAAAATATTTAAAAATTTTAACGTAACTGCTGTTATTTGATATGTATACTTTTGGCAACCTGCCCTTTCAAATTCACCATCGTGTCTGAAATTTAGCCATCTTGATTATCTGATTGCATTTTAAATTGGGCTTCTCTGTAGCTGCACTATTATCATTGGGTGTGTGCTCTTCTGCCCTGAAAGCTCACCTAACCAACAACATCTGGTTCGGCCCAGTGAAACCCAATCACTTTTAAATTATTTTTCCATTTTGAAATAATTTCAGACTTTCAGAAGCATTTACAAGAAGCATTTAACCAAAATTTTCTATACACTCTTCATGCAGGCATTCTACCACACTGCTGTATCATTCTCCCTCTGCAACTCCCTTTCTGTATACAGCTATGCTGGAGCGTGTATAAAACACATACACCTTCCATAGTAAGGAGAAGTCATGATGCCCCTTTACACACAGCACTTCATGTAACCTAGGCAAATTATCAAAACCAGGGAGCTAACATGGATATAACATCACTATTTCATCTATGGGTCTTATTCAGTTTGTGCTCACTGTCCTGATAATGTCTTTTACAGCAGAAGAAAGATGGAATATTTTCTTCTGGCCTAGGACCCAATCTAGAATCATGCATTGCATTAACTTGTCATGTCCCTTTAATCTCCTTTCATCTGTAACATTTCCTCTCTCTGTTGCTCTTATCTTTCATGACCCTGACCATTTGCAAGAGCCTGGGGCAGTCACTCTGTGTAATTTCCAAAACGCTGAGTTTGCCGGCTATTTCCTCATGACTGGATTCAGGCTGTGCACGGCTGGCAGGTGATGTGTCCTCTGAGCCTCATACAAGGAGGCAGGCGATAGAGGTCTGTCCCATCACTGACAAGGTTAACTTTGCTTATGCTGCTTTCCACTGGAAGATGCTATTTTTCTCTTTGTAACTACTAGTAATTTTGGTTTCCCTGGTAGCTCAGATGGTAAAGAATCTGAGATGGTAAAGATTCTGGTAAAGAATCTCCCAATGAAGGAGACCAAGGTTTAATCCCTGGGTCGGGAAGATCCCGTGGAGAATGGAATGGCAACCCACTCCAGTATTCGTGCCTGGAGAATTCCATGGGCAGAGGAGCCTGGTGCGCTACAGTCCATGGGGTCTTAAAAGAGTCAGACATGACTGAGTGACTAATGCTTTCACTTTCTTTCAAGTAATTTTGGTGGACATACTTTGAGAAGACTCAAATATCCTTATTGAATAGTCACCCACAAGTTTTAACATCTATCTCATTATTACTAGAATGGCTGTAAATGCTGATTTCTATCATTCTTTCTCAATTATTAGTTGGTGTCGAATTTTCTACTATAGAGAAAGGCTTTCCCTTCTGTTTCATTTGTTGAATTTAATCATTTGTTTATGTCAGTATGGGACCATGGGTTCGAATGCTAGTCCATTATTATCGTTGTTTTGTTATGATGTTCACATATGTGGCCAGTGGGAGCCCACTGAGCTGGCTTCCGGGTCCTCTGCACCATGTCCGAATCATTCTTACTTTCTGGCACAAATTCCTACAGGCTCTTCTTTACCTTCCCACCCCCAGTCTTGAATTTCTCCAAGGAGCTTCAACTCCTTTTAGTGGAAACCAGTATTTAGACACCATAATCAGGGCACTAGGTCCATTCATCTGTTCATTCCTACCATGACATCACTGTGTCGTTTTTAGAACTAAGCAGAGTTTGATAAATACACACACACGTTATTAATTTATCTATTGAAGTTTGCCTAACAACAGCGATTTAAGTTATTTTTCAAAATAATAAATAAAAGCTTAAAATGGTGACTAAATGGGAATTTAGAGTGATCTGCGTTGAAACCCAGAAGCACCCCATGGGACGGCACTGGGCAGTCCTGAGACCGCGCTGCTCTTACCGTAAGCGTGGCCGTGTTCTCGTCGTCCGACCACTGCAGGGAAAGGAGGACAGAAAGAGAATGTTAATGTGGACAGTGTTCCTGGCTTCCAAAAAGCAGTGCTCCATCTAAAAACGACACACACACAGGAGATAGCTTTTCCTGAACACAAAGTACACATCCATGTGTACTTAGGTTTCCATGGAATTTCTGACTTTATTGAATGTACGCTAAGATCTTTAAGCCAGAACCATTTCAGAGATCATTTCAATTAGGACAGTCTATGGAACAGGTTATAGTATTTTGAACCAACCTGTATTTCTTCGGCTTCATCATCACTGTCTGGCTGAGAACGTGCAGGCGGATCTTCCCTGGAAGAACATAAAACAAAAACTGAGTGTGAGAAAGCCTTGGTGCCAGGCAGTCATGATTACAGATGTGCTGAGTGTTCATATACATGTAAGAAGAAACTAATAAAAACCAACCTGAAATTAACAAGAGTTAACGTTCAGTAAGAGACCGTCGAATAAAAACGTCCTGTCTTCTTCTCAGAAATCACTAGCAACAGGGGAAAGAAAATCTCAAACTCTGCCCCAGAGGACACTAAGAACCAGCTCTGAATCTCGACCAGAGAAAGTGCTGCCGAAGACCAGGGAGACACAGCAGGAGCTGTCGGGAGAGTAGGTTCAGGCGGCTGATGGACACCCTGCGGGCACAGCCGGGCATCTTCTGTTTACAGTGAAGACAGTACATGCGGGCTGCCGGCAGGAATCACCCTGGGTCGGGACTGGCACTGCTGGAGAGCACGGGGGAAAGACATGGTCAACACGCTGTCTCAGAAAGAGTCAGTGAGCGAAGCAGGGGCTGAAAAGGGCTGCTAGCAGCCAATCCTCACCCCTGGCTGTGGGCAAAGCAGAGGCTGAAAGACCTCAGAGAGAGGACACTGCCCCCGCCGCTTCTCAGCACTCAACCACAAACCGCTGGCCACAAAGAACTCGATCACGTCATTGAAAAATAAGCACTAACCAGAATAGCAACCAGCAGAGGATCTATACCAAGAAACTACAAGAGAAAGGAAGGATGAGGCTTCGGGTTAATCACGGACGCTTATCCACCCCTAGGTTCCCTCTTGAAATGGTACTGAAGTGATTTAAAAGATCACAAGGGCAAAAAGGACCAGAAAGAGACAGCTGCAAAGAGGCAACAGAAGTCTGGAAAACAGAAAGCCAGTGAGGGGGTAACCCGGTGAGCCACAGGCTGCCCCTGGAGCCGTCATACACAATGGGCCCACGGCTCCGCTCTGAAAGGGGTGATGCGTGTACAGCCCATACAGGGGCGGGAAGACACGTCCAGTCTTCCTCACCTGGCACATCCCAGCAACTCACCCTCCATGGACCAGAGGGTAAGGCGCATAATGCCCCAAATGAATATGGGGGTGAAATGCCACAAAACAACAAAGTTACAAGCGGAAGTCACACTCACAGTGAGACCTCTAGTCCCCTTCTTCCTTCTCTGCTCCCTGATATAGACAGATTAGAGGACTTGTCTCTGGAGATGCTGGACAATTCCAGAGGAAAGACTTATTAGATAACTGCCATCTGGGAATCTGCCATCGATTCCTGTTGATTGCTGGCACTCTTAGTCAACAAGCCCCACACTAGTACACAAAGTTTCTGTGTGTGTGTGCCCCTCACTCTTAAATATGAATAAAGGCCTACAATCATTAGAAGGCCTATAAAAGGCTCCAAGATGAGAAAAGAGTTTTTTAAAAGGAGGAAAAGTACATGGACAGAATAAAGACAGTAAAGGAAACAAATGAAAAATATTTTTTAAAATCACAAATATCTTCAAAGATAAAAGAAGATATTGCATTCATGAGAAAGGACAAGACTGAACTTGTATAAAAGGAAAAACATGGTAGCTGAAATTTAAAAACTCAATAGAATGAGTGGCAAGATTAGGGAAATTTTCCATAAAATAGAACTAAGACAACAACAACAATAGAGAAGAAATGATAAAATTCAGAGAATTAACCTGGCAGTTATAACATCTAAAAAGAAAGAGAAGCAAAAAAATAAGAGGAAATTATCAAAGATACAATATTTTTTAAAGTTCTAAAACCAAAAAATAAAGTCTCTAGAATGAAAGCGCCCACACCAAGTACATGTGACAACGAATGGGAAAGACAACAAGAGCCTTAGATGATGTTCACGGACGGCCACAACTCTCCCCATCCTGACATGCTGTCTGTAGTCTTGACATGCCACCCTTCCCATCAAGAAACAGCACTCACTTCCCCACCCCTTTAATTCAAACTGGCTTCAAGACTCACTGGGACCAGCAATGCAGCACAAGGGCACCACATGCCCTAAGCCTTGGTGTCAAAGCCTTTACAGCTTCCTTGCCCACGTTTTTTGAATGCTACTACCACCACATAAAGGAGTGGAGTCTGAGAATGAGAAATCAGACGGAAAGAGAAGCCCAGCTGACAGGCAGCATTCACTGCCAGACCGGAGTGAGGCCATCCTAAAACCATCCAGTTAGGTCGAGCCACCAAACAACTACAGGAGTAGTAGTTGACCTCAACTGAGCAGTGACCTCAGAAGGACCAGCAGAAGACTCACCCAGTGTTGAGCATTAGGGAGGCTCCGAGATTTCACCCCACTTGCAAGCTAACAAGTTAGCCTGCCACGGTGCCATGGAATCTGGCAGAAGACAGTAGAAGCCTGGGTCAGAAACCAAGGACTCTCCAGACAGAGAGACACATCTGGCCAATGAAATACACTGTAGGAGCTCTTCCACAAGCTCAGAATACTGACATCTGCTCAGGACTCTCTAATGTCAGGAGGCATTTTCTTTACGTTCCCATTTTGTAGGCTTATTACGTGTTCTATATTGGAAAATAATAAAGTCATGTCTGTAAATATCCCAAAGTTGAGACTCGCCTATCTATTTTGTTGCTTTATCCTGCAATTATTCCACATCAGTGAGGCTCTAAACTAATAATTTTCAGGTTATTACCAGGTTGAGAATACCAGAAACAGAATTATAATCCAGGAAGCTAAACAGAAGATCCATCAGACCAAAAAAAAATATATATATACATATATAATATATATATACGGTAAAATTGGGCTTCCCTGGTGGCTCAGTGGTTGAAAATCCACCTGCCAATGCAGGAGATGTGGGTTCGATCCCTGGTCAGGAAGATCCCCTGGAGAAGGAAATGCAACCCACTCCAGTATTCTTACCTGGGAAATCCCATGGACAGAGGAGCCCTGCAGGCTACAGTCCATGGTGTCACAAGAGTCGGATGCGACTCAGTGACTAAACAACAAAATGGTAAAATTAGTGTTACTGTAAAACACACACAATTTTAATTATACTTCTAAGTTCATTTACCTAAGAAATGTTCGTCAAGCACCTGTTTTATCAGGCACTGTTCCAAGGGCTGGGAACACACCTGCCCAAGTCTCTGCTCTCATGAAGACTGCATTGTAACAGGATGACTAAAGCAAAGATGGAGGGAAATAAGGGTTATGCAGAAAAATTAAGTGAGGCCAGGAGAAAAAAACAGATGCACCAAAATGCGGTAAACCATACAATGGAGTGGTATTTAGCCTTAAGGAAGGTGATTCTCACATGTGCTGTAACATGGATGAACATCGGGGACATTACGCTAAGTGCAATCAAGCTGAATACTGCATGATTCCCCTTCTGTGAGGTATGTCCAGCAGTTAAAATCATAGACACCAAAAGCAGAATGTCGGTTATCAGGAGCTGGTGGAAGGCGGGTCGGGGAGTGAGTGTTTAGAGGGTACAGAGTTTCAGTTTTACAAGATAACAAGAGTTCTCTAGATGGATCACAGTGATGGCTGCAACATTGTAACTGTACTTAATACCACTGAACTGCACACTTAAAAATTGTTAATGTGGTAAATTTTATGTGTATTTTAGCTTGATAAAAATTTTTTTTTAATAATTCTAAGAGAAAATTATATCCAACCTAGAATTCCATAAAAGAGAGTGACATATCAGCAAGGGTTACCATTAAGCTACTTTACAAAGGAAACTGAAGGATGAACACTTAGATAACATGACTTCTGAGCAGAGATCTGAGTGAAAAAATAGGAATGCCATTAAAGTACATGATTCTTAAACTTTTTCAAGTTGGTACTGAACAGACTGAAGCATGGTACTTTCCTTTATATACAGAAGAACTACTTGAACAAGAGGAATAGTAACCATACCCATTTTCTACAGGAAGAGAAGAAAGGAATTACTCAATTTTACAGATTGTAATTATTAGCAGAAGACGTGTTCAATTTTGAAAATCTTATCAACTGAGCGTTAACAAGGAATATAGGACAAAGATCAGCACATAATTTTAACTAGAGAGAAAAAAAGGAGAGAATGGGGCCAAAGCTAATGTACTTACTTTACACGTTAATTGTTGAGGTTGAATCATTACATTTCCTTATGCTAAAATTTAAAGAATGTTTTTCTGACATGCCTTACCTTCCTGAAACCACCAGAGTTCCATCATCGAGTAAATAATCCTTCACATTCTGAGGAAGTGGAAGAATGACACTAAAAAAAAAAAAAAAAATGCACATACCAAAAAAAGGCATCATTTTAAAAGACCAACCATAAGCAGAGAGAAAAAGTTCCAAACTCAATTTCTGAATTACTTGCTTCCTTTAATATGAAGTGGGAAATGTTAATAATGGACATTTGGCAGCCGTAGACTAGAAATTAAAATAATATGAATAAATGTTGCAATAAACTAAATTAGGTGCATATAATTATCCCTATTGACTTTGAGGTTAAAAAAAATAAATAAACAACAACAAAAATAAAACAAAACAAAAAAAATCCCGAAAACAGCTAAATCCAAAGAACTCGACTGAAATCACAGAATGAAGGCAACAAGCTCAAAAAGATTCTGAGTACAAGGGTTATGTGCCTTTAAGAAATTGGAGGCCCTGCAGGTATTTGCAGCAACACAGGAAATGACCAAACGAATCAGAAGATCAACAGCACCTGGCTAAGAAACAGGGTGGAAGCAGGCTTAAGATCTGGGCACCTTTGGTTGGCAAAGGGAGTGTAAGGTCGGAAATCCACAGTGCGCTGGGATGTACTGTGATGGCATCCTGTTCACCTCATCTCTAGAGTACACGGCTGCTTACCTGGGCACGCTTCAGGTGAACTGTTTTCAGACAACCATAATTAAGGGATGGCAAAGCCATACTTGATATCACTTGAAAAATGGATGGGATAATTTGTTTTTTTTACTCTGTAGTGATAAATCATCATCAAAAAATTCTGGCACAGATATCTAAAAACAATGTTCTTACTTTGCTTGTAAGGCATGTATTTTTTAAAAACTGAAAACGATGGCAGCCTACGTTCAGAGAGACTATCATTGACTCATAATAATATGCTTCATTTATTTATTTTCTGTAACATGACAGTTGGTTTTGGCACACAGGAAAGATTACTCATGGGCTACTTCAGTTTTAGAAATTAACATCTGATTTCTCAAAGTTACAATTTCACATTCAAAAGCCTACTTCTTCAGGCTTTTAAGTTCAACTAACAAATCTTACTATTCTATTTGTAAAGCTGCTAAATTTTAACCAATTTCAAGTGAGCCTTTGAAATTTAAAAGTTGCTTTAAATTTTTTTTAACTCTAGGGAATTCCCTAGTGGTCTAATAGCTAAGGCTTGGGCTTTCACCATCATGGACTTGGGTTCAATCCCTGGTCAGGGAACTAAGATACCACAAGCCATGTAGTATGGCCAAAAGAAAAAAAAAATTTTTTTAACTCTATTATAAAATAATCTATTCAACTTTCTTTTAAAATATGTCAATTGTCTAATTACAGATAAAGCTTTTCAAGTATTTAACTCTTATAAAACCAGTGAATTAAACTGTTAAGTATAGTGAATCTAAGGTTCTTGCAAACGTTCCAACACTGTTTAAACACTTAAAAATTTTTTCTTATGTATTTTAATGTATCACAATTCTAAACCAATTACACAAATTAAATTAGAAACACAAGGCTAATCTGTTACATATATACAAACTGTCCTCAAAATGGCAAATTCTTTAGGATGTTAAAGTTAACAGGGAAAAATTCCAAGTCTGGATGATTTCATCACCTCTATATTTAATTCTAGCTCTTCCTGGGGTTAAAATACTCACCCAACACTGTCATTCCAACAGAATCGGACATGACCTTCACAAGAGAATCTGAAGTTTACCTCCTCAGGGGCCTGAGACTGAGAAGTATCGGCAGTAATGTCCATTCCCAGACATGTAGGGTGATTTTCCTGACCACGATGAGAGCAGAGAGAGCCCTCTTCTATGTCAGTGACATCTCTGAGTCCGTGGGTGATTTCAGAGGCCACGTCCCTAGTTTCTGAGTTATGCTATTTCTCAGGTCTCATTCCCCCCGGGCTGCATCACCCGTTGACTGGATTCAAAACATCTATTTACTGTTTGATTCCATTGTGAATTCTCTGCATATTTGTCCTTTCTGGAGGGTCTACCGGAGAAGGCAATGGCACCCCACTCCAGTACTCTTGCCTGGAAAATCCCATGGACAGAGGAGCCTGGTAGGCTACAGTCCATGGGGTCACTAGGAGTCGGACATGACTGAGCGACTTCACTTTGACTTTTCACTTTCATGCACTGGAGAAGGAAATCGCAAGCCACTCCAGTGTTCTTGCCTGGAGAATCTCAGGGACGGGGGAGCCTGGTGGGCTGCCGTCTATGGGGTCGCACAGAGTCAGACACGACTGAAGCAACTTAGCAGCAGCAGCAGGAGGGTCTACAGGTCTTACAGGTATGAGCCCACACTGACAGTTCTCATGAGTCCCTGCGTCCTGCGTTCACAGTTCTAAAGTCGGCCTAATGATGTGACCCTGAATTATGTCACGTTAGTCATGGAGGAATCCTAGATGACTTTGTTAAGAACTCAATGTCTAGGAGTGGGAAAAGGAAAAAAAAAAACCTCAAGTACAATGTAAGTGCTGTACCAGTACAGATGTATCAAACACCACCAAAACTCTCAAGAAAAAGGAACCGTGCCTGAGCAACTGAGGCCATAAACAAGCCATGACCTGGCATACTTAACCCAACTGTTGGAAAAGAACTTAAATATTTTTTGTCACTACAATTCACTATGCAGCCAAGAATCCATGAGGGCTGGGGCTTCCCTAGTGGCTCAGTGGTAAAGAATCCACCTGCCAATGCAGGAGACAGGGACTCGATCCTTGGTCTAGGAAGATCCCATATGCCGTGGAGCAACTAAGCCCCAGCGCCACAACTACTGAGCCCACGCTCTAGAGCCCGGGAGGCGCAGCTACTGAAGTCCAGGCCCTCTGGAGTCTGTGCTCCGCAACACGAGAGGCCACCGCAATGAGAAGCCCTCGCACCGCAGCCAGAGAAAAGCTGGTGCAGAAACGAAGACCTAACACAGCCAAAAATAAATAAATACATAAAATTTTAAAAGAAAAAAGAATCCATGAGGCCCAACTGAAAGATGTAAAAAATGTAATGACCTATTCCATCAAGTCAATATAATTCTATACACACAGACAAGTCACTCAAATGGAATGGAGGTTAAAAAAGCCTTTAGGAGATTATTCATAACTTTCATGTTTGAGGAAAGAAACACTTAGAAAGGTAGAGTGGATGACCCAAAGTCACCTAGCTACTTATTTGTAAAGTGAAAGGGAAAGTGAAGTCGCTCAGTCGTGTCCAACTCTTTGCGACCCCATGGACTGTAGCCTACCAGGTTCCTCCGTCCATAGGATTTTCCAGGCAAGAGTACTGGAGTGGGTTGCTATTTCCTTCTCCAGGGGAATCTTCCCAACCCAGGGATAGAACCTGGGTCTCCTGCATTGCAGGCTGATGCTTCACTGTCTGAACCACCAGGGAAGTCCTGAGTCAAAGTTCTAGGACGTGTCAAAAAAAAAAAGATTCTATATTTTTACCTGCATAATCATTTCTGAACCATGATTAATAAATGCCGAATAATAAGGCTGAGTCAATAACCAGAACATGGTCTCTTGGCATTAAAGTTGACAATGACAACGACAAGCCTAACAACTCCACCAGAATGACCTGGGCCGTAGAGGGACATCGTACCACACGCTGCGTTCCAGCAATGTTACACAGGACTAAGTAGGCTAGAGTTACAGGGCAAAGACACAGAATACTCTCAGGCAACACAGCTCAGTTGTGAACTGGCAAGAAAATCCCCCGCCTTGGTTTACTTTTCACTTCCAGCTTCATATGAATGGCACATATTTTAAGTGAACTAAAACTATTTTAAGCTTTGGTTAAATCAAAAACATTAAAAACAAGCAGCTTTTTGTGTGTTTATGTCAAAAAGAGTGCCAAGCATTTTTAACGCTTTATCTCATTTAATTCTCATGACAATCCTATTATTTTCTCAATTTTCCAGATGGGGCTTACAGAGATTAAGCCATTTTCACAAGATGCTGGTGGAACCAAAATTCCCAAGGCAGACAGATGGTCTTGACTCTAAAGTCCAATTCTTAACCATTATACTTCACTGCTGAAGCAAAGACAAATTTCTTTGAGTTGACAAAAGGTGTCTGCACACAAAATACAAGACACTTCTGAGTGAACTCTGTGTGAAAATGTCTGACCGGTTCACAAAAATACCTTCTGTCACACCAACATGACATAAGTAACTCTAGCATCATCTCAGACCCTAGGCCTATTTCAATTACGCAAGATAATGGAGGACTGCTACATCATGTAGGAAGATAACGTCCACTGCTGCTGTCGAAGCTCTTCCTTGTTTTAGTGCTACTCCAACCATCTTCAAATGCAAAGCTTATCTTCCTTCCAGCTGCTCTAACCTCCATCACACCCTGGATAACTTGGGAGCCCATTCCATGTATGAATAACAGGATGGAAAAGAACTATCTTATGAATACCCTCCTTATGTTCTTCCAAACACTCAGGATCTGAAGTTTCCCTCTCTGTATTCACACTCTCCACCCAAAATAAAAAGGAAGGAAGGGTTGCTATCTGATTAGTAGTAATCTAGAGCCAAAGAGGGGACAGGGCAAAAGACATAAAGTCCTCCCCACAGATACGCAGTTCTTTGAGCTACTCACCTTAGCATGGGAAAGCCTACCCTTGCATCACACTCCAGATGTCACAACTGCTTTTGAACATTTGGGGATGTTTTCCTAGCTGCCTTGCCTACATTACCTTGAATGACCGGGTGAAGGATGAAAACAGTTAATCCTCTGCTTGCCCCGCAAACAGGGCATGGATTCCTTGTTGTGGGCCAGAGAACTAGAAAACAAATACTGTTCCACTCCTCTTCCAGATGGCTTCCTTCCCTAACAATACATGTGCTGCTGTTATGTTCAGTCGCTAAGTCGTATCTGTGGGACCCTATGGACTGCAGCATGCCAGGCCTCCCCGTCCTTCACTGTCTCCTGGACTTTGCTCAAACTCATGCCATTGAGTCAGTGATGCTATCGAACCATCTCATCCTCTGCAGCCCTCTCTTCTCCTTTTGCCTTCACTCTTTCCCAGCGTCTGGGTCTTTTTCCAAGGAGTCGGCTCTTCGCATCAGTATACTCTACTGAGGCTTTCCACTGACACTATCATACTGGAGCTTCACAATAGAATTTGAGGCTGGGTCTCACTGTTCTCATTTGACAGGGACCAAAAGCTATTAAGCCCCCACCCTCCGGCGGGTTAGTCAATAGAGAAGTCCAGACTACCCAGTTCGCTGATCACCTTCTTCCACTTGCAATTCTAAAGGCAGGAATGGTGAACTCCCAAGCCTGAACTAGCTTCACCTGCTCCTCAGCCCGCCTCTGACCTTCACTGAGCGACGACGTCGCCCTCCTACCTGCCCAGCACCCTCCCTGACGCACAACACGACGCACGGCAAACATGGATCGACTTCATTCCTCTCCCGACTCTAAAAGACCACTGGGAAGTCGAAATCTGGCCCTGGTGCTCCCATCCGGGCCTGCAGTGTTTTGTTTTGTTTCGTTTTTGATGGAGCTGGGATTCACCCCAAATGTTGCAGTCCCCTTTTGCCCACTGCTCCGGCGTAACCTCCAGTCTCACCTCTTGATAGTGAGGCTGCGGAACAGCGGGTACCATGCGGAGAACTGACAGTGCAACACATGCTCCTTCTTCATTCTCCAGCCGCCGCCGCCGCCGCCGCCGCCGCTGCTGCCTTTCCCTCTCCTCCCTACACCTTCCCGGAACCCTGGTCTCCCGTCCCGGAAGTGCCCGCCGAGCTGGTTTGGTTAAGGACACTTCCGGTCTGTGAGGCAAGGAGGAAGGAGCGGAGAAAAAGAAACTTGGGGCGTGCCTTTAGTGTACACACACACACACGGCAGAGAAAAAGAACCTTGGGCGTGCTTTTAGTGTACACACACCACAAAGTTCTGGCCGCGGGAGAGGAATTCTGTTAAGAGTTCCGAAGAGGGTTGTAAGTCGCGAAACGCAGCCCTTGTCGCCTAGCGGCGGACTCTGCCCCGGAAGTAATCTTCTGCGGCGAGGTCACCGGCGGGGGCTGCTACGGGTGCCGCGGGGGGCCGAGCGCGCATCCTCCGTCTCATTTGGCCGCGAGGTGCGGCTGCGACTCCTGCAGTAGAACTGCACCTCCTGAGCCTCGTTTCCTCGGACCCGTGCTTTCTCCTTTCCTCCCCCTTCCTAAAGGAGTCCGCATCCCTTCGCCGCACGCCTGGGAGTAGGTAACTGGGCACGGGCCAATCACATGCAGGGGTTCCTGGCAGGGAGACGGGGGGAGCACACCTGGAGCATGTGGACAGCCGCGCGCTCGACCCGGTTTGCGTCCGCGAGGCGCGGAAACAGGCGGGGAGGGCAAGTTCAGAGGCAAACCAGGGACTGGGGTGGAAAAACTGGGCTCCTAGGAGTCCGGAAAACTGCAAACATCACAGAGAGATGTTAGTTTGAGTGCCGCGGTGGAGGTATCTGCAAAGGGAGTCACGGCCCCCGCTTGGCTCGTGGGGAAGGCTATGAACGAGAGGGAAAGAGCCCCGTCTCTGCGATCCCGGGAGTCAGACTTTGGAAGTTGTACGAGGAGGTAAATTTGGAGGACAGAGGAAAGGAGGGGTGAGGTGAGGTGTCGCTTTTGAGCGTCAAGTTCATTTATTCCATCCTCTTAAACGTAGCAGCTTGCAAAAACACAGCCCGATTGTATCCGTACCCATACCGTGCTGGATTCGTAAGACCGTAAGGAATACTAGTCGAATTTCTAATAAAATTTTTCCTCCTCTTCCTCCCCTATTACCTTATCGTCTGTGTTCTTTTCCTTCCGCAAGTATCAGAAGGCGACCAAAATGTAGAGTACTTTAAAAAGTTCACTTTCTGTTTCTAAAGTGAATGAAAAATACCGAGGTGCTGAGAAACACCTTTTAAATCTAACCTTACTTCTTACGGGCTTCCCTGGTGATTCAGACGGTAAAGACTCTGCCTGCCAATGCAGGAGACTCGGGTTTGATCCCTGGATGGGGAAGATCACCTGGAGAAGGTAATGGTAACCCACTCCAGTATTCTTGCTTGAAGAAATCTGTGGACAGAGGAGCCTGGCAGGCTACAGTCCATGGAATCACGAAGAGTCAGCCTTACTTCTTACAGGCTTCCCTGGTGATTCAGACGGTAAAGACTCTGCCTGCCAATGCAGGAGACTCGGGTTTGATCCCTGGATGGGGAAGATCACCTGGAGAAGGTAATGGTAACCCACTCCAGTATTCTTGCTTGAAGAAATCTGTGGACAGAGGAGCCTGGCAGGCTACAGTCCATGGAATCACGAAGAGTCAGGCGCAACTTTCACCGTAACCTTGCTTCTTAGAGTTACCTACCTTGGCCTTGTTGGCAGGCACCTTTGCCTAAGGGCACACATTTTGGATATCTGCTTAAAATTGCACTTTCTTACTGACCCATCTTTGTTGTTCAGTTGCAAAGTAAGCAAAGTGATGGGGGGGGGAGAGTTATTGACTAATTCTAAATGAAATAGTGAAAAAACATTTCCTTTTCTGAATCCATAACATGACTCGTATCGTAGGTTAGAATTTCCAACTGCCTGCTGGTTTTCTCCACTTGAATATCTTACCAGCATCTCAAACTCAGTGTGTCCAAATTTGAACTTGCGCCACCCCTTTCTCCCAGTCCCCTCTAAGATCCTCTCCTTCTTAGAATTAGCTTTGGCATCCCCAGAAACTGTTTTAAGAAAAACAAAAAGTCTCATCTGCAAGGAATTAATCTGTTTGTTCACTACTGCTCCACTGTAGTCCAAACCTGTGTTCTCTCTTTTCTGGGCTATTACAAGAGGTCCTTCACTGGTCTTACTGCCATATGACTATAACCAATTAACTTTCCCAAGAGTAAGTACAGTCAGTTCACTCTTGCTTAACCAGAACTAAATGTAATGATTGTAAATCACCTGATAAATAATCAAAAATCGTCAAGTAGTATAATTTCAGTAAAATGTTAGTTCCTTCCTGCCCATCCAACCCCTACACCTACTGAAAAATGAAAGAATACTTTCAGTGGCTTTCCTTTACGATCAAAGTAACTACAGGAAGTTTTCATCATGTAAGGATAATCGTTGTCAGCAAAGAAAATCCATCTGAGGTGGATACCAAAATTTTACCATAGATGGTACAAAAGAAGTACTGATCAAAATGTTATCTTCAGGGACTTCCCTGGTGGTTCAGTGGTTAAGACTCCACAGCAGGGGGCACAAGTTGGATCCCTGGTCAGAATCCCTGATTGCCCTGCAATGCAGCGCCACCCCTCTCCCCAATATATATATACACATACATACATACATATAAAAGTACTGATGGTCCCTTGGATGGCAAGGAGATCAACCCTGAATATTCATTGGAAGGACTGATGCTGAAGTTTCAATACTTTGGCCACCTGATACAAAGAGCTGACTCATTAGAAGAGACCCTGATGCTAGGAAAGATTGAAGGCCAAAGGAGAAGAGGGTGGCAAAGGATAAAATGGTTAGATAGCATCACTGACCAGAGAAGGCGATGGCACCCCACTCCAGTACTCTTGCCTGGAAAATCCCATGGAAGGAGGGGCCTGGTGGGCTGCAGTCCATGGGGTCACTAGGAGTCAGACATGACTGAGCAACTTCACTTTATTTTTTCACTTTCATGCATTGGAGAAGGAGATGGCAACCCACTCCAGTGTTCTTGCCTGGAGAATCCCAGGGACAGGAGAGCCTGGTGTCTGCCGTCTATGGGGTCGCACAGAGTTGGACACGACTGAAGTGACTTAGCAGCAGCAGCATCACTGACTCAAAGGTTATGAATCTAAGCAAACTCCAGGAGATAGTGAAGGATGGGGAAGCCATTCTTGTGCTGCAGTCCATGAGGTCACAGAGTCTGGTACAACTTAGTGACCTACAACAACATATATATAATCCTTTAAAAAGCTAAGAATTTTGAAGGTTTATAATTATAACCAAGAATATTAAATGTAACTACATTAATGATATTTTGTTCATTATAAATCAAGTGGTTTTTCTGTATAATTCTGAAAGAACTTAGAATGGAATCTTAGACATACCTAGTAACACACAGTAATTTTTTGCAAAACTTGATCTCCCACTTAATTTCTTTCAAGTTGCCTTATTGATTTCTCTGTCTATAAAACTGCCTGATTGAGTATAGATGGTATTTACAATATTCAGCTATTAGCTAGGGGAGATTAACCAGTGTGTGATTTCTTGCTCTGATTTTTGTTTCACTTTGCAACCTCAGCAAACTGCAGGGACTTGGGTATGGTAATAATTGAATGATGAGGAGCCTGGGTGCATACTCTACAGTCTGGCTTCTGAGAATCTCAGTTTGACTTCTTGAATCTTATTCTTGCTTAACTTGGTAATCCAGCTGTTGTGAAAAGGTGGTCATTTCTCTCTCTCCCAACCCCAAGAGGAGCATGCACAGCAACAGGAGTTTGTGACGTGCCAGTTAGGGTTGTTGACTGGTTTGTTTGTCAGCAAATGTGGGGAAAAGGGTGGGTGTCCAGCCAAATCTGTGTAAGCCCTTGGAAATGTGTTTATAAGTTGACATCATCCCTTACACAAGGGATTGTTTTTGGCTTTCTTTTGGGAGGGAGTGGGGAGGGAAAGGTTGAGAGCCACAGAGCTTGCTGTAAATTTTCAACCCTTCCCCCAGTCAGTATCTCTGCTTTTTGTTCACGTGGATCCTTCCTCTCAGAGTGTTTTCCTGGCCTTCCTAGTCTCTAGATCGTAGCTTAGTATCAAACTGCCTTTTAAAAGTCACCTTTTTTAAAAGTCTTTACTATTTTCCCTGCCTCCTGAGTGGATGTGACTTGTGCCTCCTTTAAAACACCCTGGCATCACATTGTCTTTCTGGCAGGCATTTGCCTTTATGGCTGTTTGTGTGCTCAGGTGTAATGTCCCCTGGGGCAGGAATCGTGGTCACTTTGTACTTGCAATACACTTGAACTTTTGAACTGTCCAGGTTCGCAGAGCTAGTTTGACACTGCTGCCCACCACTGTACAGGAGTTCTAAGAATCCTGTGACATTTTCCCCCAGTTTTTGTGCCCTGGAAAAATCATACATCTGGCACATGATAGAACTTCACCTCTTTAACCAGAGTAGGTGAAAACATATTACGTGAATTAGAACACTCAACATTAGGTGTACTGTGTGCCTAATCGCTCAGTTGTATACCCCGCTCCTTGGGAACCCATGGACTGTAGCCCGCCAGGCTCCTCTGTCCGTGGTACAAGGGAGTTTCTGTGTTTTTTTATGTATAACATACACCTACTGGCAAAATGTAGATGACCTTCAGCTCTAGGTAATGAAGTGGATACAATTTGAATTAAACTTTTAAATCTCGAAATAGCATGGAGTCCCTTAGGAAAGCTCTCTGGCTGTGTGATGGAGCCTGAGGTGCAGCCAAGCCTAGAACGCTGACTGGTTTCTGCAAATCTATGTTTGTGGTGACCAGCCCCACACTGCACCATTCAGCTTCTGGCCCTGACTGAAAGGGTGCTGAGAGTAATACTCTTTTTTTGTTTCAGTAATATTTTTGAGGTGGTTTCACAATCATGGACATTTTGGGAATAGAGCAGTATAGAGTATTTTTCTGAAACCACTCTTAAATCCCATTTTTGTTTTTAACACAGTCAATAGATTGCCACAGATAGCTGTTTCCCCTTGGGGCTGATTGCATTCCAGGTAATTACCCAGCCCTATTAGCCACTTTTTACTTTCTTTTTTTTGTAATTTATGTCAGGAGCTTGTTTTTTGTTTTTCTAGACCTCTCACATTCTAGCTTAAACATTTAAAAATACAATCTGTTTGAAACAACTGCTTCTAGCTTAGCATTTGCCGATCAAGGGTCGATTTTTGATTGCTCCTGGGACTATTTTGTGCTTGAATCTAGCTAACTTGGTTAGATGAGTAGTAGACGAGAATAGGGCTTTTTTAGTTTTTCAGCTCATCAACAGTCTCTGAAGATCTGAGGGCAGTGGAAAGAGAAACGTAAGGGGCCTCAGCAGATTATGCAAATACCTTAAAGTTCCATGAAAATTTGAAGGAACCAGATGCCCTTTTGCCCCTAAAGATACTCACGTGGGGGTCAGGGGAGGACCTCTGTGCTTTTCTAAATTATGTGTTACTGACCATTTTGTCCGCTGGAGATCCAGATTAAGAATCTTTTCATAGAGAAAATTAGTTTGTCTGGCTCTTCCTGTGTGCCCTTCTGGTGGTGCTTGTACCTCTGAGGACTACAGTTCTCTACTTTTAAGAAGCTTGGGTCAGAGTCACTTTAAAAGGAGGTAAACGTTTTGACTTAATCCAAATGTTTTATACCATTCGAGACAGACTCTGTTGTGCACTGAATGGAGTTTCTTGGTTGCCTGAGAGTCACTTTCTCTTAAGTGTCAGAACTGAAAGAGGGGGGAAGTTCTCCTTCTCTGATATATGTGTTGTAAATAGAAGGGAATGGAAATCGAGGAGATAAAAATCTCGGTGGATAGAGTTCTCTCCTCGGGGTGTGGAGCACTCAAGTGCAGACAAGTAGTAACTGACTAGTGGCACATTTCCATCCAAGGCAGCCTGCCACTTTAATTGTGTATAATAATGTGAACTGTTTGTCTGATTAAACGTTCACCTAATAATTACCATCTGGGTTACTTTCAAAGAAACAGCTGCCTGTTTTCTTTTGCTGTATTCATAGAATTAATATGCTGACTGACGGTCTCTAAATATCTCAACATGCATGTAGCTTACTACTTTGTTACTGAGACGGAGATCAGTTCAGGAAGTCCAGCAGCTAAGTATTATTTCCTGAAAGAGAGAACAGAGAAAACAGAGGGGAGGAGATGATCAGTGAAGTACTCAGTTAACGAAGCACAGAATGGGGAAGTTCCTGGTGGCCCAGTGGTTAAGGCTCCATGCTCCCAATGTAGGCGGCCCAAGGCAATGGCACCCCACTCCAGTACTCTTGCCTGGAAAATCCCATGGATGGAGGAGCCTGGTAGGCCACAGTCCATGGGGTTGCAAAGAGTTGGACACGACTCTGTGACTTCACTTTCACTTTTCACTTTCATGCATTGGAGAAGGAAATGGCAACCCACTCCAGTGTCCTTGCCTGGAGAATCCCAGGGACGGGGGAGCCTGGTGGGCTGCCGTCTATGGGGTCGCACAGAGTCGGACACGACTGAAGTGACGTAGCAGCAGCAGCAGCAGGTTCCATCCCTGGTTAGGGAACTAGATCCCACATGCCACAACTAAGGCCAGCGAAGTCAAATAAATGAAAATTGAAAAATAAAAGGAAGCACAGAGTGAAGTTTCCAGGTTGAAAGGACCCACTGGAATCCACTGAAGTGACATCAGCATCGTCGGATGTCAACAACTGTGGGTTCCAGAGGAGGAACACGGGGTCACATCGAAGAGGATCCAGGATCAGTGACGCCAGATTTCTCAGCAGCTAGCTTGCTTCTCAGAAGCAAGACACTGAGCAGGGTCTCAAAAATGATTTTCAGCCCGTAATTGTATCTGCAGCCAGGTTATCAATCAACTTTGGGGGTAGAAAAAAGATTTTCAGACATTCAGGATACAAAAACTGAGGGAATGCGAGCGAGAGACAACGGAAGTCATGGCCCACAGCCACCTGGATGGGGCTCTCTGCTGACAGATTATGCTTCTGGTTAACTCCTTATGTGCAGCTGTGACTTTGATGCATGTGGAAACTTTGGATGGGCCACTGAACTGTGCAGTTTTTTATTAAAATGGTATATACATTTAACACAGAGATAAATGGGAAAGAGAAGCAGCCAGCCCGTACAATACAAAGTTTCACTGTAAAGGGTTGATAAGGGATGGCAGTTGAGGGGCGGGCATGGGGCATGATGTACAATCTTTGTTCTGTTTCTCCTTGGAAAGTGTTTCTGAAGACCTCAGGCACGGAGGCTGTGGGCTGGTCTCACTGGGCCGCTTTCTGTTCTTTCTGGCTGTTCCCGAGGCCTTGCGTTTCTGTTCCGTCTCCACCTCAGGGCAGCTGGCCACGCTCCTCCACCTTCAGCAGAGCAACGCAGCTTTGATGACTCCGGATTTTCCCCCATTTAAGTAAATACTTTGACCAGTGACCTGTGGACAAATGTGTAATTCAGAAAAATTAATGTAGCCTAAACCAGTCTCATTCTCTTATAGCGTGAAGTTCTTGCCTGTGGACTGTAAAGCTCAACTAGTTTGAAAATGGAACAAGAAACAGCAGGTTCTTCTCGAAATACCGAACAGTCTATTATCTCAGAGGAGGTATACATTGTCTTTTTACTTCCCTTCCCCTTTGCCACATAAAGCTGAGTTTAAAAGAAATTTGCAGTTTCAAATGATTGTTTTTAATTCTTTAAGGTAGTTTTTAAACCTATTTCCTGCTCCTTTTAAGGACTTAGGAACACTTTGCTCTTATGTGGTAGCAGTGGTGTCTCTTCATTTTATGTATTAGTGAAATTGAGGCTGTTTTTAAAGTGGGTTTCAACTGTTGATTTTTAAAACTCTCAATCCTTACTTATCTTTTTAAATTTAGTTTTTATTGACGTATAGTTGATTTATAGTGTTGGGTGAATTTCTGCTGTATGGCAGAGTGATTCAGTTAAATATATATATGTACACACACATCTTTTTCATATTTTTTCACATGGTTTATCCCAGGATGTTGAATATAGTTCCCTGTGCTGTACAGTAGGACCTTGTTGATTGAGTTTTCATTGAAAGCTTCCCTGGATAGAAGAATAAATCATAGATGAATTTTAAGGCTTAGACATTTTGTCCTCAATATCACATATTGGTTAGCTATTTGTGGTCTCAATATGCATGCTTAAGGACAAGAAAAACCTAAGTTGTTAGTTGTGGTCTAAATTCCACAACGAACGTATTGAATATGTCTTGCATATTATTTAGTTTACCTTTTAAAAAGTTTCTTCCTGCAGGAACCATTGCAGAGGACAAATTTTAAATCCTTCATCTTTGAAACTCTGAGCCTGACACCTTTCTGGAATTCTTTTCGATTTAAAAATATTTCTGTGTTGTCTCTGAACAGATCTGCTGAATAAGTATTAGGTTGCCGCTGGCGACAAGTAAAAGAATACTTAGAAAAAGGCCAGTTGCTGCTTTATGTCCACAGGGAACCTTTGCACTCACTCAGTATAGTCTGTAGGTAAGGCAGTCCTGGCCACCTAACCTCCTCGGCATCTAAGTGGAATGATGCTGGGTACCCTTCAGGCTGAGTGGTAAACCCATGTCACTGTGGGGGATGTGCTCCATTGGCCATGGTGTCCCTGGAGTCGGCTTTGCTGTGTAGTCGTTGGCAGTCAAATGCCACTGAGTTTCACACCCTGAAACACACCTGTGTGACTGGCCCCAGGTTGGAGGAGAGAAGGTTAGGAGCATCCCAGAAACCCCTTCCTGCTCAGACCTCCCCCCACCCCAGAATTCGTGAGTTCTCTTTTCAGTTCTCAGTCCTACCTCCAGAATTCCACAGAACAGCGGGTCCACATCAGAAAAACAGCTTTTACTACTTTGAATTGAAAACTTGGACACAGATTTTGAGGTGGGAAACATCATCATTGAGAGCCACAAAAAATTTGAAAGAATAAAAAAATTAAAAATAGCTCAGTTTGAAAGTTTCCCAACTTACTGTCTGATTTCCTTTTAGTTGATTGCAGAAGGAAAATGGGTCAAACTTGAAAAAACAACTTACAGAGATCCTACTGGTAAAACAAGGTAAACTAATTTTTTTCTTTTTGTAAAATGCTCAGGATTTGGGTTCTTGGGGTCTCTATTTAGTGTTTGGCATAAAAGTTGATCTTTGCCTCACTGTAAGCTCTGTCTTAAAGAATCTAGTTGAGCTGTTTTAATACCATTCTCAAGTAGATTAGGGTGAACCTAAAACTTTTGGGCCAAGCCTAATTTCAGCTGATAAAGCAGCAGAATAATAACAATACAGGTTATTTCCTTCTCTTAAACCAGTTTTTTCATCTCTGAATTAGAATGTAAGAGAAAACACTGCTGGGTTTGGGATAAAATGTGCAGGCTTATACTTGTTCATGGAAAGGTAAGTTGAGAGGGGAAAGTTTTATAAAGCAAATACCAATTGCTATAAAGAAATGTGGGAGTGGGGAGGGAGTTCCTGGAGTCTGGCCCCTGCAGTGTCTTGATACTGTGCTAAGAAAATTATTTGCAGTCAGATCTGTGCGTGAAAAACTTTCCATCATAATTATTTTAAAGGACAAATTGAACATCTTAAAAATAACATCTAAACATCTTAAAAAGAGAAAACAATTATTATAGTGTATTTACTTGGTAAAAAA